>NC_056631.2:52414120-53056620 GCF_002870075.4 Lactuca sativa
ATTGATAACACTTGGATGAATACAATGTATGGATTGCGAAAATCTTGGATCCCCGCATTTTTCAAGCACATTCCAATGTCTGGTCTTATGCGGACTACATCGCTGTCTGAAAGTCAGAATTGGTCATTTCAAACCACGACACTAACCGGTTCTTATCTTGTCATGTTTATGATGACATTTGAATCAGTTATGGAACGACAACGACATAACCAAATTCTCAATGATTTTAATACTGCCACCACTTTTCCTAAATTCATTACTCGTACTCCGTATGAACCTCATGCTTCAAATGTATATACACGAAAGATTTTTTTTATCAGGTTCAGAAGGAGATATCAAGATCTGAAGATAATTGTTTCCAAAAGAATGTGATATCTTCCAACGGTGTTGACACGATTATTGTTATGGAGAAAAGAAAGAACATAACTATTAGGCAAACAAATGATGTCGATGTTGATGACAAAGATGAGGAATACAATTACGATTGTCTTATAAGGGATACTGAATACACGGTATGTTTTTTTCACATTAATTGTCATTTTATCATTTGTATTTAAACACTAAAAATTTACAACTTAACTATTCTCACTAATCATTTTATATTTTCCAGGTCACACACTCAACCAAAGATGGTTCGTTCAAATGTACTTGTATGCATTTTGAACATTTAGGTATCTTATGCAGACACATATTCTGTGTGTTTAAGTTTTATGGCATCGAACAAATTCCTTAATATCAACATTATTGTGGTTCATATACACAGAACATTCTATCAGAATATGAAACATGTAACATTATTCAACATACAATGATTACGATTTTTTCAGTTTTACGTACTAAATCATATACAAATTATGATTCCATTAGAATTTAAAACCTGTAAAAAAAGCTAACTAACAACTTAAATATAGCAATTTACTTTACAATTTTAACCAGTAAAACAAGTATACTTATTCTAGCAGAATAACAACCATGGTCACGATCATATACACAGAACATTCTTGCAGAATACCATACACAGTAACTATTCTTAATACAATACGAAAAAATGACACATTTTTCTTCCGGACCACAAATCATACATGCATATAAAAGATTTTCAAAAACACTTCCTAAATTCTACTACATTTTTCGAACTAAATAACATTAAATAACACAAAAAAATTATTACCTTCAGTTTCAGCAACGGAATCATCATTGTTGTCTTCAAGATTCAACGCCGTTTCTACTGTGTTCTTGAACTTTGACATAAATGAACTGGATCGTGTACTCCTCATTGTTGCAGAATACCGTTAATATAACCCCCAAATGTCGATTTCGTCTTTTAGGGTTAAATGTCGATATTTATAGAGAAAACCTACAAACGATCTTCCGATTTTTTAAGACTGATTACAATAAATCGGAATGTTTTTCAACCTCCTAAGGATTTGGGTTCTTGATTATGAGAGTAAGCGAGATATTTGGGATTATCGGTTGATCATTCCATATTATCCACCGTTTCCTAATTAAATGACGGGGCAAAATACCATTCTACCCTTGTTTGACCGGTCAATTGATTAAACCCTATTTATTTGATTTTTTTATATTTAATTTAAAAAGAAAATCACTTTCTTAAATTACCACAAATGATTGGCTTACAATCATTTACATGGGCACACAATACTTATCAAAAACAAAATAACCTAACCATATATATATATATATATATATATATATATATATATATATATATATATATATATATATATATATATATATATATATATATATATATATATATATATATATATATATATAAAGTTTTCGGTGAGAAATTTGGGTTCGCCTTTTTTTCGTGTCTCACTTTATATGTGGTCTAAAAAGTGTATATTTGATAGAGTGAAGAATAGAAAAAATAACTGAAATGTGCATGAGACGGGTGTGTCTATGGTGTCATAATGTCATTTGCGTTATCATTTTCATATTAGATATAACAACTATACACATGTGATGTAACCAAAAGCGGGAAAAAAAACTCAAGCCTTAAGGTTAACTTTTTTTTTTTTTTTTTTTTTTTTTTTTTTTTTTTTTTAAGGTTTTTATGAATATTTTAAAATCATATCAATTACATCATGTAACCAACTAACAAAATTAATAGGCTAGGTTATTTAATATTATATTTTAGGGCTGACAATTTTTTACACGACACGCGACACGACACAAAATAAATGAGTTTGAGTTGAGTTTTTCAACCCACCAACTCGCTAACCCGCCAACCCATTTATTAAACGGGTTATATATGAATTTCTCAAAAAATAAATGGGCTGACCCGCCAACCCGTTTATATTCTTAATAAAAAATTAATTTATTTTTAAATATATTTATGTATCAAATATTAATATTTAATAAGTATTACATAATATATAACATTTATTAATAGACCATTTGACTGTTTTAACATTATGACTCGTGGTGGATGGTCTAATGTCATAAATCGTATCTATAAGGCTAAGTCTGTAACATGTTTCTATGAATGTTTTTAATTTTAATTTGGATGTTTAAGACTTAAATATCTAAACTTCGGACCCATGAATCCAAATCTGACCCACGAACACGCCAACTTGTGAACCCGTATAAATAAATGGGTTAGTGGGTCATATATGGGTTTATGTTCCAAACCCGCCACCCCGTGACCTGTATATTTAAATGTGTCGTGTTTGGGTTGACATATTTTGACCCGCCAACCCGCGACACGACTGCCAGACCTATTTTATTTACAAATTACTTTAAAGTTTTTAATTATTATCAAGAATTTGGTCTTTATCTTTTTAAAAACACTTTCCTTGTTTTTTTTAAACCAAGTCGTAAAATCCTAGGTGAATCAAATACAATCATCACATATCAAAGTATCAAATTTCGGAAAATCATAAAATCTGCAAACCGGACTGTACAGTCAAACATTCATCCGTCCCCGATTATCTAAAGTACCTGAAACATATTTAATACACATTTATAAGCATAAAGCTTAGTGAGTTTCCTAAAATATTACATACATCTCAGCAAAATAAACAACTATGGGTTATCAGCAACCCTGTGGATTAACATCACATTTTCAGGGGTTATCAGCAACCCTGGGGACTATCAGCTGTCTCGTGGACTCACAACTGTCAAGGAGATATCAATAACATAATTTTACAAATAACATTAATCAGCAAGTAAGACCTAGGTGGTCACCATGTATACACTACTAACCATGTAATATAGTGAGAAGACTCACCTTACAAATAGTAGCTAAAAGTACCACAACTCTCACACACAGAATAGACAGGTATAACAAGTCACCTAACAACAATAAAGAGATACCGTTTCAGTCTACACCCTAAAACCCTAGTCTGACCCAAAAAGCCAACCATGGTCAACAGTCAACACAATGGCCAACCTTAGCCGATTGTCACGTCGTGACCACCTATGAGTCACGTCGTGACAAAGCTAAGACAAAATAGTCGTGAAATTGTCTCCCTCGTCACGACGTGACACACAACTCGTCACGTTGTGATATCTGTTATGAATAGCCTAGAGCATTAAGCTCTTAATCTCTTAATCCAATCCTTCAAACCTTCCATAAGGTTTTCCCCAACCCCAAAGGACCATAAAAATCATAGCTTGTTAGTCATGCATGTCCAATGCATGAGTTGAACACTAACTAGGTCATTAAAGAGAGAAATGAAACCAAAAACTCAAGCTTGGAGTCGAAACTACCACTAAACCTCAGATCTAAGGTCTATGCTACCTAAAATAAAACATCCCAAAAATACGTTCCAAATTTTTCGTTTTAAATCATTAAGAAAAACCATAATTCATATAACATCATAATAAAGATCATAGTTCATATATCTCAAATCATCATAACAAAATACTGAATAAAGATCATGTATCAAAATATTATAGTAAATCATCCCAAGCTAAAAGTTGTGGTGAGTGCCATGCAGTCATCTTGAGCTCTTCCCCTGGCTAGTGGGAGTACCTGAAACCAAAACTGAAAACTATAAGCACGAAACTTAGTGAGTCTCCTTAAACTACCACATACCATGCATATAATCACATACTGTAAATAGTGGGCCTAACTCGCTACATCGGGCCCCGCCAGACATCGGACGAATCCAGCATCATGCCCCACCTGGCATTGAGCCCCGCTTGGTATACATATCTGTTTCTACTAGGCCCCGCCTGCCTTTGGGCGCTGCCCGCTATATGCATACCAACAATAACATATAATCATGCTAGTATATAATAGTCAAACACAACATTATAACTATTAGTCTCAAGGCCCCGCCCATACTCTGCTAATAATGAGATATGGAACTCTGTCCACACTCAACTAGTCAGTTAGTGATGAGATACGGCCCCCCGCCTACACTCACCTCCCTACCAGGCACATACAAGTATCACAAAGACAAAAAGTATAACTAAATAAACATTCCTTCTTCGGGTACCACCCGACATCGAACCGTAGTTCGGAAACATACGTAATAACCTTCCTCGGGCCTCACCCAGCATCAGACCGAAATCCGGAAACATATAAGCTACATCAGGCTATCCTCGACATCGGATCTAATCCGGAATACACTAACATACATAAACGGGCCGACATTGGTGCCTTAGACCCGTTTCTACTAGAGAAAGCTCACCTCACAAGCTGACTGCAAAATCTCGCGAATAAACCTCTCACTGCTAGCTGGCAGGTCCCCGAACTGCTGATCTCTCGACTCCCCAAGCTATCATTACCAACATAATACTTAGTAAAAAACCGATAATCCTTCTTAGGGTAAAATGACCATTTTACCCCCGGTCAAAGTCAACATTCTGGTCAAAGTCAATGCTTGGTCAAAGTCAACCGTGAGTTGACCCAACTCGTCGAGTCACTCCCTTGACTCGCTGAGTTCCCACACTACTCATTGACGGCACATGACGAGTCAACTCGTCGAGTCATTCTACAAACTCATCGAGTCCTATCCTTCACAGAATCGGGACAAACCAAACCGACTCGTCGAGTTCCCCTATGAGCTCGTCGAATTCCTCTATCTGTGGCTTCATCTCAAAGAATTAAGTCCCTAACCTTCAAATCTAAGCTCCATACTTCACTTGTACCCCGAAAACGTCCTTTTAAGGGTAAAGTTTCCAACTTTACCCATTAATACCCTCGCATAATGGTTGTAGCTTAAACCCTAACTCCTTAGGACCTAGATCTTGGTCCACAAGTGTAACGCCCCGTCTCTGGTATGTTGCTTCCGTGGCATTTATTTAGAAGTTTTCAAGAGGGTCTCGGCGAGTGTAATATCCCCCTCTGGCACGTATCACAATATTGTCCGCTTTGGGCCACTCGGCACGAGGACTTCCCAGGGGGTCACCCATCCTGGTACTACTCCCGCCCGAGCACGCTTAACTGCAGAGTTCTTATGGGATCTGCTGCCCTCACGGCTTTAAAACGCGTTGTGACAAGGAAGGTATCCACACCCCTTATAAGGAGATGTTTCGTTCTCCTTCCAAGCCGATGTAGGATCAGGTGCAACCCACCTTCACCCCCCCATTATAGGGTTCGACGTCCCTGTTGAACACATCGACCCGTGCCTTAGCTCTGATACCATTTGTAACATCCCCCTCTAGCACGTATCACAATATTGTCCGCTTTGGGCCACTCGGCACGAGGACTTCCCAGGGGGTCACCCATCCTGGTACTACTCCCGCCCGAGCACGCTTAACTGCAGAGTTCTTATGGGATCTGCTGCCCTCACGGCTTTAAAACGCGTTGTGACAAGGAAGGTATCCACACCCCTTATAAGGAGATGTTTCGTTCTCCTTCCAAGCCGATGTAGGATCAGGTGCAACCCACCTAATTGTAACGCCTGTGTTTCGGGCTTGCCATTTGTAGCAATGTAATAGTCTAGGTTGACCTTTGTAACCCGTTTTGAAATAATAAAAGTGTATTATTTGAGTATTATGTGTTTTGTGCTTAATTGCTTAATTATGTGGTTTGATTAATTAAGAATAAAAATAAGCGTCAAAATTTAAGTGTAAAATAAACTTAATGTCTTTGGTTAATGTTGTAGTAATTGAAACGAGGTTTCCGAATATATATAGAACGCCCAAATCTGACTTCGTATGAGGAAGTTATGATTTATCGAAGTTCCGGCTTAGCGATATACAGCCTGTTTTACTCGATTTGAGATCGAGCGGTTGTTAGCCGAAGCAATCTAAATGAGAATCGAAGATCTCATTGTTGGTATTGAAACGATAAAAAGTTAGGCGAGAACGGACGTCAAACGAAGAAGTTATGAATTTATAACGAAAGTTTCTGTCCCGGCCTATTAAAAATAATTAATAAAAATAAAGTCAAAATTAGCCGACGGAGTCTAAACGAAAGTCGTAGAGCGTGGTCTCACCTTCGCGTGGATATAAAGAACGTCGAAAACGGAGTTCGTATGAAGAAGTTATGAATTTACGAAGTTTATTAATCATTTTGTATTTAAATTTAAATCAAAATTCGGAAGCATTATCCGAAGGAGTCACCGATCTGATCCGAGGTACGCCCCGCGTACTCCGAGGGATGTCGACACTTGCACTCGAGCACTTCGGATACGTAAGCAATGACGTTTTGGGCAGTACGCCCCGCGTAACGCAGTACGCCCCGCGTACTCCGAGGCTCCAGCCTCTATATAAAGGATCCGAAGACAGCCTTCTTTGTTGTTCAATTTCTTCTCTTATCTCTAGTCTTTTGCATCGTTTTTCGTGCCGAAGCTATCCCGAAGTCCCGGTATCATACTCTAGCCCCGAGGCAAGTCCCGAGACCCCGAAGATCCCGAGAAGCGCGGTTCCTGAGTCGAAGCTCTGCCTGCGAGAAGTTCGATTTTCGAGGAGATCTTCCAGATTTGCTGTGGATTACTACTTCTATAAGCCGTAGTGCTATCGGATCGTCTTCTGATCAGGTGAGTGTGTAGTTATTTTCTTCTAATACAATAATACGAAGTATTTTATATAAAAATGCGTGCTATGTGTATATATTTGGTTGTGTTATGTGTGAATGAGTATTCACTCTCTTCTATCTTATAGATCTTCTTATTTCTTTATGAGATACGTGTTATGTGTGTGTGTGCCTCATCTGTTATGTGATATATGTGTTGATTAAAGCATGCTATACAGGTTTTCTTTAAACTATGTATACAAATGTATATTTTTATCTACTAATATGTTGGGTAGAACATGGGTAGACCGTTGGTGTGTAATAAACAGATGAGAGGCCTCGTTGTTGTTTGATTGAGTCATCTAGCGGAGTTTAGATGACGACCACTGGCTATTCTAGACAGTCTTGTGGAAACATTAGCAGGTTCACCACCTGTAGGTGTTAATGAACTTGGGTGTTCATTCGCTGTACTCCATCCCCCTCATGGTTGCCTTATTTGACTTATATTGCTGAGGTACCCCAGAAGCATGTGTTGTCGCCCCGATGAAATATTCTTAGACTAGGTCCCTTATGTTAGTTGTTTTAGGGACATTAAAGTGAGAATAACGGGAATGGGTAATTGTGTTATTGTTGGTTGGTGAAAATTAAATATGATATTTATTGTGGGTTGAAAACCCTATATGCTCACCAGGCTCCCAAGCCTGACCCACTCAGTTTTAAATTGTATTACAGGTAGTGGCGGAAGGGCATGAGATGGATGAACCATCAAGTTGTTTTGTTTACAAGTCTGTATATGTATATATTTGTTGAATGACTTGTAATGTTTATCGTTTATGCTTTATGGTCTGTATCGGAACATGACATCCCGAGTTTTGATTATATAATGAAATGCATCTCTTGATGAAATGCTTTGATAAATATTATTTTATCATGTTTTGTTTTGGGAACAAATTCCGCAACTCTTTCAAATCAAAAGGATTTACTCTGAAAATATTTAAAAGCATAAATGAAAATCGGTCTTTTCTGGCCGAGATTTTGGGGATGTCACAGTTGGTATCAGAGCATTAGTTTAAGCGAAATAGGAATTTGTTGGATTTCTAGACTTAAACTTAGAATGCTAAGTGAAGTTTTGAGATGCGTGTCTGTTATGTTTTAGACACGAGCACTAGTTTATTTTAGGAAAGTTGCCTAAAATGCTTTATGTGCTAAATGTTATATGTTGCCATATATGATATTATTTGTTCGGATCTATGGTCTGTTGCTGACCGGATCTAGAAACCTTATATGTGTAGGATTCTAAGCGTACGTCTACGATATTAGAACTAGCATGTAAACGTTTCGGAGTGATAAGGATGATTTGAATATCTATCATGATTGAGGATCTAATTTCACCTTATTCGGTGTGTAGATCAAAATGGTGAGAACAAGAAGTGGAGTTGGAAATGCTGACGAAAACAGGAATCAACCACGAGTGATTGAGCCAATACTTGTCGTAGCAGCAGCACCTGAGCCAATAACCATGGCTGGTGTACAATTGATGATTCAGACGATGTTGGATCGTCAGATGGATGAAACTAGACGGTTGCTTCAACAAAATCGTGAAGAACTGTCGATTCGTGTGGAAGAGCCTGAACTGAATGAAGGGCACTCAGAAGGTGGAAACTTCAGTGGGTCTGTTGGTCCAGCCAACCCACCGATAGTTAGGCAAGATAACCGCGATGGAAGGAATGATGGAATGGGATGCAAGTACAAGGACTTTTTGACTTGCAAACCATCGACCTTCAATGGAAAGGAGGATCCGATTGGGGTTATGGATTGGATCTCCGAAATGGAGCTAGCCTTCATGACATGTGGCTGCAGAGGTAAGTTGCAAACTATCTATGTCGTGCGACAATTCCGAGGTGGAGCCGTTCGTTGGTGGAACACTCTAGGGAAGACCTTAAGCCCTAATGAGCCACTGCAACTGTCATGGGCAGAGTTCTTGGTGCAGTTCAAGCGCAAGTTCTGCTCGGCTCAAAATCTGTTGGAGTTGGAGAATAAGTTTTTGACATTGACGAAAGGTAGCATGTCAGTTGATGAATACACCAATAACTTCACCGATAAGATGGAGTTTGCCTTGCGTATCGTTCCAGACGAGCTGACGAAGGTGGATCGGTATGCGAAGGGACGTCCATGGGAGTACGAGGTGCCAGTACGTCAGGCACTTACTCTAGAGGCAGCTATCTGGGCTGCCAAGTCTGTGGAGAACATGATCAAGGGGAGAACCACCGTCAAGGTTGAGGTTGGTGAGATAAGGAAGTTTGAAGGAACATCTGGTTCCAGTAAGAAGAGCAAATTTTCGAAATCTGATTCGAAAAAGTTTGGAGGAAAAGGAGGCGAAGCAAAGTGGTGTGATAAGTGTAAGAAAAAGCACTTTGGGAAATGTAGCGAGGATGTGACCTGCTACAAGTGTGGAAAGGTTGGACATTTTGCAAATGAATGTCCGAACAACAAAAGGATGTGTTTTGGTTGCAATGAAGAGGGGCATATTTTGAAAGACTGTCCGAAGAAGAAGGAGGCAGCTAGGCCCAACATTCCACCAAAACCGAAGGCGAGGGCCTTCCAGATGACACTTGAGGCTGCGAAAGATGAAGCTGATGTCGCTTCAGGTACCTTTCTCGTAAATGAATTACCTGCTCATATATTGTTTGATTCAGGAGCCAACTACTCCTTTATTTCGCATGAGTTTGGTAGAAAGCTAGCTTTGCCTGTTGATAGACTAGATAATGCTTTATTAGTCGAAGTAGCTAGTGGAAAGTTTGTACCTGTTAGCCATCGTATGAAAAACGTCTTGATCGACCTTAATGGGAATAAGTTTCACGAGGCGTTATTGCCTATCGAACTTAATGGTTTCGACATCGTCTTGGGAATGGATTGGCTTAGCGCCAATGATGCCGAAATTTTATGCAAGAAAAAGATAGTTAAAGTAAACCCGCCTGGAAAAGATTCGTTTATGGTGTATGGGGACAAACTCAGAGTGAATTCTGGAATCATTTCTCTAATGAAAGCCAGAAAGTGTTTGACCAAGGGATGTACATCATATTTAGCATTCGTGATTGATGCTAAGAAAGAAAAGAAGGTGATGCAGAGTATTCCAGTGGTGTGTGATTATCCGGAAGTATTTCCCGAGGATCTTCCTGGATTACCACCTGATAGACAAGTGGAGTTCAGAATAGACTTGTTACCAGGAACCACGCCAATAGCAAAAGCACCTTATCGATTAGCACCGACGGAGATGAAGGAGCTAATGATGCAACTTCAGGAGTTATTGGACAAAGGTTTCATTAGACCTAGTTCATCGCCCTGGGGAGCTCCGGTGTTATTTGTAAAGAAGAAAGATGGAAGTATGAGAATGTGCATCGATTACAGAGAGCTGAACAAGGCAACAATAAAGAATAGATATCCGTTGCCGAGGATTGATGACCTGTTTGATCAATTGCAAGGTTCGAGCTATTTCTCGAAGATCGACCTAAGGTCAGGATATCATCAGCTAAAAGTAAGAGAGCAAGATATCGAGAAGACTGCATTCAGAACTAGATATGGACACTACGAGTTCTTGGTTATGTCGTTTGGACTAACCAATGCTCCAGCAGCGTTCACGGATTTGATGAATAGGGTTTGTAATCCTTTCCTTGATAAATCCGTGATAGTGTTCATAGACGACATTTTGATCTACTCGAAAAGCCAGGAGGAGCATGGCAGACACTTGCGAGAAGTGTTAGAAGTCTTGAAGAAGGAGAAGTTGTATGCAAAGTTCTCCAAATGTGATTTTTGGATTCGTGAAGTCCAATTCTTGGGTCACGTGGTCAACCAAGAAGGGATAATGGTTGATCCAGCGAAGATCGAAGCTGTGACGAAGTGGGAACAACCGAAAAGTCCCACGGAGATTCGAAGCTTTTTAGGATTAGCCGGATATTACCGAAGGTTTATCCAAGGTTTTTCTTCGATTGCTACTCCATTAACAGCTTTGACCCACAAAGGAGCTACTTATGCTTGGAGTGAGAAGCATAAAGAAGCATTCGAGAAGTTAAAGAAGAAGCTATGCGAGGCACCGATACTTTCTCTACCCGATGGAGTTGAAGACTTCGCTGTTTATAGCGATGCGTCTGGTGTTGGATTGGGTTGTGTTTTGACCCAAAGAGAAAAGGTGATAGCATATGCGTCTCGACAGTTGAAAGAGCATGAAAAGAATTACCCGACTCATGATTTGGAGTTGGCAGCGGTAGTTTTCGCTCTGAAAATATGGAGGCATTACCTCTATGGCACGAAGTGCAAACTTTTCACTGATCATAAGAGTCTCCAATACCTCTTTAATCAGAAATAATTGAATATGAGGCAACGATGCTGGCTAGAATTACTTAAAGACTACGACTGCGAGATACTTTACCACCCCGGTAAAGCTAATGTTGTTGCTGATGCTCTCAGTCGGAAGGTCAATCTTGAAAGGAAGAGGCCAAGAGCGTTGAGAATTGAAGTTGTCTCGACTATTGTGGAAAGTATAAAGAAAGCTCAAGAGGAAGCTTCTGAGAAAAATGACCGAAAGGAGGAACGTTTGGGTAAAACGTTGGTGTTTGGTACTAACGGTCATGGACTGAAGGTATTCCAAGATCGTATTTGGGTACCTAAGTCAGGAGGAATTAGGGATCTTCTGATGGAAGAAGCTCACAAGACCATGTACTCGATTCATCCGGGTAGCACTAAAATGTATAGGGACCTGAAACCCTACTACTGGTGGCCGACGATGAAGCTTGATGTTGCAAAGTATGTGGCCGAGTGTGTGACTTGTGCGAGAGTCAAGACACAACATCAGAAACCGTACGGGAGTTTAGAACCTTTGCCTGTGCCTATGGGTAAGTGGGAAGACATTGCTATGGATTTTGTCACTAAACTGCCCAGAACAAAGAATGGTCACGACATGATTTGGGTGGTCGTTGATCGATTCACTAAGAGTGCGCATTTCATAGCGGCCAGGGAGAAATGGTCTATGGAAAAGCTTGCGAATTCTTACGTGAAGGAAATTGTGAGGCTTCACGGTGTTCCGTTAACGATTGTATCGGATCGTGATAGCCGTTTCACCTCAAGGTTTTGGAAAAGTCTACAAGAGGAAATGGGTACCAAGTTATGTTTAAGCACAGCTTACCATCCGCAGACTGATGGTCAGAGTGAAAGAACAATACAAACACTTGAAGATATGCTGAGAGCATGTACCTTGGAATTCCTAGGTAATTGGGATGAACATTTACCATTGGTAGAATTTTCCTATAATAATAGTTTTCACTCGAGCATTAAGATGGCACCTTATCAAGCTTTGTATGGACAGAAGTGTCGTACGCCGTCTTGTTGGCTTGAGGCTGGGGAAAAGAAGTTTATGGGACCGGAGATGGTTCATCAAACTGCTGAAAAGTTGAAAATAATTAGGGAAAGAATGTTAGCAGCTCAAGATCGTCAAAAGAGCTATGCTGACAAGAAGCGAAGACCGATGACTTTTGAGGTTGGAGATTCGGTTTTGCTTAAAGTCTCGCCGTGGAAGGGACTTATAAGATTTGGTAAAAGGGGAAAGTTGAGTCCAAGGTTTATTGGACCTTTTAAAGTTCTTCAGAGGGTTGGGAACCAAGCTTACAAGCTCGAATTACCCGAAGAACTGAATGGAATTCACAACACTTTTCATGTGTGTTATTTGAGGAAGTTCACGGGGGAAGTTCCCGATATAATTCCAATTTTTGAATTGAGAATTGATGAGAACAAAAGGTTGATTGAAGAACCAGAGGCAATTGTTGACCGAAAGACTAAGAAGTTGCGACGCAAAATGGTTGGGTTAGTGCTTGTCCGATGGAAACACACGAATGGGCCGAATCTCACTTGGGAGACGGAGAGTGACATGTTGAGTCGCTATCCGCATTTGTTTGTTGATGTGTGATTCCGGGGACGGAATCATTCTAAGGTGGAGAGAATTGTAACGCCTGTGTTTCGGGCTTGCCATTTGTAGCAATGTAATAGTCTAGGTTGACCTTTGTAACCCGTTTTGAAATAATAAAAGTGTATTATTTGAGTATTATGTGTTTTGTGCTTAATTGCTTAATTATGTGGTTTGATTAATTAAGAATAAAAATAAGCGTCAAAATTTAAGTGTAAAATAAACTTAATGTCTTTGGTTAATGTTGTAGTAATTGAAATGAGGTTTCCGAATATATATAGAACGCCCAAATCTGACTTCGTATGAGGAAGTTATGATTTATCGAAGTTCCGGCTTAGCGATATACAGCCTGTTTTACTCGATTTGAGATCGAGCGGTTGTTAGCCGAGGCAATCTAAATGAGAATCGAAGATCTCATTGTTGGTATTGAAACGATAAAAAGTTAGGCGAGAACGGACGTCAAACGAAGAAGTTATGAATTTATAACGAAAGTTTCTGTCCCGGCCTATTAAAAATAATTAATAAAAATAAAGTCAAAATTAGCCGACGGAGTCTAAACGAAAGTCGTAGAGCGTGGTCTCACCTTCGCGTGGATATAAAGAACGTCAAAAACGGAGTTCGTATGAAGAAGTTATGAATTTCCGAAGTTTATTAATCATTTTGTATTTAAATTTAAATCAAAATTCGGAAGCATTATCCGAAGGAGTCACCGATCTGATCTGAGGTACGCCCCGCGTACTCGAGTATGCCCCGCGTACTCCGAGGGATGTCGACACTCGCACTCGAGCACTTCGGATACGTAAGCAATGACGTTTTGGGCAGTACGCCCCGCGTAACGCAGTACGCCCCGCATACTCCGAGGCTCCAGCCTCTATATAAAGGATCCGAAGACAGCCTTCTTTGTTGTTCAATTTCTTCTCTTCTCTCTAGTCTTTTGCATCGTTTTTCGTGCCGAAGCTATCCCGAAGTCCCGGTATCATACTCTAGCCCCGAGGCAAGTCCCGAGACCCCGAAGATCCCGAGAAGCGCGGTTCCTGAGTCGAAGCTCTGCCCGCGAGAAGTTCGATTTTCGAGGAGATCTTCCAGATTTGCTGTGGATTACTACTTCTATAAGCCGTAGTGCTATCGGATCGTCTTCTGATCAGGTGAGTGTGTAGTTATTTTCTTCTAATACAATAATACGAAGTATTTTATATAAAAATACGTGCTATGTGTATATATTTGGTTGTGTTATATGTGAATGAGTATTCACTCTCTTCTATCTTATAGATCTGCTTATTTCTTTATGAGATACGTGTTATGTGTGTGTGTGCCTCATCTGTTATGTGATATATGTGTTGATTAAAGCATGCTATACAGGTTTTCTTTAAACTATGTATACAAATGTATATTTTTATCTACTAATATGTTGGGTAGAACATGGGTAGACCGTTGGTGTGTAATAAACATATAAGAGGCCTTGTTGTTGTTTGATTGAGTCATCTAGCGGAGTTTAGATGACGACCACTGGCTATTCTAGACAGTCTTGTGGAAACATTAGCAGGTTCGCCACCTGTAGGTGTTAATGAACTTGGGTGTTCATTCGCTGTACTCCATCCCCCTCATGGTTGCCTTATTTGACTTATATTGCTGAGGTACCCCCGAAGCATGTGTTGTCGCCCCGATGAAATATTCTTAGACTAGGTCCCTTATGTTAGTTGTTTTAGGGACATTAAAGTGAGAATAACGGGAATGGGTAATTGGGTTATTGTTGGTTGGTGAAAATTAAATATGATATTTATTGTGGGTTGAAAACCCTATATGCTCACCAGGCTCCCAAGCCTGACCCACTCAGTTTTAAATTGTATTACAGGTAGTGGCGGAAGGGCATGAGATGGATGAACCATCAAGTTGTTTTGTTTACAAGTCTGTATATGTATATATTTGTTGAATGACTTGTAATGTTTATCGTTTATGCTTTATGGTCTGTATCGGAACATGACATCCCGAGTTTTGATTATATAATGAAATGCATCTCTTGATGAAATGCTTTGATAAATATTATTTTATCATGTTTTGTTTTGGGAACAAATTCCGCAACTCTTTCAAATCAAAAGGATTTACTCTGAAAATATTTAAAAGCATAAATGAAAATCGGTCTTTTCTGGCCGAGATTTTGGGGATGTCACAGCGAGTCTATAGCCTGACTCGTCGAGTAGGGACGGGATTTCGAGCACGTGTTAGTCGGCGACTCGGCGAGTCCATATTCGGGACTCGGCGAGCCTACCTGCCAGGAAGAAACCCTAAATCCCAGGGTTGCTCCCTATTTAAGGAGTGTTATGTGCCCCAAACTCGCCTCCTTCACCGTCAGAGAGGTGTGAGAAACCCTAAACCCATCCCTTGATTGATTTAAGTGTTTTTGTGTGGATTCTTGAAGGCTTGAAGAAGAAGTAGAAGAAGAAAGGAACAAAGAGAAGAGGTGTAGAGCAAAGATCCAAGGTCAAAATCAGAGTTCATTGAGGTATTTCTCGGAATCCTCCTGTTTTATGCTTAAAACCTCCATTAGAACATTTTTAGGGCCTGTTTGATGTATTTTCCAACCTTATAGTTGTATGGATGCCTTAATAGGTCGAGATATCCCTAGATCTGTTCATTTAGGAGTTGTAGAGCCCGGATCTATTGCCTTTTTGAAGTTGCTTTGCATGAGAACCCTAGATCTAGCCTTTATCATGCTTTTTGAGCCTTATTATCTTCATGGATGCTTTTGGACACGTAAAGATAGAATCTTTACGTGTTAATCGAGCTAAGGAAGCCCAGATCTATAAGTTTTAGACGCTGGATTCAAGCATAATCGAGTTTAGAGTAGCTGCATGAATGTGACTCGGCGAGTCAAGTCGCGAGTCCCCGATTTCCCCTTTTTAGTGATGTCGAGTGGGGACATGTGAGTAGTAGAGTGGACTCAGTGAGTTAGAGGGCAGACTCAGTGATGGAGGGACTCGACGAGTTGTTCATACAACTCGGCGAGTCCAAGACAATCTTCTTAGCTCAAGAACAACTCGTCGAGTTGTTCATACGACTCGGCGAGTCGGATGCAGATTGCCTGAGTTTTTGAATCGAGAGGGGACCCATTGAGTCGATGCCATACTCGACGAGTAGCCACGAGTAGGGTTGAGAAGTGAGAATAGACACTCGGCGAGTTGGCGGCCCAACTCGGCGAGTCAGGTCAACTGTAGGTTGACTTTGACCGGGAGAGTTGACTTTGACCAGGGGTAAAAGAGTCATTTTACCCCAATGCAGTGATTAGCATCTGATTGAGTGTGTTTATGGATTTGTAGTCGGGGAGATACCGGGGCAGCAGCAGATAGCTTCCAGAGCCATACACACAGCAGCCAGTTCACGAGGTGAGTTTCCTTCCAGTAGGAACGGGTCTACGGCCACAATGCCGGCCCGTTTAGTTAGCAGTAGTTCCGGACTTCAATCTGATGCAGTAGTTCAGTATGCTTGATGTCTATGTGATTCAAGCATGTTTATGTGTTATATGTTCCAGACTTCAGTTCGATGTAGTATGTAGTATATGTGTCTATATTAGTTGATATGTGTTATGCTATGCTATGATCAGTCAGTTCCGGACCACGGTCCGATGCAGGGGACAAGGTCCCAGTCAGTTCCAGACTTCGTCCGATGCAGTCAGTTCCGGACTACGGTCCGATGCAGTTAGTTCCGGACTTCGGTCCGATGCAGTCAGTTCCGGACTTCGGTCCGATGCAGTCAGTTCCGGACTATGGTCCGATGCAATTAATTCCGGACTTTGGTCTGATGCAGTCAGTTCCGGACTTCAGTCCGATGCAGCTAGTTCCGGACTTCGGTCCGATGCAGTGGGCAAGGCCCAGTATGTGCTTTATTTGTTATTGTTTGGTATGTGGTAGTTTGGGGGAGCTCACTAAGCTTCGTGCTTACAATTTCAATTCTTGGTTCCAGGTACTTCCGCAAGCAAAGGGAAGAGCTCGGGATGATAGCATTGCACACACCACGGTTTCAGTTTTTGTCCTGGGAGTTGATTCAGTTTCTTAGATATGTTTGATACAGTTGTGGCACAGTTTTTCTCACAATATTTTAGTATGGTTTTGAGATATGCAATGCAGGGTTTTATTATGTGATACTCAGTTTCATGGTTTTTGTTATATTAAAATGAAATTTTTGGGTCATATTTTTGGGTTGTTACAAGTTGGTATTAGAGCCTTGGTTTGAGGGATTCGGATACACCTCCGGGTGTATCTGAACTCAAACTAAGGGAAAGATAAAAAGATTTTCAAAAGGAAAAATATTTTCGAAAGAAATTTTGAAAAGCACTTAGAAAGAGAAGAATTTTTAAACGAGATAAGGGTGTGGTGCATGCGATCAGCCGAGCTCAAGTAAGTCCTCCCAAGTTAGCCATACAAGTTTTATTATGATTAATTGTTCCAGTTTCAGTAGAACAGCATGCTAGTATAGGACTAAGGATCTATGAGGATGCCTTATGTGCCTGCTATATGTGTTTCAGCTTTATGAGAATTGCATGCTAGTATTGAGTAGACAGCAGTAGGATAGCCTGTTTAGGTTATGCCTGGTAGCGCGAGCTTAGCATTGTATGCTAGTACAGTTTCTCATTATGAGAGTAGATTTGCTTGAGTAGTTTCCGATGTCCGAATGCTGCTTGCTTCGTGCTTTGTAGAACTCTTGGTGATGAGATTTAGCCGTTAGGTGAATACGTCACATCACATGTGATCAGGGTTGAATAATCTCAGAGTGTTGGATTTGGCCCTATTGTGCAGCTCTTGTTTGAGTCTAACCGTTGTAGGGACGAGTCTTTTAATCGAAGGATTATACGAGCCTCATCACATGTGATGGTATTCAGGTGATGGCTAATTAGCATTACAAGGAGGCCTTCAGCAGCTGAGGACTGGTTTGAGTGGAGTCAGAGATTTCCCTAGGGCAAGACTAGGATGAGAGTAGCAGAGATCAGTAGTAGTAGAAGTGACTTGGTGGAGTCAAGGCAGTTCTTGAGGAAAGTACGGATAGATGTGGAAGGTAGTATGGGCCCGTACTACTGAAAGCAGAGGATCCATACTCGAATCAACGAAGGCTGAGACAAGACCAGGAAGCTAGTAGTAGTATTAATGATCCCTTGAGATATTTCAGTTTTATGATGTTGCTATGATGTGTTTCAGAATGGTGGTTTTGCGTTCGAGGCCAGCAGCCGGCAGTGGAGGTGCCGGGGAGGGATCAGGATCAGGCTCGGGGGACGAGCGTATGGATGAGCAGACCAGAGAGTTTCTTTCTTTAGAGATTACTCGTATCATACTGGAGTAGACTCCTGTGATCTTCGGTTCGATCAAGGAGGGTATCCTAGAGCTGATGGATGAGAGGTTGGGCACCTTCCGTGCCGAGGTGGCGGCCATGATGGGGTCGCGCACACTTACGTTCAGGGATTTCAGGGCATGTGGAGCTCCAGATTACCACGGGGCGCGGGACCCCATAGCGAGTACTAGATGGTTGGCGGATGTGGCCAACGCTTTCCGCACGAGCAGGTGTCCCGAGGGGGACAAGGTTAGATTGGCGTCCTGTCTTCTGAAGGACAGGGCACGGGATTGGTGGGAAGAGGTCAGACATACCATTGGAGATGATGCAGCGCTAGATGCCATGACCTGGGCTGATTTCTCTACCAGGTTCAGGGCGGAGTTTGCACCGGTTATTGAGGTGCAGCAGTTAGCCAGAGAGTTTCAGGACCTCACCCAGACTACAAAGACCGTGGCGGAGATCACTGCCAAGTTCAGGGAGAGGGCTCTTCTCGTTCCTCAGTATGCAGCCGATGAGGAGATGAAGAAGGCCCGTTATCATGAGATGTTGTGGAGCGATATCCGCCAGTTTAGGAGCCGGTCCAACTATAAAACGCTGGATGACATGATTGCTAGGGCTCGGGAGAGGGAGATTGACCTTGAGATGGAGAAGAAGAGGAAACCGGAGGCGGTTTCGGGTACAGGTAGTTCGGGCAAAAAGCCGAAGGTTTCAGATCACAGATCCAGGAGTCAGCAGAACCACGGTCGATGTGGCAAGTGTGGGAGATTGCACGATGGGGTGTGCAAGGCAAGGAGTTCCGGCTGCTACAAGTGCGGTCGGACTGGGCATTTGAGCAGGGATTATACGACCTCTGCTACTGCCATTGCAACATCAAATCTGATTTGCTTTCAGTGCAATCAGAGGGGTCATAAAAAGTCCCAGTGTCCGAGTTTAGCTGCAGTAGGGAAGGTAGCTGCACCTGCCCCTGCTACTTTGAGGATTACAGATGGCCGGCAGGGCCGAGCCGAGGCGCCAGTGGCGAAGAGTAGGGCTTTTCAGATGACAGCAGAGGAGGCACGAGTGACTCCTGATGTGGTGACGGGGTCGTTCTCTGTTAACGACATTTCTGCTACGGTATTATTTGATTCGGGGGCTACCCGATCATTTGTATCGCTAGCGCTTAGCAAGAGATTTAGTAGAGCTCCAGGGGAGCTGGATTGTCCACTAGAGGTTGAGATAGCAGATGACAGGACCGTGAGGGTCGCCAGAGTGCATAAAGGGTGTTCTCTTCAGTTGTTCGACGAGCAGTTTTCGGTGGACCTGGTTCCTATTCCCCTACGAGGGAATAAGGTTATAGTAGGCATGGATTGGTTGAGTCCCAATGGGGCGGTGATTGATTGTGAGCTGCAGCTAATAAGGGTTCGCACTCCTAGTGGGGGAGAGTTAGTGATTCAGGGCGAGAGGCCACAGCGCGGACAAACCTTTTGTTCCGCCGCGAGAGCGAGGCGCTATTTTCAGCAGGGCTGCGCTGGTTATGTAGCTTATGTCTTGGATGCCCGGGAGAAGGGCAAGATGACAGTTGATGATGTTCCGGTAGTGCGAGACTTCCCGGATGTATTTCCCGAGGATTTACCGGGAATACCTCCTGAGAGGCAGGTCGAGTTTAGGATCGACCTAATTCCTGGTGCGACTCTGATAGCCAAGGCACAGTACCGTTTAGCTCCCCCTGAGATGCAGGAGTTGTCTACGCAGCTGCAGGAGCTGCTAGACAAGGGTTTCATTCGGTCGAGTAGTTCGCCTTGGGGAGCGCTGATCCTGTTTGTGAGGAAGAAGGATGGGTCGCACCGTATGTGTATAGATTACCGGGAGTTGAATAAGGTAACGGTGAAGAACCGTTACCCACTCCTGAGGATAGATGATTTGTTTGACCAGCTTCAGGGAGCGTCTTGGTTTTCCAAGATCGATCTACGTTCCGGGTATCATCAGATGCGAGTCAGAAATGAGGATGTGCAGAAGACTGCCTTCAGGACCAGGTATGGTTATTATGAGTTTGTGGTGATGCCATTTGGGCTCACCAATGCTCCAGCCGCGTTCATGGATCTCATGAATCATGTGTGCAGGTCGATGCTGGATCGGTCTGTGATAGTATTCATAGATGATATCTTGGTGTATTCCAAGAAGTAGGAGCAGCATGAGGAGCACCTGAGGGAGGTGCTAGAAGTTCTGAGGTGGGAGAGACTTTTCGCAAAATTCTCCAAGTGCGAGTTCTGGTTGCGCGAGGTGTAGTTCCTTGGTCACCTCGTCAACCAGAAAGGCATTTTAGTACATCCGGCCAAGATAGAGGCCGTGATGCAGTGGGAGGTCCCGAAGTCTCCATCTGAGATTCGGAGCTTCCTAGGGTTGGCAGGGTATTACCGGAGATTCATTCAGGATTTCTCCAAGATAGCAGTGCCGCTCACCCGACTGACCAAGAAGTCGGTGGTGTTCCGTTGGGGGCCTGAGCAGCAGACAGCGTTTGAGACCCTCAGACAGAGGTTGTGCGAGGCTCCGATCCTTACCTTTCCAGAGGGAGTAGAGGACTTTGTAGTCTACTGTGATGCCTCAATCACATGTATGGGAGCAGTATTAATGCAGCGAGGCCATGTGATAGCTTACGCCTCGAGACAGTTGAAGCCTCACGAGGCTAACTATCCTACCCATGATTTAGAGCTGGGGGCAGTTGTGTTTGCCCTCAAGATTTGGAGACATTATCATTATGGGGTCCGTTGTACTATCTACACGGATCACAAGAGTTTGAGGTACCTTATGGATCAGCCGAGTCTAAACATGAGGTAGAGGAGGTGGTTGGATGTGCTGAAGGACTATGATTGTGAGATCCTTTACCATCCAGGGAAGGTCAACGTGGTGGCCGACACCCTAAGCCGCAAGGTGTCAGCAGCCCCTATCAGAGATTTGTGTTTGAGGATGACAGTGATTACTCCGTTGTTGGAACGGATCAGGGAGGCTCAGGTTGAGGGCCTCAAGGAGGAGAGACAGAAGTGTGAGAGGATAGTGGGCCGAGTAGCTTCGTTTGATTATGACAGTCGGGGATTGCTGACTCTTCATGGGAGAGTGTGTGTACCGTACTGGGGTGGGGTACGACAGGTGTTGATGGACGAGGCTCATAAGTCTCGATTTTCTATCCACCCAGGGGCGACGAAGATGTATAGAGATCTTCGACCCGATTATTGGTGGCCCTGTATGAAGCAGGATGTCGCTTGGTATGTTGAGAGATGCCTGACCAGCAGGAAGGTCAAGGCGGAGCACCAGAGGCCTCACGGCAAGATGCAGCCGTTGGACATTCCCGTGTGGAAATAGGAGGACATCACCATGGATTTTATCACCAAGCTTCCCAGGACCGCACGAGGGGTAGATTCGATATGGGTAGTAGTGGATCGGTTGACGAAGAGTGCTCATTTTATACCAATCCAGGAGAGCATATCGGCGAAAAAGTTAGCCGATATCTATGTACGTGAGGTGGTGGCACGTCATGGAGTGCCGGTATCGGTGGTGTCAGACCGAGACGTCCGTTTTACATCCAGATTCTGGAAGCGGTTTCACGACGAGATGGGTACTCGTCTCCATTTCAGCACTGCTTTCCACCCTCAGACGGATGGGCAGAGCGAGAGGACGATTCAGATTCTCGAGGACATGCTCAGGGCATGTGTTCTAGACTTCGGTGGCAGTTGGGATACGTATCTTCCGTTAGCGGAATTTTCGTATAACAACAGTTATCATGCGAGCATTGATCGACCTCCCTTTGAGATGCTTTATGGGAGAAAGTGTAGGACCCCGATTTGTTGGGGCGAGGTCGGTCAGCAGGTTGTTGGGAGCACAAAGGTGGTGCTCAAGACGACCGAGTTGATTCAGCAGTTCCGTAGTAGACTGCAGACGGCGCAAAGTCGGCAGAAGAGCTACGCCGACAGGAGGCGATCAGATTTGGAGTTCCAGGTGGGCGATATGGTCCTTTTAAAGGTCTCACCTTGGAAGGGTGTCATCAGGTTTCGGAAGAGGGGCAAGCTGGGTCCCAGGTTCATTGGTCCTTTCAGGGTTTTGGCCCGAGTGGGTCGGGTTGCTTATCGGTTGGATCTTCCAGAAGAGCTTAGCCAGATCCACAACACTTTCCATGTGTCCCAGTTGAGGAAGTGTTTGGTGGATGATTCAGCAGTTGTTCCCTTAGAAGATATTCAGGTTGATAGCAGCCTGAATTATATCGAGAGGCTGGTCGCGATTCTGGACCGGAAGACAAAGACCTTGAGGAACAAGGCAATTCAATTAGTGAAGGTGAAGTGGCAGCACCGGAAGGGGTCTGAGTGGACGTGGGAGGATGGGGAGGAAATGAGAGAGCACTACCCGGAGTTATTTGCAGATTCAACCGTAGCAGACTTTGAGGACGAAGTCTGAGACAAGTGGGGGAGAATTGTAACGCCCTGTCTCTTGTATGTTGCTTCCGTGGCATTTATTTAGAAGTTTTCAAGAGGGACTCGGCGAGTCTATAGCCCGACTCGTCGAGTAGGGACGGGATTTCGAGCACGTGTTAGTCGGCGACTCGGCGAGTCCATATTCGGGACTCGGCGAGTCTGCCTGCCAGGAAGAAATCCTAAATCCCCGGGTTGCTCCCTATTTAAGGAGTGTTATATGCCCCAAACTCGCCTCCTTCACCCTCAGAGAGCTGTGAGAAATCCTAAACCCATCCCTTGATTCTTGAAGGCTTGAAGAAGAAGAAGAATAAAGGAACAAAGAGAAGAGGTGTAGAGCAAAGATCCAAGGTCAAAATCAGAGTTCATTGAGGTATTTCTCGGAATCCTCCTGTTTTATGCTTAAAACCTCCATAAGAACATTTCTAGGGCCAGTTTGATGTATTTTCCAACCTTATAGTTGTATGGATGCCTTAATAGGTCGAGATATCCCTAGATCTGTTCATTTAGGAGTTGTAGAGCCCGGATCTATTGCCTTTTTGAAGTTGCTTTGCATGAGAACCCTAGATCTAGCCTTTATCATGCTTTTTGAGCCTTATTATCTTCATGGATGCTTATGGACACGTAAAGATAGAATCTTTACGTGTTAATCGAGCTAAGGAAGCCCAGATCTATAAGTTTTAGACGCTGGATTCAAGCAGAATCGAGTTTAGAGTAGCTACATGAATGCGACTCGGCGAGTCGGAAGAGCGACTCGGCGAGTCAAGTTGCGAGTCCCCGATTTCCCCTTTTTAGTGATGTCGAGTGGGGACATGTGAGTAGTAGAGTGGACTCAGTGAGTTAGAGGGCAGACTCAGTGATGGAGGGACTCGACGAGTTGTTCATACAACTCGGCGAGTCCAAGACAATCTTCTTAGCTCAAGAACAACTCATCGAGTTGTTCATACGACTCGGCGAGTCGGATGCAGATTGCCTGAGTTTTTGAATCGAGAGGGGACCCGTTGAGTCGATGCCATACTCGACGAGTAGCCACGAGTAGGGTTGAGAAGTGAGAATAGACACTCGGTGAGTTGGTGGCCCAACTCGGCGAGTCAGGTCAACTGTAGGTTGACTTTGACCAGGGGTAAAAGAGTCATTTTACCCCAATGCAGTGATTAGCATCTGATTGAGAGTGTTTATGGATTTGTAGCCGGGGAGATACCGGGGCAGCAGCAGATAGCTTCCAGAGCCATACACACAACAGCCAGTTCACGAGGTGAGTTTCCTTCCAGTAGGAACGGGTCTACGGCCACAATGCCGGCCCGTTTAGTTAGCAGTAGTTCCGGACTTCAGTCCGATGCAGTAGTTCAGTATGCTTGATCTCTATGTGATTCAAGCATGTTTATGTGTTATATGTTCTGGACTTCAGTCCGATGCAGTATGTAGTATATGTGTCTATATTAGTTGATATGTGTTATGCTATGCTATGATCAGTCAGTTCCGGACCTCGGTCCGATGCAGGGGACAAGGTCCCAGTCAGTTCCGAACTTCGTCCGATGCAGTCAGTTCCGGACTACGGTCCGATGCAGTTAGTTCTGGACTTTGGTCCGATGCAGTCAGTTCCGGACTTCGGTACGATGTAGTGGGCAAGGCCCAGTATGTGCTTTATTTGTTATTGTGTGGTATGTGGTAGTTTGGGGGAGCTCACTAAGCTTCGTGCTTACAATTTCAGTTCTTGGTTTCAGGTACTTCTGCAAGCAAAGGGAAGAGCTCGGGATGATGGCATCGCACACACCATAGTTTCAGTTTTTGTCCTGGGAGTTGATTCAGTTTCTTAGATATGTTTGATACAGTTGTGGCACAGTTTTTCTCACAATATTTTAGTATGGTTTTGAGTTACGCAATGCAGGGTTTTATTATGTGATACTCAGTTTCATGGTTTTTGTTATATTAAAATGAAATTTTTGGGTTGTTACAACAAGCTACCAATACTTCAAACTAAGGCATATTCCCTGATATCTATACTCTAAAAACTACCATAACATGTAAAGCTTCCGCCTTTTTCCTCCATGCATGGCCTTTTGGGCTTAAAAGGCCAAGATGACATCTTAGAGCCTGCATGGGGGCTCCTATGGCATAAAGTTTGCACCTTTATACCATAATAGCCCTTCAAAGTCATAGATCTGGAAGAATATCCAATTTGATCGTCCATTCTCCACATGCTAACATACTTGGACCAAAAACCCTCATAAAAATGAAAATAAGAGATCTAAGAAACCATTGAGCAAGGTTGGGACTTGCTTACCCGAAAATGTAGCAAATGAAGTGTAGTTTCTGGATCTACTCTCTCCCTCTTGAGTCCCTAGATTCCTCTTCTTCAACAAGCTTCAAAAATGTCAATGAGGCTGATAGTGGGGATTAAGATGCTTAAATAGGGTGCAAAAACCCCGAATCTAGGGATTCCCAACCCCAAACCAACTCGTTGAGTTGGTCCTCCACAACTGTAGAGTAGGTCTCTCTACCCGCGTCCAAAACTTATTCCTACTCGTCGAGTTATCCCCCTTGGACTCGACGATTAGACCTTTGATTTTCTTAATATCTTTCCTTAATTAGCCTTTTGGTTTCCGGGTGTTACAATCATAAAGAAACCATTAGTATTAAAAATATTATCGTGTCATCCCATAACAAAACCAGAGTATATCTGCCAAGAATCTAATGTGCGGAAATATAGGTGTGATGTGCTACAATCATGCCAGCTCCTTCCCCTTCAAAGAAGAGGTACCTGAAACCAAAATTGAAAACTATAAGCACGAAGCTTAGTGAGTCTCCCTAAGATACCACATACCATACATATAATCACATAAACTGGGCCCCCGACCCTTCCTCGGGCCCTGCCCGACATTGGATAGTGTCCAACATCAGGCCCCGCCTGGCATCGAGCCCCGCTCGGTATACAAATTTGTTTCTACCAGGTCCCGCTTGTCTTTGGGCCCCGCCCGATATACACATACAAACAATAACATATAATCATGCTAGTACATAAAGAATCATACACAGTACTATATATTCTAGTCGTAAGGCCTCGCCTATCATGGGCTCCGCCCCTACTCTGCTAATGATGAGATATGGAACCCTGTCCACTCTCGGCTAGTGATGAGATACGGGACCGCAACCACACTCACCTCCCTACCAAGTACATACAAGTATCACAAAGACAACAAGTATAACTAGACATGCATTCCTTCATCAGTACCACCCGACATCAAACCATAGTTCGGAAGCATACATATAAACATTCCTCGGGCCTTACCCGACATCGGACCGAAATCTGGAATCATACAAACATTCCTCCGGCTTTCCCCGACATCATACCGAATTTCGGAAACATATAAAACAAGTACATGCAAGATTCACGAAGATATCAAGCATATAAACATTCCTCGGGCACCGCCCGACATTGGATTGGAATACGAAAACATAATAACCTACATCAGGCATTGCCCAAAATTGAACCTTAGTCCGGAACATACTATCATACATAAACGGGTCGATATTGGTGCCTTTGACCCGTTCCTACTGGAGAAAACTCACCTCACAAGCTGACTGCAGAATCTCATGGATAAACCTCTGGCTGCTAGCTGACAAATCCCCGAACTGCTGATCTCTCGACTCCTCGGGTTACTGAGCATCATACAAATTAGATAAGTCTGAGATTCTCAGAACTTAACCATAAGTCCTCACTGGGGTAAAATACCATTCTACCCCTCACATATTCTTGTCCCAAATTGAACTCTACCCAAACCTTGGCCCAAAAGATAAACACTTCCACACAGCCCAATTTCTAATTGGGCCCAATCCCTTCACACAGGCCTCAACCTAAGGCCAAAAACCATAATATGAAATGCCTAATACTAGGTAGACTTCACAAGCTCACTAGTGGTCCACGAATGGCCCACTTTGCTAAATTGGGCCCAACCCCTCTAATAGGCCTTAACCTACAGCCCAAACATATTCTTAGCCCAAAATATCTTACTTATGATGGCCCAAA
Source organism: Lactuca sativa (assembly GCF_002870075.4). Lineage (NCBI taxonomy): Eukaryota > Viridiplantae > Streptophyta > Magnoliopsida > Asterales > Asteraceae > Lactuca > Lactuca sativa. The sequence goes on from NC_056631.2 coordinate 52,440,790, forward strand.
GAAACAAAGTCCAATGTATGGCCCAAACTGAGGACCAAAACACGCAAAGCCCACATCTATTGAGTACACAGGGCGTTTGCGCGTACATGCATATACGCCCATCGTATTGCTCTGTTAAGCTACCTTTCCCATTAAAAACTTAATACACTAATCCAAAGGCTATAATCACAAATCCAAGTCCTCTTTAACGTCTTAATCCATAAAGTCGATTACTTGGTGGCTTGCAACTCACCAAATGGGCCCAAACTTGAAATATGACAACTGACTTCCATGGAAATGGCTAGACCTATTGCATGACCACAAATGGACCTTAAATATCAAAACTTTACTGTTATTGGGACTTTTATAGCACCAAGGGTGGCAACCCTTAGCCTAGATACGAAGTTGAACCATAAAAATCCATACTTGGGACCTAAAAAGGTCCAAAATTCTACTAACATAGATCTAAGCATTCATGAGGCAAGTTGAAAGTTTTTTTTTTTACCTCAAATGAGTGCCAAACAGTGGTATTATTTCGGATCCTTGAGCTCAAGCTACTCGAGTTCTTCTTCTTCAACTTCTCCTTTCTCTTTTCAAACTTCTAAACACCATAATGATCTTCACAAGGCCAAACACACACAAGGATGGGGAATGAAAGGCTATCTAGGGTTTCTGAGGTTGAGAGGCTGGTAAGGAGGCTAGGGTTTCAGTCATAATGTTCTTTATATGGTGCTTAACCCTAAAAATTAGGGTTTAGGGACTTTGAACGTACGTTGGGCGTACGCCTCCAACATCCGCGTCCATTTACTCCTCTATGCTGGGCGTACCCCCAACTTATGATGGGCGTACTTCCGCACTGGCCACCTTGTAGGCATGGTCTCTTCTTGCCACTTTTCTCCATCGGGGACCGATATTGCCAATAACTTCAAAGTGTCATATCTTCCTTATCCGAGGTTCGTTCTCGACGAACCTCATATCCAAGAAAAGGTGGCGAGAAGCCCTACGCTCCTAACAACACACCCAAGCCTTATGGCCTTCCGAAGAAAACCCAAATTCATAAAGAGCTCGAACCGCCACTTTACCGATATACCCTTTGGCTCCAAGACATAACCCAACTGCCAGATCACCTCAATTACATTATCCGTACCTAAACGGGTCTAGACCTCTCTTTTCCAAAGGCCCTAAGCCTTATGATAACCTATCCTCCGGCCACAGTCCCAAATTAGGAAAGCGATTCGGAACAGGGTGTTACATAAAAGGCCTTGATGATCTACAAAGTTGCCAACTTTATGGATCCCATGCATGCTACACACCCAACCATGAAGAAAAATGAATAAAACTTAGATCTAACACGAACGACGGCTTGTTCATGTTCGTTCGTTTAACTTAGTCGAACAAATAAACAAACACGAACGAATAAACAATTTTTTTTCTTATTCATGTTTGTTTTTTTAACAAATTATATTTGTAACATTTGCATTTAAGGTATTTCCCCTTTCCCCCTTAACTTAAAATTCTTGCATTTTGGTCCCTGGCCGAGTACGCTAGGCGTACTGGGTCGATATTTTGATCGCGGAGGCACCCAAGTACGCGGGGCGTACGTGGAGAACGCAGGGCGTATGACCATTTGGGACAAACCCTAATTTTTAGGGTTTGAGCCCTATTTAAACACCTTAAGTTTCCCTTGGAGCTTCTTATGAACAACCTCCACCTCTCCAAACCCTGAGAAAGAAACCCTAATTTCCTTTTGAGTGTTTTGAGTTTAGAAGTGAACTTTGAGAGTGTTTTGGTGATTTTGAAGGAAAAAGAGATCTTGGAAGTTGCATTGGTGTGGTTGGAGCTTGTGGATCCAGAATCATCACCAACATGGAAAACGTTAGGATGTATAAAGCTCTTAACTTGATGGTTCATTATGATAGATCTAGTTAGGGTTTGTTTTTACGATTTTTATGGTCCTTTAAGTCATGCTTGAGAGTATGAGCTACTCAAGAAGCTAGGGATGGTAGATCTTAGCATTTTTTAGGTCCCTTGTGTATAAAAATGCAATCTTGATGTGTTATATTAGAGTATGAATGAGTTAGGGTTCTTATTATGAGTTTAATGGTAAAAATCAAGTATTGGGTCCCATTAATTCATGCAAAGGAGTAAATTCACAAACTTTAAGTGTTAAGAGATCATTTAGGCTGAAATCTAAGAAGTGAACTTAGTAGCTTAAGCAATTACACACTTAATGGCGAGTTGGGCTTGTTGTGGAGTATGTGGGGCGTACCCATCTCGTACGCAAGGTGTACTGGCCAAAGGTAACATACGCAAGGCGTAAGTCTGAGTATACTGGGCGTACTCAGCAGCTGTTGACTTTCGTTGACTTTTGTGATTTGGGCCATATTTGGACAATTAGGTTTTTGGGCCTTGTTGGGCCATTAATCTTTCTTAATTTGGGACATTTTTGGTCTTTGGGCCTGTTTTTATTTGGGCTCATAATGGGCTTTGGGTAACATTTAGGGTTTTGGGTCATATTCGGCTTCTGGTGCCTTTGGGTTGGGCCTCTGTTTTTAGGCCAAGTGAGGAAAGGGTAAAATGGTCTTTTACCTTGGGTGTTGGACAAATGAACTAGATTCCTAGTTATGGTTATGTCCCATTTTATTGATTGGGGTTTTATTTGATTGATTAGCGCGGGGATTTTCTGGTTCAGCAGCCTGATCATTTGTTTGACTGACAGCATACTGAGGTGAGTTTGCTCACTATACTATAGGACACTAGGATATGTTATGTGATTGTAGTCTTTGTGAGTCCTGATGTATGTGTTATATGCTTGTGTGCATGTTTTCTATATGTATGTGGATGTGAAATAGACCCGGTACAACCTTGTGCTGACATATGAGTTGAAATAGACTTGGGGTGAAATAGACCCAATACGACCTTGGGCCGAAAAATGAGTTGAAATAGACTCGGGGGTGAAATAGTCCCGGCACAGCCTTGCGCTGGTAGATATGTATGGTATGTGGTATTTTGGGGAACTCACTAAGCTTCGTGCTTACGGTTTTCAATTTAAGTTTCAGGTACTTCCGAATCAAAAGGGAAGAGCTCGGGATGATCGCATCGCACACACACACACACACAAACCATGATTTCCTCCTAACTTGACTCTGATGTATTTTGGGATGTTTGATTGACATAAACTGTTTTTCCTTTATGGTTTTATAAACATGTTTGGTTGATGATTTTATTATTATGAAAACGAAATTTTTGGTCTTACATTTTGGGACGTTACAACAATGTTCATCTTCGTGAACATGGTAAACAAAGATAAACGAAAAAACATAAATAAACAAAGATAATTGAAATTTGTGAATTTAAAAGAACATATAATATAATAATGTAATCAAACATGATTAACGATATATGAACATAAAAGAAACTTATATGAACGAACATAAACAAACGTAAACGAACTAAATAATCGAACGTTCATGAACCTAATTGAACGAACAAAAACATTTTTCATGTATGTTTCTTTAACTAAATGAATGAGAATTTTTGTTCATGTTTGTTCATTTGTTAAATAAACGAACATAAACGAACTTCCCGCCGAATGGATCACGAATAGTTCACTAAACGCTTAGTTCGTTTACAACTCTACTCTCACTTCCCTTAAATAGGGTGCAAAACAGGGAATTAGGGTAAACCCGTCTTTACATCGTGATCCCCATGTGTCACGTATTGACCATTAAGAACAGACACTCGTTTCTGAATCGATGGTCACGTCGTGAGGCTTCCTTCCTCACGCGGTGACTAACTATTTTTGAGGGTATTTCATCTTAGTTAAATCAAAACATAAAAAGATCGAATACCTGCAATAGGTGTTACAAATTGTAGTCCTGTTGCTCAACTTTATTATGCAAGTGTCATTAGTTGCCTAATCTACTTTACCAACTAAAATAGACCGTACACTGAGCTTATTGTTAATAAACTTCCAAGGATTATCAGTATTCCAAATAAAGATAAATGGAAAACAATTGGTGGAGTTCATGGATATTTAAAAAGACACAGAATTCCCTGTTTGTACTATGGGGGTTTTCAGAAGTACTTGAGAGATATCTAGATGCTAATTGGATTACCTATGGAAATGAGAATAAATCCACAAATGGTTGGATTTTCACCATTGGTGGGGTGCTATTTCTTAGGCTTCAAAGAAACAATTCTTGTCTTAGTTGTACATTAGAAAGCATACTAGCTTAGAAAATATGTTGATGGATATAGAGTGTTGGCCACAACCAATGTTAGCCATTTCCTTTAATACTAGCCATTTCCTCAAGCTAGAATAGTGAAGCAACTTTGTCCATGATATATAATAATATTTATAATGGTAAATCGACTATATATATATATATATATATATATATATATATATATATATATATATATATATATATATATATTAGAGTAAATTACACGAATCGTCCATCATGCAGGTGCCAAAATACACGTTTAATACCTATTTTCAAAAATTAATTTGGACCGTCCCTAAAATCGTTTACCAGACTTAAAAAGTCTATTTACCCTTATCCATTTATTTTTTTTATTTATTTTTGACTTATTAAGCAAATTTAACAAAGAAAAAAAGAAAAAAAGAAAATAACCCTCCCTTTTATCATCTATGGCCCCTAACCCATTTTGTCCCTCATTTTCCTCTTTATTTTGACCTAGATTTCCATCTCCAATAGACCAACACCATAACAACCCTAATCCTTCATCATCAGTTCATCTTCAAAAGAGTTAGAAAGAGAGATGGGTCGTCAGACCCACCAAAACTGTCATCGGAGCTATCGAGAGAGATAGAGAAAGAGAAGACTGTCACTTCACTCCACCTGTGCACCACCATCGTCGGAGCTACAGAGAGAGAGAAAGAGAGAGAGAGAGAGAGAGAGAGAGAGAGAGAGAGAGAGAGAGAGAGAGAGAGAGAGAGAGAGAGAGAGAGAGAGAAGACCATGCCAAAGGTGAACAAAATAAACGCATATTTGGTAAATCCAACGTAGCTGGTGGTGTTTTCTATGGTTTTCGACAACCCGATGAATCCGTTTACCGTAGTAAAAATGAGCTTACAACCCAATGAAGAATCTGTCGTTAGTGTAGTGGTGGTGGGTTAATTTTCTGAAATCGGTGTCTGCTTATCGATCTTTGTAACACTCAAATCGATTTTCTAAATCATTTATCATTCTCTTTCTTTCTACAGATTGAGTTTTAGATTTAAGGTATTACCTATTTTCTTTGTTAGAGCTGATTTTTGGACTCCAAATAAATGGTTGGCTATTATCAATGACAATAATTAGAAATAAACAGATTTAAGCAACTGGGTATCAACCATATCATGTTAAGATGAAAAACAGTTTTGCATTTTATTGGAGAACAAATTTGGCGTAGTGTGTGTTTGTGTCTGTATGACGAGTTCAGAAGGGGGGGGGGGGGGGGGAGTAATCTTCGTGGCTGAGATTTAACTACCAGAGGTGGCAGTATTGTCGGAAAAGAGGGGTGGTGGTTGTAGCAGAAAAGGTACTTGGTGAAGAAGGGGGTGGAGGGGAAGAGAGAGGGGTTGTGAGAGGTGGTGGATCCCACTAAACTATAAATCATAATATTTTATTTTTTTTAATTTATGAATAGTAAGTAAATATTCAAAAATGATAAAGAAATAGAAAATAGCAATAGTCATTTTATGCCTGTCAGGGACAAAACATATAATTTTTAACCAAACTAAGGACGGTCCGAGTTAATTTTTAAAAATAGAGACCGAACGTGCATTTTAGCACTTACACAAGGGACGATTCATGTAATTTACTCTATATATTAGTCTTAGACATGTCTATGTGAAACAATTAATTTTTAATTTTTGATGAAATTATAATTGTTGTTTATGTGCGCTCTTGTAGAACTTTAGCGGATCTATTTACCAAAATTCTTGAAAGAGACATGATATTTGGAACTATAAGAGATATGGATTTGAACCACGTTTAATAGAAGTTAGTCGTAATAGAAACATAGCCTTTACTAGCATCCAATTCTACTTTTTGGTTCAATATGGTAAAAACAAGGTGTTGATCATTAGTTTATTAAGTTATGAGTACTTCTGTAGGGTGAGTTATATACTCTTAATGAAGTACTCATTTGGTCATTCATGGAGCTTCACATATGTAGACACAAAGAGTGGTGCCCCTTTAGCACATGCATTAACTTATTTGCTTTTGTAGGTTATTTGAATATGAGATGAACGCATGGCCATAAAAGTGCTCCCTTATTCATGAACATAAACTGACTAGTCATGTGTGTTATCTCTCTTGAAACTCATGGAATCATGGTTCAAACACTTTGAGCCACCATTTTCTGTTGGATTATTTGAGAGGTAAGCGCTAAGTTAAGGTTCAAAGCGAAAGCTACCTTAATCTAAGCATTATTAGTTGGATGTTGGTGATAAATCCTATATAAGTGGGGGATTGTCAAAGTAAATATAGTATTTATCACATGTTTAGGTAAAATGTTCGTTATTTTGCTTTAATAACAAATCCTACATAGGTTGGTGAAGAAACACTTAATGAATTTCTTAAAGCTCCACTAAAATATTTAAATCGTGACTATGAGGGACTAAAGGGGATAGGTCTAGGGGGTGTTGGTCAAAATTATATATTTGATGGACTACATAAATATAATAAAAAACTAGCACTTAGCACTTTTACATCTTGCACCTTTTGCACTTGCAATTAAAAATTTCTTACATTTTGGTCCAAAAACTTAATGGCCTGTTAACTTTTTGTAAGTATCGGTTGTAGTTTTTTTAGTTATTTTTCGTGGGAAAAAATTTGTAAAACTATTTCTGAGAATTAGTGCAACCCTTCACAAAATGGTGTAACTATTGGAATTTTCGACTATAAATACATGTGTTTTATCATCGTATCTTGGTAAATTGCTTTCTTCACATCTTCATGATTATTATCATTGTGTTTATGAGAGAGTACTATATGATTGTTGCATACATCCTCTAAAATCGAAGAGGTTTTTGGAGAGTCTTAAATCATTTTATCCAACAAGAACAATAGTATTGACTATTTATCCTTAAATATAATGGTTTTGCCACATCCTCCTCTTAGTGCTTTTCATAATTCCTTTTCTACTTTACGTACTATTTCAAACATATGTATCATCAAAATCTGAAATGCCTCATTTAAGAATTTATAATCATTTCAGAAAATATATAAAAGTTGGATAATTTACTAATTTTCATTTTGTATTTACTTAATAACAAAAGAATCTAAACTGACTAATTTGTCCTTCCACTTCTTTCAAATGAATACAAAGGGATCTCTAGGAAGCACACTAATTACAATTTCACCCCTTCCTAGAAACTTTACCAAAAAAAAAAAAAAAAAAAAAAGAAAAAAACTATGGAGGCAATTAGCATGTCCAAATTTGTTATTCGTCATCTAGCTAATTCAGAGTGCAAAGATGAGTTCAACTCCACTTGTTCAGCTTCCCATCTCGCCTTTGCCACTACACCATCATGCATCGGGACGTAATCCTGCAATAAAAAACACACACCACATCCTTCAATGCATTAGTCACTTGTACCGTACAATCGTTATAGTCTATCTATAAAGGTAACACTGTCAGAGCTATAATCAAGTTGAGTTCTGTATCAATTAGTTCGTACGTAATTTCACTTTGGAATTTCTAGATTTTGAGTAAAAAAATGATATCGAAGTTTATAAAAAGTGACTTTAGTGTTTATAAAAACTCAATACATGACTCTTTTTTATATATTATTTAAAAATTTTGTGCTCCAAAACACTACAAAGAAAATGTTTGTTTACACACCTCAAGTTTTTGTACTAGTTCTTTTGCGTTTGGAGCAGAGACAATGATGTGGCGCTGAGCTGGCATGATGAAACCATCATCGACTGCTTTGTCGATGAATGTAAGTAGCGAGTTATAGTAACCATCCACGTTTAATAAGCCCACCTATTAAGATGTTTGAGTATGTATGTATTAAGTCATTAATTATTTACCTTGTATAACCTAATAATGAAAACATGTTGCATGTTGGCATTTTAGTATTTCGATATAAAAAATAAAATTAAATGAAAACAAATATTAAAAAAAAAAAAAAGACAAAGGGAAATATTTTTTTTTCCATATGTGGTTTGGTTACTTACGGGCTTGTCATGAATTCCAAGTTGGGCCCACGTAATAACTTCTAATAATTCCTCCAATGTTCCATATCCACCTACAAATATTTATTAAAAAAAATTAGAAATCTTTATTTATTCAAAAATTAAAAACCTTTGTGAACATATTATACATTATATAAAAAATGGAAAAGTATAGATTAAAAGACTTTCGATCTATCGATATAAAATGTTATAGAAAGGATGAACTTGACGAAATCCAAAACAATAATACATAATAATAATAAAAAAAGATTGTCGTTATCTTAATAATAATTTTTATAGTATATTTAATGTACAAGTTATTTATAAACTCTTATAAAAATGCAAAATAGTTTGTTGGGTCAACCAGTTTCGACTTGTCCTAAAGACAAATCGAAATACGTCAACTTGCATTGGAATTTTATTTTTAATGTGTCCATTAAGAGGTAATATCTGAAATCATATATGGTTTAAATTATTATTTGCTTAAATGGTCGAAAATCATCAAAATTTTAAAATGCTTACAAATATTCTAAAACTTTTATTTAGAATTTTAAATTATCATTTTGATTAGTAAGTTATAAGTATATTTAAATTCAATATATATTCATCATCACCTTTGTTGCTTTATTTATAAATTATAAGGCATATAATTAGTTGTATTTTAATCATAATTTATAAACATCGTGGGGAGAGATGGAACCTGGTAAGGCAATAAAACAATCAGAATGACGAGCCATCTCAGCTTTTCTTTGATGCATATTAGATACGACTCTTAATTCTCCTATTGTTTCACCTGTTATCTGCAAATACATATTAATAAAGAATAAATAATATATTTTTTAAAATTAATATACATTTTTAAAGAAAACACTAGTTCATTACCTCCTTGCACATGAGAGTCTTGGGAATAATCCTGAAAATATAAAGAATAATTATTTTCAACGAAAAAAAAAAGATTGAAGCTTTGAAGGGCTAAAAGGTAATTAGTCACTATATGTATTACCCTAAAACATGGCCACCACCACGGTGAACCTCCTGTGAGACCAATCCCATTAACCCTACACTCCCTCCACCATAAACAAGATCCACTTTCCTTTTCACCTTCATAAAGAACAACAAATATTAATTAACATTAATACATGTATACATCATATATACATGCATACATACATACATAGATATAGATGGTGGAGGGTAAAACTGGAATTTTAAAAAGATGAAGGGCAAGTTGGTAATACAATCCCATTAACCGGGTACTCCCTCCACCATAAACAAAGATTCTTTTTATAACAAAAACCATAATAACATGCATTTACATATACATATAGACATGTATATATATGGAGGAGGGTAAAACTGGAATTTTGAAAAGATGAAGGGTAGGTTGGTCAAGTACCAGTTCTTGGCCTAAATCAAGAGCAGCATCTCTGTAACAATCTCTTTTACCAGCACTACTACCACAGAAAACACATACACTTTTGAATTTTGATCTTATGTCCTCCATCTTCTTCTTCTTCTTCTTCTTCTTCTTCTTCTTCTTCTTCTTCTTCTTCTTCTTCTTCTTCTTCTTCTAGTTGTGTTTCCAATATTTTTGGGGTACTTCTTTTTTTGCTTTGAATATGAATGTGGAAAGTGTTTGGAATAATAAAGGAATAATGGAAGGTGGGTTGGTTTATATAAAGGATGAAGAACCAAATAATGATATAATTGGGATGACTTCTTGAATTATGTTGGGCCACGTAGGTCAGAGGCAAAATGGTAATTTACAGAGAGAAAATGTCACAAGTTATCTTATTTATTTTATAATTCCATGGTGTATATTATGCCGAATACCCTTTTTTTACATGAATAAGAGAAACTTTAGGTTTTAGATTAGTAAATATGATATTTACAGAGTTGATAATACCAGTGAAAACCGATTTTTTACTTATCTCCAAACAAACATAGTTTAACCAAACTTGGATTATCGGATTAGTTTTTGGAATTTTTTTACTATTCAGCAATATATATACATAGCACTTCATCTTTTTCAGTATCATTAACTATTTGTTATAACGGTAATAGATAAGACCATATAACTATCTAATTTTCAAACCACAATATTTTAAAGCACATAAAAACAAAACTATCGTTGTTTATACGGCAAGATTGAGGCGTGTGTATGTTAGTGTTTGTGCGAAAAGACAAAGATTACATACATCCTATTGAGTATTGAGGGTGAAACTTAAATATGTAACATTAATTTAAAATAGACCCGATTAGTATAATGACAACTATAACATTCGACAATCTCATATAAATAGGATAAGAGGGAGATGGTCAGCAGCCCCTACAGTAAGATTGGGAGACTACTTCCATATATAATTTTTTTTGTAACTACGTCCACACTTCCCTGCATAAGATTTTTGCATACGAAACGTTAACCAGCTAAAAATAATAAAGTAATGTATGTTTGAGTAGAGGCTAATAAACGAATAAATATCCATGAGTGGAGGGGAAACAAAAATAATTTGTTTAAAAATGGCCAAAAAGCACAAACAAAAAACAAAGGTAGGCATTAGATATGTAATACTACCTACACTGATTCAAAGTCTCCACACTCTCATATCTCATATCTGAGATCATGTCCTCTCTAAGTATTAACTCTTTCAAGTCTAACCACACGCTATCTTCTCACTTACTACTCGACCGACCATTCATCTTCTTTCCCTCGACAGTAATCGACTCCACTCTCCTAACATAAGTTGTCAGTTGTCTCCTATGGACATGTCTAAACCAATAAAGTCTTCCTTCTTAATTTCTAGATGAACGTCGTCGTACCCAATGAATTCCTAATTGACGTGCTCGATATCATATCCAACAAATGTCTTACCATATGTCCACAACAACATTTTCATTTCTACAAACTTCATTTTACTCTCATGTTCCTTCTTAATCGGACAACATTCGGACACATACAAAAAAGTTGGCCTTATAGCTCCTATATAATTTTCTCTTTAGTTTTAGTGGCACCTTCTTGTCACACAATACTCTTGTCACTTTCCTCCACTTTAACCATCTCACCTTTATGTGTTGTGTAACGTCATCCTCAACACACCCTTCTTTATGGATCATAGAGCCCATGCATTTACAACTCCCTTTTTTGGGTGCAAAACATGTTTATCGATGCATAAATCAATTACTTCATTGTTTTGCTCCCTACTGAAATTGCTCTATGGATATTCTATCTTATCAATGATGATATTTAGCCCTTTTCCTTCTAAGGATGCCTTTAAGATATCCAACCTAGCATTCAACTTTGTCCTAGACTAAGCTACAAGAACTATGTTTTCAGACTATAGCATACCCAATGACACTTATTCTTAGGTTCATAATAGATTTCATCCATAATTAAAGTGAAGATGTACGAACTAAAAGTTGATCCCTACTGGAGTCTTATTTCTACTAGGAAAGCCTCGATGTCACCAATTACAGTTAGGATACATGTTGTATACCAACAATACATATCACGTATAGCCCAAATGTAACTCCTAGAAACCCTTTTAGCTTCCAAAGTATTACATATTGTCTCACGTGGGGCGCTATCACATGGCTTTTCTAGGACGATGAACACCATATAGAGATCCCATGTTTCTTTCTCGATATTTCACCATTAGATGTTTGAGCAAATGGGTCGCCTCAGTAGTGACCTCTCATGCATGAAATCAAATCAATTTTACGATAAAATAATTTATTGTATTAACTTAGCCTTTAACACCATATCCCATAACTTCCTGTAAGAAGCTTAATACTTTTTATAGTTTCCATAAGTTTGTGCGTCTCCTTTGTTCTTATAGATTGGTATCACAATACTAGATCTATACTCCTCTGGCTTCTTCCATGAATTATGTTAAGGAGGTTTGTTAACCACTATACTCACACCTCACCTAAGCACAACTACATCAAGGGCGGAGACAATAAAGGGGCTAGTGGGTGTTGTGCCCCCTAACTCCATCACTATTAGTATATTAATCCTCAAAGCCCACTGTCACCAATTGGCTCCATCTTCTTCATTTGGCATTTAATCATAATAAAATATTAATGTTTTGTTATTCATTAATTATTTAATTTTTTTCATAAAACATCATAACTTATAATGGTACAAGTAACATGTCACCATGTACTAATACTTTTCTTATTACAATCTCTCTTTTATGATATAAGACTCTATAAACTCACGTGGAGATAAAATACCATACAGACATATATCTCTATTCAAATACTTTATATATATATATATATATATATATATATATATATATATATATATATATATATATATATATATATATATATATATATATATACTATGTTGTAAGTCCAAGCCCCCTTTATTCTAAAATTTTAGCTCCGGCCCTAAACATGGATTTGGTTAGAACCAACAACTTAGTAACATTCGTCACTTGAGGTAATAAATATTTAATATCTTTATAATTAATTGTTGGGCTATGAAATAAATAAATGGATTATTGAGTGGACTTTAGCAAGTGGGCGAATAGGATTGGGCTACTTGAAGACGTACGTTGCACGTAAGCTTGGCGTACGCGGGGGGCGGAGGTGTGTACGCGTAACGTACATAAGCAGACTCAAAACCCTAATTTTTAGGGTTTAAGTCATATAAATACAACATTATAACTCAAACACTAGCCTCCTTGCCAACCTTTCAACCTCAGAAACCCTAGATTGCCTGTCATTCTTCTTCCTTGTGTGTTTTTGACTTTGTGAAGTTCTTTGTGGTGTTTAGAAGCTTGAAAGGAGAAGGAAGAAGTTGAAGAAGAAGAACTTGAGTAGCTTGAGCTTAAGGATCCAAGATAACATCACCATTTGGAACTTATTTGAGGAAAAAATATTTCAACTTGCCTTATGAATGCTTAGATCCATGTTAATGGAGTTTTGGACCTTTTTAGGTCCCAAGAATGGACTCTATGGTTCAACTTCGTATCTAGGCTTAGGGTTGCCACCCTTAGTGATATATGAGTCCCATTAGCAGTAGAGTTTCAATCTTTAAGGTCTTTTTGTGACCATGCATGAGTCCTAGTCATTTCCATGGAAGTTAGTTGCTATATTCCAAGTTTGGATCCATTTGGTGGGTTACAAGCCACCAAGTAATCGACTTTATGAGTTAAGACATGTTAATGAACTCAGATCTGTAATTTGGACTTAAGCTCTTGAGGGATTAAGCACTTTTGAGGAATATGGCTTAACAGGGTAGTACGTTGGGCGTACAAGCCAGTACGCGCAGCGTACAAGCCATGCAGCATGTACGCTTAGCGTACCGAGGAGCACGCCCTACATACTCACTGATTTTAGGTTTCACGACATTTGGGCCTCAGATTGGGTCAAACTTTGGACTTCTTAGCTTTTTGGGCCATCAGGAGTTAGTTATTGGGCCAAGGACATGTTTGGGCATAACTGCATAAGGGAAGGCCCATTTGAGGAGTTTGGCCCAATTTAGAAAATTGGGCCATTAGTGGGCCATTAGTGGGCTTGGATTGAATAGATGGAATTGGGCCTAGATTATGGTCCAAATTAGACCAGGGGTAAAATAGTCATTTTACCCTAAGAAGGATTATGGGATTTTGACTAACTGTTGTTGTGATAATGATAGTCGGGGAGTTGTTGGAGCAGCCGTAGAGATTCCTTACCGTGAGATTTCCCATTTAGCTTTGCGAGATGAGTTTCCTCCTGTATAAATAGGTCGAAGGCACTAATGTCGGCCCAAATATGTATGCTAGTATGTTCCGGGCTTAGGTCTAATGTCGGGCAAGGCCCAAAGTAGGTTTATATGTTTCTGTTGGAACGTGAAAGTGAACCTCTAGCAATCTCTATCATTTGAATGTTCCGAAGTCAGTCTTGTTCTGGAGTCAGTCTGTGGTCCGGAGTCAAGTTGGTGTCCGGAATAGGGAGAATGATCAAGTGAAAATGTTCCAAAATGGTGAATGTTCTGAAGTCAGTCTTGTTCTGGAGTCAGTATGTGGTCCGGAGTCAAGTTGGTGTCCGGAATAAGGAGAATGATCAAGTGCAAATGTTCCAAAATGGTGTATACTTCTGAATGTGTCTATCTGTCTTTACATTTATTATTCTTGTCTTTTAGTTTTATGTAACCGTTCATATGACTCAGTTTATTTTGTCAAAGGGATAATCAGAGCGTCAGATGTAACTCTTTTGTCCATTCCTATGTATGTATTCAAGTTTAAACGGTGTACTCCTTCTCCTACATTAGGAGCTTTTAATGACAAGAATAGTAGACAGATTGTTCCTCCAAAGATAAATATTTTTACATTTACTTCACTTGCATCCTTCTCTCAAATCAAAATCTTTCAAACATTCTACTTGTTCATTTATTATCTTTACTTTGATTATTCTCATTGTCTCATATTTAATACTTGAAGTACTTTGTTGATCTACATCTTCAAATCTTGACTGGTCTTGCCAGACTTGACTGGAACTTATAATCAGAAGCAGACATTGATCTTAAGCATTAACTCAAGGTTTGAGTTTTCAAACCTTGTCCCTGCGCAATCAGTTCCTTGTTCTCATAATTGGTATCAAAGCTTGAGTTGTTGTCCTTTGAATCCATAAGAACATATTATAATTGATTCGAGATTACCTTGGTATTTCTATCATTTCGGTGTTCATGATAAAAGTTCTTCTATATAACACTTTTTCTCAAGATATCTTAACTTTAATGGCTGCTTCTAATTCTCAACAAATGCACTCAATGCAAATAGAAAATAGCGTGGGTTGCCCTACACGTGCCCCGCTGCTAGTTGTTGAAGAGTATGATCACTGGAAAGTCAGAATGGAAAGATTTTTACTTGGAAAAGAAAAATGTGAATCTATTTGGAGATTCGTTAAAGAAGGTCCTCATGTTCCAGTTCGAACCATTGTTAGAGATGTTGTTGCAACTCTCTTGGGACAGGATCAACAATGACAAGCACCTGTCACTGCTGATGATCTTGAAAAGCTGCATGCCAATCAAGTTGCCTTTTCAGAAATGGTGTTTGGTGCTTTACCTTCTCTCTTTGAGCACATTAAACTGTGTAAATCGGCAAAATAGATTTGAGACACACTTCAAGATTTGTTCGAGGGGTCAGAGAACATGAAGGATAAGCGTCTAACCTCGGCTTCAATTACTTCGACACTTTCACTGCAACACTTGGTGAATCTGTTGCCTCAGCCTCAAACAGATACCAAATCGTCGTCAACAACATGACAACTCATGGGATAGCCCGAACTCCACTTGAGTGTAATCTCAAGTTCATCAACAGCCTCAGAAAGGGATGGGGAAATGTGAAATCATGTCTTCAGAGTAATGGATCTCTAAAAAAGCTGAAGCTCTACCAACTTTCGATGAGCTTCAAGGTCATGAATCAAATGTTGTACAAACCCTGCGTGAACTCACCAGAGGCCCTCTAGCTCTAGTCAGTTCCTACGACCCACAAACTCCGAACCTTGCTATTTTGGACCCTTTCTCTCCTATTGTTCCTCATATTCCTCCTGTTCAACCCTCACCTACAACCATACCTGCTCCTACCTCTAACAACTATCAACCAATGGGTGATCTTAACTCTGAAGAAATGGACTCCGAACTCCGCTTCCAACAGGAGTTTGCCTTACTTTCCATGAAATACAACTGTCCTTTCAACAAGCCATATAACAATTATTTCCAATCTTCTCACCAAAACAACTGTTTCCAGGCACCTCACCAAAACAATCATCAACCTTTCAACAAACCTTTAGAAAACCCACCATCCTACAAGCCTATCCTTCCTACACCAAATCACACCTCAGAATCATCACAGATTCCAAAGTCGGAAAAACCCAAGATTGTATATCACAAATATGGCCATGCAAATCACTTTACCAAAGACTGCTTAGCCGAAGTCCCACAGAAACCCAAGATCAAGGACTCTGCTTACTATGCACGTCGAGCTCAAGAAATGGTAGAAAGTGAAAAGGCTTTTGTTACCACTATATCAAGGGATGTAGAAGGGTATTGGTCATCTGGAGATGATGATGACGTAACCACTAGCAGGAACAGGTGTCATATGGCTTGACAAGAAATAGAATGTGATGTAGGCTACTGGTTGTCTAGGTCAGAAAGAGATGATGAAGATGTTGAGCCAAACTACTGCTACATGGCTACCAACGATCCACCTGGCAGAAGCATCATTCAACAGGTAAAATCTATGATTACTGATAATAGTTTTGAATTATCTCTTTGTGAACCATATCTAACCTAGATCCAATCAGATATGAATATCATTTACAAAGACTACGTGTCAGCCATAGAAGCCAGTGAGAAGAAGGAAAGAGAATTAAGTCGTCTTAGATTACGCTTTGAGGAGAAGAAATTGAAAATTGAGTCTTTAGAACGAGAGCTTGTAATGTCACAAGATGAATGTATCATTCATAATGACAAATTTGAAATTGCTTATTCTGAAATAAATGTTTTAATTTTTGACAACAAACGTCTCAATTCTAAAATAGATGCTTTGCACAAGTGTATTGACATTCTTGAAGCAAATGAACGGATGACTCACAATTTTCGTCATCCTTGGTCAAAAGCTCCTGGTCTCGGAAGCGAGTTTCTGAAACCTATTGCTCGTCCCTTGAAGGAGTTACAAAACCTAACTTTTATGGGAGACGTTCTGAACATCAAACATTCGGACATCCCTGTCTCGCGTTTGTCACCCCTTCCTGAGACTCTTGACCAATTTGCATCATCGATTCCTGAGTTTTAGCCTATAGTTGTCAAGTGTGCCGATTCCATGCATTTTCCGCCTCTAACAAACCTTGACCTGAATCGGACCTCGGAACCCCACTCTAGTATTCCAAACCATGCCGTTTAAAATCCGAACTATAGCCCTCCTAACAACCGTGTTGTTGAGGGAATTTTTCCGGAGACAACTCGACCTGAATTCTCTATGCGTGTTTGGGCAGCTTTAGATAGTGACGTTGATGAGTCAATCTCATGTGTCTGAACCCCAAGTGATTTTCAAAACAAAACTAGTTCCAATTAAGCTTGTGTTCAATAATCCTTAAGTAGGACAAACCTCCAAATCTTCGCCTCATTCCAAAAGAAAAACCATATTGAATAGAAAAGATATTGTTGATCCTAAGGTAGAAGCTCAGAATGCTCACAAAAAGGAAGTTAAATCAAGAAAAAAAAATTCTAGATTCCTTGAGAACTCCAAAAAGAGTGTATCTCGGACTGTTCATTCATCAACTAAGTGTCAAAACACCTTCGCACCCACTAAGATCCTCCCGAGGCCTTCCAATCCTTCCAGTCCTGTAGAACAAAAGAAAGTGGTCAGTCCCACCGTGAAAAAGCCTATTGTAAGCACTACATATGTCTGAGCCAACTATCCTCGGACTGTTTCATCCATTTTCATAGCCAAAGCTGATGGTATAATTTTCAAACCTCAATAGTTTTCAAAACCAAATGTACCATCAACCAAAAAACAAGTTGTTAAGAAAACAATCTCTCAAAAATCTTCAAAACAAAATATTGTTTGGAAAGTAAAAAATCACAATGATGAAACTGCAATTCCAAGAGACATAGTGGTCTCACTACTCCGAAAGTTGAATGTCCAAGAAAAGTTGTTCCGAATCCTTGTGTCATTGATTATGAATATTGGATAAATGAAAGAACGATGGCCTTCAATTTGTTTCCTAAAGAATCTCGGAACAAACCTTCCAAACCATCTGTTGCTCAAAAGTCACAACCGAAACCTAAGACTAATGCCTTTTTCCCAAAACATAACTCGAAGCCTAAAAACTCTACAAATCACTAACTTTGCAGGCACTCTGTGCTGTGAAGCATGAAACAATATGGTATATTAATAGTGCTTGCTCCATGCACATGACGGGGCAGAAGGAATTTTTGCGAGATCTCAAACTTTCACCAAATCTTGGCTATGTGACGTATGGCAACAACTCCAACTCTCAGATCCAAGGTTATGGAATCCTTACAAAAGGGAACTTCTCTATTTCAAACGTGGCATATGTAGCTGAGTTGAAGCATAATTTGATAAGTGTAGCTCAACTCACTGATGCAAATCGATGAGTTGAATTCTGCAAGAAACACAACTATGTCATGTACGAAGACCGGAAGGAATGTTTAATCAAGTCAAATCACAACAAGAACACATATCCTCTTGACATCAACATGATAATCGGCAAGCCCCAACTCTGCTTACTCTCAAAAGTTGTTCCTGATGTCAGTTGGTTATGGCATAGGAGGCTTGCTCATCTAAACTTTAGATATATGAATGATCTTGTTTCCAATGAGATGGTAAGAGGCCTGCCACTCCTCAAGTTCGGAAATGATCATTTATGTGATGTGTTTTAATGTGAAAAACAGTCAAAGAAGGGTCATCCCATCATCATTGAAAAATCAATCTCGGAGCCATTAGAACTTCTAGACATTGATATGTGTGGACCATCTACAGTAGAGAGTTTGCATCACAAAAAATACAGTCTTGTAATTATGGATGACTTTACTAGGTTCACCAGGGTATTCTTCCTATGGCTCAAGTCAGAAACAACCTCCAAACTCATCAACTTTATCAAAGGAATAAAAGTTCTCATCAAACTCCCAGTAAGGCGAATGTTCACCAGGGTCTTCTTCCTATGGCTCAAGTTAGAAACAGCCTCCAAACTCATCAACTTTATTAAAGGAATAAAAGTTCTCATCAAACTCCTAGTAAGGCGAATCCGAAGTGACAATGGTTCGGAGTTCACAAATTCAACCATTGAAAACTTCCTCACCTAGAAGGGTATTGACCATAACTTTTCTTCTCCATACACAACACAAAAAAATCCGTGTAGTTGAACGACGTAACAGAACACTTGTTGAAGTTGCTCGATCCATGCTTAACTTTGCAAATTTTCCAATTCATCTTTGGGCCGAAGCTGTTTCTGCTACATGTTTTACTCAGAATTGGAGTATCATCAATCGATGCCTCAATAAGACACCGTATGAAGCCATGAACGGTCGGAAGCCAAGTATCTCTCTTCTTCATGTTTTTGGGTGTAAATGCTTCATCAAGAACAATCATGATCAGCTTACCAAGTTCCAACCCAAAGTTGATGAAGCCATCTTTCTTGGATACTTTGCTAAATCAAAGGCTTATTGAGTTCTTGATCGAAAAACTCGTGTTCTAGAAGAACGTTTTTATGTTACCTTTGATGAAAATTTTGTTCGGAATTCTGGCTCAACCCATGTTACAACTCACATCATGGAGTCCGATGCTTCAGGGCCAGGATGTCCGAACCAGCAAATAATTTATGAAGTTGACTTTGAAACCTTGTTCGGACCCTCAGAAACAACTCTTGAATTAGAATCTCGATCAAGACACACCTCATCAACCGAAGCTCCGGTCTCCCAAAATGTTTCCGGTCCAACACCTAGTTTTCCTCCATTTGATTCTGAATTGTTTCATCCTACTCAGGTTGAGGGGGAGAATGGTCAACCTACCCTTGAATCAAATATGGATGGATTCCAAGATGTAATTGCTGAATTCAACTCTAATCCTATCAACAACGATGATGATGCAAATTTCTTTGATTTCCTACCTGATGATGACGTCAACCTATCCGGTTCAGAAGTTCAGGAGGAGCATCATCCACAAGTTCAAACTATTCAGAGGGAGCAACACAACCCCATTGTTGATATAGGATCATCTGCTACACAAGAGCTTTCGAGACTACATGTTTTGACTAAGGATCATCCTCCGAACCAAGTTATTGGAAACCCAAATGCTGGTGTACAAATTTGTTCTGCCACAAGTGTTCAAAATGAATGTCATTTCTCAGCATTTATCTCAATGGTTGAATCCAAGTTCATCAAAGAAGCATTAGAACATGTTGATTGGATTACAAACATGCAGGAAGAATTGGCAGAATTCAACAGAAATGAAGCATGGAATCTCGTCCCTCCTCCTCAGAATCATCCCATTGTTGATACTAGATGGGTATTTCGGAACAAATTAGATAATGCATGAGTCATTATTCGGAATAAAGCAAGATTGGTGGCTAAAGGATTCACACAGATCGAAGGGCTTGAGTACGATGAGACCTTTTCTCCTGTTGCCCATCTTGAAGCTATCACAATATTTCTTGCTTATGCTTCTCATAAAGGCTTTAAGGTTTACCAGACGGATGTTAAAAGTGCCTTTCTAAATGGTGAACTTGATATTGAAGTGTATCTTCAACAGCCTCCCGGTTTTGTTAATCTCTCATATCCGAACTACTGCTACAAACTCCAGAAAGCAGTTTATGGCCTCAAGCAAGCTCCTCGCGCATGGTACGAGACCCTCACCGACTTTCTCAAGCATTCAAGTTTTCAACGAGGTATTTTCGATCCTACTCTATTCCGAAGGTCAAATGAAAAACATCTCATTGTGCTACAAAATTATGTTGACGACATCATTTTCGGATCCACCGATTCATCAATGGTTGCGGACTTTGCTAAGTTAATGGTCAGTAGATTTAAAATGAGTATGATTAAGCTTGTTCCTAGGTCTCTAAGTGAAACAGACCAACAGAGCAATTTTCATTCACCAAGAGAAGTACATTTTGGAAATTCTCAAAAAGTACTCAATGGACACCTGTGCCTCAGCCAAGGTACCTATGGGTTTCGGACAGAAGATCTTTTTGGACCCTTCAGGTGTAGCAGTTGATGAAAAGAAGTAAAGAGGAATGATTGGATCCCTAATCTATCTCACAGCAAGTCGTCTGGACATCATGTTTTCAACATGTTTGTGTGCCAGATTTCAAGTTAATCCAAAGATGTCTCATCTATTGGTTGTTAAGAAAATATCCTGATACCTCAAAGGTACAAAGAATCTCGAAATTTGGTACCCAGCAAATGAGAGTTTCCTCCTTCAAGCATATTCTGATTCAAACTATGGTAGTCTTCAGTTGGACAGAAAAATCACATCTGGTGGTTGTCAATTTTTAGGTATTCGCCTGGTTAGCTGGTCATCAAAGAAACATAACTGCATTGCACTCTCCACAGCCGAAGCGGAATACATTGCTACCGCCAGCTGTACATCTCAAGTTTGCTGGATGAAATCTCAGCTCTTAGACTATGGTTACCGTTTTCAACGAATTCCTATCTATTATGACTCTCACAGTGTTATTGCAATCTCGCACAATCCAATTCAGCACTCAATGACTAAGCACAATGACATACAGTACCATTTCATTAAAGATCATGTTTTAAATGGTAACATTGAACTTATTTTTGTTCCATCTAACGATGAAATTGTTGATGTCTTTACTAACGCATTAGACAAAACCAAATTCAATGGTTTTCTAAACAAAATGGGTATGATGATGCCTGATCCACAATTCTTTCAAGAGGCATGTACTCTCTGATGGAAACATCAGTAGGTGATATACTTTTGGAATAAAATCATTTTTCATCTTGTAAGTCCTCAATCTTCTTGAGTATCAATCAGATCCGTTTGATGGTGCAGAATACCAATCAAACGGATGATGCCAGATCAAAATAGAAGAGAAGAAAAAGAAGAATATGAATCTATGATGTATTCAATGAATAGAATGATGCTCTAACACATAAGATTCTCTCACACACACTCTTCTTCTCTCTAACTTTCTCTCTCTACAATATGCTCTCCTTGTCTAGCTGTACACTCTATCGCATTTGCACACCTCACCACTAATACAATATATAGTGGACATGGGTCGTGAATGGGTTTACGACCGTGAACCAGTTCATGGCCGTAAACACCCACCTGGGTCGTGAACACAATAGCGAACACATATTACATTACAGAAAAATATATTTTCCTAGAAAAGTAAATTATAAACCAATATTTTAGACCCAACAATCTCCCCCTTGGTTTATAGCATTCTTTTCTAATTGACACAACAAACTCCCCCTAAAAAGGTAGCTGGCTTTTCTTGTTAATCTTCATTGGGAGCTTGGCTTCAGCTTTAATCTTCAATTTTCTTCACAACATCAAGATGAACAGATGAATATTCTATGAATGACATCATCTTGAGCAGTTGGGCTTTTCTTTAGAATTTGACATTGAACGCACATTGGGTGAGGAGGCTTCTTGAAAAAGATTCTTGAAAGATGGCGCTTTCAGCTTGAGAATCTTCAGAGAGAACAATAGAGAGAACTAATCTTCTGGATCACTTCAGCAGGTACAAGAATAGCAACAAATTGATTGAGGAGGCTTCAATGCAATCTGTCACAAAATCTTCAAATCAGCTTCACCTTGCTTCTGGGGTTGAAGGATTGAATGTTGAAAGAATAGTCTTCATTTCTTGCTCCTTCGAATGAGAATTCTTCGATTATCACGGACGAAGCCTCGACTCAGAAAATCTCGATACAGTCTCCATGAGTCTCATCTATATCTGAATTCACTTTTCAAGACAAAACAAAACTTAAAAGAAAATTTAGCATACCAAACAAAAACAAAAATAATTTTGAATTTTTTATTTTTCTGAACGAGAAATAAAACATAAATAACACTATTTTTGGGTTATTAATTTTTTGATTTTTGTTTGATTTTTGAATTTTCTGATTTTTGTTTGATTTTTGAATTTTTCTGATTTTTGTTTGATTTTTTTAATTCTCCCCCTAAATTTGTGCATAGAGGAAAACTATGAACAAATTTAACAAAAACAAAAATATTTGAGATCAAAGTTGTGAGACAGTCTTAACTTTGTTTATCAGTACCTTCACCTTAATGAATAGATCTGGTCAATTGTCGGTATTGTGGTCCACTTATACACGAAGAATATTGACAAACTTTTCTAAATAAACCATTTAGCTGACGACAACCACGGGTATTGTTGTCCGCCTAAATTAAGCAGCAAGATCTACAGACAACCTCTAAATGGTTCAATTTTAGTTGCACTAGAACGTGTTCCCCACTTTCCGATATACCCTGGTTATCAAGAACTTCCAAAGAACTCCTTACTTTAGGTGAGTAAAAGATTACTCAGGAGGAAGACAGATTTAGAGATAGGTGCATATGTTGTGTCCCAGGTCGGATCTCTTTCAATCATGTAGAGGGGACACCATATGACTAACAAAGATAGAGGGATTGAGAAAGTAGGTTGCATATGCTGCGTCCCAGGTTGGATCTTCCGATCACGCAGAGGGGACATCATATGGCTAATGGTTAGAAAGAATTTCATAGATAAGGAGGTGCGTAGAAATAGAGTTGCATATGTTGCATTCTAGGTCGGATCTTTCGATCACACAGAGGAGGCAACATATGACTGACAGATAGAAAGAAAGAAAATAACCTTCTACAGACCTAATTTATTGGAATTCCCCGGTCGCTCCATCAATACCGGAATTAAGGACAAAGTCCGTACATCAAGGAAAATGTTAAACCATAGTTCTAGATACGAATTCCTTTAATGTGATTGGTAGATTCTCATGTATATCTCGCTGCTCAACCTATCCGAGCGTCATATTGTCAGGCTAAAAGGATCTATCTAGGTCAAGATTCATCAAGTAACTAGATTATTTAAGTTCATCTTTACCTAGTCAAGTCCAATTTAAATCTTTCGTGCTTACCAGCGCATCAAACACAGAGCCTAGACAATTCAACATTGGTACCTTACACATATTCAGATTACCCGTTATCACTTTCTTGATATCACTTCCCAGTCACAACATCTGCAGAACATACTATATTTTTGGATTTTTGATTTTCTATTTTCAATTTGGAAAGTGGGATATTCATCAATTGGCTCTTCATCAAATCCGGGTTGCCGAAGAGATCTTTGAATCTGCTGCTAAGGAGTACACTGGGATACACCATGGTTACATATGACTAGGGCACTATAGACTTAGAATCTATGACCTTTGCTTCATTTCCTGTTCTTGTTTGATTGGGGATCTGGAGTTAGGGTCGCTTATTCGAAGGAATATCTTGCTTCGGTTACATGTAGTTGGTATGCACTATGCAAGTATTGGGTCGACTAGTAACGATCATCTTATAAGTATCCTAGATTAGTACGTCTATTAACCTTTCCTTCCCCATTCTCGTGTAGATAGCATGGCTGGCTTCCACCATCCCGACGATCCGTACTATCTGCACCAAAGCAATGGAGGATGGCTCGATGAGGAACCAGAAGATGATCACCCAATCCCTTTGGATGATCACCGTGCTGAAGGCTTTTCGGATAGCTCCGACTCTAAACCAGAAGTCAACAACCTGCTCCCAGTAGCTCCAAACCCTAACCCCCGTCCGGCATTTCAAGGCCCCACCCCCATGTGGGCAATAACCTTGAACCGATGGAGCGATGAGCAGGGTCAGCCTTTACCTTTTTATGGAGACCGAAGCTTATACAACATAAGAGAGGGAGGATCAGCGGACCGAGTTTTGCCCATCATGGTCCGAAGGATTGCCAGGAACGTCGAGTAGGGTCAAGCAGCTATTGGCCGAGTTGTGGAAGTGGATGCCAACTCTAATCTCAACACTGTTCGCATCCGCCAACTGGAAGAAGCTATGGATAGGACGAGGAGGACCAACGAGGCTCTGCAGAAACAGCTAGCTGCATCCTGAGCCGAAGTTAGGGAACTCTGAGCACGTTAGAGGGCGCATAAACGACATCTTCAGGAAGTTATGCGCCAACTAGCTGATCTGAGGGTTCGCCCAATGGGTACCCGTCGCCAGTAGGAGATGTCAAAACATCTCACCCTTTTGTTTTAGGACTAGCCTTTTCTTTACTGTGCTCGGTAGAGCACTTGTCTGTAAACATCCCTAACTTTGAAAGTGCTCTAATTAGGCCTTTAGACTGCCAACATTTTCCCTTATGGTTTGATGTAGGACCTAATGTTAGGTCACTTTTCCCGAACTTGTATTACATCATTAATACCAGAAAAATTGGCATTTAACTACTCTGTTGCTATGACTCTCTCTCTCTCTCTCTCTCTGATTATTGGGCTATGTTGATTTAGTCCATAAAACACTCTTATCATACTTGCAATAGACTCTTACTATTTTCATCATCTCTATGAACTTTCAGTAAAAGATGCCTCCTCGCAAGCGCCCGAACAGAGGCATACATGCGACTCAAACCCCACCTCCTCCACCTCCTCCTCCACAATTCGATCCAGTGCTGTTTCAAACAGTTGTGACCGCAGCCATGGCCCAAATGAATTCTGGCGATGCTAGTGGAGCCAGAATGGGCACCAACTCCAGACATGGTGAAATTCCCTCACATACACAGGGGTGTACTTATAAGGATTTCATGAACTGTAAACCAACATTTTTCAATGGGACCGGAGGAATCCTTGCTCTGTCCTAATGGATCGAAAGAGCCGAAGTCGTTTTCGAAATGTGCTCATGCCCCGAAGAAAGCAAAATCAAGTTCGCTGCTGGCACCTTCACTGAAAGGTCCCTGACATGGTGGAACGGCCATGTGAATTCACTCTCTTTAGTAACAGCCAATGCCATGCGCTGGGACACACTAATGGACCTACTGAGAAGGGAGTACTGCCCTAGAGGTGAGGTTCACAAGCTTGAGGAGGAACTCTAGAACCTCAAGATGAAGGGGACAAACATAGTGGCTTACACGGCCAGGTTCTGCGACCTGGTAGCTATGTGCCCTAACATGATCCCTTTTGAAAGCAAGAAAATCGAACGATACATTTGGGGTTTAGTGCCCCCGTATCAAGGAAACGTTTTATCTTCACATCCTGTAACCTTTGACAGCGCCAAGGAGTTGGCCCACAGGTTGATTGATCATGAAACTCCTTCCACTCCATCAACAACAATAACAACTGCCACTGCACCGCCTAAGGCATCTGACAACAAGAGGAAGCGGTGGGACAAAAAGAGAGACAAGAAAGCTCAATCCTCTTCCAAAAACCAACAAATAGTGGCTTTCCATGCCGCCACTACTCCTGCTACCCCTGTACTAGCAAAAACCTATGTTGGGAACCTGCCCAAGTGCCCCAAGTGCCCCTTCCATCACAACGGCCCCTGCCGTGAATTACACTGCACCGACTGCGGCCGGAAGGGCCATACCGTTCGGTTTTGTAGATCCCAACCCAAACCCATTTCTCAGGTCTCCGGCTCGGGAGTGAGCCAGGCCTGCTATGGCTGCGGTGAAGTTGGCCATTTCAAGAAAAACTGTCCGAAGGCCAGGAATACGGGAGGAACGGGAAGACTACTCGCTATTGGCCACAACGAAGCAGTAGCGGACCCCACAGTCGTCACGAGTACGTTCCTTCTCAACAACTCTTATGCTTGCGTTTTATTCGATAGTGGTGCAGAAAGAAGTTTCATAAACCAAAACTTTAAACACTTACTTAAACAATCCCCACAACCACTAAAAGAAACATTTGTCGTAGAAATGGCTAACGGAAAGACAGAAAGCTCTAACGAAATCTACGTAGGATGCACCCTCATGCTAGATGATCATTCATTCCCAATCGATCTCATACCCGTTTCGATCAAGAGTTTCGATGTCATTGTGGGCATGGACTGGTTGAGTCTCCATCATGCAGATATCCTGTGCTTCGACAAAGTAATCCGTTTAAAACTATCGAATAACGAAACTCTGTTAATCTACGGAGACAAACCCAGTACGAGCCTTTGCATCATCTCGAGTATTCAAGCCCAGAAGTACTTGTGTAAGGAATATCGTCCGTTCCTTGCACACGTTGTCGACACGAGCACAGAAAACAAAAGATCTAAAAGACTTCCCCGTCGTATGCGACTTCCCCGACGTCTTTCCAGAGGAGCTTCCAGGTCTACCTCCCAAATGTCAGTTTGAGTTCAGAATCGATCTAATCCCAGGGGATACCCCTATCGCTAAATCTCCCTATCGTCTAGCGCCTGCTGAGATGCAAGAATTGTCCGATCAACTTAATGAGCTGCTCAGCAAGGGCTTCTTAAGACCAAGCTTCTTACCTTGGGGAGCTCTAGTCTTGTTCGTGAAGAAGAAGGATGGATCGTTCCGTATGTGCATCGATTATAGGGAGCTCAACAAACTCACGGTCAAAAATCGCTACCCTCTTCCCCGTATAGACGACCTATTTGACCAACTACAAGGGGCGAGTTACTTTTCCAAGATTGATCTTTGGTCCGGGTATCACCAGTTACGAGTGCTTGAGGAGGATGTTCTGAAAACAGCCTTCCGAACTCGTTATGGACACAACGAGTTCGTAATGATGCCCTTCGGACTGACTAACGCACCTGCAATATTGATGGACTTGATGAATAGGGTGTGTCGTCTTTACTTAGATCAGTTTGTCATCGTCTTTATTGATGAGATACTTGTCTACTCTCGGAGTGAGGAAGAACATAGCGATCATCTACGACGAGTCCTAGAAACCCTACGATCGGAGAAGTTATACGTGAAGTTCTCTAAGTGCGAATTTTGGATCCGAAGAGTTGAATTCTTAGGACGCGTGGTTAGTGAGGAAGGAATCCACGTGGACCCATCCAAGATTAAAGCTATCGAGAACTGGTCAGCATTGAAGACGCCTACAGAAATCCATCAATTTCTAGGCCTCGCTGGCTACTACCGCAGATTCATTCAGAACTTCTCTCGGATTGCGAAACCTCTCACCACATTGACTCAAAAAGGCGTAACATTTGACTGGGGAGAGAAAAAGGAGAAGGCATTCCAAACCCTGAAGCGAGCCCTATGCACCGCACCGGTATTATCCCTTCCCGAAGGGACAGATGTTTTCGTGGTGTACTGCGATGCATCAAAGCAAGGGCTCAGTTGTGTCCTGATGCAACGAGGTAAGGTCATCGCCTATGCCTCGAGACAACTAAAGACACATGAGATTAACTACACCACGCACGACCTCGAGTTAGGAGCAGTCGTATTCGCTCTAAAGATCGGGAGACATTACCTGTATGGAACGAAGAGCACGATATACACTGACCACAAAAGCCTCCAACACATACTGAACCAGAAGGAGCTCAATATGAGACAACGACGGTGGGTCGAGCGACTCAATGATTACGACTGCGAGATTCGTTATCACCCTGGAAAAGCCAATGTGGTAGCAGACTCCCTAAGTAGAAAAGAGTATTCTGGACGAAGAGTCAAGTCGTTAACCATGACTATCCATTCGCATCTATCCGAATAGATTAAGGAAGATCAGCTTGAAGCTTTGAAGCCTGAGAATTTGGTGGGAGAATCCTTATGTGGAATGGATAAGAACTTGGAGGTCAAGGGTGATGGAACATTATATCTCATGGATCGAATCTGGACGCCGCGTCACGGTGGTTTCAGAGACTTGGTCAGGAAGGAAGCACACAACACTCGATATTCCGTTCACCCAGGTTCAGATAAGATGTATCTAGATCTTAAAAAGTCATACTGGTGGCCTAACATGAAAGCAGATATTGCTACCTTCGTGAGTAAATGCCTTACTTGCGCGAAAGTCAAGGTTGAATACCAAAAGCCGTCAGGTCTTCTCCAGCAACCAGAGATACCCGAATGGAAGTGGGAGCGGATCACTATGGATTTCATAACCAAGCTACCCAAGATAACAGGTGGGCTTGACACCATATGGGTCATCGTCGACAGATTGAACAAGTCCGCACACTTCCTACCAATCAAAGAGACAGACAATATGAAGAAACTCACAAGAACATACATTAAGGAGATCGTACGGCTGCACAGTGTCCCTATATCAATTATCTCCGATAGAGATAGTAGGTTCACTTCGGAATTTCGGCAACCGCTACAAAGCACCTTAGGGACGAGGTTGGACATGAGTACAACCTACCATCCACAGACCGACGGGCAAAGTGAGAGGACAAAAAAACCCTGGAGGACATGCTGCGGGCCTGTGTGATCGACTTTGGTAAGGCATGGGATACCTACTTACCCCTTGTAGAGTTCTCTTACAATAACAGTTATCACACGAGCATCAAGGCAGCCCCGTTCCAAGCCCTCTACGGCCGGAAGTGCAGATCCCCTTTGTGCTGGGCTGAGGTGGGTGACACTCAGTTAGCTAAGGGACGAGTTCCTGACCATGCTCTCATGGGTCTGGAGATCATTCGAGAAACGACCGAGAAGATTGTACAGATTCGCGAACGATTAAAAGCCGCTAGGGATCGACAAAAAAGCTACACAGACAAACGAAGAAAACCGTTGGAATTCCAGGTGGGAGACCGAGTCCTTTTGAAAGTCTCGCCCTGGAAGGGCACAATACGCTTTGGAAAGCTGAACCCAAGGTACATAGGGCCTTTCGAGATTCTCGCCAGAATCAGCCCCGTAGCTTACAAACTCAACCTACCCTGCGAGCTCAGTAACATACATCCTACCTTCCATGTCTCTAACCTGAAGAAATGCCTATCCGACAAGACTCTCGTAATCCCACTCGATGAGATCGAGGTCAACGAGGGCCTCAACTTCGTGGAAGAACCTGTGGAGATCATGGACCGAGAGGTCAAAAGAACGAAACAAAGTTGCATCCCAATTGTGAAGGTTCGTTGGAATGCCAAACGAGGACCGGAGTTCACTTGGGAGTGCGAGGATCAAATGAAACTTAAATATCCTCATCTCTTTTCTTAGTTGTGTTGTAATAACTTAGCTGCTTGAATTCTAAATTTTGGGACGAAATTTCCTCTAACGGGGGGATGATGTGACAACCTGAAATTTATTCCGTCGTTATAATCCATTTCTGTTAATAGAATATTCTATTTTTATTAAGATTCCGTTAACATTTGGAGTGGATAAATTAATAAATGTTTTATTTTACTTTATTAGTGTCGTAATAAAATAAATAAGAACATGTAAAATACCCTCCAATTTATTTGGAAAAAGTTTTTAATTACGACCATTTAATTGGGTAAAAATTTAAAACCCCATTTAACGTCAGTATCGGGTAGATTCCCACCTAGCCCCAAACCCAACCCCTATATAAAGGGTGAGTGGGCACTAGATGGAGCTTTTTACCACTCTAGTCACTCTCTCTCTACTTTCTCTCTCTACAAGTGGGTTTGTTCAATAATCACCTCATTCAAGCTCCAAATCGTAAGTAACACTCCCTAACTTGTTGTCTATCTTTGCATTCATACAAACTCGAGATTTAATCTCTCAAAAACCTTAAAAACTCAAGTTTACGGTTTGGGAATACCTCCCAAAACCGTAAACACCCTTAAAGGGGTTTTTGTAGCCCAAAATCCCTCCAAAACTCTTCTAATACTCATCCTTGACTTAGAAACATACATGCATGAAGCTAGAAACCAAAAATCAGGCCTTTAGGAGGGTAAATATGGGTTTACGGTTCATGAATATTCATGAACCGTAAACACCAAAACCGTAAACACCTTAAATGGTGTTTTGGTGCCCCTAACTCCTTCCTTAACATGTTTTTGGGCTAAAGACTTGTATGTTTGAGCTTAGGACCACAAATCACGAAGTAAAGGATGTGCTAAAGGGTTTACGGCCGTAAATCCTAGTGTTTACGACTGTAAACTCCCAAGGAATGGTCCAAGGACCGCAAACTCCAAGGGAGTGCCCCATTTGAACCCTAAACACCCCTCAAGCCTTGGATTTGACCCTAGAACCCTTCCTAGTGATACAAGAAACCTTAAGGCACACAAATATACTCCTCCCATGAGTTTACGGTCGTAGACTCATGGGAGAAACGGGTCCCTCAACCGTAAACTCACCTAAGGTGAGTATTTGAGGAGTAAACTCCATAGTGAGGCTTTACACTAGTTCCTTGCAACCCAATAGCCTTATAGCATTTAAAACAAAGTGTTTTCATGCATTAAGGTGTAATTACTTACTCATTTAGTGATTAGATAACTAATTAGACACCATTATGTGTCACTACATGTTTCATAGGATCCGTATGAGTGTTCATATTCTCATTTGGCGTCTAGCACTCTACCCGACAACTTCACCCACTAAACTCGCTGCAGGTGAGTTCATACCCCTTAATGAATCTTTTCAAATATTTTTACATGTTTTAGGGGGGGGGGGATACAAGTTAAATGCAACAAGTGTTAATATCAAATCATATGTGATTTATAACCTGCAACTAAAAAGGATTTTCTATACTTTTAGCTACTTATCAATAAAACTGTTTCAAATACTTATCAAACGCGTTTTCAAGGTTAAATTTTTGTTAAACTATTTTCAAACTGTGTTTAAACTACTTTTCTCTTAACTATATCTACACTAATATATTTATATAAGTAAGACTTGAAGGACTTAGGACCGATAACTCGCCTTATTTCCTGTTCTTGTTTGATTGTGGTCTTAGGGTATATTGTTATCCGTCCGATTGTCGTTGATTTCTTAGTTATATATTTCGGGGCTCACTTTTCAGGTCAGAACTATTGGAAGACGAAAGATAACTTATTTAGACGAATAGTGTGCCGATGCCATTACCCCCAAAAAGCCTACATTAGCAGTGCGGGTTAAATCAGACAGAAACCAAGTCCAAGAAGACCGAGGAGGCCTTGGGGTAATAGAACAAGGGAGGAAGAAAGGAAGGAGCTTCGGCTCCAGCTCCGCAAAGGTAGACTTTTTCCAGGTTAGCTAGAGAGAGCGATATTCATCTTTTATAACTTGTTTACCGGAGCCCTTGTGCTATCCCCCCATGATCAGATCAGATAGCCCTTTGGGCAACCAACCCATTTCGCTCTATCATTTCTTCTTTCTTTCCTAGCCTACTCAAAAACTATTTAGGAAGGGCTCATATATTTGTGTTAGATATGAAAGTATTCATCTTATTCAATACCTTTGTAAATCAAAGGCATGCAATCCTATACTCTATTTAACTATAATAGGTATAGTTAAGACTACTGCTCGTTAACTCTACTACTACTATACTCACTATAATTGCTACTATTACAAGTTTATGCACGTTAAGGAGAACAATCTATCTACTATACTAAAAGTTTACCACACTATAACACAAGAGAATACACTAATGCAGAGTATAACCCACTATCCTTCTATATGGCACTCTACTGCGCAAATACTATGTAACCAGAGCTTCCCGGAAGGAAAACAACACTACATGTATAGATCTATACAGGACGAACACTATTACATCCCAATCGTTAACTACAGTCCGAGCCGACTAGGCCCAGGGGTAGCACTACATCACTACATTACGTATGACCGGGAAGGTCATCGGGCTCTCTATTATCATTCAGTTTGGTTACATGAGGGATTACATCCATATCCAAATTAATACACTAAGACTTAAAGTCTAAGCTAACATCCCGAAGTAAATAAACATCTATTACTAATTGAAGTTTGCAACCCTACTACAGCCAGCCGGCATAACTTTTCCTCATCCACGTTACTTGAATGAGGTTTATTACTTTATTTTTATAACTGAAAGTTTCAATGAAAATACTTTTACACACTCGAAGGATTTAACTTACAAATGTGCAATTCTAGAAAATACAGGATTTTCTAGGGATTTCTACTACTCACAAACATAAATTTCAGCTTTTACATTACATGATTGCAAATACTTCTACATAAAAAACGACACTAAAATTCTTATGAACTCACCAGCTTTATGCTGATACTCGTTTTCAAAATAACTTGTATCCTCAGGTCAAAGATAGATAGGTACTGGTGCAGCTTTTGAGAAGATGGAGCATATACAAGATTCATCTTTTATTTTTGTTTATACTTTTGGTGTCTATTAACTATGCAGAACACGTTTGTAATTATAATCACTATATTAATGAAATGGCTGTTGTCGCTTGTTTTTACTATTATGCAATTGTTATGATACTATACATGACGTCCTCTACCCCAAAACGTATTCCGCCATTCTCGTTTTTGGGGTGTGACAAGAGCCTTCCAGATGACGCTCGAGGCTGCGAAGGAGGCAGCAAACATCACTTCAGGTACCTTTCTTGTAAATGGTTTGCCTGCAAATATACTATTTGATTCTGGAGCCAACTACTCCTCTGTGTCGCATAAATTTGGTGGGAAATTAGCATTGCCTATAGAAAAACTTGATAATGCCCTGATTGTAGAAGTTGCCAGTGGCAAATTCGTACTTGTTAGTAACCATATTAGGAACATCGTCATCGACCTAAATAGAAACGAATTCCATGAAGAGCTATTACCCATAGAGTTAAACGGTTTCGACATCGTTTTGGGTATGGATTGGCTTAGCGCCAACGATGCTGAGATTCAATGCCGAAAGAAGATAGTAAGGGTAAACCCACCCGGAAAGGAATCATTTATGGTGTACGGGGACAAACGCAGATTGAATTCTGGAATCATCTCCCTGATGAAAGCTAGGAAATTTTTATCCAAAGGATGTGCATCGTACTTGGCATTTGTGATTGATGCTAAGAAAGAAAAATAGGAGGCGCGAAATATACCGGTCGTATGTGATTATCAGGAAGTCTTTCCCGAAGATCTTCCCGGATTACCACCTGATAGGCAAGTGGAGTTTCGTATAGACTTGTTTCCAGGAACGACACTGATAGAAAAAGCACCTTACCGATTAGCACCGACGGAGATGAATGAGCTTATGAAGCAACTTCATGAGTTGTTGGACAACGGTTTCATCCGACCTAATTCATCACCCTGAGGAGCTCCGGTGTTATTCGTGAAGAAAAAGGACGGAAACATGAGAATGTGTATAGAATAACGAGAGATGAATAAGGCAACGGTGAAGAACAAGTATCCATTGCCGAGGATTGATGACCTATTCGATCAGCTTCAAGGTTCGAGCTACTTCTCAAAGATCGATCTTAGGTCAGGATATCATCAGCTGAAGGTAAGAGAGCAGGATATTGAGAAGACTGCATTCAGAACGAGATATGGACACTACGAGTTCTTGGTTATGTTGTTTGGACTAACCAATGCTCCAGCAACATTCATGGATTTAATGAATAGGGTTTGTAAACCATTCCTCGATAAATCCGTGATAGTTTTCATCGACGGCATTTTGATCTACTCGAAAAGCCAAGAGGAGCATGGCAAACATCTACGGGAAGTGTTGGAAGTGTTAAAGAAGGAGAAGCTTTATGCTAAGTTCTCCAAATACAACTTTTGGATATGAGAAGTCCAGTTCTTGGGTCACGTCGTTAACCAAGAAGGGATAATGGTTGACCCCGCAAAGATCGAGGCTGTAATGAAGTGGGAACGTCCGAAAAGTCCCATGGAGATTCGAAGCTTTCTAGGATTAGCCGGATATTACCGACGATTTATCCAAGGCTTTTCTTCGATAGCTGCTCCATTGACAGCTTTGACTCACAAAGGAGCTACATATACATGGAATGAGAAACACGATCAGGCATTCGAGAAGCTAAATAAGAAGTTATGTGAAGCACCGATACTTTCTCTACCCGATGGAGTTAAAGACTTCGCGGTATATAGTGACGCATCTGGAGTCGAGTTGGGTTGTGTTCTGACCCAAAGAGAAAAGGTGGTAGCATATACATCTCGGCAATTGAAAGAGCACGAAAAGAACTACCCCACTCATGATCTAGAGTTGGCAGCGGTAGTATTTGCCTTAAAGATATGGAGGCATTACCTCTACGGCACAAAGTGCAAGCTTTCCATTGATCATAAGAGTCTGCAATATCTCTTTAATAAGAAAGAATTGAACATGAGGCAACGACGTTGGCTAGAGTTACTCAAGGACTAAGACTGTGAGATACTTTACCACCCCAGTAAAGAAAATGTTATTGCTGATGCTCTTAGTCGGAAAGTCAACCTTGAAAGGAAAAGGCCAAGAGCGTTGAGAATTGAAGTCATCTCGACGATTGTGGAAAGTATCAGGAAAGCTTAAGAAGAAGATTTAGAGAAGAATGACCGAAAGGAAGAACGTTTGGGCAAAACGTTAGTGTTCGGTACAAATAGTCTAGGATTCAAGGTATTCCAAGATCGGATTTAGGTACCTAAGACGGGAGGAATAAGAGACCTTCTAATGGAATAAGCACACAAGACCATGTACTCGATTCATCCCGGTAGCACAAAAATGTATAGGGACCTAAAACCCTACTACTAGTGGCCGACGATGAAGCTCGATGCTGCGAAGTATGTGGCCGAGTGTGTGACATGTGCGAGAGTTAAGGCACAACATTAGAAACCGTATGGGAGTTTAGAACCTCTAACTGTACCCATAGGTGAAGACATCACCATTTTATTTTGTGGCTAAACTGCCCAGGACGAAGAATGGACACGACATGATTTGGGTGGTCGTGGATCGTTTCACTAAGAGTACACACTTCATAGCAGCTAACGAGAAGTGGTCTATGGATAAGCTCGCAAATGCTTACGTGAAAGAGATAGTAAGACTTCTCGGTGTTCCTCTAACAATTGTATCAGATCGTGATAGTTGTTTCACGTTGAGGTTTTGGAGGAGCCTACAAGAGGAGTTGGGTACAAAGTTATGTTTGATTACTGCTTACCATCCGCAAACTAATGGCCAAAGCGAAAGAACGATTCAAACACTGGACGATATGCTGAGAGCATGTACCCTTAAGCTCCAAGGGAATTGGGACGAGTACTTACCTCTGGCAGAATTTTCCTACAACAATAGTTTTCACTTGAGCATCAAGATGGCACCTTATCAAGCCTTGTATGGACAGAAGTGTCGTACACCGTCTTGTTGGCTTGAAGCCGGAGAGAAGTAGTTTATGGGACCCGAGATAGTCATGAGACTGCTGAGAAGTTGAAAGTGATTAGGGAAAGGATGTTAGCAGCTCAAGACCATCAAAAGAGCTACGCTGACAAGAAAAGGCGACCAATGACTTTTGAAGTTGGGGATTCTATTTTGCTTAAAGTCTCACCGTGTAAGGGACTTATAAGATTTGGGAAACGAGGGAAGTTGATTCCAATGTTTATTGGACCATTCAAAGTTCTTCAGAAGATGGGGAACCAAGCTTATAAGCTGGAATTGCCCAAAGAACTCGATGGTATTCATAACACCTTCTATGTGTGTTATATGAGGAAATTCACGGGAGAAGTTCCTGACATAATTCCAATCTCAGAGTTAAGAATGGATGAGAATAAACGTCTGATCGAAGAGCCTAAGGCAATTGTTGACCGTAAGACTAAAAAGTAACGACGCAAGATGGTCGACTTAGTGCTAGTCCAATGGAAACATTTGAATGGGCCGAATCTCACTTGGGAAACAGAGGATGTTTGTGAACGATGTAGGTGTTCATGAATGATGGTCGACTTAGTGTTCCACGGACTCTTCTAGACAGTCCAGTGGAACACTAGCAGGCTCGCAACCTGTAGGTGCTTGTGAATGATGTGTTCACTGGTGTACTCCATCCCCCACAGCTTGCCTTAAGGACATTTATTGCTGAGGAATCCCCTTAGCAGTAGTGTCCATCCCGATGATGATCCTTAGGCTAGGTCCCTTATGATAGGTGTTTAGGGACATAAAGTGACGATAACGGGAACGGGTAATCGGGTTATTGTTGATTGATGAAATTAATAAACTTATTTATTGTGGGTTGAAAACCCTATGTGCTCACCATGCTCCCAAGCCTGACCCACTCAGTTTCTTGTATTACAGGTAGTGGCGCATGAGCATAGATGTGATGTTTTGGATGAGGGATTATGGATATAGGCCTATAGATATGAAATAATGTAGTAAGGCTTATATTGTACTGTTTATGCTTTTGATCTGTATTGAACATGACATCCCAAGTCTTTTAATGAAATACATTTCTTTGGAAGTTCTTTTGATAAATCTTTATCATATTTTTTTTGGGACAAATTCTGCAACACTTTTATTTAAAATGTTACTCTGATTTTCAAACAAAGCATAAACAAAATTGGTCTTTTCTGGCCGTGAAAATGGGGATGTCACACCGATGCTGGACTTGTCTGATGCTAGGCGGGGCCTGATGTAGCGGACAAGGACCATGTTATGTTTTTATGTGATTATATGTTTATGTGTATGGTATGTGGTAGTTTTGGGAGAATCACTAAGATTTGTGCTTACAGTTTTCAGTTTTGGTTTCAGGTACTTCCGGTAGCAAGGGGAAGAGCTCGGGATGACTGCAGTGCACACACCCTGATTTTAACTTGGGATGTTTTTACTCTGATATGTTTGATAGATGTTTATGTTGTGTTGAGAAACAATGATTTATGATTTTCATGTGATGTTTGATAACTATGGTTTTATTAATAATTAAAAACGATATTTTTGGAGCGTATATTTGGGATGTTTCAAGTTGGTATCAGAGCCTTGGTTTGAGAGATTCGGGCACACTCTCGGGTGTGTCTAGACTCAAACTTTGGACTTCGTTTAAATTTTTTAAAAGAAAAACCATTTTTACAAAAAGGATTACAAAAAGAGAAAAAGGTGTGTGGTGCATGCAATCAGTCGAGCTCTAGTAAGTACTCCCAAATTACCCATACAAGTTTATCTTATGATATGATTATGAGAATTGCATGCTAGATTAGGACTAAGGATCTGGGAATGATGCCTTGTATTCCTGTTATATGTGTATGAGAACTGCATGCTAGATTAGGGCCAAGGATCTAGGAAGGATGCCTTGTATGCCTACTATATGAGCTTATGAACTACATGTTAGTACTAATTAGTCAGTGATATGATGGCCTATTTAGGGTATGCTTGATTATGTTTAATTAATGCTCAAATGTTGCTTGCTTTGTGCTTTTAGGAGTTCTAGTTATCTTTAACTAACTAGTAACCAAAAATGTTAAGTTACATATTACGAGGACTAAATAATTTCAGAAGGTTAGGTTTTGCTCTATTTCGCAACTCTTGTTTAAGTCCAACCGTTGTAGGGTAGGACCTCTCATTCGAAGAATTATCTAGCCCTAGTGATATGTAATGGTATTCACGAGCTAGTTAGGGAGAGCTAGTAGGGACTTCTTATGCAGTTGATGGCGGAGAGTGGGTTGGTGATTACCCTAGGGAAAGCCTAGGATGAGATTAGTGCGTAAATCAGTAGTAGTGAAAGGGACTTGGAGGAGTCAAGGCAGTTCTTGAGGAAAGTACAGATAGATGTGGAAGGTAGTATGGGCCCGTACTACTGAAAGTAGAGGATCCGTACTCGAATCAAGAAAGAATGAGATGAACCCAGGAAACATGTAGGATGTGAGATCCCTCGAGTTATGATGAGTATTATGATGTTTGTTATGGTGTATTTTCAATATGGTGATGTTGCGCACTAGACCAATCGGCAGTTCAGGTGCCGATGAGGACTCAAGCTCGGGCTCTGGATCCGAGCAACTAGATGAGAAGATGAGAGAGTTCATTTCGTCTGCGGTCACACGCAGTATTTCAGACTAGACTCCTGTGATCTTCGGTGCGGTCAAGGAAGGCATCTTGGAGATACTTGATAAGAGGTTGGGTGCATTCCGCACCAAGATGGCGGCCATGCTAGGGGCACACACGATGACATTTAGGAAGTTTCGAGCTTGTGGAGCTCCAGACTATCATGGGGCTTGGGACCCTATTGCTAGCAGCAGGTGGTTGGATAATGTTGCCAACGCCTTCCGTACGAGCCGATGTCCCGAGGGAGACAATGTCCGACTTGCTTCCTGTCTTTTGAAGGACAAAGCACGTGACTGGTGGGAGGAGGTCGGACATGCCATTTGAGATGATGCAGCTTTAGATGCGATGAGCTGGAGTGACTTTTCGACCTGGTTCAGGGCCGATTTTGCACCCGTGATTGAGGTGCAAGAGCTTGATAGGGAGTTCAAGGATCTCCAACAGACTACTGAGACGATGACTGAGATCACCACCATGTTCAGGGAGAAGGCCCTTCTCGTTCTGCAGTATGTGGCGGACGAGGAGATGAAAAAGGCCCGATACCATGAGATATTGGAGAGGAGGTGAAACAACATGGTGCGGGAAATGCAAAAAGAAACACTCTGGAAAATGTGGCAAGGAAATGACTTGTTTCAAGTGTGGAAAGTCTGGACATTACGCCGATGAGTGTACATGCAGCACAAGGGTGTATTATGAATGTAATGAGGAAGGGCACTTCAAACAAGACTGCCCATAGAGGAAAGAAGCTACAAAGCTAAATGTACCACTGAAGCATTATGAGAGATGCGACGAAGAGGTGACTTGCTACAACTGTGGAAAGATAGGGCATTACGCAAATAAGTGTGTATCCAGCAAGAGGGTGTGCTATGAATGTCGAGAAGAAGGGCATTTATCTAGGGACTGCCCAAAGAAGAATGAGGGAACAAGACTAAATGCACCGTCAAAGCCAAATACGAGAACATT
The DNA here is from genome assembly GCF_002870075.4 of Lactuca sativa. Taxonomy (NCBI): domain Eukaryota; kingdom Viridiplantae; phylum Streptophyta; class Magnoliopsida; order Asterales; family Asteraceae; genus Lactuca; species Lactuca sativa. The sequence continues at coordinate 52,480,213 of NC_056631.2, forward strand.
TCAAATGATCCTCGACGAAGCAGACGATAACACGAGGAATCAAGGATGAGGATTTTATATCCAAAGATCAAGTTATGAAGTAGCAGTGTGAATGGTAACTTATGTTGTAGCCTATTAGAGGCATAAAATAGGGTGAAATTGAACCTCTGTGTAATAGTTTCAAGAAATAATATAAACCCTGGTTTTGTTATCTGATGTATTGAATGACACCTATTGGAAGATATCGATGGTGGTATCTTGCCTTTAGTTTATGTCTGATAAAATAACAGTACGTTTAAAGGAGTACGGTACGTCTGAAGTACACTTTCAATTGGCAGGATGATGGAACGGTTGGCGTAATTCTTGAAGTTGTCCCATCGCCTGGAATTTCCATCACCAACCTAGTTGAATTAGAATTGATGATTGAAGATACACATGGAAGAAGTCCTAGTAGAGTCTAGGAAAAATTTTATGATTATTTGGACACATTCATATGTGTTAAATTGTTTTGTGATTTTAGGACTTGGGGACTGCGAGACAATACTTGGGACTAGTATGAGTAGGGTGAATAGTAGTAGAGATCTATACTACTGGAAGCACATGACTCACGCTTAGATTAGGGAAAGTTACAAGGTTACCAAGAAGCTAGTGATTGGTCTCGTTTTATTCAAGTATGTCGTTACCATCATTTCAGTAATGACTAATGAGATGATTGTTATTCCGACCCTAGTGGTCATATCAAATTGAGTCCAACTACAATGAGTTTGTTACGTGGTTCATAGAACCAAGTTCGATGTAACATCTGAATTAAGTCAGAAGATTGAAATCAATGCGATCAATAGCATCGTGATCGTTGTTAAAGAAGCTTGTAGCTAGAAATGCTACATGCTACAATATGATTATATCACATTAGAATATGAAGGAAGGTATATTCCATTCTGGAATATGACTCTTAGAGACTTGAGTCTAGGCGTTGCATCATACGATGAGAGATCATTAGAGCATGACCCATTGGTCTGTTACAATAAATAAAGGAAAGTACTTATCCTAAGAAGAAGAAGGAGTCCTTAATAAGGATTTATTTTGTAACTCGTAGGTTACGATTGAAAGTCCAACATAGTACAAAGATCAGGTGCAAGATTGAGCATCGCCTGCGGTCAAGAAGTCTAAGAGTTAGATATTCATTTGAAGAAATATAGAAGTTACGATTATTACCTAGGATGAAAAGATAATGTATGAAATCATTATACAAGTGATATTTTCGTTGATGATTCCAGGACGTAATCAACCTAAGGGGGAGAAATTGTAACGTCCATAGATCTGGGCTAGTCAATTTAGAGACGATAAGCATCAAAAGTGACTTTTTGATAAAAGATTATTTAGAATGAATAATCTTAACTAGGTTGTAGTGGTTGTGACAAGGATTTTGGATATATAAAGAATGCTGAAATCCGAGTTATAACGAAGCAGTTATGACCTGTCTAAGTTTCGTGACAAAACAGGTACGAAACTGCGTGACGTAAATAGTGAATTTATGATAAAGTGATATTTAGCCTTAGTGATCTAAACAAAAGTCGTAGAATATGTTAAACCGAGAGCGTGCATAAAAAGAACGTCCAAATCTGACTTCGTATGAGGAGGTTATGATTTTTCGACGTTTCGACTTAAAGGTATACAACCCAAAATTCGAATATAAGATAGAGTGGTTTCTAGCCGAAACAATCTAAACAAGAATTGAAGATCTCATTAATAGTAGTCCAATGGTAAAAAGACAGACGAAAACGGACGTCAGGTGAAGGAGTTGTGAATTCCTAACGGAGTTTTCCTGTCTTGGCCTACTAAAAATAATATAATAAAAGTTAAATTCAAAATTAGCCGACGGAGTCTAAAGAGAGTTGTAGAGCATAATCTCACCTATACGTGCATATAAAGAACGTAGAAAACGGAGCTCGTATGCGAAAGATATGAATTTCTGAAATGCGAGGCACAAACACCGACACCGTGTCAGAATTCACGACATGAACTTAGAAGTGACGCCTTTCAGAGCAAGTGGACTGATGACGATCGCAATGACCTATGCCTTACTAAACTCACGATGTGAGTTTTGAGATTCACGATGTGAATCCAGAAATATGGCCCTATAAATAGAAATCGAAGGGCAGCAGGCCATGGTTGCTATTTCCCCACTCTATCACTCCCGATATCCTCTTTAGTTGTCTTGAAGTACCCCCAAAGCCCCGGTATCACCCCGACACCCGAAACAAGTCCCGAAGCCCCTAAGGTCCCGAGAAGAAAAGAGTTTTAAGCCGAAGTTCTGCTCGGGAGAAGCCCAGTTTGTAACATCCCAAGTTCGGAAGCAAGAAGTTGGAGGGTGCTAAGTGTAAATTAAGGAAGCTACTCGACGAGTAGGTTTGCAACTCATCGAGTCGGAGCGGGATTGATCGCGGGTTTAAGTGGCTAACTCTCCGAGTCAGCGGTGGACTCGACGAGTTGGTGCTGAACAGAGAAAACCCTAATCTCGAGGGTTGCACCCTATTTAAAGGACTTTATGTCCTTCCCCCAGCCTCCTAATCCCCCTGAGAGTTCCAGAAAAAACCTAATTTCGTGTAAGGCTTCATTGTTGAGGAGATTGGGACTTGGAAGAGGAAATTGTTGGAAGGAGCTTGGGAAATTGGAAGCTAGCATCAAGGGGTTTGTATAGATCTGGGATCTACATCAGATTTGGGCACATCTCTGAGGTAAGGAGCCATTATCTTAAGCTATTTCCTTTGTGGTTCATCCTTGGTGGTTGTTTTGGGAGTTCTTTAACTTGTTTTGAGACCTATCTCGGATTTGGAGTTAGATATGGGGTTGCTACTCCAGATCTTGACTCATGATGGCCTAGAATGTCATAAAGCTTCAGTCTTTGAGTTGTTGGTGAAGCCCCTTTGTCTAAAGCCAAATCCCTATTATGTTTTGGGCCTATATCTCCTTGGTTTCACGTAAAGTTTGCAACTTTATGTGAGGGTTAGATTGTAGAAGGGTGGATCTATGGATTGGAGCCCCTGCATGGCTCGAAAAGCTTCTGAATGGATTGAGAACTGGAGAGACTCTGTGAGTCACATGGGTGTACTCGACGAGTTGTATGAACATGTGCTTGGACTCGACGAGTTAGAAGAACAACTCGACGAGTTTATTGAAGATTGCCTTGGACTCGGCGAGTCTGGTCACAGACCCCAACCTCTTTTGGTTAAAGCCTTGGATTAAGTGAGTCGGTCGGCGACTCAGTGAGTCAGTCAGGATGGGACTCAGAGATCGTTGGACTCGACGAGTCTTGGGGCGACTCGGCGAGTTGAGTCGTATTATGGGAGTTTCTGAGTATAGGAACTCGACAAGTCATCGGGGTGACTCGGCGAGTAGAATCAACCAGGAAGGTTGACTTTGACTGAGGACTTTGACTTTAACCTAGAGTTGACCAGTTTGACTTCCAAGGGTATTTTGGTAATTTTTGGGTATTTATGGAATTGGTTGTTTGGTAGTGTTCTGTGGTGAAGATCGTGTCGGTGGTCGGAGCAGCTTGGTCTTATCTTTCCAGTCGGTAATTGCAGGTGAGTTATCCTCACTATATCGATAGGGTCTACGGCACCAAGGTCGGCCCTTTATCGGATGGAAATCCGGGAATTGTTTGTTATGTTATTGCTTTGCTAGATATGCATCCTGATATTTATGATGGTGTTATGTTAGTGACCTGGTTAAGGTCGGTACCTGGTATATAGGGTAATGTTATGCTAGTGTCTGGTTAGGTCGGAATCTTGGTTAGGATGTTGCAATGTTATTAATATGCTAGATTTCATCCTGGTTTAGGATGGTTGCTATGTTGTTGATATGTTAGATACATCCTGGTTTAGGGTGGTTGTTATGTTACTGATATGCTAGATACATCCTGGTTTAGGATGGTTGCTATGTTACTGATATGCTATGTGATCTGTTAGACTGTTTGTCTGGTTAAGGATTTTTATGCGATTAATTGTTTATTGTGCATATGATTGTTTGATGGGGGTTGGGTTGAGGCAGGTCCTGCTTTGTGCTGTAGGCCAACATACCCAGGGCGGACCGGATATTCCGAAGGCCCAGCGAGCAGTCTGGATAGGCTGAAGGCCCCAAGAGGGTGGACCAGACGTGCCGAGGCTTGGAGAGTGGACCAGGCCGACTGAAGCCCCGGTGTGGGCGGACCAGTCATACTGTAGACTTAGAGAGTGGACCAGGTGGATTGAAGGACCACTGTGGGCGGACCAATCACACTGTAGACCCGATGTTCATGGCTGTTCTATTTGCGATATGTTATGAGTATGTTTGTGTGTGGTTGGTATTTTGGGGGTAACTCACTAAGCGTTCGGGCTTACAGTTCTGTGTTTTGTTTCAGGTACTTCAGGAGAACATGGCAAGGCGAGGGCGTGATCGTATTGCTCCTCATGTTTTATGATTTATGTGATATGGTTCTGGGGAATACTCTAATGTTTAAACTATTTTGAAAACAAATGTACGAACTTAATGGTTTTTAAACGAATTAAAATGTTTTAATTTGGCTCGAATTTTATGGGTGTTACAAGTTGGCATCAGAGCCTTGGTTTGAGTGAATTGGAGGACATTCGTGTGAATCCAGTCTCAAATCAAGGAGGGATTTACGAAATGGTTTTCAAAAGGTTTCAAAATAAGTAAAGGAGGATGCAGAGGGTACGATCAGCCAGAGCCAGTAAGTAGACCCCAAAATACCACACAAGTTATTTGATTATGTGATATTTTAGAACAACATGCTAGTACTAGGCTAGGGATCTTCAGGAATTGCATGATAGAATTGCCTGATTTCATGATGTTATTAGCCTAGGGTTTTCCTTATATGAAATTGACATCCTTACTCTATTTGTTTAGTGTATGCATCTCGGCTGTGCATAATCAAGATCTTATAGCCTGAGAATGTTTGATTCGACCTTAGGGTAGAATTAGATATTCGAAAGTCTATCAGGTCCAGCGTTATGTGTGGCTAGTATACACTAATGCTGCATGGTCGGTGGAAGTTTCATGGATTGGGTGGGTAGTGAGAGGCCGAGAGGCCAGATATGAGATGTTTAGCATTCCTCTAGGAGTGAGGATTTAATCGCTCGTTACATTTATGTATATTGTTAGGGCATTGTGATGATACTTGAGACAAATATGGGTAGGTGTGGAAGGTAGTATGGGCCCGTACTACTGAAAGCACAGGACCCATACGCGTAGCAAGGAAGTCACAACCCCTAAAGTTGGGTTTTGGAGTTGTTTCCCTGTCATTATATAGGTTATTAGAGACATTTTGGTGTATTTCCAAAATGGTGGTCACAAGACCTCTTGTGACCGGGTCCAGGTTAGGATCGGGAGCTGGCAACCAGGATAGGCCAGCATTGTCAGGGGATCGTGCTTTCTCACCTTCCTCTGTCCAAAAACTCCACTCTGGAACCACTATCCTCCTCCTCTTCCAAGGAGACTGAAAACATGCCTGTGCATCATCCAACATTGCCATAACCTCAACAGGCATCCAACCCGTATGTGATTCCATATATCTGGTACAATCCCAGTGCTTACTACCAGCAACTGAAGTACCTTCGATCATCCATTTATTCTGCTGCCTTCCTTTCAGAGGACCTGCACTTCTTCCGGAGCTACATACCTTTCCTTTCCAGGAAGTATACACAACAACCCTTACCGCACCTAAAAGTGCCACTGAGCAAAACTCCACTCTACACTATCCATGTAGAGAAACCGCTATTCTCGAACTCCCATATATTCTGAATCCGATCACATAACTAACTAGGCCCATGCATGGCCTTCAACCAACTCCATCATCATGATCAATACTTGGGGCCAGACCATATCGATTACCATTGCATGGCGACATATTCCTTCATTCTCCTCATACCAATCCACTAACACATATAGAGTCTTCAGCATGACTGGACCGCCTTTCTAGGCCTTCAGTCTATCTGGACCACTCTCAGAACCTTTAGTATGTCTGGACCGCCCTCCCGGGCCTTCAGCCTGTCTGGACTGTTCCCCGAGCCTTCAGCCCGACTGGTACGCCTCCCGACCCTCAGTCTATCCGGACTGCACAAAACCGATGTACGTCGCCCTGAACCATTCTTCCCGGAAATCTCTCCCATGCAGTCTATTCTAGCCCTCTAGGGGTTCCGAACTCCCATTCCATTTCCGGAATCCTTTCCATGGTCTAAAATTAGGCCTCACATCGACCAACTACCTTCCCTGAAACCATGGTCTGTTCCCTGCCCAACTTTTCTATCGCTTGCTCCCATCATGCCACCCTCTCGGCTAACAACACCGCTGGATCCAACATTTTAATTAAAACACCCATTCAGATCCATTCTCGGTCCCCAACTGGAGTATTACCCAATCCGAGAAGATGAAACCTCGGAGACACCCCGAACGGATGAGATTACCAAGATTCTTTGAACTCCGTCCGACCCCTAATAATAACTTCCGATCAACCAGGATACACCGGAGTCCTCAACCTACTCTAGCAGCATGCTCAAAACGTGGAATGGACCTATTAAGTGCTAAAGCGTAGCAGTCTACTCAATACCTGAACATAGATCTACAAACATAAACAGAGTCTTCAGCATGACTGGACCGCCTTACCAGGCCTTTAGTCAATCGTCCACCTTCTCGGAAATCCGAGGTCTGTTCCCTGGCCCGCGTGTCTACCATACACGCTAAATAACCCGCACTCCCGTGCTGAATGCACTGCTAAGCCCAGACATCTAACAAAACCCTCAATCTATCAATCCAAAACCCTTAGACTCGAGCACACCCTCGACCGAAAACTCGAACTGAACTCGATTCTTGACTAGGACCCCAACTTGGTTACCCAACTTCTGCTATCAAGCATCCAGAAGACGTGTTTTTATGATGGGGAGTTTTACCGAGCCCCAAACAACACAACCCTCAACTAAGCAGCCAATAGGGCCTCTACTCTCCCTGTCGGGTTGTAAAACTTATCCCCGTTTCAAAACCTTCCCACTTTAGTATCTCAGGGTAACACTCCCTCACTCAGATTCAACTAAGCCTTCATAATACATGAAGATTGGAGGATTTTCAATCCTCGTAACTTCCCAACGATTTACCTGATGACAACCAACTCTTTCCCACTAGTGTTCCATTGCTAGCTAGACTCGACTCATCACACACTTCTAAGAATCAGATGATCACTTCCTGGATCCCAGTGAAACCGACAGCCACCAATGCATGAATGACTCCACACTCACTTCCTAAAGGCCACCATATAGATGCTCCAACTAATACCTCGGCAACGAGTTACTTCTCTTGGCACTTTTAATCTTTCAACCACTAATAGTTGCTAACCACTGAATCCAGACAATGATGAATAACCCTTTTGTGGGACTCCATCCGTAGTCCTCACACATCAAACCCCTTTTCCAAAGGTGTTCCAAACAAGCTTCCCTCTTTCGGGCTTTAGAAATCATTCTCATCAGGGTTCACACCCTGACTCACTCACTAACTCAAACTCCCACAACTGAACAGCAGCAGCTGAAACAACCTTTGCCCTAAACCGGGCTACAAACCACTCCCAATACATAGTCTACAGTCCCAAAAGTGCAATAGATCGCACAATCAATCATTTCCATATGATACAAGAGATCCAAGGAAAACCGGACCACACAACACTTATGCCACGCCGACCGTCCTGAGCTCACCGGCACTGAAATAATGTTTCCTATTCCTGTAACCAACTGACCCAGACCTGGAATACACCTAATCCTGGGGTCACAAGCCCGATCACTCCTTCGAGCTCAGAAACTGAGAGGGTGCAATCCTTGCCCTACCAAACGACGGTCCAATTCATCAATCAACCATTTCACTTCCAGCTGCAAAACCCCAACTGAACATAATCATCACTCCTTTCCGGAGTTCCTACAACCCATAACCCGACCTCGAGCAAACCCCCGAGCCTCAAATCTATAAACCCACAAGCTAGCCTCTCTCACTCAACCCGTGGAAATATAACGAGTACAGGTCATCTTCCTGCTCCCAGATAACTGTATCCTTCTGCTCATTAGATTATGTACCGATAACATGTCCCGGTCCTGGAAAGCTTGTCCAGCTCCTCTCCTCGCTGTCGTTACAGCTGCCAAAGCTGTCGCAGCCACTGTCTCAGCAATGTCTGCGTGACGCTCGGCAAAATACCTACCCATGGCGGTCTTCAAAAGACCCAATCATCTTCGGAATTTATCCCCGAACAATCTCAATCGTCTCCTCCCGGAGGATCTCCCTTACACGATCCCCTGATAATGCTGGCCTATCTTGGCTGCCAGCTCCCGATCCTAACCTGGACCCGGTCACAAGACATATTGTGACCACCATTCTGGAAATACACCAAAATGTCTCTAATAACCTATATAATGACAAGGAAACAACTCCAAAACCCAACACTAGGGGTTGTGACTTCCTTGCTACGCGTATGGGTCCTATGCTTTCAGTAGTACGGGCCCAAACTACCTTCCACAACGCCCTAACAATATACATAAATGTAACTCCGAAACTCCGGAAAGGAGTGATGAGTATGTTCAGCTGAGGTGTTGCAGCTGGAAGTGAAATGGTTGATTGATGAATTGGACCATCGTTAGATAGGGCAAGGATTGCACCCTCTCAGTTTCTGAGCTCGAAGGAGTGAGCGGGCTTGTGACCCCAGGATTAGGTGTATTCCAGGTTTGGGTCAGTTGGTTACAGGAATAGGAAACATTATTTCAGTGTCGGTGAGCTCAGGACGGTCGGCGTGGCATAAGTGTTGTGTGGTCCGGTTTTCCTTGGATCTCTTGTATCATATGGAAATGATTGATTGTGCGATCTATTGCACTTTTGGGACTGTAGACTATGTCTTTGGAGTGGTTTGTAGCCCGGTTTAGGGCAGTGGTTGTTTCTTTTGGGTTTTGGTATACTACAACATCCTATGGTGCACATACAACACTAAATACCTTGGATCTATGTTTTCACTAATTATACATGCAAATGGTTTCCAAGGTATTAATCTTACAACTAGCATGCATTTAACATAAAAATATAATATACTAGTTAGCATGACATACCTTTTGATGGAGCTTGAATTCTTGGTGTATTTGGCCTTAAAGAGCTTATCCCCAATAGTGTGGAAGCCTCAAATGGAATCACAACACACCATGGACAAAGGATGAACTTGAGATAGAATTTTATGAGTTTTAAAATTCATAAATGTGACTTTTCATGTAACTTGAGGACAAGTTACAAAAACACATATTATGAACAACTTCAAGATTAATTTGGATTGAAAACAATTTTCTCATAGTTTTTCCTATTAATCTAAACAAACTCATAAACATGAACATTCATAATCAACATTTATCAAGCATCATATAAACATGTATAAAACTTGAAACTTTGATTATTATCCTTTGTTTGGATGAGAATAAACATTACCATAGTATCAAAAAACAAATTTTATGAACAAAAACACTTTGCGGTAATGATTCTAATCCAAAACAGGCCAAAAAAACTCGAAGATAAGCTGTCAGGGGGTCCAACTCGTCGAGTGCATGAACCAACTCGACGAGATGGATGAATTTGTTCATGGACTCGTCGAGTATGCTGTCCCGACAGCAAAAAATTTGATTTTTTTTCAGTTTTTTCCAGCAACTTGCATCAAGTATAATTGAAAACAACCCATGGCTCTGATACCACTGTTGGGTTTTGGTATACTACAACATTCTATGGTGCACATACAACCCTAAATACCTTGGATCTATGTTTTCACTAATTATATATGCAAATGGTTTCCAAGGTATTAATCTTACAACTAGAATGCATTTAACATAAAAATATAATATACTAGTTAGCATGACATACCTTTTGATGGAGCTTGAATTCTTGGTGTATTTGGCCTTAAAGAGCTTAGCCCCAATAGTGTGGAAGCCTCAAATGGAATCACAACACACCATGGACAAAGGATGAACTTGAGAGATAATTCCATGCACACAAAAGACACCATGAAGTCTAAAAAAAAAATACAAGTTGCGATTTTGGGCAATGAAGTATCTATTTATATGTGGGATTTCTAGGGTCATGGATATAACCCAAATCCATACCCATGGGTTGTATGATCCATGGTTCATGTGGCCCAACTCTTTATGTATCCATACATAAACTTGGTCCAACATGGATCATAATCCCAACACATATAAATATAACTAATTATCATAATTAGTCCCCATAGATTTAATTAGTCTCTTTCGACCACTAAATTAATTCCAAATTAATTCTTGATCAATACTAATTAAAACATATGATTTCATATTAATATATTATTACTTATAATATATTAATAAACCATAAATAACCTTCTATCAAAAGTCCATCCTAACAAATTGTCCTGATGATATGCAACCCAAATGGACCATGCTACTCTCGGGTCGAATACATACCAATAATAGTTATGGGCTTAGACACCTAATCCAACGGTCTCCCACTTGGATAAGTCTAAAACTATTAATTCAAGTATGACTCCAAGATCCCGACTAGCAATCGTAGCTCTTAAAGCCGTTGTCTAACTCTGAACAAATCAAATGACATGTCCATTAGATAAGGGATCATATATTCCTCCATTCTAGATATCATATGGACTGAGACATGGATTATAATCATTCTCTCTATCCATTTGTTGTTTCCCGATTTCCAATTTATGACGACTAACTAATTGAACAGATCAAATCAGTCCAGGCCCGGCCGAGCACTTACGTTTTATCTCACCAAATCATCGAGGGGCCCACATTTGTTGTCATCACAAAATCATCGAGGGGCCCACAGATATCGCTTTTTATCTCAAAGGTAAAAGGAACGGATAAACTTCGACTCATATGGCTTGTTCTACTACTTGTTGAATCATACACAAAGGCACGTTTTATAACATCGAGTTACCAATGCGTTTTCGTGCAATCAATGTATAACCAACTCATAGTAACAACTCATATCTCTAGGCTCGAAGAATATAAGATATTATCGTCTCATGATCACTCGTGATAAAATCCATGAAGTGATTCCAATGAGCGCGGGTTGAATCCAATACTCAGAACTTATGAGCACTCATGAGTGTTGTAGCCCTTTGTCCAACATATTAGACCTCTACAAGCCAACCCGTGGCAGTCTTAATTCATATGTACTATAGTTTAGTTTAATGTTCAACGAGACTAATTAATAGTCTATCTATTATTACTATTATATAAGCGTTAAACAATACACTTCAACCATTATGTACAGACAGGGACCAGACATGAAACACCGGAGGGTGGGACCATTTTGGCATGCAACACTTCTGAAATCCAACAACCCAAGCAGCCCTTCAAACCAGATTCCCCGTACCGCGAGTGGTTAAAAAGATATTATAACGACACTTATATAACTCATAATAATAGCCAAAATATTTATTATAAGTTCCTAATAACAATACTATATTTAAATAAAAGCTATATTTAAAAAAGGGTAGGCATATGTTACCTACGAGGGGATTTGGCTAGAAGTCGTGCTCTGCAAGGGCAGAACTTCTGAGCCAAAAGCTCTTCTTCTCGGAGCCGTCGAGCACTCCGGGGCTTTCTTCTAGCGCTAGGGGAGTTTTTGCGAGGTTTAGAAAGAGAGAGAGTAGAGAGATAAGGGTGGAGGTGTGAAGAAATGAGGGTGGAAGGGGTTGTATTTATAGGGTGAAATATGGCTGAAATTGGTGCCACATGTCACCATCTAGTGGCAAGCCTTGGGGAGAAAGCAATGACCAAGATTGTGCCACGTCACCCCTTTTGCAGTAGCACCCTGCCGACTTCTAAACCTCATAATTTTCGAATACGAGATCCGTTTTCGATGTTCTTTAGTTTATATCCACGCGTAGGTAAAAACAATATCTACAACTTTCATTTTGAATCCGTCGGATAATTCTCTACCGATCTTAAATTTAACAGTACGAGGAGATTATATTGTTAAATGTCAACGTAAAATTCATAACTTCTACATACGGACTCTGTTTTCGTCTGTCTTTTTACCATTGAGTTCCTATTAATGAGATATTCAATTCTCATTTAGGTCGCGTAGTCCAAAAACCTCTCGATCTAAAATTCGAGTTTCGGGCTGTGCACTACTAAGCCAAATCTTAGAAAATTCATAACTTCCTCATACGAAGTCAGATTTGGGCGTTCTTTTTATGCGTAATCTCGGTTTAACGTATAATACAACTTTGGTTTAGATTACTAAGGTCAAAATTTCATTTATTGTAAATTCACTATTTACGTCACGCAACGTCGTGCCGGTTCCGTCGCAAAACTTCGACGAGCCATAACTTCTTCGTTATAACTCGGATTTCGGCGTTCTTTATATTTACAAAATCCTTGTAACAGATTCTACAACTTTTATTAAGAATATTCTTCTAAATAATCTTCTATCAAAAAGTCATTTTCGACACTTATTGTCTCTAAATTGGCTAGCCCGAACCTGCGGGCGTTACAAAATTATCGACACCCTCTAGCAAGGTCAGAATCAGTGCTTCACACAGCCGTTGTCTAAGATTCTCGAAATCTGCCTGCTGTAAGGCCCATAGTGAAATGTCACCGACTGCTTGGTCAGTTGGGTCAATGGAACAACAATCCTAGAGAAATCGTGGATGAACCTCGGATAATAACCAGCCAAACCAAGAAAACTCTGAATCTCAGATGGAGACCTCGGAACTTGGGCCGAATCGACCAGAATACCCTTCTGATTGACAAGGCACCCCAGGAACTACACCTCGCATAACCAGAACTCACACTTGGAGAACTTTGCAAAAAGTCTCCCCCTCATCGGTGTCTCAGTTACCTCCCTCAACTTCTCGGTCTGATGAGTCCCCTGTCTAACAACTACTACAGCTGTGTAGACAACTCCTGCATCTCAGGTTGAGCCAACCGATATGGTGCTTTAGCTATCAGAGTCGCACCTAGAATCAAATCAATCTTGAACTCCACCTGCCTCTCCGGAGGTACCCCAGGCAAATCCTCCGGGAACACATCCGGATACTCACGCACAATCGGCACATCGTCCACGGTCGCCTTACTCTTATCCCGGGTATCCATGATATTGTTGGATAAGGTGTCTAAGTCCATAACTATTTCTGGTATGTACTTGACCCGACCCGACATGGTCCATTTGGTTTGCATGGCACCATGCATTGGATAAACTAAATGAGAGAAATAACACTTATGGTTTATTAATATATTATAAGTTCTAATATATTAATAATATTATTTAATTAGTTTGATCAAGAATTAATTTAGAATTAATTAAGTGATCAAAAGATAACTAATTAAATATATGGGTTGATTATGTAAATCATCCATAACTTATATAGTGGGCTAAGAGGCTCCATGGATTATCAAGTTGGGTTCCACCCATAGGATGCTCCATGGAGTTTATCCATGGATCATGGAAATGAAGAGTCATGTTACATTAGGGTTTACCTAATGCAACACACTATATAAAGCTCATGTTTCTCCCAAAATCGGCTACACATGCATACTTGAGGGCTTGGCCGATTTTAGAGTGTTATACTTTCTCTCCAAGTTTAATCCATAGCATTTGGTGTTGTGTGAAGCATTTGAGGCATCACACTTGGGGTGCTAGGCTCACAAGGTTTCAAGGAATCAAAAACAGCAACAAGGTATGTTATTCTATCTTTCATTTAAGTTAAAATGTTCCCCATGTATGCTTGATAGGATCATGAACCTTGGAAATCAACTTTGCATGAATCTTACACAAACATAGATTCAAGGTATATTAGGGTTGCATGTACAATTAGGAAGTGTTAGAATGCTCAAAACCCATCAGTAGTATCAGAGCCTAGGCTTTTTTGTTTGTTATTTGTTTAAAAATGTTTTAAAAATCGAAATTGCTTGCTGTCTGAACAGTGGACTCGCCGAGTCCAAGTGAAAAATCATCCTACTCGTCGAGTAGGTTCATGCACTCGACAAGTAGGAGGCCCTGACAGCAGATTTTCGACTTTTGTTGCTGGAAATGGACTAGAAACATTACCCTAAACTGTTTTGGTGTTTTAACACTTGTTTTAGATGGTGTAATGTTTATGTTAATCCATTTACAATGGCAATTATCAAAAATTACAAGTTTTAAGAGTAATTTATGATTCTTGAAATGTTCATATTCATGTTCTTGAACTTATGAAGATTAGATGATCATAGGAATTGATTGTAACCTACTTGGTAGTTTAATTCATGATCATTATGTGTTCTAATGGAGTCCATAACTTGTCCTCATGTTATGGAAAACCAAAGGTCACACATTAATAAAAGCCTTTAAAAGAAGACAAGGGTTATAAAAATGAAGAGTCTTCATTTTTAATACTTAATTAATTCATAAGTTATAAGAAATGAAAAGTTTTGAAAGTTTACAAAACTTGCCCTCAAGTTTTGGAGCAAGTAAAGTCATGATTAAAACTTTAGATCCAACCCTTAGAATTTTAAAAGTTAAAATTCAACCCTTATACTTTATAATATTATAAGTTAATAATATATATATATATATATATATATATATATATATATATATATATATATATATATATATATATATATATATATATATATATATATATATATGTAAGATCAAGTCTCCTTACCGCTAGTACGCCTCATTCACGAAGCCGATCTATAAGGGGGGTACAAGGTTGTTGCCTATAAAATGGCAACTTAATGGGTGTCCACTCTCACCCACCGCTTCCTTGATCGGTGGAGGGTCGTTAGCCGAACGGGTAGGACAAGGACTTATAAATTCTCGTTAAAAGTATAATGAATATTATAAAGTAACTAAATGTTTTATTAAATTCCCAATCTTAGTTACGTTAGCAAAATATGAATTAGGTGCTAATTCATGAAATTACACTTTACACTTTGTTTAAGTCGTTAGTGGAGCGTATGTGGTTAACCGGCACACTAACTTGAACTTACAAGGTAGGTTTAGGGTGACTTAAAGTTTATTATAGGTCGGTGGAGCGCGTGTGGTTAACTAGCACATCGATTGAGTAATAAACATTGAGGGTACTAAGTGATTTGCATGGTTACTTCACACCTCGTTTTGTGATCCTTGGTATCCCAGTCACAAAACTTGGAGGGCACACTCGAGATTGAAACATGCCTTTGAAAAGTTCATTGAATCTCAAAAGAATCTAGGAATTTCTAAGAACCAAATTAAAACTTAATATATTAATATTTCGTTTTTGGTGGAAATTGGTGAATCGTCATTCACCTACCTTTCAAATATGTTATTACTTCGATTACGGCATACCTCTTCTAAGTATAATATATTGTGATTGGTCCCTAGCCTTAATATTACATTTGGGTGTTTTATTAAGGACTATATTTATATCTAAGCTAATGTTGTCTTTCTTCTTGCTCAGATGTCTTCAAACAATGCTGCTTCTGGCTCTAATCCTAATGGCTCCTTTACCCTTATGAACTTGTGTGGGAAAGTCACTTTTGATGGATCCAACTTCAATGAATGGATCAAAAACATCAGGATGAGTACCCGCTACGAGGACAAGGAATATGTCCTCGATAAGGAGTTTAAAGAGATTGATGAGACCACTGCAACTCCCAAGGAGATCGCTGACTTTCGGGCACATGAAAGGGATGCCACCAAAGTGGCATGCATCATGATGGCCACGATGACAACAGAACTCCAAAAGTCCTATGAGGACTTCTACCCTTTTGAAATGCACCAAGACTTGATGGAAAGATACCATCAAAGTGCCCGAAAAGAGACGTATGAAATCATCTCCTCCAATGATAACAACTCGAATGAAGGATGGTGAACCCATCACGGGCCACATGCAGAAAATGCAAAGATTTGTGGACCGTCTGTTGATGCTTAATGTGAAATTTCTCAAGGATCTTGCAATAGATATCATTTTGCACTCCTTACCATCGTGCTATGATCAATTCCGCATGACATATCACATGAATAAGGAAGAGGTGACACTCAGCAGACTTTAAGGACTCCTAAAGACCACGGAAAGTGTTCTTAAGGGTAAGTCGGTTGTTACTCCCACTCCTACAAACTCTGCCCCTGTCTTGGCAATTGGGAAAGGGAAGGGTAAGAAGAGGAAGAGCCCCTTAAAGGGTACCAAGGGTAAGACTCTTGAAGGCTCCTCTTCAAATGGAACCAAGAAAGGTTTCAACACTCCTTCTGCTGAGCCAAAAGAGGCTGAATGCTTCTATTGCCATGAAAAGGCACATTGGAAGCGGAATTCTCCAAAGTACCAGCAAGATGTGAAGGATGGGAAAGTTAAACCCAACCATGCAGGTATTTACACTATCTTATCTAATAACGCACCCTATTCTAACTCTTGGGTCCTTGATACCGGTTGTGGTATTCATATATGTTCTGATTTGCAGGGACTAAAAAGAAGTGAGAATGTGGAGCATGGAAGAATAAACTTGATCATGGGGAATAGGAAAGCTTTACCTGTCACCAAGATTGGAGTTTATACTTTATCTCTAAGTAGTGAGTTTAGTTTAGATTTGAATAAATATTGTTACTCGCCAGAAATGGCAAGAAATATTATTTCTTTTCATGCATTGTATAAACAAGGTTTTACCTTTTCATTTGATAATGAAGTTGGTTCGATTAATGCTTTCTTTAATAATGTTCTTTATTTTAAAGCATTACCTTGTGATGGTGTGTATAAAACTGTATATGTTGTATATAACTTAGGAAATAATGTATTGTGTATTGATTCTGTTAATAATAATAACTTGGATAAAGCATCATTATGGCATTGTCGTCTTGGACATATAAGTAAGAAACGCATAGGCCAACTCCAAAAGGATGGAGTCTTGGAATCATTTGACCTAAAGTCAAATGATAGTTGCGAATCATGCTTACTTGGATAAATGACAAAGTCTTCCTTCACTGGTTCTTGTGATAGGGGTGAAGGTTTGTTGGATCTCGTACACACGGATGTGTGTGGACCCTTCAAACATGCCACAAGGGATGCTAATTGTTATTATTTGAATTTTATTGATGATTACAGTAGATATGGATATGTCTGCTTAATCAAGAATAAGTCAGAGACTTTTGAAAGGTTTAAAGAGTTTAAACAGGAAGTGGAGAATCAATTGAGCAAGAACATTAAGATGCTTCAATCCGATCCAGGTGGTGAGTATCTTAGTTCAGAGTTCCTCGACTGTCTTAGGGAATGTGCAATTGTCTCACAATTGACACCTCCCAGGACACCGCAGTAGAATGGTGTGGCTGAGAGGCGTAATCGAACCTTGTTGGAAATGGTTCGTTCCATGATGAGTCAACCTTCGCTGCCAGTCTCATTTTGGGGGTATGCCTTAGAGACTGCCGCCCATATCCTTAATCTAGTCCCTACAAAGAAAGTTTCCAAAAATCCTCATGAGATGTGGACTGGTAAAGTACCCAAAATAGACCACATCAATATTTGGGGTTGCGAGGCTTTCATGAGACGCGAGACTCATGATAAGCTCGAACCTCGAAGTGAGAGGTGTATTTTCATCGGCTACCCATATAAGTCCTTTGGTTACCTCTTCTACAGACCTAGTGAGAATGTGGTCTTTGTAGCTAAGAGGGATGTCTTTCGAGAAAGTGAGTTCATAAGCCAAGTAAAAAGTGGGAGGCAAGTTGACCTTGAAGAAATTGAAGAGTCAGGTTGTGAAGGAACTTCAAACCCTAGCACGCAACTTGAGGAGGAAACTCCTGTTGAGCCGATTGACGAGTCTGTACCTCTGAGGCGTTCCACGAGAGTTAGGAATGCACCTGAGCATTACTATGGATTCCGTATTACTACAGAAGGTGATACACTTATTAGTGATGAGACACTAGTAGGGCTGGATGAACCTAACAGTTATGCGGAAGCCATGGCAGGCCCTGAGTCAGCCAAGTGGAAAGAGGAAATGGACGGCGAGATACAATCCATGTATGAAAATCAAGTTTGGAACTTGGTTTAGAATGTACCAGGTCGTAAGATTGTAGGGTGTAAATGGATCTTCAAGAAGAAGACCAACATGGATGCTAATTTACACACTTATAAGGCACGACTGGTTGCAAAGGGCTTCTCTCAAACTCCAGGAGTTGATTATGATGAGACCTTTTCTCCAGTAGCCGTGATTAAGTCTATTAGGGTTATGTTAGCCATAGTTGCATTTCATGACTATGAAATATGGCAAATGGATGTCAAAACCGCGCTCCTTAATGGAAAGTTGGCTAAGGATGCTTACATGAGTTAACCAGAGGGTTTTGTCAATACAGAGTACCCTAATAGGGTGTGTAAGCTTGAGAAATCCATTTATGGATTAAATCAAGCACCTCACAGATGGAATCTTTGCTTTGATGAGAAAGTCAAAGAGTTTGGCTTTTCTAGAAGTGAAGATGAATCTTGTGTATATGTCAAGGCTAGTGGGAGTATAGTTAGCTTTTTGGTATTGTATGTGGATGACATACTACTCATAGGAAATGACATCCCAACTCTATCGAAAGTTAAGTCCTGGCTTGGGAAGTGTTTCTCTATGAAGGACCTAGGAGAAGCTGCCTATATTCTAGGGATAAGCATCTTGAGAGACCGGAGTAAAAGACTAATTGGAGTTAGTCGAAGTACCTACTTGGATAAGGTGCTGAAGAGATTCAGCATGCAGGACTCCAAGAAAGGAGAGTTGCCTATTCAGTGTAACACCAGATTGAGTAAGACTCAAAGCCCGAGTACTGAGGCTGAGATAGCAGAAATGAGTCAAGTACCTTATGCTTCGGCTGTAGGATTGATCATGTATGCTATGACGTGTACTCCACATGATGTAGCCTTTTCTTTGAGCATGGTTAGCATGTATCAGGGGAACCCTGGCAAGGCATACTGGACTGCGGTAAATAATATCCTCAAGTACCTACGGAGGACTAAGGACTGGGTCCTTACCCTCGGTGGGAGTGATGACTTGAGAGTTGTAGGGTATAGTGATGTTGGCTTCCATACTGATAGGGATAATTTCCACTCTCAGTCGGGCTAGATCTTTACCCTAAACGGAGGAGCAATCACTTGGAAGAGTTCCAAGCAGGAGACAGTAGTTGATTCCACTTGTGAATCAGAGTATATAGAAGCAAGTGAGGCAGGGAAGGAGACAATATGGCTGAAGAACTTCATTGGAGACCTTGGAGTTGTACCAGTTATAAAGGAGCCTATGGAAATTTTCTATGATAGTGAAAGTGTTGTTGCCTTAGCCAAAGAACCAAGGGATCACGGGAGATCCATACACATCGACATAAAATATCACTTTATCAGACATCGTATAGAAGAAGGAATCCTTGTGGCAAAGAGGGCATCATCAAATGAGAACCCAGCAGATCCCCTCATGAAGGGACTGAGTCAGGTTAAGCATCTTCAGCATGCTCGGAGCATAGGGCTAAAGGATGATATTAGTTTTAGTAGTTATCATTTTGGAAATTTGTAAAGTGTAATTGACATTTGATAATGAATAAACGTTGTGTTTATTTATGGGTAAAGTGTTGCTATCTTCTGTCAATCGTTTACTATAATTTGTTTTGCATGTTTTGACTTCCAGAATATTATGTTTTGTTCTACATATTATTCAAATTTTCCACAGTCGGTCATATGTTGGAAGTAGATATGAACTAAGACTGTCATGAAGTTGGTTGTAGGTGTCAAGTTTAGGACAACACTTCATGAGTACTCATAAGTTCTGATTATTGGAATCAACCCACGCTCACTGGTATCACTTCATGGAATTTATCTTGAGTGATCGTGAGACGGTAACATCATGTAAGTCTTCAAACCTAGAGATATGATTTGTTGCCTATGAGTTGGTTATGCATTGATTGTACAAAAACGCATTGGTAACTCGATGTTATAAAACATGCTTTTGTTTATAATTCAAAAAGTAGTAGAGCAAACATATGCGTCGAAGTTTATCTGTTCCTTCTTGGATTAGAAGTTGATATCTGGGTCCCTCGATGATTTTTTTACCTATGTACCGGGCCCGGTCAGAACTAAGTTGATGTGTTCAATTAAGTTCTTTGTTAAACAAATCGGAAATTGGGAAACAAATTGTTAGACAATAAGTAAGACATTGTTCCATGTATTTGTCTAGCTGATATCTAAAATAGAGGATTACATGATCACTTATCTTAAATGGTGTATCATCGTCTTCTCAGTTCCGAGAGACCTTGAAAGAGCTATGATTGTCGATCGGTTCCAGAAGTCATACTTGCAGTTATAGTTATTAGACTTATCCAAGTGGGAGACTGTTGGATAAGGTGTCTAAGTCCATAACTATTTCTGGTATGTACTTGACCCGACCCGACATGGTCCATTTGGGTTGCATGGTACCATGAATTGGATAAACTAAATGAGAGAAATAACACTTATGGTTTATTAATATATTATAAGTTCTAATATATTAATAATATTATTTAATTAGTTTGATCAAGAATTAATTTAGAATTAATTAAGTGATCAAAAGATAACTAATTAAATATATGGGTTGATTATGTAAATCATCCATAACTTATATAGTGGGCTAAGAGGCTCCATGGATTATCAAGTTGGGTTCCACCCATAGGATGCTCCATGGACGCTCCATGGAGTAAATCCATGGATCATGGAAATGAAGAGTCATGTTACATTAGGGTTTACCTAATGCAACACACTATATAAAGCTCATGTTTCTCCCAAAATCGGCTACACATGCATACTTGAGGGCTTGGCCGATTTTTGAGTGTTATACTTTCTATCCAAGTTTACTCCATAGAATTTGGTGTTGTGTGAAGCATTTGAGGCATCACACTTGGGTTGCTAGGCTCACAAGGGTTCAAGGAATTAAAAACAACAACAAGGTATGTTATTCTATCTTTCATTTAAGTTAAAATGTTCCCCATGTATGCTAGATAAGATCATGAACCTTGGAAATCAACTTTGCATGAATCTTAGACAAACATAGATCCAAGGTTTATTAGGGTCGCATGTACACTTAGGAAGTGTTAGAATGCTCAAAACCCATCAGATATAAGTGACGAAACCCACACAACCCTAATGAAGGTAGCTCCTGGCCCTCGCCACATAACCAGCCCACGCTACGGTCTCTCGCCCTGAATCACCAACTCTCCCCCACTTGGGGTCCGAACTCGAACCAACTGTTTCTCACAGTCGATCACTGCCCCATTAGAGCTAAACCAATCCATGCCCACAATAACCTTGTTCCCATGCAAAGGAATGGGTACCAGATCCACCGTATACTGCTCGTTGAATAACTGAAGGGTAGACCCTTGATGAACCCTCACAACCCGAATACACCTATCATCAGCCATCTCTACATCAATAGGACGATCAAGCTTCCCTAGAGCTCCATCAAATCTCTTGCTAAGCGTAAGAGATACAAAAGATCGGATAGCCTCCGAATCGGATAATACCAAGGCAGAGATATCGTTCTAGAGGAACGATCCTAAAATAAAACACATAAACATAAGCAACAATTCGATATAAATAAAGAGATAAGGAGAAGATACATACCCGTCACAACTTCAGGAACTGCTCGTGCCTCCTCTGCCATCAGCTGGAACGCCTTGCTCTTCGCCGTTGGCACATCTACCCTACCCTGACGGCCGTTAGTATTCCTCAATGTCGCAGAAGCAGGTGCTGACACCAGTCCTGCCGCAACCAAACTCGGACAATAGGACTTCTTCTAGCCCCTCTGATTGCACTGAAAGCAAATCAAATCATATACAGGAGTGATGGGGATGGTAGCAGTACAATCTCTGTTGATGTGACTAGTCCGACCGCACTTATAGCAGCCAGAGCCCACCCCTATGCACATCCCCTCGTGCGTCTTGCTGTAGTTGCCACAATGGCTACGACCATGCTGGCCTCTCGGTTTAGAATCAGATACCTTGGGCCTCTTGCCCATACCCTCAACACTCGCAACAGAATTTGGCTTCCTCTTTCTCTCCATATCCAAGTGAATATCCCTCTCTCTAGCCCTCGCTATCATGTCTTCCAGCGTCTTGCAGCTGGATTGGCTAACAAACTGTTGAATGTCACTCCTCAGCATCTCATAGTACCGGGCCTTCTTCATCTCCTCATCTACCACATACTGCAGAACCAAAAGTGTCCTCTCCCTGAACATAGTGGTGATCTCAGTCACCGTCTCAATAGTCCGACGAAGATCCTGAAACTCTCGCGCCAGTTGCTACACCTCGATCACCGGCATAAAATCGGCTTGGAACTTGGTCGAGAAATCACTCCAGGTCATCGAATCAATAGCACCACCTCCTACAGCATGCCCTACCTCCTCCCACCAATCACGAGCCCTGTCCTTCAAGAGGCAGGAAGCTAGTCTAACCTTTTCCCCCTCGGGACAACGGATGGTAAGAAAGGCGTTGGCAACATCTGCCAACCACCTACTACTCATAATGGGGTCCCTAGCCTCATGATAGTCTAGCGTTCCACATGCCTGAAACTCCTTGAAGGTCAGAGAGCGCGTCCCGATCAAAGCTACAATCTCAGCGTGAAAGATCACAGGAGTCTGATCACGGATGTTACGTGTAATCTTAGACGAGATGAACTCCCTCGTCTGGTCATCAAGCTGCCCCGCTCCATAACCTAAGCATGAACCCTCCCTGACACTAGCTCCCTGGCTTCATTACATGTAACACCCTGACTCCTAGGTATAAGTTTTAAAGCATTGTGTACATGTTTATGGACCTACTCGACGAGTTGGTTGCTCCAACTCATCGTGTAGAGGCGGGTTAGCCCGCACGGATTATTGGACCTACTCGACGAGTCGGAGGACCCAGACTCGACAAGTAGGAGCTGTATGATGAAACTCTAATTTTTAGGGTTTACACCCTATTTAAAGGACCTTAAGTCCTTACCTCTAGTCCTTTACCACCTCTTGACGGCCAGTAGAAACACTAAACAGCTTAGACCTTGTTCTTGAGTGTTTGTGAGGATTAAATAGTGCTTTCGGTGCATTTAGTGAAGAAGACTTGAAGTATAAGGAGCTTGGAGCAAAGAGGAGCTTGTAGATCTGACTCTACTTCATCTTGGCATCATTTTGAAGGTAACAAGTAGTACCTTGGCTTATCTTTAGCTAGATCTTTTCATGCTTAGGTTTAGGGCCATTTTTAGCATTTTTGGGAGTCTTTTCGTGTATTGGGCATGATCTGAAGTTGTAACTTTAGATCTGGACTCCTCTTGGTCCCTATAGCCATAAAGTTATCTGATTTAGCAAGCTTGGGTCTTTCCCCTTGGGTTAAAACTTTCCCTTAGCTTGCTTTTTGCATTTACGACCAAGCATTCACGTAAAGTCAGCAACTTTACGTGGAAACCAAGTCGTAGGAGGTTAGATCTACAATATGGAGCTTTGGTGAGGCTTAAAAATGTGCAAGATAAGAGATGGACTGCATGAACTCGGCGAGTCACATAGACGACTCGACGAGTCCGATGAAGATTGATCGTGGTTAGTTTCTGCATGGACTCGGCGAGTCGGTTAAGTTTTCCATACTTTTGAACATGCATGGACTCGACGAGTTGTCTGGAAACTCAGTGAGTCAACTAGGGTTTTCACGATTTCTGCAGTTCTGGATGGACTCGACGGGCAAGTGAGCTGCACTCGACGAGTTGGGTCAACATGGATTGTTGACCTTGGCCGTTGACTTTGACCTTTACCAAGGATTGATGAGTTTGACTTCTAGGGGTATTTTAGTAAATTGGGAATTTATGGAAGTGGTTTTATGGTGGATATAGGTGGTGGAGTTCGTGGCTATGATTCGAGAGTTTGACTTATCACTACATTTCAACATTTGTGAGGTGAGTTATCCTCACTATATTAAGGGATCTAAGGCACCAAGGTCGGCCCATTCGATTAATATCATAGTAGTTATTTATATGTTGAGTATAATTTAGATATGCATGTAAGTTCAATATGCTAGTCTGGTAGATCAGTGGGACTACCTGTGATACTGTGTGATTACCTGTACGTCCATTATCCATTATATGTCAACATGTTATGTGGGTAAGGTTGAGGTTGCACTGCTCTGTGTGGTGACCAACAAACCCTGGAGTATGCCAGATATGAGCTGAGGGACAGGGAGGGAATGTCAGAATCATACTGAGGACTCCTAAGCATTCCATATGCAAGCTGAGGGCCATGAGATCATACCAGACTCACATTGAGGGCTAATCATTTTGTTACAACACTAGGACCGAGGGAGCAAGCCAGATATGCGTTGTGGGCCTGTAAGGCAAGCCAGACTCATACTGTGGGCTTAGGGGTAATCCATTCTGTAGAGTTGTGGACCCATTACATGCTGTTATTATGTGTACTATTTGTTATGTATCGGTATTTTGGGGGAACTCACTAAGCTTCGGGCTTACAGTTTCAGTTTTGGTTCCAGGTACTTTGGATGATTGCCGGAAGGCGAAGGCTCACATTTTATGATTTTGATTTCTAGGATACTCTGACATGAAACTATTTTGAAAACACTTTGTAATAATTTATGGTTTTTAACTGGTTGAAAAAGTTTTAAATTGGCTTGATTTTTATGGTTGTTACAAGTTGGTATCAGAGCCTTGGTTTGAGTGAATTGGAGGAAAACTCATGTGAATCCAGTCTCAAACTAAGGAAAATATTTTCAAATTGGTTTTCCAAAAGTTTTCGAAAATATTAAAGGAGAATGCAAAGTGTACGATCAGTCGGAGCCAGTAAGTAGACCCCAAAATACCATGCAGTTATTTGATATTCAGATATGTTAGAACAACATGTTAGTACTTGGCTAGAGATTTTCAGGAATTACATGGTAGAATTGCCTGATTATATGATGCATGATAGCCTAGGGTTTTCCTTATATGAAATTGACATCATTACTGTACTTGCTCTGTGTAGGCATCATAGGTTGTACATAATTAAGATCTTATAGCCTGAGAATATTTGTTCCTTGTCTAGTTGTGGGCCTAGAGTAGGACCGAGTATTCGAATGTCTATAGGGTCTAGAGTTATGTATGGCTAGCATACACTAATGTTGTAGGGTTGGTGGAAGTTTCATGGATTGTTGAGTTGTGCGGGGTGAGTAGGCCAGTTATAAGATAGTTAGCCTTCCTATAGGAGTGAGGATTGAGCAATAACAATGCATATGTATATTTTTAGGGTCTTGTGATTATACTTGAGACAAATATGGGTAGGTGTGGAAGGTAGTATGGGCCTGTACTACTGAAAGCACAGGACCCATAAGTGTAGCAAGGAAGTCACAACCCCTAGGGTTTAGTTGGGAGTCGGTTCCCTGTTATTGTGTGGATTATCTGATATCTTCCTAGTGTATTTTTTAGTATGGTGGTTACGAGGTGCTTTATGACTGGATCAAGATCGGGATCAGGGTACGGCGCTCAGGATGCCCCTACAGTGCCTGAGACTATCGGCCAGGGTTGGCCAGTGTTGACAGAGGATCGTGTCAGGGAGATCATCCGTGAGGAGGTGGTTGAGATTATTCAGGGTTAGATTCTGGAGATGTTTGGGTCTATTAAGACCGCCATGATGGAGTAATTTGATCACATATATGCAACCCTAGCTGAGACGGTTGCCACAACAGCTACAACACCCTTAACAGCAGTAGGGGGAGAAGCCAGTAGGGGTTTTCAGTACCGGGACTTCGATAACACGAAGCCCCCATTTTTCGATGGGATTCAGGATCCGATCATAGCTATGAGGTGGTTGTCTGATGTGGAGGGATGTTTCTTCACGTGCTCATGTCCTGCTGACCAGAAGGTCAGATGTGCCCTGAACTTGTTGAGGTATGGGGCAAAGGAATGGTGGAGGTTGATGACTGGGTCATATACTGATGATCAAAGAGCTACAATTACTTAGGAGCAGTTCAGGGATATGGTCCGCGCTCGCTACATTCCACGGGTCGAGCGCGAGAGACTATCACATGAGTTTTTTGATCTGAGACAGGGTACAGAGTCGGTGACGGAGTTCACCCGCACATTCACTAAGAGGGCGATGTTTTGCTTGGAGTCTGCTTCTGAGCAGGCTTAGATGACACGTTATCTGAGCATGTTCAAGACTGATATTCGTCTGTTTGTTGCTACCTAGCGATGTGATACACTGCTAGGGTTATAGGAGGCCGCTAGGCGGCGTGAGTTGGAGATTGATTTATAGTTACAGGAGCAGAGGCAGGCCCCGACACAGTCACAGTCAGCACCGAAGCGGTCCAAGACCGTTAATACTAGGTCTGGAGGTCAGCGCAGCCGCACTTATGGAAAGTGTGGAAAGATTCGTTTTAGGGTTTGTCGATCATGTAGCGGGTGCCACAAGTGTGGCAAGGAGGGGCATTATGTGAAGGATTGTCACCAGCCCACCCCAGTTCCGAGTGTGAGGATATGTTACCACTATAATCAGATTGGCCATGTGAAGGCCAATTGTCCATTACTCGCCACCAAGATGGCTTAGGCTCCCGCGCCAGCTACAATGAGGATTACTGATGGGAGTCAGGGTAGAGCAACGCCCCCGAGGGATTAGGGACACGCCTTCCAGCTTATGGCAGAGGAGGCCAAGGCAGCACCAGATGTGGTTGCTGGTATGTTTCTATCCCTTATCTTACTGATTATATATGTTTTATGCTTATATGTTTCTACCTGTGATTCGATACATTTTTGGTGAAATTTTTACCTACTTTGGTATTATTTGACTCAGGGGCGAGTCGGTCGTTTGTCTCTTAGTTATTCAGTAGGGAGTTCGGGTTGCAAGTTGGAGAGCTAGAGTGTTCGTTGCAAGTCTCTATCATCAACGACATGGGGTTTTTTCTTCTTTAGCTTATCGGGGTTGCGTGTTGGAGATATTTGGGGTATCTTTTCTGATAGACTTGTTTTCGATTCCCATGGGGGAAGTGTGTGTGATCGTGGGTATGGACTAGCTTAGTCGTTTCGGTGCAATGATCGACTGCGAGGGTCAGTGAGTGGTAGTTCGAACCCCAAGGGGGAGAGAACTGATTGTCTATGGCGATGACACCATATTGGGATCAGCGTTTTGTTCAGCCGCCAGGGCTCGACAATACATTCAGCACGGGTGTGCGGGTTATCTAGCATATGTGGTGGATATGCGGGTTAGGGATCAGATTTCACTTTCAGAGGTTCCGATAGTCATGGAATTTGCTAACTAGTTGAGTTTAGGATCGACCTAGTGCTAGGTGCAGCCCCTACTGCCAAGGCGTCGTAACATTTGGCACCACCAGAGATGCAGGAGCTGTCATCACAGCTACAGGAACTGCTAGGCAAGTAGTTCATACGTCCGAGAAGTTCTTAGTGGGGAGCACCGATCCTCTTCGTCTGGAAGAAGGATGGTTCATACCGGATGTGCATTGACTACTGGGAGTTGAACAAGTTGACGATGAAGAACCGTTATCCATTTTCGAGGATAGATGATCTTTTCGATCAATTGCAGGGAGCATCTTGGTTCTCCAGGATCGACCTGAGGTCCGGATACCATCAGGTCAAGGTTAGAGAGGAGGATGTGGAGAAGACCGCATTCTGAACTCGTTATGGATATTACGAGTTTATGGTGATGCTATTCGGACTCACCAATGCGCCTGCAGATTGATGCTCGATCGCTCAGTCATCGTATTCATAAACGATATGTTGGTGTATTCCAAGACCCATGAGCAGCACGAGGAGCATCTACGAGAGTTATTTGGAGTTTTGAGACGAGAACGACTCTATGCCAAGTTCTCGAAGTGCGGGTTTTCGTTACGATAGGTTCAGTTCCTCGGACATCTCATTAATAAGGAGGGGATTTTGGTCGATCCGGTCAAAATTGAGGTAGTTATGCAGTGGGAGATTCCGAAATCTCCCTCGGATATCAAGAGCTTCTTTGGATTAGCTGGGTACTACCGAAGATTCGTATAGGATTCCTCCAAGATTGAAGTACCCCTCACTCGTCTGACGACGAAGGGGGTGGATTTCCGGTGGGCCCCTGAGCAGTAGATGGCATTTGAGACCCTCCAACAATGACTTTGCGAGGCTCCAGTATTGACTCTCCCGGAGGGAGTTGAGGATTTTGTAGTGTTTAGTGATGCATCCTGTCGGATTAGATGTCTAAGCCCATAACTATTATTGGTATGTACTTGACCCGAGAGTAGCATGGTCCATTTGGGTTGCATATCATCAGGACAATTTGTTACGATGAACTCTTGAGATAAGGTTATATATGACTTTTTAATATATGATAAGTACTAATATATTAATATGAAATCATATGGTTTTAATTAGTATTGATCAAGAATTAATTTATAATTGATTTAGTGATCAAAAAGACACTAATTAAATCTATGGGGACTAATTATGTTAACTAGTTATATTTACATGTGTTGGGCGTATGATCCATGTTGGACCAAGTTTATGTATGGATACATAAAGAGTTGGGCCACATGAACCATGGATCATAAGACCCATGAGTATGGATTTGGTTTATATCCATGACCCTAGAAATCCCACATATAAATACATACTTCGTTGCCCACAATCGACACTTGTGTATTCTTGGAGTTCATGGTGGTTTTGCGTGCATGGAGATTCTCTCTCAAGTTCCTCCTTTGTCCATGATGCGTTGTGATTCCATTTGAGGATTCCACACTATTGGGGCTAAGCTCTTAAGGCTAGATACATCAAGACTTCAATCTCCACCGTAAGGTATGTTATCTTAACTAGATTCTTGTGTGGTATATGAAATTGTATTCTAGTTATAGGTTTAATACATTGGAAACACCATTGCATGTATAATTAGTGAAAACATAGATCCAAGGTAATTAGGGTTGCATGAACACCTTAGGAGTGTTAGAATGCTCAAAACCCAACACATCCATCACAGGACTGGGAGCGGTCCTCATGCAGAGAGGATGGGTGATAGCCTACGCGTCGTGGCAATTGAAGCCGCACGAGACAAGATACCTTACTCATGATCTGGAGATGGAAGCGGTGGTATTTGCTCTCAAGATTTGGAGACATTACCTCTATGGGGTCCGCTGTACCATATACACGGACCACAAGATGCTAAGACACATCATGGATCAGCCGAACTTGAACATGAGACAGCACAGGTGGCTGGATGTAGTCAAGGACAACGACTGTGAGATCCTTTACTACCCAGGGAAAGCGAACGTGGTTGCGGGCGCTCTGAGCCACAAGCCAGCTGGATCTTCTACTCCGGTGACATGTATGAGGATATCGATGGATTCTTCACTAGTGAGTTTGATCAGGGAAGCTCAGGCTGAGGGTATACGGCAGGAGAATTGGAAGCTTGGGCGGATTAGGGGTGAGAAAACCCGTTTTGTGTAGGATAGTCGGGGATTGTTGACTCGCTGCAGTCGGTTCTGGGTTCTGATGTCTGGTGGGGTCAGACAGATTGCTCTAGAGGAGGCTCATAAGTCTCGCTTCTCCATTCACCTTGGGGGCACCAAGATGTACTGGGATTTATGATTTAGTTATTGGTGGTTGTGCATGAAGCGAGAAATCGATTGGTATGTGGAGAGGTGCTTGACCTGAAGGATGGTCAAGGCCGAGCACCAGATGCCGTATGGCCAGCTACAACCCCTGGAGATTCCCATGTGGAAGTTGGAACAGATCACGATGGATTTTATCACCAAGTTGCCGAGGACGACGAAGGGCTTTAACGTTATTTGGGTCATCGTGGATCGACTGACCAAGAGCGCCCACTTTTTAGCGATACGAGAGAGTTCATCGGCCGAGAAGTCGGCCGACTTGTATATACGCGAGATGAGTGCACTTCAGTACAGCCTATCATCCACAGACAGACGCCCAGAGTCAGCGGACCATACATACTCTCGAAGATATGCTGAGAGCCTGCGTTATTGACTTCGGTGGGAGCTGGGACTCCTACCTACCCCTTGCAGAATTCTCCTACAACAACAACTTTCATTCCAGTATTCGTGCGCTACCATATGAGTTGTTGTATGGACGGAGATGTCGTACCCCAGTCTGTTGGGGTGAGATCAGTCATAGGGTGATAAGACGGATAAAGGTAGTCCTACAGACTACCAAGAGGATTCAGTAGATCAGACAGCGGCTGCAGACTGCTCAGAGTCGGCAGAAGAGTTACGCTGACAGACGCTGATCTGAGCTGGAGTTCCAGGTGGGTAACATGGTACTCCTACAGGTCTCGCCCTGGAAGGGTGTGATTTGCTTCAGGAAGAGGGGATTGGGTCCCCGATAAATTGGGCCATTTAGGATCATTGCCAAGGTTGGCAAGGTGGCATATAGGCTGGATCTCCCGGAGGAGCTTAGTCAGGTCCACAACACTTTCCAAGTGTCACAGTTGCGAAAGTGCATAACAGATGAGGGGGCAGTGGTATCATTAGACGATATACAAGTCGACGAGCGCCTGAATTATGTGGAGAGACCATTGTCCGTTCCAGAGAGGAAGGTAAAGGTTCTACGGAATAAGGAGGTACCTTTGGTAAAGGTGCAGTGGGAACACCGGAGAGGATCCGAGTGGACATGGGAGCCAGAGGCATAGATGTGGGAGCACTACCTAGACTTGTTCACCGCATCAAACTTCGAGGATGAATTCTAATTCAAGTGAGGGATAATTGTAACACCCCGACTCCCAGGTATGAGTTTTAAAGCATTATGTACATGTTTATGGACCTACTCGACGAGTTGGTTGCCCCAACTTTTCATGTAGAGGCGGGTTAACCTGTGTGGATTATTGGAACTACTCGACGAGTAGGAGCTGGAAGATGAAACTCTAATTTTTAGGGTTTACACCCTATTTAAAGGACCTTAAGTCCTTACCTCCAGTCCCTTACCACCTCTTGACGGCCAGTAGGAACACTAAACAACTTAGACCTTGTTCTTGAGTGTTTGTGAGGATTAAAAAGAGCTTTTGGAGCACTTAGTGAAGAAGGCTCGAAGTAGAAGGAGCTTGGAGAAAAGAGGAGCTTGTGGATCTGACTCTACTTCATCTTGGCATCATTTTGAATGTAACAAGTCGTTACCTTGGCTTATCTGTCACTAGATCTTTTCATGCTTAGGTTTAGGGCCATCTTTAGCATTTTTGAGAGTCTTTTCGTGTATTGGGCATGATCTGAAGTTGTAACTTTAGATATGGACTCCTCTTGGTCCCAATAACCATAAAGTTATCTGATTTAGCAAGCTTGGGCCTTTCTCCTTGGGTTAAACCTTTCCCTTAGCTTGGTTTTGGCATTTAGGACCATGCATGCATGTAAAGTTTGCAACTTTACATGGAAACCATGTCGTAGGAGGTTAGTGTTGGAATAGTGTCTAACGCTGCAACTATATTAGGCAAGTATTTGACCCGGTTGTGCATGGTCCTTTTGGGTTGCCTTCACTATAGCAACTTGATAGGATGATTTATTAAGAGAGAGTAAATATTATAAAGAATAATATATAGTTACTTGATTAATATAAGTCATAGAATTAAGTGGAATTAATTTGGTGACTTAAAGAGAATAATTAAATAAACGGGTATAAACTGTCAATTGTTTGAAAGTTAAGCTTTAGACTATAAATCCTTATAGATATACAAGGGACGGATTCTAGAAGCTAGGATAGCTTCAAAATCGTCCATGACTTATCTAAGAAAAGGATTTGGATAGCCTTAAGAGAAGATTATCCAATTAGGGTTTAGACTATAACCCTTAAGGAGTCTACAAGTATAAATAAACCCCATGGGTAAGGGAAATCGGCATCTCACCTAAAGTAAGAGAACTCTGGCCGATTTCCTCCCCTCTCCTCTCTCCTAAATCATCTTCCTTGCTATTGGTGTTTGTAAGCCATTAGAGGAGTGACATTTGTGACTCTAGAAGCTCCAAGACAACAAGATCAACAAGGGATTCAAAGGTATGGTTCTAGATCTGTTTCAATGTTGTTATTTAACCTAGTTAGCTATTATAAGTCTTGGATTCAAAGCATGTTTAATTAGAAAGCCTAGATCCAAGCATTAGGGTTTTGCATGCGCACATAGGAAAGTTCTTATGGCTAAAACCCATTAATGCTATCAGAGCCTAGCTTGGTTTTCTTTAAATTGTTGCTTGATTAACTGAAACAAACCTGCAAAATTCGATTTTTTGGTTTCTGAGTCATGGACTCGGTGAGTTCCAAAGTGGACTCGGCGAGTAGGCCTGACTCGGCGAGTCCCTTTGTGCACTCGGCGAGTCCAGGCATCAGGAATGGCCAGATTCAGGATTTTTTTCATAATTATCTTATGGAAACTTTCCTTAAACTAATTAGATCAACCCTAATCCGATTTTTTGATATATATGACTATAATCTTGAACTAATTAAAGATATTTATCATCTAATAAAATATTTAATTTCCTTATATGATAATTAATTAATTATTTTGATTATTTTGGTAATTATCTTTAAAGAAATCTTGAATAAATCAAATATAGATAGTTAGGATATTAATTGTTAATTGGAATTATTTGTTATTTGATCCTCCATGTTTTAAATGTTTAAAACTTGTCCTCAAGCTTTGAAATTTATATTTGTGATTAAAAGTTTTAATTTAGACAACTTAAGTTTCAAACCCTAGATTTTAAAAGTTTAAAATACAACCCTATACTAATATGATATTACTAGAATAATATATATATGTATAACTAAATGCTAGTCTTACAGTTAGTAGGCCTCATTCACGAAGCCATTCTATAAGGTGGGTATAAGGTTGCGGCCTATAAAATGGCGCTTAACGGGTGTACACTCACACCCACCGCTTGCTTGATTGGTGGAGGGTCGTTAGCCGAACGGGTAGGATAGGGCAACCTCATCCTCTCATTAAAAGTATAATAAGTAATACAAAGTAACTGCACATTTTTAAAATTTCCCAATCTTAGTTACTTTAGGAAAAGTGAATTGATGCAATCCCATGAAATTACACTTTGCACCCTTGCTAAGAAGTTAGTGGAGCGTGTGTGGTTTACCGGCACACTAATTGGTTCTAAGCATAGGTGGCAAAGGGTGATTCATTGTTTATCATAGTTCGATGGAGCGTGTGTGGTTTACCGGCACATCGAATAGGTGATCGTTACAATGAATGCACCATGTGAATTTGCATGGTAATTCACACCCGCTTTGTGATCCTCGGTATCCCAGTCACAAACAAGAGGGGCATTTCGAGATTTAAACATGCCATTGAATAGTTTCAATGAATCTCATCCGAACCTAGGAATTCTCAATACACTTAGGACTAATAATTTAAGTTTTGTGATGGAGAATTAGTGAATCGTCATTCACTTACCTTCAATTTATTTGCATGTTAGATTACGGCATCCCTTTTCTAGTATGTAAATGTTATTGTTGGATCCTAGCCCTAATTTTCTTATTGGGTGATAATTAGGGATTCTTATTCTAATCTATCTTTGTCCTTTCTATTTGTAGATGTCGAACGCTAACAACGCTGCTGCTAGTTCTTCACGTTGATGAGCCTTTGCCAAAAGGTCACCTTCGATGGAACGAACTTTAGCGAATGGATAAGATACATTCGCACCATTGCTCGCTATGAGGATAAGGAGTATGTCCTCGATGAGAAGCTCAATAAAATCAACCCCGAAATCGCTACTCCGGCCGAAATCACCGCTTTCGAAACTCACGAGCGTGATGCAACGAAAGTGCATTGCATCATGATCGCGACAATGAACTCCGAATTCCAAAAGTCCTACGAGGACATGTACCCGTACGAGATGCACCAAGACTTATTGGAGAGATACCACCAAAACGCGAGACAAGAGCGTTATGAGATTTTCACTAACATGATTTCCGCTAAGATGGGTCATGGAGAATCTCTTACCGTGCACCTGCAAAAGATGCAAAGGTATGTCGACCGCCTTCGCAAGTTAAATGTTGACTTTGGAGAAGACTTGGCGTCGACATGGTGCTTCACTCTTTGCCTCCGATGTACAACTCCTAATCCGCCTGCTGCTCCTGTCTTGGCTATTGGTCAAGGAAAGGGAAAGAAGAGGAAGGCCTCGTCCAAGAACCATCGCAAGGTTAAAGCCCGAGATGGTGCCTCTTCTAGTGGGACCAAAGTTGATCCCGCTAAGCCCTACCCTAACCCGAAGGAGGCAGAGTGCCACCACTGCCACAAGATAGGACATTGGAAGAGAAGCTGCCCAGATTACCTGCAAGCAATCAAAGAAGGAAAGATCAAGCCATCTTTCGCAGGTATATACACAATTAAATCTAACGATTCTAATCATGCTATTTCTTGGGTTCTTGATACCGGTTGTGGTTATCACATTTGTTCTAATGTGAAGGGACTAAGAAGAAGTAGGGATGTGGAGCAAGGAAGGATCAATCTAATCATGGGGAATAGAAGATCGTCGCCTGTGACCAAGATTGGAGTGTATTCTTTAGTGCTTAGGAATAATTTAGTTTTAGATTTGAACAATTGCTGCTATTCGCCAGAAATGGCTAGAAACATCATTTCATTTCATGGTTTATATAGACAAGGATTTAGATTTTCTTTTAATAATGAGAATGGTTCTATTTTGGCTTATCTAAATGGTGTCTTTTACTTTGAAGCTATACCATGTAATGGAATATATGAAACTATTATGATTGTGGATAACTTAGGAAATGATGTTTTGAATATTGATTCTTCCACTAGTATGGATAAAGCATCCTTGTGGCATTGTCGTCTTGTACATGTCAACAACAAACGCATAGCCCAACTCTAAAAGGATGGAGTGTTGGAGTCATTCGACCTTAGGGAAGATGACACATGCGAGTCTTGTTTACTTGGAAAGATGACTAAATCACCTTTCACGAGTACTTGTGAAAGGGGTGAGGGTCTATTGGACCTAATACATACCGATGTATGTGGACCCTTTAGATCAACCACGAAGGATGGGAACCGCTTCTATGTGACTTTTACCGATGATTATAGTAGATATGGGTATATCTATTTAATCAAGCAAAAGTCAAAAACCTTTGAAAAGTTCAAAGATTTCAAGAATGAAGTGGAGAATCAATTGGGCAGGAAGATCAAGATGCTTCGATCCGATCGAGGAGGAGAGTACCTAAGTCTTGAATTCCACGATTGTCTCAAGGAGTGTGGAATAGTTTCGCAATTGACGCCTCCTAGGACACCGTAGTTGAATGGTGTGGCAGAAAGGCGTAATCGAACCTTATTGGATATGGTTAGCTCTATGATGAGTCATGCTTCACTACCTATCTCTTTTTGGGGGTATGCCTTAGAGACTGCCGCCCATATCCTTAACCGAGTCCCTACTAAGAAGGTTGCCAAAACACCTCACGAGATGTGGACAGGGAAAGCTCCCTCGTTGGCACATATCAAGGTTTGGGGTTGCGAGGCTTTCGTAAGACGAGATACTCACGACAAGCTTGAACCTCGAAGTGAGTGATGTATTTTCATCGGCTACCCGCAAACATCCTTTGGATATCTCTTCTATAGACCGAAGGACAACGTTGTCTTCGTTGCGAGGAGAGGAGTTTTCTGAGAGCGAGAACTCATAGGCCAAGGAGACAGTGGGAGGCAAATCGAACTTGAAGAGATTCAAGAGTCGATAGATGAAGGAACCTCTACCGCTGGCACTCAACCCGAGGAGGAAACTCCGGTTGAACCAATTGACGAGTGCTTACCTCTTAGACGATCCGAGAGAGTTAGAGTTCATCCCCAGTTTTATGGATTTCATATTACTACCGAAAGGGACACGTATATTAGTGATGGTACACTAGTAAATCTTGATGAACCTAATAGCTATAAGGAAGTCATGGCAGGCCCGGAGTCTGCGAAATGGAAAGAGGCAATGGATAGCGAGATACAATCCATGTATGATAACCAAGTTTGGAATTTGGTTGATTATGTGCCCGGACGTAAGACCGTTGGGTGCAAATGGATCTTCAAGAAGAAGACCGACGTGGATGGTAAAGTACACACATATAAAGCGCGATTGGTTGCAATGGGCTTTACTCAAACTCGCGGAGTTGACTATGATGAGACCTTCTTACCAGTTGCGAAGATTAAATCTATTAGAGCAATGCTAACGATTGCCGCATTTTATGATTATGAGATTTGGCAAACGGATGTCAAGACCGCTTTCCTTAACGGAAAGTTGGCTGAGGATGTTTACATGGCTCAGCCAGAGGGGTTTGTGGATCCGAAGCATCCAAATAGAGTGTGTAAGCTTGAGAAGTCCATTTATGGACTTAAGCAAGCATCTCGCAGATGGAATCTTTGCTTCGATGAGAAAGTCAAAGAGTTTGGATTTGTACGAAGTGAAGATGAATCATGTGTATATGTCAAGGCCAGTGGGAGTATAGTTAGCTTCCTCGTTTTGTATGTCGATGACATACTGCTCATAAGAAACGACATCCCGACTCTGCAGGAGGTTAAGTCCTGGCTCGGGAAGTGCTTCGCTATGAAGGACCTCGGAGAGGCTTCTTACATTTTAGGAATAAGGATAGTAAGAGAAAGAAGTAAGAGACTAATTGGACTTAGTCAGAATACTTACTTAGAGAAGGTACTAAAACGATTTAGTATGGAAAACTCAAAGAAGGGAGAACTACCGATACAATGTAATGCCAAGTTGAGTAAGACTCAAAGTCCGAGTACCGAAGCTGAAATAGCAGAAATGAGCCGAGTACCATACGCTTCCGCAGTTGGCTCAATCATGTACGCTATGACTTGTACTCGCCCTGATGTAGCCTTCGCTTTGAGCATGGTTAGCAGATATCAAGGGAACCCTGGCAAAGCACATTGGATTGTGGTAAAGAACATCCTTAAGTACCTTCGGAGGACGAAGGAATGGTTCTTAGTCCTCAGAGGGATTGATGACTTGAAAGTGCGAGGGTATAGTGACGCCAGTTTTCAGACCGACAGGGACAACTACCGTTCACAGTCGGGCTGGGTCTTTACCCTAAATGGAGGAGCAGTGACATGGAAGAGTTCCAAGCGGGAGACTGTAGCTGATTCAACGTGCGAATCAGAGTACATTGCAGCGAGCGAAGCGTCGAAGGAGGCAATATGGCTAAAGAACTTCATAGGTGATCTTGGAGCTGTACCTGCCATAAAGGAGCCCATGGAGATTTTCTGTGATAACGAAGGTGCGGTTGCCTTGAGCAAGGAACCGAGGGATCATGGTAGATCACAACATATCGATAGAAAATATCATTTCATTAGACATCGTGTAGAAGAAAGACAACTCGTAGTAAAGAGGATATCATTAGAAGATAACCCAGCAGATCCGCTTACGAAGGGACTGAGTAGGGTTAAGCACTTGCAGCATTCTAGGAGTATTGGGCTAAAGGATGATATTAGCATAGATTAGATAGTATTAGAAACGTGTAATAGATAAATGTAATTAACATTTGATGATTAAATAAAGGAGTTTTATTTATGAGTAATGTTACTATCTTGTGTTAATTGTTTAACTATTGTTTCACTTTGCATGTTTTGACTTCCAAAATAATTGAGTTTATTAGGAATAATCGAATTTTTCAAATTGTCCACAATCGTTCATATGTTGGAAGTAGATATGAATGAAGATTGTCATGAATTGGTGTGTAGATTGTCTAAATGGTGTTAGACATAGCAAAGGGTTGCTGCAACGTTCATGAGTGCTTACGAACTAGTTTTGAGCATTGGAACAAACCCGCGCTTGCTGGAATCACTTTATGGAATACGATATAAAAGGTGATCGCAAGACAATAATATCATATAGTCTTAAAACCTAGATATATGGTTTGTTGTTTATTAATTGATTATACATTGATAATGCGAAAACGCATCAGTAACTCGGTGTTATAAAACGCATTGTTGTGTATAGTTGGTTAATGAATAAGTAAATGCATATAAGTTGAAGTTTATCTGTAACTTTTATCAAAGAAGGTAAAAGCGATATCTCGGCCGCTCGATGATTTGATTTGACTTATGTGCCAGGCCCGGTCAGAACTGAATTGATGTGTTCGATTAAGTTCTATGTCAAATAAATCAGAGATCGAGAAACCTAAATGCTTGACTAACCATTCCATAGGATTGTCAGCATGATATCTAACAGAGGATTGTACGATCCCTTATCTAAAGGACAAGATTGATTAGATCAGAGTTTGACAGCGTCTTTGAGATACTTGTGCATATAGTTACTAGACTTATCCAAGTGGGAGACTGTTGGAATAGTGTCTAAGGCTGCAACTATATTAGGCAAGTATTTGACCCGGTTGTGCATGGTCCTTTTGGGTTGCCTTCACCATAGCAACTTGATAGGATGATTTATTAAGAGAGAGTAAATATTATAAAGAATAATATATAGTTATTTGATTAATATAAGTCATAGAATTAATTGGAATTAATTTGGTGACCTAAAGAGAATAATTAAATAAAGGGGTATAAACTGTCAATTGTTTGAAAGTTAAGCTTTAGACTATAAATCCTTATAGATATACAAGGGACGGATTCTAGAAGCTAGGATAGCTTCAAAATCGTCCATGACTTATCTAAGAAAAGGATTTGGATAGCCTTAAGAGAAGATTATCCAATTAGGGTTTAGACTGTAACCCTTAAGGAGTCTACAAGTATAAATAGACCCCATGGGTAAGGGAAATCGGCATCTCACCTAAAGTAACAGAACTCTGGCCGATTTCCTCCCCTCTCCTCTCTCCTAAATCATCTTCCTTGCTATTGGTGTTTGTAAGCCATTAGAGGAGTGACATTTGTGACTCTAGAAGCTCCAAGACAACAAGATCAACAAGGGATTCAAAGGTATGGTTCTAGATCTGTTTTAATGTTGTTATTTAACCTAATTAGCTATTAGAAGTCTTGGATTCAAAGCATGTTTAATTAGAAAGCCTAGATCCAAGCATTAGGGTTTTGCATGCGCACATAGGAAAGTTCTTATGGCTAAAACCCATCAGTTAGATCTGTAATATAGAGCTTTGGGTGGCTTAAAATGTCTGGATAAGAAATGGAGTGCATGACGAGTTGGGTCCATGCGTGTCCCAGCGAGTCAGTAAGACAACTCAATGAGTCAGTTAGGGTTTTCCCGACTTTTGGACACACATGGACTTGGCGAGTTGTCTGGAAAATCGTCGAGTCAACTAGGGTTTTCGTGATTTCTCGAGTTCTAGAAGGACTCAGCGAGCTAGTGAGCTGCACTCGATGAGTTGGGTCAACATCGATTGTTGACTTTGACCTTGACCAAGGATTTACCAGTTTGACTTCTGGGGTATTTTAGTAAATTGGGAATATATGGAAGTGGTTTTATGGTGGATATAGGTAGTGGAGTTTGTGGCTGTGATTCAAGAGTTTGACTTGTCACTACATTTCGACATTTGTTAGGTGAGTAATTAACACACCCCCAAACCGAGATGGTTGAAACATTCAGGGGAGGAGGACGTCATGTACAGTATCATAACAATGAGTAATAGTAAAACAAGAAACAACATCCATAGTATTGAAAATATAGTTATTACATTTGTGTTCTTAGTATTGTTTGTATGACACCAAAATGTATAGCAAAAATAAAAGACGCGTCTTGAGTATGCTCCGTCTTCTCAAAAACCTATGTGGGTGTACCTGTCTACTGGTTCCCTGAGAATACAAGTTATTTTGAAAAGAGAGTATCAACATTTGAGTTGGTGAGTTTATAAGCATTTAGTATTTGAAATTTGTCTTTGTTTCATGAAAATGTTAGTGTGTTTCTCCAGAAAATCAAATATTTTCTATAATAAATATAATTTAGTCTTAGGTCTTAAGACCAAAATGTTTGTATGTTATTGTACTCTAAAATAGTGTAAGTTTATGTTTTCCATCAATGTGTGCTTTCTTTGCTAGAAAAATAGTGTGTTGTACATGTATGAACTATGTTGTATGCATGTACTGGAAAATAATGATGTGTAGTCTTATTACTTAAAATAAAACCATTGAAGTGATATGTGTTTGGTAAACCAAAATGTTTAGTTAATGTTTAATGTGAGTGAGATTATAACCATACAGAACTGACTAATGGCCTACACGACGTTCTTCAGGCGTAGAAATGTTATGACATTTGTCACCCCAAACCTGCAGGTCTAACTGTAGCTAACAGTTTAGGTGCGGGATTGTCAGTCCTATATAGATCTATACAGAAATTCATGCTCTCCCTCCAAGAGACTATGGTTATAATTTAGGACTTTTAGCATGTACTCCAATAGGTACCATGAAGTAGTGGCTCACAATTTAGTATTAACTTGTTTATGTATAGTGTGTATTTGTTTTCTTGTTCTTATAAATGAATAGTGTACTTATAGTGAAAATTAATTTATACTTATGTAATGATTCAAGTAATGTATCTTTGAGCTTAGAAAAAAGTGTGAATTGATTTCAAACTATACCTATTGTAGTTTACATGTTGTTATGTTCATACTGAAATGATTCAAGGAAATATACCCCTTTGCTTGGCATGTTACAAAAGGGTTAGAAATAGTTGTTGAAATAAGTTTTATACTTATATATATATATATATATATATATATATATATATATATATATGTATATATATATATATATATATGTTGTATGTATGGTTATAATTTAAAAGACAGTCAGACAAGCATTCCTATCCTGAGCCCACAACCAAACAAGGAAAAGAAGGTAAGGCAGAAACACTAGTACTAAGCCTGTTAAATCATAATTATACATAATTATATATATGAATAGAATTTGATAAAAACAATAATTTAAGTAGGTTAAAAATAGTTTAAAATGGTTTGTCAAAGTTTATAAAAGCATTAATATCTTGAGATGATTTGTAATCGTATTTAAGTGTTAACACAAATGCTTTGTGTTTGGCTTGTATTGTCCCCCTAAAAGCATTTTAAAATAGTAAAACATAGGGGTATGAACTCACCTTATGTGAGTATTCGCGGGGGATACGAAGTAGCAGTGATAATTCCACAAGTTAGAACTCGTATAAATATTTGTATCCTATTAGTATTTCATGCATAATATGTGTATAATTAGTGAAATAGTGGTAAACATGCTATGAAATAGCATATTATGTAAGAATCACTTACAACAAGATGTCTTAGATTTGAACCTAGGGCATGAAAGACATATTCAGTGAGCCTTGGGTGATTTCGGTTGCTTGAAGATGTGAAGTGTTCTTGGTGTAAACAAGGAGATAAGGGTGTTTTCGGTTGGAAATAAGGAGATTGGATGGTGATTTCGATCAGATCTTATGAAGATCCAACAGTTTTCAGATGATACTTGAGAGAAAAGGTGATGATTTCGATCTAGCTTATGAGAGAAAAAGGGAGGTTTTCAGTTAGAAAGTGTGAGAATGAGGATATGTTCTCGGTTTTGCTTATATATGGGATTAATAGTTGATGTAATATATGCGTTGGAATGTGTAATATCACATCAGAATGTGTGCCAAAGGATAGAATTTAAGAGGTTTTAGTGAGGAACTCTAACCAAGAAAAAAGTTTTCGATGTAGAACGAAATCCGATTTCGGTCCAAGAGAAGTGGGCATTTGCGAGGGTTTGCAGTCCGTGTCAAGAATCATTTTCAGTCCGAAGGATTTGTCTTATGCGTGGGTTTTCGGTCCTCGCATTTGGTTCATATTCTTGCAACACTTATCCAATAAAAGTTTTAGTTAAATTAAAACATTGGCTAAGCTTTAAATAATTAATAAATCAACAAATTTGACTTTTATTTAACAAGTTTTGACTTTTGTTGACTTTGGTTGACTTTTACAGACTTAAAAATAACGGGCTGTCTAAGGGGTCTAAGGCACCAAGGACGGCCCATTAGATTGATATCCTAGTAGTTATTGATATGTTGAGTATGAGTTAGATATGTATGTTAGTTCGATATGTTAGTCTGGTAGATCAATAGGACTACTTGTGATACTGTGTGATTACATGTACGTATATTATATGTTATATTTCGACATGTTATGTGGGTAGGGTTTAGGTTGCACTTCTCCGTGCGGTGACCAACAAACCATGGAGTATGACAGATATGAGCTGAGGGCCAGGGAGGGAATGCCATACTCATACTGAGGACTCCTAAGCATTCCAGATACGAGCTGAGGGCCCGAAGAGCATATCAGACTCGCACTAAGGGCTAATCATTTTGTTACAGTCCTAGGACTGAGGGAGCAAGCTAGATATGAGTTGTGGGCCTGTAAGGAAAGTCAGACTCATACTATGGGCTCAGGGGTAATCCAGTCTGTAGAGCTGTCGACTCATTACATCCTATTATTATGGGTACTATTTGTTATGTATTGGTATTTTGGGGGAACTCACTAAGCTTCGGGCTTACAGTTTCAGTTTTGGTTTCAGGTATTTTGGATGATCGCGGGAAGGCTAAGGCGTGATTGCACAGCTCCTCATATTTCATTGTAACAGCCCAAAATCTCAAGTATTGTTAAATTGCATTTTGGGGTGTTTTAAAGGGGAGACTCGGCGAGTTGGAGCCAGACTCGCCGAGTAGGGTCGCAGATCTGGTCGCGGGTTCGCGACTGGACTCGACGAGTCCAGGTATGGACTCGGCGAGTCGACGCTGTTCAGCGGAAACCCTAGCCGTTTCGTATTGGGTCGTATATAAGGGTTGTTATGTCGTCATTTCACGTCTTTTGGCCGATTGTGGAGAACCCTAAACGACTGGGGCATCTAGAGCAAACTTGAAGGCCATTATTGACTTTGAAGGAATTGTGGTGCAAGAAGAGGAAGGATTTTAGCCAAAGGAAGAGCAAGGGGGTCGAGTTCTGAGGTTTGGGGACACAGAGAGTACGTTTTCAGGTTATGTTTCGGATCATTCCTGTTATTTTGATGTGTACACGAATTTAGGGTTTATGAAACCCATTTGGGATTAGATGGATTGTTGTGTTGTTATCCAACGTTTATAACCCTGTATTAGTACCCCTTAGAGGTCCAGAAGGTCCTATGTTTGTATATTCGGGAAAATATGAATCTCAGGAAGCAGTTTGATCGACTGCATGGCGTGGACTCGCCGAGTCGGATGATCAGACTCGGCGAGTAGCTTGAAGATTCACTGGGACTCGCCGAGTTGTTCTTCAGACTCGGTGAGTGGAGTCGGGGTGGCCCTGCGATTCTTCCAGGAGTGACTCGTCGAGTCAAAGAGGATACTCGACGAGTAGAAGGGGAATCTTAGAGGATTGAAGGACGACCAGACTCGCCGAGTCGCCAGGGAACTCGCCGAGTCCAGTCGAGCTGACAATGGACTGTTGACCAGAGTTGACTGGTGTGATTTCTTAGGGTCAGTTAACGTGGAAGATAGAAGTATTAATAAGGGATATATGATGTTACAGGGAGCTTGTAGCTCGGAGGATCAAGTGCAAGGGATTTTAGGAGTTGCTATCTTCCAGTGTCCGCGAGGTGAGTCTTCTCACTATACTTCACCCGGAAGGGTTTGATTGTGTGACCGGAAGGTCAAGTATGTTATGTGTTATGTTTATATGCTATAAATGGAAAGTTAGCTGCTACGCGTGATATACATGCTTATATGTTACGGGCCGGAAGGCAGGTTGATATATGATATATGTGCTTTATGTGTTAGAGTATTTGTATTATGTG
The DNA here is from genome assembly GCF_002870075.4 of Lactuca sativa. Lineage (NCBI taxonomy): Eukaryota > Viridiplantae > Streptophyta > Magnoliopsida > Asterales > Asteraceae > Lactuca > Lactuca sativa. The sequence continues at coordinate 52,523,877 of NC_056631.2, forward strand.
TTATATATGTGTATGGGCCGGAAGGCAATTATCTTATGGGCCGGAAGGCAATCTATTACGGGCCGGAAGGCGATATATATTATGGGCCGGAAGGCGATACTATTACGGGCTGGAAGGCAATGTTATGTGGACCGAAAGGTCCGGGCCGGAAGGCAATGTTATGTGGACCGAAAGGTCCGGGCCGGAAGGCGTATGTGCGTAAGGTATATTGGGGAACTCACTAAGCTTCGTGCTTACGTTGTTTATGTTATGTTGTTTCAGGTTCTTACAGTAACGCGGGATGGCAACGGTTCGATTGTACACACCGAAGAAAGAGTTGTGTTTTGGAGGATCCTGGTCTTCTATTATAATGAAAATGAAACTACGTTTTGTAATTCGAATGTGAATAAGATTTTAAACAAGTGTTTTTAATATTAAATTGATTAATTAAATGAAAATTTTGTTTTTGGAAATCTTGGTGTTACAAATTGGTATCAGAGCCTTGGTTTGAGGGATTCGGACGCGCCTACGGGTAAATCTGGACTCAAACTGAGGAAGTAAGAAAAAGTTTTCCAAATAAATGGTTTTCTAAAAGTGAATAAGAGTTCAAAGAGAAAGCAAGAAAGAGCAGTGTGTACAATCAGCCAGAGCCAAACGGTGATTTCCCAAAATACCCTTACTTTTGTATTATGAAATATCTATTATGCACTTTATGAGACATTATTGCATGCTAGAGACAGGCTAGGTATTTCACATCTTAGGACTAGAGTGGCCTGATTTGTGATGCCTTAGTCTAGGGTTTGCTGTTATATGTGCGTTATGCTTTTGTGTGTATGTGATGAGTGAGAGTATCTAGTTGGAACGCACAAGGGGTAAAGCTACGGGGTACAGAGGTACTTCCGAGGATGAGCCGAGAAGGTGGAGCTACCACAAATGGGGAGTACTATGTATGCTTCAATGCTCGAATGCTGCTTGCTTTGTGCTTTGTGGAGTTATCGATGATGGGAGTCAGCTACTAAGTGAGTATGACGATACTCAGGAGGTAGAGGGCTGGCATCATTAGGAACTCTTCAGCAGCTGATAGCAAAGAAGTGGGAGGACAGCAGAAGGGACTAGGGAGTAAACCTAGCCAGATGAGTGCGCTGGTAGAGTAGAGGATTTCGCTGGAAAGCGAGCACGCGCGATGAGATGGGTGAAAGAGCAGGTTTATCAGCTACTTAGGAACTCTGGGATGGTCCGTGTGGAAAGTATGGGTAGATGTGGCAGGTAGTATGGGCCCGTACTACTGAAAGCAGAGGACCCATACTTGATACAGGGGGCATTCTGAAGGTCCTAAGGAACAGATTGAGGAGTGATGTTATGGTTCGAATACCATACATCGGAGCGGATACAGTGATGTTATGGTCAGGGCACCATACATCGGAACAGTTTGAGATAGATGTTGTGGTTCGAGTGCTATACATTGGAGCAGATTGAGGAGTGGTGCTATGGTTCAGGTACCATACACCGAAGCATGTTGAGGAGGGATGTCATGGGATGAGTACCAGGGTTCGTAGTGGATGATGCTTGTGGCTATCTTGTTATCCGGTTATCGATCGGACGAGCACGAGCGAGCGGGATGCGAGGATTCGCGAGGTCCGGCGTGATGAGGTTGCTGCATTGTTGCGGGCTGAGTCGCCAGAATTGTTTGGGTCGATCAGGACCACTATGATTGAAGTAGTTTGATGAGCGATATGCGGCTTTCGCAGAGACGGCTGCCGCGGCGGTTACAGCGGCTGTAGCAACGGCAAAGAAAGGGGCTAGTCGGGGTTTTCAGTATCGGGACTTCTATTATGCGAAGCCTCCCACATTCGATGGAGTTCAGGACTCGATTGTTGCTATGAGATGGTTATCAGACATGGAGGGGTGTTTCTCCACGAGTTTATGCCCCTGCTGATCAGAGGGTGAGGTGTGCTCTGAACCTATTGAGACTAGGAGCGAAGGATTAGTGGAGATTGACCACGAGGTCATTTTCCGATGCGCAGAGGGCTGCGGTTTTATGGGATCAATTCATAAAGATGTTCAGTACTCGCTATGTTCCGCGAGATGAAAAGGGGAGATTGGCTCGGGAATTCCTTGAGCTGAAGCAGGATTTGGAGTCGGTGACTGAGATCACCAGGATGTTTATTGGGAGGGCGATGTTTCGCCCTGAGTTCGCTTCGGAGCAGGCTCAGATGCCCCGATATCCGAGTATGCTCAAGGGGGTAACAGACAGTTCGTGTCTGCGCGGAGGTGTGAGACCCTATTGGAGTTGCAGAAGGCCGCCATGTGGCGTGAGTTAGAGGTTGAGTTGCAGTCGCGTGAGCTGAGGCAGGCCCCGATGCAGTCGCAGTCGGCGCCGAAACGGTTCAGGACCGTAGACGTTGGAATGGGGGATCGGAGCGGCCACACTTGTGGGAAGTGTGGGAGGAGTCACACCGGAGTTGCTGGTCCGGTGGTACATGCCGCAAGTGCGGAAAAGAGGGGCACTATGCGCGGGATTGTCGGCAGTCAGTGTCGATTCGGGATTTGAGGATTTGTCATCATTGTCGGCAGGTTGGACATTTGAGGGTCAACTGTCCACAGCTTTTTGCAGGATCGGTGCAGGCTCTAGCACCGGCCACCTTGAGGAGTTCAGGAGGAGGACAGGATGGAGTAGAGCCCAAGGGCTCAGGGTTGTGCTTATCGGCTTGCGGCAGAGGGAGACGGAGCAGTGCCGGAGGCAGCTGCGGGTATGATGCTGTCTTGATGTCTTGATTAGCTTGCGTTGATTGTGGCGTATTGTTTGTGTTGGTAGTGTGGATTTCGATGCGGTATTCGTTGTTTCGCGGGATTGGCATGGTTATGGATTGGTGCTTCAGGTTTCGCTTTGGCATTCGTTGTTCCCTGATGGTTTGGTATGGTTATAGTCTGGTGTTTTAGTGCCGGTAGCTTTGTGCGGTTTTCGATGTGGTATTCATCCTTTGGCAGATTGTGGGTTTGGTTACAGGTTATTGTTGAGAATTCAGTTGGTTATCGTTCGTGGGGGTTGTTAGTGGAGATGCGGCACTGGGTTGAATGACGGGTAGCATCTGCAGTTGTGGAGTGGATAATTGGAAGATCGGATTCTTTTGAGCGGATTGATCAGGGAGGAGATGTGTTTTGCTGAGGATTGCTTACGCTTGTGGGAAGCAGTCAGTGGGTAAATGTTCTCTTTGTGCAGGATGGTTCTGAAAGGTCGTTAATGACGATCGGTGGCAGTTAGTCAGTGCTTTAGTGGGGGAGAATTGTAAAATTCTCCGGGAGATCGATGAGCATGTAAGGGTGCTTAGCTGTTGGGATTCAGCAGTGTTTGTCAGCGCAAAGTATAGGCCGACGAGAGCGAGTGTTGAGTATGCGGGGCGAGATACAGACCTAGGGCATTTGATTGTGGAGGCCTGAGGGGAGGTCGGGATCAAGCTTGAGTAAGTAATCGGAATTTTGCGATCAGAGTATTGGTACGTTTGAGGTACGTGATGGTTGTACTGCATTAATCCCACGGGATTATGTTGTGCATGTTTCTAGAGCTGGAACCGGAAGGTTCCCAGAGTTAGAACCTGAGGGTTCGCAGAGTTTGGGTGTACGGACCCACAGAGATATAGCCTCGAGTGGCTAGTATGTGTTATGAGAGTCGGTCCAGTCATACTGGAGACTCTGTTGGTATTGTTGGATTAGTTTGAGATTTGCGGATCGCGTATGTTGCAGTGTGATTGCATTGGAAGGTCTGGCCCCGGGTTATTGATCTTGTTTAGCGGAGGCAGTGATTTTGATGAGTGGAGAGAGTGCATGGGATTGAGAGTCCCTGCAATGAGAACCAGAGTATGTGAATAGCAGTTACGCAAAAAGGGTGGTGTCGCTTGGGGCGAGCACCGTGGCACCGGTTGGAGTGGCATTATGTTCAAGAGAGTTCCGTGGAAAAGGAAAAGAGGAGGGTATGTAACTCCGAAGGGGGTGCAAGTTCACGAAAGTGAAAGCTGCAGAGCAGAGTTATGGTTAGAGTATTTCGAGTATGGTTTTGAGCATCGTGTTCGCGGCAGTGGAGTAGGAACCCATCCGGTTGGGATGTCTGTTGAGGCTCAGAAGGGATGCATGGAGAGAGAAAATTTTAAATTCTCAGTGTGAATCTGATCAGAGTGTAGGGTGGATGTGGTGGTTCATCTTGGGAGATGTTCGAGGATATCATCAGTGTATCGGGTCTTTCCACCTGCGGGTGTTGGGACTAGTTCAGTATGTGTATGTGATGGCAAGAGGGAACTTGTGAGAGTTGATCTGAGAGGGAGAACGGATCTCTTAGTCGGTCCGGAATGGGCAAAGTGGGCTTTGGATCGGGGATCCGGTGGTTCAGGGTTTCCTAACCCTTATGGGTTGAGTGATCGTTGAGATTTGGAGCAGAGTGCATCTTGGGTAATTTCCGATTACAGAGAGTGATGAGCAGTTCAGAGTTCGTACTTTAGTTGGCAAAGCAGACTCAGCAGGTTAAAGAGAGTTAGTGATCGTCTAGAGTTAACAGGAAAGTTATGCAGGCAGACGCCGTTACGAGTATGTGATTCAGGTCAGCGACTTCGTATTTCTGACGGGGTGCTTCGATTTAGGAAGAGGGGTAAATGGGGGGCCCCGGTATGTTGGGTCTTTTCGTGAAGGTGCGAAGGTAGGAAGGGTGGCCTATCGTTTGGAGCTGTCAACGGAATTGGGACGGATCCATGACACTGGTATGTGTCGCAGTTGAAGAGGTGTATAGCGGATGAGTCAGCAGTGGTTCTACTAGAGAACGATTAGGTGGATGCGAGCCTGTGTTACGTCGAGAGGCCAGTGGCCGTCGGAGATCAGAAGATCAAGGTTCTGAGGAACAAGGAGGTACCTCTGGTATTGGTTCAGTAGCGACCTCGGAAGATATCGAAAGTGTTTAGGGAAGCCGAAACGTGTGATGCGGGAGCAGCATCCAGAACTATTTTCAGAGTGAGACTTCGAGGGCGAAGTCTAATTCTAGTGGGGGAGAATTGTAACAGCCCAAAATCTCAAGTATTGTTAAATTGCATTTTGGGGTGTTTTAAAGGGGAGACTCGGCGAGTTGGAGCCAGACTCGCCGAGTAGGGTCGCAGATTTGGTCGCGGGTTCGCGACTGGACTCGACGAGTCCAGGTATGGACTCGGCGAGTCGACGCTGTTCAGCGGAAACCCTAGCCGTTTCGTATTGGGTCGTATATAAGGGTTGTTATGTCGTCATTTCACGTCTTTTGGCCGATTGTGGAGAACCCTAAACGACTGTGGCATCTAGAGCAAACTTGAAGGCCATTATTGACTTTGAAGGAATTGTGGTGCAAGAAGAGGAAGGATTTTGGCCAAAGGAAGAGCAAGGGGGTCGAGTTCTGAGGTTTGGGGACACAGAGAGTACGTTTTCAGGTTATGTTTCGGATCATTCCTGTTATTTTGATGTGTACACGAATTTAGGGTTTATGAAACCCATTTGGGATTAGATGGATTGTTATGTTGTTATCCAACGTTTATAACCCTGTATTAGTACCCCTTAGAGGTCCAGAAGGTCCTATGTTTGTATATTCGGGAAAATATGAATCTCAGGAAGCAGTTTGATCGACTGCATGGCGTGGACTCGCCGAGTCGGATGATCAGACTCGGCGAGTAGCTTGAAGATTCACTGGGACTCGCCGAGTTGTTCTTCAGACTCGGCGAGTGGAGTCGGGGTGGCCCCGCGATTCTTCCAGGAGTGACTTGTCGAGTCAAAGAGGATACTCGACGAGTAGAAGGGGAATCTTAGAGGATTGAAGGACGACCAGACTCGCCGAGTCGCCAGGGAACTCGCCGAGTCCAGTCGAGCTGACAATGGACTGTTGACCAGAGTTGACTGGTGTGATTTCTTAGGGTCAGTTAACGTGGAAGATAGAAGTATTAATAAGGGATATATGATGTTACAGGGAGCTTGTAGCTCGGAGGATCAAGTGCAAGGGATTTTAGGAGTTGCTATCTTCCAGTGTCCGCGAGGTGAGTCTTCTCACTATACTTCACCCGGAAGGGTTTGATTGTGTGACCGGAAGGTCAAGTATGTTATGTGTTATGTTTATATGCTATAAATGGAAAGTTAGCTGCTACGCGTGATATACATGCTTATATGTTACGGGCCGGAAGGCAGGTTGATATATGATATATGTGCTTTATGTGTTAGAGTATTTGTATTATGTGTTATATATGTGTATGGGCCGGAAGGCAATTATCTTATGGGCCGGAAGGCAATCTATTACGGGCCGGAAGGCGATATATATTATGGGCCGGAAGGCGATACTATTACGGGCTGGAAGGCAATGTTATGTGGACCGAAAGGTCCGGGCCGGAAGGCAATGTTATGTGGACCGAAAGGTCCGGGCCGGAAGGCGTATGTGCGTAAGGTATATTGGGGAACTCACTAAGCTTCGTGCTTACGTTGTTTATGTTATGTTGTTTCAGGTTCTTACAGTAACGCGGGATGGCAACGGTTCGATTGTACACACCGAAGAAAGAGTTGTGTTTTGGAGGATCCTGGTCTTCTATTATAATGAAAATGAAACTACGTTTTGTAATTCGAATGTGAATAAGATTTTAAACAAGTGTTTTTAATATTAAATTGATTAATTAAATGAAAATTTTGTTTTTGGAAATCTTGGTGTTACATTCATGATTTTGATTTCTGGGATACTTTGACATGAAACTATTTTGAAAACACTTTGTAATAATTTATGGTTTTTAATTGGTTGAAAAAGTTTTAAATTGGCTTGATTTTTATGGGTGTTACATTACAGCCCTCCTTGAATCGAGTACGGATCCTCTTCTTCCAGTAGTTGGGCCCATACTACCTTCCACATTTATCCATACTTTCCTCAAGGAGTGCCTTAACTCAACCGAAATGCTCTATAACTAACTGATCCCTCATAGTTAAGGTGCCCAACACTAAGGTGGTGTTTATTTTTTTGTAAAAAACCTCTTCAGTACTCTTATTGCTGCGTGGGCAGCACATGCGTAGCACTTTTAATCTCGCAACTGTTTGTTTTTTAGAAGTCTTAAGAGCATAAAAACCCTTGCGCGTGTTTTGTTTGGCGCAACACTTGTATTGCCTCTTCCAACCTCTTCTTCTTCTTCATTTTTCTTGCTGGAATCTTGATTATATGTTGTTCAAATATTATTTTACCTTTTTTCATTTTCTTTTTTTTTGTTTATTTTTGTTGATTTTGTTTCGTTTTTTTATATTAAATAATAATAATTTCTTGATGAAATATCATTATTTTTTGCTAAAATATCTTTATTTTTTGTTGAAATATTATTATTTTTTGCTAAAATATCATAAATTATTGTTGAAATATCATACATTATTAAATTTTCAGTATTAAAAAACTATTTTCGATTTATAAAATCAGTTTATTTTAATTTTTTAATATCTGCAGCAGTATGCAGATGTTAAAAAAACAAACACGTTTCTTATTACAGTTTGCAGCTTTTTGGTCCACCTCTTCTACTGCAGACGGTTGCAAAGGTGGTCCGCAGACTTCGTGAATTTTCGCTTCAAAAAACAAACATCACATAAATCTCATCCTAGATTTTCCTAGGGCAAACTTCACACCACTATATGCCATTAGTTGTAGAAGGACTCATGCTAACCTTCTCTAACCAGCTCACGAATACAATTACATATTAAAAAGACTAGATAATTCTTCGAGTGAGAGGTCTCTCCCTACAACGGTTGGACTTAAACAAGAGCTGCGCAATAGAGCTAAACCTAACCTTATGAAATTATTTAGTTTTCATAATATGTAACTTAGCATATTCGCTTACTAACTAGTTGAGATTAGCAAGAACTCCTAACAGCACAAAGCAAGTAACATTCGAGCATCAAGTAATCAGAACAGAGCATAACCTAATCAGGTCATCATATCACTGACTGATCAGTACTAGCATGCAAATCTATAAGCTCATATAACAAGCATACAAAGGCATCTCTCCTAGATCCTTAGCCCTAATCTAGCATGCGATCCACAATTTCATAATTCATATCATATATAAACATGTATGGGTATTTTGGGACAACTTACTTAAGCTCGACTGATTGCACGCACCACACCCTTTTCTCTTTTAAAAATCCTTTTTATATAAAAATGTTTTTCTGTTGAAAATTTCTACCAAGTCCTTAGTTTGAGTTCAGACACACCCGTGAGTGTGCCCGAATCCCTCAAACCAAGGCTCTGATACCAACTTGTAACATCCAAAAATATGGTCCCAAAAATTTCAATTTGATAATAAATAAAATAGTACTTTTCCCATAACAGCCAAATATTTGAATAAAACCAATGTATCAACTTGTGAAAAATCAGAGTAATACATCATAGCAGAATCTCAATGGTGTGTGCAATGCAGTCATCCCGAGCTCTTCCTTTTAGAACCAGAAGTACCAGAAACATAAACTAAAAACCGTAAGCACAAAACTTAGTGAGTTCCCCAAAATACTACATACCAAACATACAATAAACATATAGCGGGCCCCGCGTTCTCAACCTTTTTAGTTTTCTCAATTGATTGTACTCCTATATATATATATATATATATATATATATATATATATATATATATATATATATATATATATATATAAGCTTGGGGAATATGCGGTTGATATGTATCTAATGTTAGGTATAGAACAATCAAAAAGTATATCATTTTAACAAAAATCAATAAAATATATTCACCATATTTCTTGTATCCTATATTAGAGGTTATGTTAGGCTTTGTATATATTTTTTATGGAGTTTTATAAATTTAATTTTGCACCACAAACCGCATATAAAAATATTTTACCAACTACATGTAGTTCGGTATATTGAAATTTATTATAGAAAACTATAATGGAAGATTGAAATTGTACATTAAAAACTCGATAAACCTCTTCCCATAATCCATAAAAAACAATGCAAGTATACGTAAGGTAGGTGTCGGAGGAAGTTATGAAGCTTCTATTAGAGGTCTAATAAAAAAACACATTTATAATATATAGATGTTGGGGATGAATTCCAAAATAAAATATAATATGAGTTCAAAAGCAATAGGAAGAAGCTAACATTGAAAGAAATTTATGTTTTTTTAATCAAATGAAGTCAATATAGATGGTTTTATACCTGATATTACATACATGACAGCCACATATTCACTTTTCCTCATATATATATATATATATATATATATATATATATATATATATATATATATATATATATATATATATATATATATATATATATATATATATATAGGGAATAGTGAATATACCCTTTAGGGTATATAAACTTAGGCACTGAAACTCACTTTTACTCTTATATATATATATATATATATATATATATATATATATATATATATATATATATATATATATATATATATATATATATATATATATATATATATATATATATATATAGGGAATAGTGAATATACCATTTAGGGTATATAAGCTTAGGTACTCAAACTCACCATACTACGTTGTTTTGTATCATATAATACATTATAATTGTCCAATGTTCTTATAATTTAACTTGTAACTTGATTTATTTCCATGATTGCTATAAATTACACATTTATTTTCCTCTTACATATTTTTCATTTTCAACTACAATATATATATAATCTGATATGTGTCTGTAAAAAGATGTGATGTAAGAGAAAGATAATAGTAAATTTTCGAAAATCTTGAAAGTAAATCAATTTAGGGATTGAAGTTTAAAAACGTTATAATATATATTATAAACAAAATAAGGTATCATAAGTTGTTTAGGTACCCAAGCTTATATACTCTCCAGGGTATATTCATTTTTCTCATATATATATATATATATATATATATATATATATATATATATATATATATATATATATATATATATATATATTCCTTTAAGTTGTGATTTTAATATATGTAGGGTTAGTGCCAGCCTAAGGAGAATTTAAAGTATACTGTCACACAGGCATGTAAAAATTAAACCCGATTTTAGCCTTTTATATATATATATATATATATATATATATATATATATATATATATATATATATATATATATATATATATATATATATATAATAGATATAAATATGTTTAGTTTCAAAAAATGTCATTGCCCTCAATTAGGGATGTTATTCGGGTCGGAACCGAACCGAACCGACCTGAACCCGAATAAACCGAAAACCGAATAAGGGTAATTGTATGAACCGAAAACCGAACCAAATAAGCAATACGGGTTCGGTTCGGTTCGGGTATTATTCGGTTCGATTCGGTTCCGACCCGAATAACCCAAATAACATGTACAAGATGATTAAGGAGCTGAATAACCCAAATAACATTTACAATGTGATTATAAATATTGTATTTTGTATGAATTTTGTAGCTTATGATAAGCACGAATAACACGGATTAACTATTCTTGATATATAAAATGTAAAATCCAACCAACACAATCTTAAGAAATAGTTATTAAGCAACATATTAAGCCCTTATTCGGGTAACTCGGACCGAATAAGCCCTTATTCGGGTAACTCGGACCGAATAACCCGAAAACCGAATCGAATTGCTTATTCGGGTCTAATTCGGTTCGGTTCGATTCAGTTTTCGGTTCGGTTCCAGTTTTCGGGCCAAATTCTCATCCCTACCCTCAATTGGTAAGGTCATGTGCTCATGCAAAATAGACTCGTGTGCGAAATGTATAATCCCCCAATTTATTTTTTTAGTTAAACTTGAGTTTTATTCTGCATTTATCGATAATTATTGTGGTGGTCTGATTTGTTTATTTTGATATTTAAACTCCTTTAAAAATACTTTGTTTTTCTTAAATTTAAACTTGATCTTTATACTATATATACATAAATCAATTTGTTGCATAGCAAATATAAATTTTGGTTTAGTTCGTACTTTCAATGGAAAATAATAAGTTCCATAATCTTTAAAATTATTTTTATAATGACTTTTTTTATTCGACGGAAAGTAAGTCGCCTATCACTTATTGGATAGTAGTTTTAATCGTTAAAGGGGTCTCATATTTTTGCACACGGTCTATTAAGATATGTTTGGGCCGCCCTGTATAGGGTTACTGTTTACTCTTGGCACTATCATTTCCTCTATTTCACTTGTTTATAGAATGTGCTAAGTGAAGAATATTACTGTGACTCTTTGAGATAAGATTTGGTAATGGAAAGTGGAGAATGAAAATTTGTAAAGCAATGTTGAGTGAACGTAATGATGTTCTTTTGCATCATTGGATACTCATACATTTGGTGCTATATGGTGCATTATAAAAATCGAGTGTATTGTTCACTTATTTTAATAAATATATTCAAGAGCTTTTATTTTAAAATTTTGTCTAATAAATTAGTTTTTCGTATATAAATGTTATTGTAACTGTGAGAAGTAACTAACGTTTTCAAAATAAGGTTGCAAATTGAATCATGTTTTTATCAGCTTATTAGTTCAATCGGTCTGTTAAATTAAACTGTCCAAAAAATAAGAGGAATGTATCCGCAACGTTTATCCCAATACACAAGTTTCATCTAGTTCTTTATTTTTCCATTGGGTTATGTCTATGCTATTGTTTTATACGATCGAAGGTTGTAAAAAATGTTCGACGTTAGTAAAGATGTCTTCACTCATGCCGGTAATGACGGTGGCCTACTTCACTCCTACCGGTGATAGTAAAGATGTCTCCGTTCGTGTACCACCGTTTAGAAGGGAAGAAAGGACAAAAAGAAATAAGAAAGTGATGTTGGTCCAACTCTTGTTGAAAGTCTCGTTCATGAGAAAGAGAAAAAAAAATGATTTTGTGGGTGAGACATGCTCTAATTAATGTTATTAAAAAGATAAAACCGAAAAAAAATTGAAAAAAAGAAAAAGAGAAAATGTCAATGTAACGCACTCAACTATTGTCATTTACACGATTTGGTTACTAAACTATTTTTTTTACTTAATAGGTCATTAAGTTTCCTCAACATGTCACAATTCCACATAGGCTCGGTAGTTAGACATCTGTTAAAAATTAATGGAAGTGACTTAGTTGAAAGATTACTTGTAAGTTTAATGACCTGTGTGCAATAAAATAGTTTAGTGATCAAATCGGATAAATCACAATTGTTTATTGTGCTACATTAATATTTTCCCTTATATCTATGGTGTTGCTTTTATACTATTTAGTCTACTATAATAAATGAAAGTTTTCTTGTCACATGTCACATTTTCATTCAATTTATCGAATATCAATTTATGGTTATTTTGAATTAATTTCTTTTACACATGTCATTTTATTAGTTTTTTTTATTTTAATAAATTTTCCATATAATACTTTAATGTAATAATTACAATAAATATAGTAATAAATAAATATCAATTTCATTAATGAACTTACTTTTTTATTTCAAAATTCCTAAATTAAAGCTCATTAGTTTATTTTGTTTATTTATTTAAATTTAAAAGAAAAATCAATTTTAATAATTCATTATTTTTTTATTTTCATATAAATCCAAAGTTCTTAAATATTTAGACTTTTGAATTTAATTCTTTTTAATTAACGCATGTAATACATGGATGTTACATCTAGTATCTATTATAATATAAACTTTGTTTAAACTTTATTTTTATAGTATTATATATGGATTATTATTATTTTATATCAAATTATATAATTAAATAGTTTTTAACTTTATTTTTAGACAAAACCTCATAAATGGTCCTTTTGGTTTTGTAACACCCCATTTATTAAATAAATAATTATATAGCAAGGTGTTGGTCTCGAGGGTTAATTGTTACAATTTTAAAGGTCGTGAGTTAAAAGTATAAGTTCAGGATTAAATAAAAAAAATGATTTCGGAAGTCAGGGTGCGTTTGGTGATTAATGGACTTAAATTGAAAAAATTTGGAGGCTTAAGGGGCTTATTGGTAATTTAGGGATCTATTATGAAAGGAATTTATGGAATTAGGGTTTAAAAGGTAAGTTTTGGATTCAATTATAAAGATTTCTGAGGGCAGGGTCTGTTTGGTATGTTTTGGATTAAAGTTGAAGTGGTTTTGGGAAGGAGGGACCGATTATGTCAATTTGGGTGAGCTTTTAAAATAGGACAGGAGTCTAAGAACCATCCATCCCTCCTGTGTATGGGAGCATCGTTCAAACTAAAACCCTAGGGTCACCACTCTCCAGACGCCACCATCGCTAGGAGCACATTGGCATCCGGTTGCATCACCGAACCTATCGACGTCGCTGCAACGCCGTCAAGCGTCGCCATCACCCACCTGTTGTCGGAGTCGTCAAGGAGTAACCAGAGGACCACCGAGGAGGAAGGAATCGTTATGTTCGTCGCCGCTCGAGTCGTGAACTACCGAGAAAGTCACTGGTAAGGCCATTTGTCGCTTCTCCTTCCCATTCCCTTCGTCCTTTTCGTGTTTTGACATCGCGATTGCCGGCTGTGGGTAGTGGCAGCCCTTGAATCGTCGTTTTTACTCATTCCGATGACCACAGCTTCCTAGTTGGTGGTTAGGAGCGTGGTCTCGTGTCGTTTTTGTGCATAAGGTTGCTGCCATGAGTCGAATGTGTAGTTATGGGAGTATTTGGCTAGAAACCCATCGCCGCCACCACAAGGTGGAGGCTGCCACCGTATTCTGCCGCCCAATTCCACCACCAGCCACCATAGGAGGTGGTTGTGTGCGTGTACATCATGTGTGAGATGAGACATGTTGATTTTGTTTCAAGATTTCGAGCCGCCACCATTGATAATGGTGGCCGCCGTCGGTCACCACCGCCCGAGGTGGCAGTGAGTAGTGCCCGGCCTAGTAGGACCCTAACGGACCTAAACACTTAATCTTGGACTGGTTTGGTTTGTTATTGGGCTAGAAACCCTAATTAGGGTTTAGAAAACCCTAATTGTGAGTTTGTTGGTTTGGACCTATCGGTACCCACGTTACGAGCCATTGGAATTGAAATACGAATTATGCCCAATTACACTGTATGAATGACCTAGTAAACTGATGGACTTAATGGATTAAGTCCTTAATGGGTTAAGTGTTTATAATTAACCCTAACCATCATTTCATGTGAAAACCTTAATTTGTTGGGTTTGGAGTTGGGCCTCCTATTGGGCCTTTTAAGTAAGACCATATGAAGGATTTGGGCCCAATTTAGAAAATTAGGCCATAGTTTGGCTTTAGTTGATTATCAATCTTTTGGGCCTTTGGATTGGGCCTTGGGCTTGAATTCAGCTAAGTTAGGGGTAAAGTAGTCTTTTACCCAAGAAATGACTTATGGATATGTACTTGGGATCCAATTATTAATTTGGGTCTATTTGGATGTTGACAGCTTGATGATCTGTCAGCCAGCAGCCCGAGATTTATTCGCGGGACTTTAGCAGTGCGAGGTGAGTCTTCTTTCAGTAGGAACGTGTCTAAGGCACCAAGGTCGGCCCGTATATGTGTGATACGTTAGTAGTTGAGTGTGGGCGGGGCCCATATCTCATTATTATCTGAGTACAGATATCTGTCAGATTATTGGATTGCTATACTTGTTGTCTGTGTGATGCTTGTATATGTTGCTAGGAATGCGAGTGTGGGCGGGGCCCAAATCTCATAGTAGCTGAGTGTGGGCGAGGCCCGTATCTCATAGATAACTGATATGGTATATATTTATATGCTAGTGATATTTTTTGTTCGTTTAGAGCTTGTATGTATTTTCATGACTAGTGAGTGTGGGCAGGGCTTGTATCTCATAGTAGTTGAGTGTGGGTGGGGCCCATATCTCTTATTAGTCGAGTGTGGGCGGGGCCTGTATCACATAGCTGTACTTGATTATGATATATGATTGAACGATAGATTAGTTATGCATGTTGTCTGTGTGATACTTGTATGTTTTGGCATAACAGTTGAGTGTGGGCGGGGCCCGTATCTCACAGTAGTCGAGTGTGGGCGGGGCCCGTATCTCGAAGTAGCTGAGTGTGGGTGGGGCCCGTATCTTACAGTTAGCGAAGTGTGGGCGAGGCCCGTATCTCCATGAGTGTGGGCGGGGGCCGTATCTCCTATTTGCATGCTATGTGTAGATGGTATGTGGTAGATTGGGGAGACTCACTAAGCTTCGTGCTTACGGTTTTCAGTTTTGGTTTCAGGTACTCGGTTTTCAAAAGAGGAGCTCGGGAAGATTGCAGTGCACACACCATTTGTTTAACCTGGGATGTTTATACTCTGATATATCTTGATATGTGACTGTGATACATGACTTATGATTTTATATGATGAAGATATTTATGGTTTTATTAGTGGTTTAAAAATGAAATTTTTGGACTGTATTTTTGGGATGTTACAAGTTGGTATCAGAGCCTTGGTTTGAGGGATTTAGGCGCACTCCCGAGTGTGTCTGAACTCAAACTAAGGAAGTGGTAAAAAGTTTTTAAAAAGAAAAGAGTTTTAGAAAAGCAAAAAGAATTTTTAGAAAGAAAAGAACTTTGAAAAGACAAAAAGGGTGTGGTGCTTGCAATCAGTCGAGCTCAAGTAAGTACTCCCAAATTACCCATACAAGTTCATGTTATGTTTATCAGTTCCAGTCTCAGTAGAACAACATGCTAGAATAGGACTAAGGATCTAGGAGGATGCATTATGTGCCTGCTATATGTGTTTCAGTTTTATGAGAATTGCATGCTAGTATTGAGTAGACAGCAGTAGGATAGCCTGTGTAGGTTATGCCTAATAGTATGAGCTTAGCATTGTATGCTAGTACAGTTTCTTATTATGAGGATAGAATTGCTTGAGTAGTCTCCTGTGTCTGAATGTTGCTTGCTTTGTGCTTTGTGGGACTCAGAGTGATGGGAGCTAGCCATTAGGTGAATACGTCACGTCACATGTGATCAGGGTTGAATAATCTCAAAGTGCTAGATTTGGCCCTATTGCGCAGCTCTTGTTTGAGTCTTACCGTTGTAGGGATGAGTCTTTTACTCGAAGGATTATCTAGTCTCACCACATGTGATGGTATTCAGGTAATGGCTAATTGGCATTACAAGGAGGCATTCAGCAGCTGAGGATTGGATTGGGTAGAGTCAGAGATTTCCCTAGGGCAAGCCTAGGATGAGTTTAGTAGAGATCGGTAGCAGTAGAAGTGACTTGGTGGAGTCGAGGCAGTACTTGAGGAAAGTATGGATATATGTGGAAGGTAGTATGGGCCCGTACTACTGAAAGCAGAGGATCCGTACTCAAATCAAGGAAGGATGAGATAAGACCAGGGAACTTGTAGTGTGTGAGATCCCTCGATTTTGGATGATTATTGTGATGTTAGTGATGGTATGTTGCCGAGTATAGTGATACTACGTGGTAGACCAGATGGTAGTTCTGGTGTTGACGAGGGATCAGGCTCGGACTCTAGATCCAGGTAGATTGATGATCAGATGAGGGAGTTCATTCCATCCGAGAATTCCGCGCAATATCATTGACCAGACTCCTGTGATCCTCAGTGTGATCAAGGAGAGCATTATAGAGATCTGTGATGAGAGGCCAAGTGCATTCTGCACTGAGATAACAGTCATGATAGAGACCCGTACGTTGATGTTTCGGGAATTCAAAGTTGGTGAGGCTTCATATTGACATGGGGGTTAAGGATCCCATTGTTAGCAACAGATGGTTGGCAGATGTCACCAACACTTTTCGTATCAGACGTTGTCTCGAAAGGAGACAAGATCTGACTTACTTCCTGTCTACTGAGGGATAGAGCACGAGATTGATAGGGAGAGGTTGGTAGTGAGTTGAGTGATGATGAGGTTAATGCTACGTCATGGGATGGCTTTTAGACCAGATTATGGGCAGATCGTGCCCAGGCGATTGAGGCGCAGCAGTTGGTGCAAGAGTTATTAGATCTCCACCAGGCGACTGAGACTGTGGCAGAGATCACTGCCAAGTCTCGGGAAAGAGCTTATATGGTACCACACTATGCAGCAGATGAGGAAATGAAGAAGGTAGGTTATTAGAACATATTGTAGAATGATAGTAGAGAGATCATGAGTATCTCAGGATGCAAGACCCTGAATGATATGACTTCTTGAGCTTGAGAACGAGATATGGACATGGAGCACATTGGTAAGAGGGAACCAGATCAATTTCTTTTAGTGAGGGGTCTCGGGAGGAGACCGTAGATTTCAGATCATCTTTTGAGAGACCAGCGGGGTCAGATTCGGTGCAGCACTTGCGGGAAACTGCACCAAGGAGCCTTTTGTTACAAGGGTTGAGTAAGTGTAACCGTAATTTATCCTTGGTTTGTGTCTGAATTATATTTTCAAAAGACGTCATGTGCCAATTGCATGCCGAAAAGCATTAGCGAATAGTGATAGAGAAATTCCCCAGATTACGGGATTGGGAAAGTACAACGTCATATTTGTTTATTCCAAGACTGGGGAGCATCACGAGAAGCACCTGAGGGAGGTGCTAGAGACTTTGAGCAGGGAGATAATTTTCGCAAGGTTCTCCAATTGTGAGTTCTGGTTGCGCGGGGTGCAATTACTTGGGCACCTTGTCAATCAGAAGGATATTCTAGTCGATCCGGCCAAAATAGAGGCTATGATGCAGTGGGAGATTCTGAGGTCTCCAATTGATATTCGGAGCTTCCTGGGTCTAGTGGGTTATTATCGGAGATTTATTCGAATTTTTTTTAGAAGTTGTGTGAACTTTTGGAATGGCTAGTATTAAAACACTAGCAATGGTAAGCGTGGTTTTTAGCAGATTGGGCATAGAATGGAAAGAATGATTGAGAATCCTTCCAGTACTGTGTGATGTAAGACGTTAGTTGAATCAAAGTGGGGGAGAATCATCCAAGGATTCAGAAGTAGGAGCAGTTTTGAAACTGGAATAAGCTTCACATCTTTGTTAGGAAGGAAGACAGCCGAAGTGGCTATATAGTTTGAGGGTAGTGTGAAATGGAAGTTCGGAAAAAAAAAACTTGCTCATTATGAGATCGCGTTCTCGGAATGAATACCAGCAAGGCTTAGGGAATCAGGTGGGCGATTCCAGTCAGGACGTGGGTTTAGTTTTGGATGCTAGGTCGTGTGTATGCTCGATGTTGGATGTGTTCAGATCAGTAACCAGCGAATGAGATAGTGTCAGAGTGTTATAAGTCTACGGGTGTAGCTGTAGCATTCACTAGCAGCCAGATAGTGTCAGAGTGTTGTAAGTCTGCGGGTGTAGCCGTAGAATTCACTAGCATCCAGATAGTGTCAGAGTGTTGTAAGTCTGCAGGTGTAGCCGTAGCATTCACTAGCAGCAGATAGTGCTTGAGTGATGTAAGTCTGTGGGTGTAGTTGCGACCTTCACTTGGTTGGTAGATAGCATGAGCGCGTTGGTAGGACGCGGAAGGAACAGTAGTACACACTAGTTCGGGTGTAGCAGTAAGGATATGGAAATCTACGGATTAGATTTCAAAATGACCCAGAAGGATTAGATCAGGTTGAGTCAGTGATACGACTGCATGAGTGCCACTACAGTTGCGGGATCAGGGAAGCAATGGACTATATAAGATTGTTGGTGATATAGGACTACCATCGGTTAGGTAGCAATCACTTTTAGCCTGTATTTGGTGACGTCAGTATTTGACGTATGGACCCGATCGGTCGGATCATGAGGTTGTTAGAGTCGCAGTGGCATGACAACTAGTGGTAGCTAGCTCCAGAGAAGGATTTCGTTCAGAATTCATGTGAGACGACTAAGTGGGAGTCCTTTGTCCCCGCAGCCGGGCTGGAACCCGTTATTTCAGATGACTGACGAATGAGTTGGGACCGGGAAGGTCTCGGTAGGTTTTGGAAAGCAACCATGCGACAACACGCTATTTCAGACACTTCAGTCTTCCAGGAATTTCAATGCTTCGTACAGTTCAATATCTCAAGCAGTAATGGTATTTCAAGATTTCATTTATGGTTAAAGCCACATATAGCTTGGGATATGTTAAGTCACTTATAGCAAGATTATCTAAGTTTTGGCCAAGTATAAGTGAATCACAGGGATAAGTGGATCTATGATTCTGTTTTTCTAGTGGGGGCCTTGATATTTCAGGAGATGAGTGGGCAGCTGAGAGACAAGTAGAATGGATTCAGCGATAATGATTCAGTATGGCGGTCTGTCAGGGATTCAGACCATCTCGAGACAGTAGATTTCAAGTGGAGTAGATGTGATCATGTTGCGAGCAATTCGTTCACCCGTGGGTTTTAGGGTTTGTGAAGATTAGTCACTGCTACCCTGTTAAGGCTAGGGCGTGCCCAAGATGGTGACCATGTTACTAGAGTGGTTGGGCGTGTAAGAAATGGTAAGAGATGATTTCGAGGACAAAATCTAATTTAAGTGGGGGAGAGTTGTAACACCCCATTTATTAAATAAATAATTATATAGCAAGGTGTTGGTCTCGAGGGTTAATTGTTAGAATTTTAAAGGTTGGGAGTTAAAAGTATAAGTTAGGGATTAAATAAAAAAAATGATTTCGGAAGTCAGGGTGCGTTTGGTGATTAATGGACTTAAATTGAAAAGATTTGGAGGCTTAAGGGGCTTATTGGTAATTTAGGGATCTATTATGAAAGGAATTTATGGAATTAGGGTTTAAAAGGTAAGTTTTGGATTCAATTGTAAAGATTTCTTAGGGTAGGGTCTGTTTGGTATGTTTTGGATTAAAGTTGAAGTGGTTTTGGGAAGGAGGGATTGATTATGTCAATTTAGGTGGACTTTTAAAATAGGAAGGGAGTCTAAGAACCGTCGATCCCTCCTGTGTATGGGAGCATTGTTCAAACTAAAACCCTAGGGTCACCACTCTCCAGCCGCCACCATCGCTAGGAGTTCCTCGGCATCCGGTTGCATCACCGAACCTATCGCCATCGTTGCACCGCCGTCAAGCATCGCCATCACTCACCTGTTGCCGGAGTCATCGAGGATTAACCGGAGGACTGCCAAGGAGGAAGGAATCGTTGTGTTCGTCGCCGCTTGAGTCGTGAACTACCGAGAAAATCACTGGTAAGGCCATTTGTCGCTTCTCCTTCCCATTCGCTTCGTCCTTTTCGTGTTTTGACATCACGATTGTCGGCTATGGGTAGCGGCAGCCCTTGAATCGCAGTTTTTACTCATTTTGATGACCACAGCTTCCTAGTTGGTGGTTAGGAGCGTGGTCTCGTGTCGTTTTTGTGCATAAGGTTGCTGCCACGAGTCGAATGTGTAGTTATGGGAGTATTTGGCTAGAAACCCATCGCCATCACCACAAAGTGGTGGCTGCCACCATAATCTGCCGCCCAATTGCACCACCAACCACCATAGGAGGTGGTTGTGTGCGTCTACATCATGCGTGAGATGAGACATGCTGATTTTGTGTCAAGATTTCGAGCCTCCACCATTGATAATGGTGGTCGCCGCCGTGAGCCGTCGTCGGTCACCACCGCCCGAGGTGGCAGTGAGTGGTGCCCGGCCTAGTAGGACCCTAACGGACCTAAACACTTAATCTTGGACTGGTTTGGTTCGTTATTGGGCTAGAAACCCTAATTAGGGTTTAGAAAACCCTAATTGTGAGTTTGTTGGTTTGGACCTAACAGGATCCACGTTATGAGCCATTGGAATTGAAACACGAATTATGCCAAATTACACTGTATGAATGAACTAGTAAACTGATGGACTTAATGGATTAAGTCCTTAATGTGTTAAGTGTTTATAATTAACCCTAATCATCATTTCATGTGAAAACCTTAATTTGTGGGTGTAACGCCCGTAGATCCGGGCTAGTCAATTTGGAGATAATAGGGGTCGAAAATGACTTTTCAACAAAAGATTATTTAAAATAAATAATCTTAACCAATTTGTATAATATGTCTCAAGGGTTCCGTACATATAAAGAACGTCGAAATCCGAGTTATAACGAAGAAGTTATGGCCCGTCGAAGTTTTACGGCAAAACCGACACGACACCGGGAGACGTAAATAGTGAATTTACGATGGAGGACTTTTTAGCCTTAGTGATCTAAACCAAAGTCGTATTATATGTTAAACCGAGAACATCCATAAAAAGAACGCCCAAATCTGACTTAATATGAGGAAGTTATGATTTTTTATGATTCGGCTTAGCAGTGCACGGCCCGAAACTCGAATTTTAGTTCGAGTAGTTTTTGGCTTACGCAACCTTAATGAGAGTTGAAGATCTCATTAATAGGAACTCAACGGTAAAAAGATAGACGAAAACGGATTCCGTATGAAGGAGTTACGAATTCTTCGCGGTCATTTAGCAGTCTAAACTCCTCCTACTGTTAAATTTGAGATCAGTCGATAATTAGCTGACAGAGTCTAAATGAAAGTTGTAGATCTTGTTTTTATCTACGCGTGGATATAAATAACATCGAAAACGGAGTTCGTATGCGAAAGTTATGAATTTTTGAAAATCGGTTGATTTCCACCTTGTGTGCGATGCCACGTGTCAGCACCAGGCTCTGTCTGGCTGTAGCCAGCCTGGCTCACGACGTGAATATCAAAAATTCATGACATGAGTTACCCTCCAGCCTCCTATAAATAGAAACGCCCCTCTCCTTCATTCCTCACACCTTAACCCTTCATTCCTCTCTCTATACTCTCTCTCTCTAAGCCCCGAAACCCCCCGAAAAGCCTAGGGAACCTCCCTAGCACGAGGCGGAAGCCCCAAAGGGCCCAAAGTCTCCGAGAAGAAGAGCCTTTCGGCTTGGGAACGCTGCTCCAGTGGCGCTCGGTTTTGAGAAAAAACCCGCTGTAAATGAGCTATGTCTACCCTATCTTTAGTATAGCTTATGTTTTAATATAGTAACGTTATTAGGAACTTATAATGAGTATTTGGGCTATTATTTTGAGTTATATTGTAACACCCAAAGTTTTGAAGGCCAAGAAAGGAAAGAAACCTTAATGTTAAGGAGCGACTCGGCGAGTCCAAGGAGGAACTCGGCGAGTCAGAGCGGGATCCGGGTCGAGGAGTAAGTGACCGACTCGGCGAGTCGGCCAAGGTGACTCGGCGAGTCTGGTCTGTGCGTGGAAAACCCTAAATTTCGGACTTGGAGCCTATATAAACGTCTTAATCTTCTTCCTAGGGTTCCTTACTGCCTCTTTAGCCCTGGATACCAAACCCTAGCCGTCATAACCTTTGTTTGAGCCATTTGTTGCCTTGAAAGGTGCATTAAAGCTTGGAGAAGGAAGAAGGAACTTGGAGGAGCAAGAAGGGACTATAGATCTGGAGTTTGTGGAGCCTTTCTGAGATATTGAAGGTAATAAGTCGTCCCTTTCTCCTTTAGGTCTTCCATGGTTGTGAGATTTAGGGCTTTTAAGCCATGGTTTGACACCCATTTGAGCTAGAAGCCGGATGTGGAGTTGCTACTTCAGATCCAAGTGTGTTATGGACTAGAGAAGCATAAAGTATCAGCCCTTGAGTCGATTTTGAAGCCCCTTGGCCTTAAACCCTAGTTTATGGTGTATTTTGCCTAGATCCCCATCTCTACACGTAAAGTTTGCAACTTTACGTGGGGGATAGGCTTGGGAAGGGTAGATCTACAGTTTGGAGTCCATGCATGACTCAAAAGTCCTCTGCATGTGTGTAGATCTGATTGGACTCAGCGAGTCCTTCGAGTGGACTCGGCGAGTAGCATGAAGATAAAGAGGAACTCAATGAGTGGGATGAACAGCTCGTCGAGTCGGATGATGTTGGGCATGCACTCGGCGAGTTGGATGAACAACTCGGCGAGTTGGATGAAGATTGCCTTGTACTCGGCGAGTCAGGTCGCGAAGCCCCAAACCCTTCGAGTTGAGACTCGAATCAGTGAGCCGGGTGGAGACTCAGCGAGTTGGTCAGTCAGGACTCGGAAATCGTTGGACTCGGCGAGTCATGGACTGACTCGTCGAGTCATGTCGCGAATGGAAGGACCTTGAGTATATGAACTCGGCGAGTCAGTAAGTGGACTCGGCGAGTAGGGATGACCTGGAAAGGTTGACTTTGACCAGGACTTTGACTCAGACCAGAATTGACTTGGTTAACTGTCGGGGGTTAGTTAGACTAAGTGTTGCATTGATATTGATAGCTCGGGAAGCGAGTGGAGCAGGAGTTCAGAGAGTTGTCGGGAAGCGGCTAGTGGGATCATCAGCAAGTTCAGCCAGTGCAGGTGAGTTTCCCTTTGTATGAATGGGTCTACGACCACAATGTCGGCCCATGTAGTTATGAGTAGAAGACCCGGGGGTTAGCCCTAGGCACAGTATGCTAGTATGATATTCGGACGAGGTCCAATGATAGAGGGCGGGTGCCCAAGAAATGGTTTATGTGATAGTTTATACTTGTTGTCTGTGTGATACTTGTATGTGCCTGGTAGGGAGGTGAGTGTGGGCGAGGTCCCGTATCTCACCAATAGCAGAGTGTGGATGGTGTTCCACATCTCAGTAGCAGCAGTCCAGGGGCGAGGCCCAAGTTAGGAAAGGAGTGAGGGTGGGCTGGACCCGTATCTCACTATCAGCAGGAGTATGGACGGGGTTCCATGACTCATCAGTAGCAGGACTCGGGCGGGGCCCAGAGATAGGCGAGGCCTTAGAACAAGATCCGTCAGTATATGTTCAGCTCATGTGATGTTATGTGATATGTGTATGTGCTATTATATGTTAGTGGGCGGGGACCTGTGACAGGCGAGGCCTAAGTGAAACAGATATGTATCCGAGCGGGGCTCGAAGCCAGACGGGGCGTGGAGCAGCGGGGTCGTTGTAGCGGGTGAGGCCCGAGGTAAGGGGGCAAGGCCCAAAATAGCGGGCGTGGCCCAGTTTGTGCAGTATGTGGTTATGTATGGTATGTGGTAGGGTGGGGAACTCACTAAGCTTCGTGCTTACGGTTTTCAGTTTTGTTTTCAGGTACTTCTGGTAGCGGAGGGAAGAGCTCGGGGTGATCGCATGGCACACACCATAGTTTAGACAGCCTGGGAATGTTTACTCTGATAACGAATATGTATTTTGGAAACTAATACCTTGTTTATGTTTTGAAATGACGAATTTGGTTAACGTAATGTTTTATTAAAAGAAATTTTTAGTCTTGAATTTTGGGATGTTACAAGTTGGTATCAGAGCCTTGGTTTGAGGGATTCGGGCATACTCTCGGGTGTGCCTGAACTCAAACTGAGGGGTCAGATAAACAGTTTTCAAAAATGAAAAGACAGTTTTGCGAAAAGAATTTTTAGAACGAAAAACAGTTTTAGAAAGGCAAAAAGAATTTAGAAAGAAAAGAACCTTGAAAAGAGAAAAGAGGTGTGGTGCATGCAATCAACCGAGCTCAAGTAAGTACCCCAAAATACCCATCCAAGTTTATGTTATGATTATCAGTTGGTAGAACAGCATGCTAGAATAGGACTAAGGATCTAAGGATGATGCCTTATGTGCCTGTTATTTGTGCTTTTGAGATGCATAATGGTGCTGATTAGACAATAGTAGGATGGCCTGTTTAGGTTATGCCTGAGTTTATGAGTTTGTGTTGCATGCTAGTTCAGATTCTTGCTATGTGGATATGATTGCTTAAGTATGTTATGGTTAGATTTTCCCTTGTCCGAATGCTGCTTGCTTTGTGCATTGTGGGATTCTGAGTGATGGAAGTTAGCCCTTAGGTGGATACGTCACGCCACATGTGATCGGGTTTGAATAATCTCAGAGTGTTGGATTTGGCCCTATTGCGCAGCTCTTGTCTGAGTCCAACCGTTGTAGGGACGAGTCTCTTACTCGAAGGATTATCTGAGCCTCGTCACATGTGATGGTATCCAGGTGATGGCTAATTGGCATCACAAGGAGACCTTCAGCAGCTGAGGACTGGTTTGAGTTGAGTCAGAGTTTTCCCTAGGGTAAGCCTAGGATGAGATAGTGTTGGGAGCAGTATTAGTGGATAAGGGACCTGGTGGAGTCAAAGCAATTCCAGAGGAAAGTACGGATAGATGTGGAAGGTAGTATGGGCCCGTACTACTGAAAGCAGAGGATCCGTACTCGATTCGGGAAAGGCCGAGACAAGACCGGGAACCTGGTAGGGTATGTTTGGTCTCGCATCAGTGATGAGTATTCTGATAGTGGTTGTGGTATATTTTCAGCATGGTGACATTGCGAGAGAGACCAGTGGGCGGATCAGTCGCTGGAGAGGGATCGGGCTCGGGTTCAGGAGCCGAGCAGCTTGAGGAGCGGATGAGAGAGTTGATATTAGCTGAGGTTACGCGCAGTATTCTAGCTCAGACTCCTGTGATCTTTGGCACGGTCAAGGAGGGTATACTGGAGATCTTGGATGAGAGGCTGGGAGCCTTCCGTATCGAGATGATGGCTTTATTGGGAGCGCGTACCTTGACATTTCGAGAGTTCAGGGCTTGCGGGGCACCAGATTATCATGGGGCTAGGGACCCCATTGCTAGCAGCAGATGGTTGGCTGATGTTGCCAACGCTTTTCGTACGATCAATTGTCCCGTGGGGGACAAGGTCAGACTCGCCTCCTGTCTTCTGAAGGAGAGAGCGAGGGATTGGTGGGAGGAGATTGGTCATGCTTTGGGGGATGATGTCGCGTTGGACGCGATGACTTGGAGCGATTTCTCGGCCAGGTTCAGGGCGGAGTTTTCGCCAATGATTGAGGTGCAGCAGCTAGCACGAGAGTTTCAGGATTTGACGCAGACTACTGAGACTGTGGCGGAGATCACCGCCAAGTTCAGGGAGAGGGCTCTTCTTGTACCGCAGTATGTCGCGGATGAGGAGATGAAGAAGGCTCGGTACCATGAGATGTTGAGGGATGACATCAGGGAGTTCGTGAGCAGATCTAGTTGTAAGACGCTGGAAGATATGATTTCTCGGGCTAGAGAAAAGGAAATTGATTTGGAGCAAATCCGGAAGAGGAAGCCGGATGAGGTTCAGGTAGCTGCGGGTTCGGGCAAAAGGCCCAAGGGATCGGATTTGAGATCGAGGGATTATCAGGACCGCAGTCGGTGCGGAAAGTGTGGCAGGGCGCACGGGGGCGCGTGCAGGAGTGGTAGCGGTGGTGAGTCTGGCTGTTTCAAGTGCGGTCGGACTGGTCATTTCAGCAGGGATTGTACTGTTACCACCGCGTAGGGATCAGACTTTATATGTTTTCATTGCAACCAGCAGGGCCACAAGAAGGCCCAGTGTCCCAGTTTGTTTTCGGCAGGACGGGTGATGGCACCCGCCCCTACAACCTTGAGGATCACGGATGACCGTCAGGGCCGGGTAGAGGCACCTGCAGCAGGGAGCAGGGCTTTTCAGATGACGACCTTGGAGGTGCGAGCAACGCCGGACGTTGCAGGTATGCAATTTCCATTTTCAGTTTTTTTATTTGTGCATGATTATATTGTTATGGTTCTGCATCATTATCGGTATGAGTATTTTATTTTTTGTGCGGTTGATTGTGGTCGAGTTATATGCCATCTGCATACCTTGGTTATTTGTATGGTAGTTAAGGGATGTGCTCTATCGGAGAAGGTTTCGTAGGATGTAGTAACTATAGCATGCTTGGGAGGGACTGGGTATGTCTCGCTAGATCGGGGTTGTGTAGTGTCAGAGATGGATTGGTTAGATCCCTAGCTATGGTAAGCTTGGGTTCCTCGGCAGAATGATTATGGAATGGTAGCAAAGATCGGGAACTCCTTTGAGTTTTGAGCAGCAAAGGGTAAGCAGGATCGAAGTGGGGGAGAATCCTCCGAGTGTGCCCAGAGAGGAGCACACAGACCCAGGATGAGTGCGTGACCTACGAGATGGAGAAGAAGTAGTTTAGCGTTTGATAGTTTGAGGATTCAGGGTTGGGAGTTTGAGAACTCCCCACCAGTTAGTGCGTGTGTTGGTAATGATTAATGCGTGATTGGGAATTCAGGTTGTGGATCGCCCGTAGGACTCGAGGGAGTCAGAATGAGGATCTTGAGAGCTAATGGCACATGGGTGCCATCGTATTAGCAGTCAGTGGTGGAAGTGTTGTAAGACTACGGGGCAGCCGTAGCATTCACATAGCAGTCCGCAATGGATGGTGATGTAAGGCTATGGGTAAGCCGTAGCATTCCTTAGTCGCTTCGTTAGCGGAGTTGGGGCGAGGCCCTTATTTTCTAGTGATCAGATAGGGATCAGGATGGGTACTGGATGAGAATGATAGGGAGTTGCCTGTATAGCCCTAGCGAGGTGAGACCTTGGGAGAGGCCGCTCCAGGATATAGTGGGTGAGACCCGTGGGCAAGGCCCGTATGAGATTAGCAGTGTAGATGAGACCTGGGAGTAGGGTTGCTCAGTAGTATGGTTGGGTGAGACCCGTGGGTGAGGCCCGAGCGAGAGTGAATAGACTAGTGGGACAAGAAGGATAGAGGCGGGTGGGACCTGTGGGCGAGGCCCGTGAGTTTTAGCAGCGCAAGTGGGACTTGGTAGGGACCTTAGTGTCAAGTTAGGGGATCGGGGATCCCAGGTTTGTAGTGCCTGAATGGCAGAATTGATTGAGCAGTTATAGGTAGTCGAGGTTTCTTTGGAAGTCGCTGAGAGCGACTAGTGATGGTGTTGGGACTAGCTACCGGTGGGAGCCGATAATCCAGATATTGATAGGTTGGTAGGGACCAGAGTGGTCTCAGTTCATCCGGAAGGCAGATGAGGAATGGCAGAAATATCCAGTCAGAAGTAGTGCGGGTAAGCGGCTTATGGTGGAATTCAATTAGTTGAGTCGAGGGGGTGCTCGACACCAAGTTATGACAAGAGAGGAGTGTTAGTGGTTACTGGCAGTGATGACCCGTACTGAATTTAGCGGGAATAATGGATTGGTGAAGATAGGATCTTCACAGTGGCAGAGGAGATAGTTGTTTTTGGAGCATCGCCTTGGGAAGGCAAGGGATTCGCGTGAGGAAAGAAGGGGTGAACCCCTATAGGTTCAGTTGCAGTACTCGGAGAGTACCAGAAGGTTTGTCGGTTGAGTAAGTTGTGTTTCCAGAATGTTCAGGGTTAGGGTTGACCCGAGATGATTATCCGTAAGGATTGATGCTATTCAGAATGATCGGGCGGAAAACCAGCGAAGGTAGCCAGATGGTGTTGGAATAATTGGTTGGGTATTAGAGGCAGATCGCAGGCAATGGGCCATAGCAAACTTCGAGGAAGAAGTTTAGTTTAAGTGGGGGGGAGTTGTAACACCCAAAGTTTTGAAGGCCAAGAAAGGAAAGAAAACCTTAATGTTAAGGAGTGACTCGGCGAGTCCAAGGAGGAACTCGGTGAGTCAGAGCGGGATCCGGGTCGAGGAGTAAGTGACCGACTCGGCGAGTCGGCCAAGGTAACTCGGCGAGTCTGGTCTGTGCATGGAAAACCCTAAATTTCGGACTTGGAGCCTATATAAACGGCTTAATCTTCTTCCTAGGGTTCCTTACTGCCTCTTTAGCCCTGGATACCAAACCCTAGCCGTCATAACCTTTGTTTGAGCCATTTGTTGCCTTGGAAGGTGCATTAAAGCTTGGAGAAGGAAGAAGGAACTTGGAGGAGCAAGAAGGGACTATAGATCTGGAGTTTGTGGAGCCTTTCTGAGATATTGAAGGTAATAAGTCGTCCCTTTCTCCTTTAGGTCTTCCATGGTTGTGAGATTTAGGGCTTTTAAGCCATGGTTTGACACCCATTTGAGCTAGAAGCCGGATGTGGAGTTGCTACTTCAGATCCAAGTGTGTTATGGACTAGAGAAGCATAAAGTATCAGCCCTTGAGTCGATTTTGAAGCCCCTTGGCCTTAAACCCTAGTTTATGGTGTATTTTGCCTAGATCCCCATCTCTACACGTAAAGTTTGCAACTTTACGTGGGGGATAGGCTTGGGAAGGGTAGATCTACAGTTTGGAGTCCATGCATGACTCAAAAGTCCTCTGCATGTGTGTAGATCTGATTGGACTCAGCGAGTCCTTCGAGTGGACTCGGCGAGTAGCATGAAGATAAAGAGGAACTCAATGAGTGGGATGAACAGCTCGTCGAGTCGGATGA
Organism: Lactuca sativa; assembly: GCF_002870075.4. NCBI lineage: Eukaryota > Viridiplantae > Streptophyta > Magnoliopsida > Asterales > Asteraceae > Lactuca > Lactuca sativa. The sequence goes on from NC_056631.2 coordinate 52,552,873, forward strand.
TGTTGGGCATGCACTCGGCGAGTTGGATGAACAACTCGGCGAGTTGGATGAAGATTGCCTTGTACTCGGCGAGTCAGGTCGCGAAGCCCCAAACCCTTCGAGTTGAGACTCGAATCAGTGAGCCGGGTGGAGACTCAGCGAGTTGGTCAGTCAGGACTCGGAAATCGTTGGACTCGGCGAGTCATGGACTGACTCGTCGAGTCATGTCGCGAATGGAAGGACCTTGAGTATATGAACTCGGCGAGTCAGTAAGTGGACTCGGCGAGTAGGGATGACCTGGAAAGGTTGACTTTGACCAGGACTTTGACTCAGACCAGAATTGACTTGGTTAACTGTCGGGGGTTAGTTAGACTAAGTGTTGCATTGATATTGATAGCTCGGGAAGCGAGTGGAGCAGGAGTTCAGAGAGTTGTCGGGAAGCGGCTAGTGGGATCATCAGCAAGTTCAGCCAGTGCAGGTGAGTTTCCCTTTGTATGAATGGGTCTACGACCACAATGTCGGCCCATGTAGTTATGAGTAGAAGACCCGGGGGTTAGCCCTAGGCACAGTATGCTAGTATGATATTCGGACGAGGTCCAATGATAGAGGGCGGGTGCCCAAGAAATGGTTTATGTGATAGTTTATACTTGTTGTCTGTGTGATACTTGTATGTGCCTGGTAGGGAGGTGAGTGTGGGCGAGGTCCCGTATCTCACCAATAGCAGAGTGTGGATGGTGTTCCACATCTCAGTAGCAGCAGTCCAGGGGCGAGGCCCAAGTTAGGAAAGGAGTGAGGGTGGGCTGGACCCGTATCTCACTATCAGCAGGAGTATGGACGGGGTTCCATGACTCATCAGTAGCAGGACTCGGGCGGGGCCCAGAGATAGGCGAGGCCTTAGAACAAGATCCGTCAGTATATGTTCAGCTCATGTGATGTTATGTGATATGTGTATGTGCTATTATATGTTAGTGGGCGGGGACCTGTGACAGGCGAGGCCTAAGTGAAACAGATATGTATCCGAGCGGGGCTCGAAGCCAGACGGGGCGTGGAGCAGCGGGGTCGTTGTAGCGGGTGAGGCCCGAGGTAAGGGGGCAAGGCCCAAAATAGCGGGCGTGGCCCAGTTTGTGCAGTATGTGGTTATGTATGGTATGTGGTAGGGTGGGGAACTCACTAAGCTTCGCGCTTACGATTTTCAGTTTTGTTTTCAGGTACTTCCGGTAGCGGAGGGAAGAGCTCGGGGTGATCGCATGGCACACACCGTAGTTTAGACAGCCTGGGAATGTTTACTCTGATAACGAATATGTATTTTGGAAACTAATACCTTGTTTATGTTTTGAAATGACGAATTTGCTTAACGTAATGTTTTATTAAAAGAAATTTTTAGTCTTGAATTTTGGGACGTTACATATATAAGAGTGTTTCTTAATGCTTATATAATAGTAATAATATCTAGACTATTAATTAGTCGCGGTTAACGTTAGACTAAACTCTAGTGGTAATGATACTAGGTTTTGTCCGAGGAAAATTGTTTTAACAGTAACGAAGTGTTGTCCGAGTACCGAGTCATCACCTTATCAGGTGAGTGCATAGTTACTTTCATCTTACACATAGATATGAAGTATTTTATATAAACTACGTGCTATGTGTGAATATTATCTATATAATTGCTATCTATGTTGAATGAACGATTTTATACATGTTTTAAATAATTTAAACTGTATATGTATTTTATATCTACAATAATGTTGGAGTAAAACATGGGTAGATTTAATAGATGGAGTATGAGTTGGATGATGAGTTGAGAGGTGAAATAGACCGTGAGGTGAGGATGAGAGGTGGAAGATGTGAGAAGCCTTTTTTTCTAAATGATAGCCCCGTCATTCAGCAGAGTATGGATGACAACCACGGACTATTCTAGGTAGTCAAGTGGAACACTAGCAGGCTCGCAACCTGTAGGTGTTGTGAACGATGTGTTCACCCGGTGTACTCTAAACCCTGGCGTCCATGCAAACTTGGTGCTTAAACCTTGGTGATCATGCAGACTTGATGCCTAAACTTTGGTGATCATGCAGACTTGGTGCCTAAACCCTGTTGATCATGCAGACTTGATGCCTAAACCTTGGTGATCATGCAGACTTGATACCTAAACCTTGGTGATCATGCAGACTTGATGCCTAAACCCTAGCAATTATGCAGACTTAGTACCTAAGCCCTTGCGACTATGCAGACTTAGTGCCCGTTGTGTAAACCGTGGCAACAATGGACTTCGTGTCGATTCCTTAGGATGATCCTTAGGAATGAATGAACGAGAGATAGCAGATTCTTAGGGTAGATCCTTAAGAATAAAGAAGATAATAGGGATCGGTAATTGGGTTGATTGCTTGATTGTTTAAACATAATAATTATATTATTGTGGGTTGAAAACCCTATGTACTCACCAAGTTTTCCAACCTGACCCACTCAGTTTATTTGTATCACAGGTGACGATATGAAGTTACATTTCACTAAGAGATTTAAAAGAGATGTAGATCACTAGTGTAAATAAATGTAAGTTCCGTTTATGCTTATGTTTCTGTATTGACGATGACATCCCAAACATTTTAAATGAATAAAATATGTTTCTTCGAAAATGTTTTGATAACGTATTTATCGTGTTTTTCTGGGAATAAATTCCGCAAAATTTTTATGAAAAGAAGTACTCCGATTTTTATAAAGCATAAACAAAATCGGTCTTTTCTGGCCGTGAAAATGGGGATGTCACAGTTGGGTTTGGAGTTGGGCCTCCTGTTGGGCCTTTTAAGTAAGACCATATAAAGGATTTGGGGCCCGTATCTCATAGTAGTTGAGTGTGGGTGGGGCCTGTATCTCTTATTAGTCGAGTGTGGGCGGGGCCTGTATCTCATAGTCGTACTTGATTATGATATATGATTGAACGATAGATTACTTATGCATGTTGTCTGTGTGATACTTGTATGTTTTGGCATAACAGTTGAGTGTGGGCGGGGCCCGTATCTCACAGTAGTCGAGTGTGGGCGGGGCCCGTATCTCGAAGTAGCTGAGTATGGGCGGGGCCCGTATCTCAGAGACAAAGGAGTGTGGTGGGGCCCGTATCTCCCAGTTAGCGGAGTGTGGGTAAGGCTCGTATCTCCACGAGTGTGGGTGGGGCCCATATCTCCTAGTTGCATGCTATGTGTAGATGGTATGTGGTAGATTGGGGAGACTCACTAAGCTTCGTGCTTACGGTTTTCAGTTTTGGTTTCAGGTACTCGGTTTTCAAAAGAGGAGCTCGGGAAGATTGCAGTGCACACACCATTTGTTTAACCTTGGATGTTTATACTCTGATATATCTTGATATGTGATTGTGATACATGACTTATGATTTTATATGAGGAATATATTTATGGTTTTATTAATGGTTTAAAAACGAAATTTTTGGACTGTATTTTTAGGATGTTACAGGTTTTTTGAAATCTGAGATATAGTCCCTAAGTTTAAAAAACCTCAATATATGGTCTAGATTAATTTTAATTAAAGTTATTTAAAGAAAAGAAAAACCCTTTGGTTCGATCTCAAGCCTTCTTGGTTCATTTGATGCAAGTTATGAAGAAATCAAGTGGTTCAAGGTATACTTTCTTCCTCCCTTAGTGTAGAATTCGAGTTTCATCTATAAATTGGGAGATCTAGCCCAACAGTATCTGGTGTTGCCGTCCATCCTTGAGGTCTAGGGTTGAAGTCTCGTGAGAGACATAGGTAGAGATTTAGGAGTAGTTTAGGAGTATAAAGATTTGTCGTTCCAAAAAAAAATGTAAGATTTCATCTCATTTGAGGATTAGGGTTTGGTTTTCTAACATCCCTTGAGTTATTTTGGTAATCATGATCTCAATCCAATCCTAGAAAACACCGTGCGGAAAATCATATGTGTGTGTGATGCCATGCTACGCCGCCAACTCCTTCCCCTTAGATGAAGAGGTACCTGAAACCAAAAACTGAAACCGTAAGCACAAAGCTTAGTGAGTTCCCCCATCATACCACATACCATACAATAGCACCGGTATCTTTCAACCGGTAATCATCATCGGTATCTTTCAACCGGTAATTGTCATCGGTGTCTTTCAACCGGTAATTGGGGACTATTCCACCCCTACCACTAGCATACAATAGCAAGATATAAGCACACAGTCAGACATATCCAGGTACTGACCTACCCCTTGGTCCTAAGGACCGTTATCAGGGAAATTATCCCTATCACGTAACATATCCTACAGATATAACTCATAACCAAACGCATACCAGACCAAGATAAATTATCACAAAGACAATTATCTTCTAAATACTCCTCAATGGTGGGCCGACGTTGTGGCCTTAGACCCACACCTACTGGAAGGTAACTCACCTCATAGCTGCTAAACTGTGCGGGAATCCTCTGACTGCTGCCGTTGCTGCTCCGGAAATCCTCCGGCTATAATTCCCACAAAACACTTAGTCAAAAACTGACATCTACCCTTAGGGTAAAATGACCATGTTACCCCTTGACCAAGTCAAAGTCAACTTCCAGTTGAACTGACTCGCCGAGTCCTTATCCTTCCATCAGACCTCATACCCGTCTCTACTCGTCGAGTTAGGCGATGACTCGACGAGTTTTCCTTCTAAATGAACATCGACTGAATCCACACCAGACTCGCCGAGTTGTATGAACAAATCGTCGAGTTCATCATCAACTGATACTCATGTCCTGTCTTGACTCGCTGAGTTGTATGAACAACTCGTCGAGTTACTCTTCATCCTATGAACACGTTCTGTCCTCGACTCGCTGAGTTGATGAACAACTCGTCGAGTACCATGAAGATTTTCTTGGACTCGCCGAGTCCGTTCATGCACTCGCCGAGTACCATGAATTCCCATAACACTTTGCTTAGTCCAAAACGTTGGGTCACTCCCCGGGACTCCTAAAACCCTTCCACACTCAACTGGTCCTTATGACCCTCACTGATATGGGACCAAAACCCTTGGACTCGCCGAGTCCAGTAAATGGACTCGCCGAGTCTATCATATTCCTTACTAAGAACTTCGATTTCTGATGTACAACACTTAACCAAAAGATAGATCCAAGCCCCTAAACTCGATCTAGCACGTAAAGTTACAAACTTTACGTGCATGCATGGGACATTAGAGGTTAAAAGGCTCTAAAATGGTTTTTTTATGCATGGGGCCTTCCTTGGTGCAAAACGCAACCTAGATCTGACTTGTGGCTCATAAAATGACATGATACAGAAGCCCAAACCCCCAACCATGTTTGCAAACATGGTTGGCCACCAAAAAAGGCTTATAAAAGCCCTAAATCACCTCAAAGAGGGATCTAACAAATGAATGAGCAAGGTTCAGACTTTATAGCTTCCAAAGACTACAAATGATGAACCAAACTCGAATCCTTCAGTCCCCTCTTGATCCTGCTTTGCTCTTCCTTCTTCCTTGAGATCAAAACTCACAAGAATCACTCAAAAAGCCTTAGTTCTTCTCAAAAACGGCTAAGGTTTGCTATAAGGAGTGTTTGGGAGCATAAAGGGGAAAGGAGGCTGCATAAGGTTGTTTAAATAGGGTGCAAGCCCCTGGATTAGGGTTTTTGTCCAAACAGCGGCTACTCGCCGAGTCCGGGACTCGACTCGCCGAGTCCGCAGCTTAAACCCCATGCCTCATCGCGCTTCTACTCAGCGAGTCACTCCTTCGACTCGCTGAGTCCAAGGCTAAAAATGCAAAAATAAATGAAGAATTAATAACAAAATACATACCAAGAACCAGGTGCTACAAATCTCCCCCACTTATTTTAGACTTCGTCCTCGAAGTCTGCCTCTCAATCCTGAAACAGCTCGGGGTAGTGCTCCATCATCTCACTCACTGGCTCCCAAGTCCACTCCAACCCCTTCCGGTGCTGCCATTGCACCTTCACGAGTTCTACTCTTTTGTTCCACAGATCCTTCGACTTCCGGTCAAGGATCGCTACAGGCCGCTCGATGTAATTCAGGCTGCCATCAACCTGAATGTCCTCTAAGGGTACCACCGCCGTATCGTCCACTAGGCACTTCCACAGCTGAGACACGTGGAAAGTGCTGTGGATCTGACTGAGTGCGGCTGGCAGATCCAGCTGGTACGCCACCTTGACCACCCGGGCTACAACCCTGAACGGTCCGATATACCTTGGGCCCAACTTGCCCCGCTTCCTGAATCGGATGACACCCTTCCATGGCGACACCTTCAGGAGAACCATATCCCCGACCTGGAATTCAAGGCCCGATCGACGCCTATCGGCGTAACTTTTCTGCCGACTCTGAGCAGTCTGAAACCTGCTCCGGACCTGCTGAATTTTCTCTGTCGTCTTGAGCACTACTTCAGTGCTCCCCATGACTCTCTGGCCAACCTCGCCCCAACATATCAGGGTCTTGCACCTCCTCCCATACAACATCTCGAAGGGAGGACGGTCGATACTCGCATGATAGTTATTATTATACGAGAATTCCGCCAACGGGAGGTAGGTATCCTAACTACCTCCGAAATCTAAAACGCATGCCCGCAGCATATCCTCCAGATTCTGGATAGTCCGCTCGCTCTGGCCATCTGTCTACGGGTGAAAAGCGGTGCTAAAATGCAAACGAGTACCCAGCTCGTCATTAAACTTCTTCTAAAACCTGGAAGTAAACCGCACATCTCTGTTTGAAATCACTGAAACTAGCACACTGTGCCGCGCCACCACTTCCCTGATATAGATATGGGCCAATTTCTCGGCCGAGATGCTCTATTTAATTGGAATAAAGTGGGTGCTCTTGGTCAACCGATCCACGATGACCCATATCAAATCCATCCCCCGCGCGGTCCTGGGAAGCTTCGTGATAAAATCCATCGTAATATCCTCCCATTTCCACAGCGGGATATCCAATGGCTGCATCTTGCCGTGTGGTCTCTGATGCTCGGCCTTGACCTTCCTGCAGGTCAAGCACTGCTCCACGTACCATGCCACATCCCACTTCATGCAGGGCCACCAATAGTCCAGTCGAAGATCCCTATACATCTTCATCGCCCCGGGATGAATGGAGAATCGGGATTTGTGCACCTCCTCCATCAGGACCTGGCGCACACCTCCATGATAAGGGACCCACACCCTGCAGTGAAGAGTCAATAACCCTAGGCTGTTGTAACGCCTGTGTTTCTGGGCTTGTCATTAATGTTGATATAATAGTCTAGGTTAACCTTTGTAACCCATTTTGAAATAATAGAAGTGTATTATTTGAGTATTATGTATTATGTGCTTAATTGTCTGTCTTAATTTAATTAAGAATAAAAATAAGCATCAAAATGAGATGTTAGATAAATCCGATATCTATGGATAATGTTGTAGTAGTTGAAATGAGGATTCCGAATATATAAAGAATGCCGAAATCCGAGTTATAACGAAGAAGTTATGACCTGTTGAAGTTTCGGGACAGAACCGGCAACGCTGAACGACGTAAAAAGTGAAATTTACGTTAGAACGATATTTAGCCTTAGTAATCTAAATGAAAGTCATAGAGTTCGTTAAACCGAGAGCGTGCATAAAAAGAACGCCCAAATCGGACTCCGTATGAGGAAGCTATGATTTTTCGAAGTTTCGACTTAGCAGTATGCAGCCCAAATACTTGATTTGAGATCGAGCGGTTTTTAGCCGAAACAATCTAAACGAGAATCGAAGATCTCGTTAATTGTAGTGAAACAATGAAAAGATAGGCGAAAACGAACGTCAAATGAAGAAGTTATGATTTTATAACGGAGTTTTCCTGTCCCGGCCTACTAAAAGTAAATAATAAAAATAAATTCAAAATTAGCCGACGGAGTCTAAACGAAAGTTGTAGAGCGTAGTCTCACCTACGCGGGGATATAAAGAACGTCAAAAACGGAGTTTGTATGAAGGAGATATGAATTTTTGAAGTTTATTAAATAAATAAAATATTAAATTTAAATATAAATTTAGGATATTATCCAAAGGGGGGGAGTCAGCGATCCTATCCAGGTTACGCCCAAGGTACCTAGATCTACGCCCAGTGTAAATCGAGGATCCAGACCCTATAAAAGGGAGTCGAGTGCAGCCAATTCATTAGCTCATTTTCTCTTCTCTCTCTCTCCCGTTTTTCATCGATTTACGTGCAAGAAATATCCCGAAGCCCCGGTATCAAACCCGAGCACCGAAGCAAGTACCGAAGCCCCGAAGATCTCGAGAAGTATGATTCCCAAGTCGAAGCTCTGCCCGCGAGGAGCCTGGTTTTTGTGAAGATCTTCCAGATCTACCGAAGATTACTACTTCTACAAGTCGTAGTGTTGTCCGATCATCTTCTGATCAAGTGAGTGTGTAGTTACCTTCTTCTAATGCATAATTATGAAGTATTTTATATGAAATACGTGTTATGTGTATATTTGGTTGTTATATGCATGAATGTATATTCACTTTCTTCTATATCATAGATCCGATTTATTCTCTATAATATATGTGTTATGTGTGTGTGCCTCATCGGTTATGTGGAATATGTATTGATTGAACATGCTATACAGGTTTTAAACTATGTATAAAAATATATTTTTTTATCTACTAATATGATGGGTAGAACATGGGTAGATAGTTGATGTGTGATAAACAGATGAGAGACCTCGATGTTGTTGTTGTTGATATAGCTATTCAGCGGAATATGCATAACGACCACAAACTCTTTCTAGACAGTCTTGTGGAACGCTAGCAGGTTCATAACCTGTAGGTTTTGTGAAAGATGTGTTCACCGGTGTACTCTATCCCCCTCATGGTTGCCTTTAGGATATCTATTGTTAAGGAAACCCCTTAGCAGTAATGTCCGTCCCGATGAAAATCCTAGATTAGGTCCCTTGAGATAGATGTTGTTTTAGGGACATAAAGTGAGGATAACGGGAATGGGTAATCGGGTTATTGTTGGTTGGTGAAATTAAATATAATTATTTATTGTGGGTTGAAAACCCTATATGCTCACCAGGCTCTCAAGCCTGACCCACTCAGTTTTATTTGTATTACAGGAAGTGGCGCAAGGGCATAAGATGGATGAATCATCGAGTTGTTTTGTTTACAAGTCTGTATATGTATATATTTGTTGAATGACTTGTAATGTTATCGTTTATGCTTTATGGTCTGTATCGGAACATGACATCCCGAGTTTTGATTATATAATGAAAATGCATCTCTTGATGAAATGCTTTGATAAATATTATTTTATCATATTTTGTTTTGGGAACAAATTCCGCAACTCTTTTAAATCAAAAGGATTACTCTGAAATTATTTTAAAAAGCATAAATGAAATCGGTCTTTTTTGGCCGTGATTTTGGGGATGTCACAGTTGGTATCAGAGCATTAGTTTAAGTGAACTAGGAAATTATAGGATTTCTAGACTTAAACTTAGAATGCTAAGTTAAGATTGTGAGATGTGTGTCTGTTAAATGTTAGACACGAGCACTAGTTTATTTTAGGAAAGTTACCTAAAATGCTTTTATGTGTTAAATGTTATATGTTGCCATATATGATATTATTTGTTCGGATCTATGGTATGTTGCCGACCGGATCTGGAAACCTTATGTGTGTAGGATTCTAAGCGTGTGTCTACGATATTAGAACTAACATGTAAACGTTTCGGAATAATAATGATGATTTGAATATCTATCGTGAATGAGGATCTAATTTCACCTTATTAGGTGTATAGATAAAAAATGGTGAGAACAAGGAGTGGCGTTGGAAACGCGGATGAAAACAGGAATCAACCACCAATGATTGAGCAAATACCTATTATAGCAGCAGCACCAGAACCATTAACGATGGCTGGGGTGCAAGCCATGATTCGGGCTATGTTAGCCGAACAAAGGAATGAAATGCGACAGATGGTGCATAATAATAGGGATGAACCTATCATACTGATGTGTGTAAAACCCACTAGTTTTAAACCTACTTTTAATTATCAAATAACACACAAAAGGCAGTGAACCTATCAATTGTGGTATAGTTCAAGCAAGTAGGGTATCGAACACAGGGAACGGCAAATTAAATACTAAAAACTAATTTATCTAATTCAACTAATAAGTAGTGGTTTTCTCTAGTTTTACAAGACTAGAAACTTACTAATTATTACTAATTTAAGCTAGAAAATAACGACTTTGACTAGATTCAATAACGGAGAAGTACTTCTATTTAGTTCAACTTAATTGATCCTATGGTTGATTTCAAGGTAAAAGTGCAATGGATTAATTCTTTTGCTAGTTACCGATTCAATTGATTAATTCCGTATTCACTTCATTAATCCTTAGCAAATAAATCAATTTAAACAATGGCCAGTTGTCTATTTCAATTAAATTTACTAGATATAATATTCGGGTTAAGTTAGACTTGCAATAGCTAATTAATTTATCTTTTAATTAACTTCTTGTTTAATGGTCATCTCACAAGCTTGCACATAAATTTACTTGATTTTCTTATTAATCCTAGTTTCATGTTCATTACACTAGACATATGACAAAAAGTGTTCACTAAGCATATGAGATTGATAACTAATAGATGTTCATGCTAATTAATTATCTCCTTATTAACAGAAAATCAATTATCATTCATACACAAGGTTCTTTAGCAGGCTAAAATAACTAAATTAACCAACATAGAATTAATCCTACCAAGAATCAAACCATATTACCAATTTCGTATCCCCAAATAGAAGTTTAAAGAATTTAGCTCATAATTAAGGTAAATAACAGCAAACAAATAAGTTCAAGTTGCTTAATCATGTTGACAAAACAAAAGAAACAAGTAGAATGGTGGAATTATGCCTTAATTACTCCCGGAATTGGATTCTAGCTTCCTTGGTCGACTTCTAGGGTTCTTCTGGCTTCTTATTCGCAGCTAAGCACTTCTGAATCGTCCCAGAACTTCTGCCTCTCGATCTGTGGAATTATCTTTAAATAAGCGGTCCGACTCGTCGAGTCAAGTGGTGACTCGTTGAGTCCCTCTCACATTCTACGTATTGCGATAACTATCTGGGATCCCGAGTCATTATCCTTCTGATTCCTCGACCGGACTCGTCGAGTAGATATATGACTCGACGAATAGAAGCTTCTTTTTCAGTGTTTTCCTTCTTCATTCCATTCTAAATCTTCTAACCGCTTCTCTTGCTTCCTTTTGCTTCCGAGCTTCATCTTTGGACTGAAAAACATAATTTAACACTTTTAAGTACCTTTTGTCCATAATATGTGATAATTTAGCTAATATATGAATAAAAAACTATACTAAATACACACTAAATATGCACATATCAAAATACCCCACACTTGTCTTTTGCTTGCCCTCAAGCAAAACTGAATTTTAATACATTAGAACTATGTATAACAACTCCAATCTAACCCAGCCATTATGCCAAGACCGCAACGCATGCATTTTTGTCTAAAATTTTTCCTAAAGAACCCCCCATATTCCAAATACTCACAATCCTCATAAACATTCACCCACTCACCCCGAACTATGCTCATTTTATGCAACCCTCCGAATCCATCCGCAGAAAACCTCTTTACCCTCAAGGTATTTTTAATCGAGCAACCCAAGCATACATATTCTAGAAAATTACAACTTTTCCGATACCACTATGGAATTATTTTGAATTCTTCACTTCCTTGAACATTTCATCTTTGATATCTTTGAATTCACCAACTTGTTGTTTGATTTTTGGTATCTTCAACTTTTTGAATCTTTGGAATTTTGATCTTCATACTTCATACTTCATTTGCCTCAAAATTCTTACAACTTTTCTTGCAATTCTCTTTTTTTTTTAACATGTAACTCACTTTTTTTTCACTCAAAACCTACATGCTTAAGCAGGGGCGCTCAATCTCAACCTTTATTGGCTAATGTTAAAAAAAAGTTTTCCTGGATACATTTCAGGTTTAGGCTGCTAAACATATTGCATCCCTCAGGCTGAGCGAGGTCGTGTTTTTGTCTCATGATTTCACTGGAATAAGGAAGCCACAAATGCACTAGAACGTATATAGGCTCAACTAAACATTTGGGTCTTCATGCAATTATTAACACAATTCTAACATAGAATCCTAATTTTTACCAAAATTTTCTAATTAAATCCTAAATAATACTTTTGGTATGCAAAAATTTTTTAAAACTGACTATTATGTAACCAACCCCCTACCCCACACTTATGTGATGCAATGCCCTCATTGCATATGATGCATAAAATCATTAAAAAAACTAAAGAGGGAATTGGAACAAACTCCCCTGGGATAGCAGTCGATAGGCTGATCATATCCATTTTAAGCTCCAACTTCAATCAACTTTAGACATGGTAACATCTCATCCATGCCTTGGGTGTCAAAACTCGTGTGGGTCGCTCCAAATACGCGGAAATCAGTGTAAGATCTTCAAGAATGAAAATGGAAGAATAAGTGAGCAAGTGGGACCAGTAGCAGCATCAAATCAACAGTCCATCGAGATAAAAAATGATCGACTCGTCGAGTCTTATAGTGGACTCGTCGAGTACCAGCGCGCCTTCTCAGAATATGTAGAAATACAAGGCGACTCGGCGAGTCGTCTTAGTGCACTCGTCGAGTAGGCCACTGAACGAAAAAAACTTGGTATTTTGCAACTGTTTTAGCCTCTAAAAACTTCTTTAACCCTTTCTCACATTTGGACTCAATTGCTCATACCCCCTAGGACCGGACTTGACACTTTGACGTTAAAAACTCGCTTCCTTGACTCGCTCTCACTCTAGAAAACATCCATGCTTTACATCTCTAAACCATCCTAAATAAGCAAGCATAATTCAATCCTGAAAAATAACTAAAGCAAACAACCATTAATTATAATAAAATCTTAAAGCATACACACCAAATAAAAAAATAAAACAAAACAAAACAAATTAAAATTGTTTGATTAAAAACACAAAAACATCAATCTTCATCTTCCTCATCATCATTAGCGGCTCCACTTCCCCCGGCTCCGCTTTGTCTAGCAGCAATCCTCTCATCCCAAGACGGAATGAATGGGTAATTCCCACCATCAATATGTGGGATATTGAAGTGGTCAAAAAGTCGAATGTGGGATTGGTTGCTAAAATTCAGCCCCCTTGCCAATTGATCCTGCATCCGCCTCATCTCTACATTGTACCAATCCATTGGTACATCTTCATTTTCGACCGGAATCACTGGCGGCTCGTCCTCCATATCCCGTTCTCTTCTCGATCTCACCCTCCTTCCCGGTGCATCGGGACCAACAACGGGGTCATCATTTGGGATGGCATAATGGCCACCACCATAGTCTTCAATTATCCGCGCTCGTCGGAAAAGAATGGGATTAAACGGGGGCGTCAGAATCATTGTCATGAAGTTCCAGGCTCCGCGGTTCATCAACCCGAATGAATTCGCCAATCGAGTGACAAACATTCCTCCATTGATACGAGAGGTTTTGCGATCTTTGACCGCACCCTCCGAAAGGTATGAAGCAATACACCATGGAATGTTGCAAAAGACTCAGGGTGTTATTATGCTCCATAAGTAGAAAACATCAAGGTTGGAGACCTTGTCATCGTCTTTCCTTTGGTTGATGGTAGAGGAAATAAGGCGGTGAATGAGGCGGGGAGTCGGGGATCGGATGCTCCCTTCTTGTGCAGACTTTGGGATGTAGACTTTGTTTCCTATGGTATTCCACCAACCCGTGCTCGTGACTCCATCGGGGAACGCCATATGAGTGTTTGCCAAGAAAGCCCGAAAGATGTTTGTTGTCACTAAGGGTTGATCATAGATCCCTAGTCGGCAGGCAAGGTCCACCACCGAGCATTGACGATACTCGCCCCCAAGACAAAAAGTAAAGCTCGTCGGGTGATACACATCCACTCCCCCGGTGAAAGATACCGTGGAAAAGAATTCTAAACATAGCTCCAAATAAACCGGTTCTTGAATACGGAAGACCCGGCTCCACCCATCACACACCATACTGTTGCCTTCATGTTGGAACTCCTTCAAAAGGTAAGGAGCTAGTTCTTCTTCATAGCTAACACTCTGCAGCCATTCCCAATCAATTCTGTTCGGTACATACACCTCCTTCTTCTTAATGTCGGAGAGCTTCTTCTTCCACTTCCTCATTGTTGAAGCGGATTCAATTTGCGGGAAGTTTAACCATGGAAACTCCCCTTGGCTACCAGTTGAAGATTGTCCTCTTCTGAACATGATTTCTGCAAAATAAACACACAAAACCCAGAAACACAGAAAATAATTAAAAACTGAAATGTATCTGTAAATCGACTGGACTCGTCGAGTCCATGCACGACTCGACGAGTCGCGCAACCTGCACGAGTCAGTCGACGGGTCGCATAAAATTGGACCATAACACTTGTAATTTCTGTCAAGGGTTTTTGTTCAAGGACTTCCTACTAAGTAATAAGGTCAAACTAAGCATTCAAAACAACAATATTCATGAAAAATCGAAACCCTAGAATTTCATTATTTTTCAAAAACGGGTTTTTTTTCATGCAATTGCAGGTATAGATGGCCTTATAATCTCATTCTTTCTAGAAATCAAGAAGAAAGTTGTTACCTTTTGAGTTTAAACCTTGAGAAACTGGAAGAAGATTTGAAGATTTCTTTGAATGCTTGAGAGTGTTTGCGAAAGAGATACCCGGCGAGTGTGGTGTGGAAACTGAATTTTTAGGGTTAAAACCCTATTTACCAGATGTAAAAGTAATTTCGAAATTATATTTTTCTGTAAATAAAACCGACTCGTCGAGTCAAGGTCAGACTCGGCGAGTCTAGTCGCGCAGTCAAAGATTTTCAGTAATCAATATATACTCGTCGAGTCAGGGTCAGACTCGGCGAGTCATTTAACAAATTTGCATATTTTTTAAAATTTTTCTGTTTATTATGAATCATTTCACCCCACACTTAGGCTAGGCACAATCTCAAGCAGATATGTCCGATGATTTGGAAGATTAAAATTGTGAAACGAAACAAAAACTAAAAAAAAACTAAAGAGTAAAAGAAAGCAAACTTTAACGACGGGTTGCCTCCCGCCAATCGCTTCTTTTTGAGGAGTCATGAGCTAGACTCCTTCCCATTTACGTTTTGTCATCTTCAAGCATCGGGAATGTACGCCTCTCTTTTTGTGGTTTATACTTGGTCTTGTAGGCGTGAATCTTCTTCTTGTAAGCCTTCTTCAATTCGTCTTTTCTCCTTTTTATTGCCTCATCTCCAGCTGTTTGGTCTTTCCTTTTTCTCTTTTTCTGTTTTACCCTTTTCTTTTTCACCAACTCTTGAACATCTTTCTCTTTAAATTTGATGACTTCATATTTCATGATGGTCCGTGCTCTAGGTTTAGTGGTGAATTGGTGATCAGCTTCCTCCTTCCTTTCCTTTATTCCTGCATCCTTTCCCGTGCTTATCCCTTCTCCAAATGGCATCGTATCAATGCATGCCACATCGGCGTGTTGTACCTCCATTCCTTTTACCTCTTCTGCCAATTGTTCTTCCAAAGAATCAAAAACAGTAACTGAACCCAGGGTATGTGAAGGACTATCCACAAACAGATCCGCCTTGGTCAAGTTTCTATCCAGATCGACTGGACTCGTCGAGTCCATTATGACGACTCGGCGAGTCGGATCGTGTTCGATCACTCCTGGAGTGTTTTCTGAGTTGGCTCCTTCCAGTAGCTTTTCTAGTTCCTCCAAGTCTTTGTTAGCATCTTCAACTCCTTCAAAGTGTAGTGTGAACTTACTTGGGTCTTCTTTTAGTAAAATTTCAAGCTCTTTTTGTAATACCTCATCATCCAATTGGATAAATGAGATCTCTTCTCTCTTTTCTTCTTCTTGCTTGACTTCTGGAATAGCTTTAAACATCACCGACTCATCCCCCACTCTTAATGTCAATGTAGACTCACATATGTCAATTAGGGCACACGCGGTGTTTAAGAATGATCTTCCCAAAATAATTGGTATTTCGGGGTCTTCTTCCATTTCCACCACCACGAAGTCTACTGGAAAAATAAACTTGTCTACTTTGATAAGGAGGTTTTCACAAATGCCTTGTGGATTAATTATCGTTTTGTTTGCCAAATGGATTCTCATATTTACCGGCCTTGGTGCTGGTAAATTTAGCTTCTTAAAGAATGAATAGGGCATTAAATTAATGCTTGCACCTGAATCAGCCAATGCTCGTGTAGAAATTTCATTACCAAATTGGCATGGAATTACTATGTTACCCGGATCACCCTTCTTCTCAGGCAGCTCACTCATCAATATCTCCGCGACTTCAGCCAAATCTTTCCTAGCAGCAAAAAGGCCCTTAAGCAAGTTAAAGTATTTCGGAGTTTGGAGCATTGTTTCCACAAATGGCATATTGACTTGTAAGGCTTTAACATGCTCCATGAAGGTTCTATAGGCTTGAACTTTTTCTGCAGGCATGGCTCTGGTTGGGTATGGCAAAGGAGGGTTGTATGGCTTTAGGAAACTGGCAGTATCTTCATTCCCGACGGGACTCGTCGAGTCCATGAGAGTGACTCGGCGAGTCGGGTCGGGTTTTTCTGGTTCTGGTTTTTCTTCCTTCCCTGCCTTCTTCTTGGAGACTCTTAGTGTTTCTGTAAATTCTTCTTCACTGCTGGAGGTTATTACGCTCACGTTCTCCTTTCTTGGATTGGGCTCGGTGTTGCTCGGAAGTTGACTCGGTCTTCTTTCATTCACTTGATGTGCAAGCTGTCCCAGCTGTTTCTCAATGTTGAGAATGGAAGCTTGCTGATTCCTCAGCATGTTTCTGGTTTCTTGCATTGCTACATCGTGATCATTATGTCTTTTCTCGGACGCGGTTATGAACCTTGTGAGTATGTCTTCTAAATTTGCTTTCTTTTCCGCCACCGGCTCTTCCTTTTGATAGAATCCCCTCTCCCTCTGTTTGTATTTCTCCTCCTTAGCCTTTTTATACTCTTCGTATGGGAGCCATTCCTTCTTGGGCTTCCTCCAGTCTTCATCGTATCTATCGCCACTGGAATAAAATACTTGAGCCTTTTTATTTCCATTCTCGTCTCGATCACAATCCTTGGTAAGATGGGGGCCGCCACAATTTTCGCATCCTACCCTAATAGCATGGATCGTTTGATCCATTTTCGTCATTCTTCGGTCTAGGCTATCGAGTTTAGCTATTACCGCCGCCATGCCATCGTTCACCGAGTTTACTGCTCCACGACTCACTTCATTCCTCGGATTGTGGTATTCTCTAGAATGCTTAGAGAATTCTTCAATCAATTCCTTTATTTCCGGAGGTGGCTTTCGGGTGAGCGGGCCTTGTGAATCGAGTAGTTGCCTTGTGGTGACATTAACTCCATCATAAAAGATGGAGACCTCCTGTTGGCTATTAAGATCATGGTGTGGGCAATTTCTAAGTAGGCTCTTGTACCTTTCCCAAGCTTCATAAAGAGATTCTCCGGGTTGTTGCTCGAAGTTGGCAATGGCTTTCTTTAGCTTGGCTATCTTGGAAGGTGGGCAGAAATGGTCAATGAACTCTTCTTTCATTTTGGCCCATGTGGTGACCGATCCGGGAGGAAGTGATTTTAACCAATCTTTCGCAGCACCTTTAAACGTGACAGGGAGCATTCGAAGAAGCTGGGTCTCGCGTGGAACATTAGGCACGTTGAAGTAGTCGGCCACATCATTTACTTCGTCCAAATGCTTGTAAGCGTCTTCATGATCTCTACCGTAAAAAGGGATCTCCTTGAGTTGAGCGAGAATATGGCCCTTTAGCTCAAACGTAGCGGTTGCGGGAATTGCGGGTTGCACAAGTCCCGGCCCGGTGTCATCACGCATCCTTTTCTTCCACTCCCCCATGGGGACTTCATCGATGTTAGCCATAGTGATAGCTAACTCTTCTTCGGAATCGGTTTCGTGCTCGGAAATATGCTCTTTTTCTTCCTCGGTCTCGTACTCGCTACCTTCGTGAATTGGTTCTTCAATTGTTAATGAGGCACTGGACGCTCCTGATTTGCTGCCTTTCTTCTTGCTGAAAACGGATTTCAAGTTCTTGAGTGGTGAGTTCTTTGAAGTTGCGGTTTCTCCTACGGCTTTTCCCTTGCTTCTCTTTAGTGCGGATTCCGGGTCTTCCAAAGGTGGTACTAGAGGTGTGTCCGATCCTCGGGTCATGAAACAGCTGAAAAAAAACGAAACAAAAGAAACGAAACGCGTAAAAGGAATAAAAACGAAATAAATAAAAAAAAAAACTGAAACAGCGATGGACTCGCCGAGTCTGCTCGAATGCACTCGGCGAGTTCAAGGTCAAAACAGAAAAGAAATTTTCTTAATTATTCTTAAAAACGAAATTTTATTAAAACTAAATCTACTTACTGATTTGCTTTGTAAATAACTTTGTGTAAGATAAATCCCACACAAAGGATCGATTAAACTAGATTTTACTATTAATTTTAGAACCGTTCCCCGGCAACGGCGCCAAAAACTTGATGTGTGTAAAACCCACTAGTTTTAAACCTACTTTTAATTATCAAATAACACACAAAAGGCAGTGAACCTATCAATAGTGGTATAGTTCAAGCAAGTAGGGTATCGAACACAGGGAACGGCAAATTAAATACTAAAAACTAATTTATCTAATTCAACTAATAAGTAGTGGTTTTCTCTAGTTTTACAAGACTAGAAACTTATTAATTATTACTAATTTAAGCTAGAAAATAACGACTTTGACTAGATTCAATAACGGAGAAGTACTTCTATTTAGTTCAACTTAATTGATCCTATGGTTGATTTCAAGGTAAAAGTGCAATGGATTAATTCTTTTGCTAGTTACCGATTCAATTGATTAATTCCGTATTCACTTCATTAATCCTTAGCAAATAAATCAATTTAAACAATGGCCAGTTGTCTATTTCAATTAAATTTACTAGATATAATATTCGGGTTAAGTTAGACTTGCAATAGCTAATTAATTTATCTTTTAATTAACTTCTTGTTTAATGGTCATCTCACAAGCTTGCACATAAATTTACTTGATTTTCTTATTAATCCTAGTTTCATGTTCATTACACTAGACATATGACAAAAAGTGTTCACTAAGCATATGAGATTGATAACTAATAGATGTTCATGCTAATTAATTATCTCCCTATTAACAGAAAATCAATTATCATTCATACACAAGGTTCTTTAGCAAGCTAAAATAACTAAATTAACCAACATAGAATTAATCCTACCAAGAATCAAACCATATTACCAATTTCGTATCCCCAAATAGAAGTTTAAAGAATTTAGCTCATAATTAAGGTAAATAACAGCAAACAAATAAGTTCAAGTTGCTTAATCATGTTGACAAAACAAAAGAAACAAGTAGAATGGTGGAATTATGCCTTAATTACTCCCAGAATTGGATTCTAGCTTCCTTGGTCGACTTCTAGGGTTCTTCTGGCTTCTTATTCGCAGCTAAGCACTTCTGAATCGTCCCAGAACTTCTGCCTCTCGATCTGTGGAATTATCTTTAAATAAGCGGTCCGACTCGTCGAGTCAAGTGGTGACTCGTCGAGTCCCTCTCACATTCTACGTATTGCGATAACTATCTGGGATCCCGAGTCATTATCCTTCTGATTCCTCGACCGGACTCGTCGAGTAGATATATGACTCGACGAGTAGAAGCTTCTTTTTCATTGTTTTCCTTCTTCATTCCATTCTCAATCTTCTAACCGCTTCTCTTGCTTCCTTTTGCTTCCGAGCTTCATCTTTGGACTGAAAAACATAATTTAACACTTTTAAGTACCTTTTGTCCATAATATGTGATAATTTAGCTAATATATGAATAAAAAACTATACTAAATACACACTAAATATGCACATATCACATACCTATTGAGGAACCCAAATTGATTCCCGAGCAATCGGAGGAAGGGAACAATAGTCACATGGTGAGTCAAGTTGGGACTCAAGGAGAACGAAGGAACAATCTGGAAAGGAGAAACAAAAAGGATGGGCGAATGTACAAAAACAAACAGAAGACCGTCTTTGCAGTTAGACAACTGAAGACTAGAGTCTTGCGTTGGTGGAAGTTGTTGGCAGATACTATGCCACGAGGAGAAGCCCTGAAAATGTCATGGGAAGAGTTCTTGGAACAATTAAGGGTGCAGTATTGTTCAAAGATAGATCTGATTGATCTGAACAATGAGTTCCAAAACTTAAAGAAGGGGAGTCTGAGCATAGACGACTATGCTACTGCATTCACTGATAAAATGAAGTTATTTCCATACCTAGTGCCAACGGAACTCTCCAATATTGAGAGGTTTGCTAATGGACCGCCTGCCGACTTTGGTCTGACAGTCAAGATGGCAACCACTCTGAAAACAGTTGTTCGAGCAGCTAAGAATGTGGAGGCCCAGCAGAAGGAAAAGGGTCTGGAAAGGATAGATGTTGGTGAAAAGAGAAAGTTCGATGGAACTTCAGGGTCCAACAAGAAAAACAAGTTCTCGAAGTCTGGTTCGAGGGGAGGTGGAGGCGAAGCCAAGTGGTGCGGCAAATGTAAGAAGAAGCATCATGGAAAATGTGAGGTAGTGGCCACATGCAACAAATGTGGAAAGCCAGGGCACTATTCCAATGAATGCACCCTCTCTAAGAAAGTTTGATGTGGTTGTGGTGAGGATGGACACATGTCGAGGGACTGCCCAAAGAAGAAGGAGGCAGCTAGACCCAACATTCCGCCAAAGCCGAAAGCGAGAGCATTCCAGATGACACTGGAAGCTGCTAAAGATGAAGCTGATGTCGCTTCAGGTACCTTTCTTGTAAACAAATTGCCTGCCCAAATTTTATTTGATTCTGGAGCCAACTACTCCTTTATATCGCATGAATTTGGTAGAAAACTAGCTTTGCCTGTTGATAGACTAGCTAATGCCTTATTAGTCGAAGTTGCTATTGACAAGTTTGTACCTATTAGTCATCGTATGAAAAACATCTTAATTGACTTGAATGGGAATAAGTTCCACGAGGAATTATTGCCTATTGAACTAAACGGTTTCGACATCGTGCTTGGAATGGATTGGCTTAGCGCCAATGACGCCGAAATATTGTGCAAGAAGAAGATAGTCAAAGTAAACCCACCAGGGAAAGAGTCGTTTGTGGTGTATGGAGATAAACGCAGAGTAAATTCTGGAATCATTTCATTGATGAAAGCCAGACAGTGTTTGGCCCAAGGATGTACATCGTATCTAGCATTCGTGATCGATGCTAAAAAGGAGAAAAAGGCGATGCAGAGCATTCCTGTCGTATGTGATTATCCGGAAGTATTTCCCGAAGATGTTCCCGGATTACCGCCTGATAGACAAGTGGAGTTTAGAATAGACTTGTTACCAGGGACAACGCCAATAGCAAAAGCACCTTATCGATTAGCACCGACGGAGATGAAGGAGCTGATGATGCAACTTCATGAGTTATTGGACAAAGGTTTCATTAGACCTAGTTCATCGCCCTGGGGAGCTCCGGTGTTATTCGTAAAGAAGAAAGACGGGAGCATGAGGATGTACATTGATTACAGAGAGCTGAATAAAGCAACAATAAAGAGTAGATATATATTGCCAAGGATAGATGACCTGTTCGATCAACTTCAAGGTTCGAGCTATTTCTCGAAGATCGATCTTAGGTCGGGATATAATCAGCTGAAGGTAAGAGAGCAGGATATAGAGAAGACTGCATTCAGAACACGATATGGGCACTACGAGTTTTTGGTTATGTCGTTTGGACTAACCAATGCTCCAGCAACATTCATGGATTTAATGAATAGGGTTTGTAATCCGTTCCTAGATAAATCTGTGATAATGTTCATAGATGACATTCTGATTTATTCGAAAAGCCAAGAGGAGCATAACAGACACTTACGAGAAGTGTTAGAAGTTTTGAAGAAGGAGAAGTTGTATGTAGAGGTGGCAATTTATGACACGACACGACAAAAATATATGACACGAAACGAAATTGGGACGAAACTAAAAGATGAATTCGTGTTCATGTCGTCTTCATGTTAGTTATAAAAAACACGATGTCGTGTCATGTCGTATTCGTGTTTGAAATTCGACACGAAATTGACACGATTTAGCCATTTTTTATCGTGTTTTCGTGTTTGTCGTGTTATATTTGATAAATTATTCATTAAATAAACTAGTTTTTAGTATATGTTATATTTGTTGTGTTGTGTCGTGTTTGTCGTTTTTTACTTCGTTCGTTTTCGTGTTAGTTAAAAAAAACACGACATCATGTCGTGTTCGTATTACAAAAAACATTGTCGTGTCGTGTCAGACAGAAACACGAAACGATAGCACGATTTGCCACCCCCAGCTGTATGCAAAGTTCTCCAAATGTGATTTTTGGATTCGACAAGTCCAATTCTTGGGTCACGTGGTCAACCAAGAAGGGATAATGGTTGATCCAGCAAAGATTGAGGCTGTGATGAAGTGGGAACAACCAAAAAGTCCCACGGAGATCCGAAGCTTTTTGGGATTAGCCGAATATTACCGAAGGTTCATCCAAGGCTTTTCTTCGATTGCTACTCCATTAACAGCTTTGACCCATAAAGGAGCTACTTATGCTTGGAACGATAAGCATAAAGAAGCATTCGAGAAGCTAAAGAAGAAACTATGCGAGGCACCGATACTTTCTCTACCCGATGGAGTTGAAGACTTCGCTGTTTATAGCGATGCGTCTGGGGTTGGATTGGGTTGTGTTTTGACCCAAAGAGATAAGGTGATCGCATACGTGTCTCGACAATTGAAAGAGCATGAAAAGAACTACCCGACTCATGATTTGGAGTTGGCAGCGGTAGTTTTCGCTCTGAAGATATGAAGGCATTACCTCTATGGCACGAAGTGCAAACTTTTCACTGATCATATGAGTCTCCAATATCTCTTTAATCAGAAAGAATTGAATATGAGGCAACGACGCTGGCTAGAATTACTTAAGGACTACTATTGTAAGATACTTTACCAACCCGGTAAAGCAAATGTTGTCGCTGATGCTCTCAGTCGGAAAGTCAATCTTGAAGGAAAAAGGCCAAGAGCGTTGAGAATTGAAGTTGTCTCGACCATTGTGGAAAGTATAAAGAAAGCTCAAGAGGAAGCTTCTGAGAAGAATGGCCGAAAGGAGGAACGTTTGGGCAAAACGTTGGTGTTCGGTATAAACAGTCATGGACTGAAGGTGTTCCAAGATCCGATTCGGATACCTAAGACAGGAGGAGTCAGAGATCGTCTGATGGAATAAGCTCACAAGAACATGTACTCGATTCATCCTGGTAGCACTAAAATGTATATGGACCTGAAACCCTACTACTGGTGGCCGACGATGAAGCTTGATGTTGCAAAGTATGTGGCCGAGTGTGTGACTTGTGCTAGAGTCAAGACACAACATCAGAAACCATATGGGAGTTTAGAACCTTTACCTGTGCCTATGGATAAGTGGGAAGACATTGCTATGGATTTTGTCACTAAACTACCCAGAACAAAGAATGGTCACGACATGATTTGGGTGGTCATTGATCGATTCACTAAGAGTGCGCATTTCATAGCAGCCAAGGAGAAATGGTCTATGGAAAAGCTTGTGAATTCTTATGTGAAGGAAATTGTGAGGCTTCACGGTGTTCCGTTAACGATTGTATCGGATTGTGATAGCTGTTTCACCTCGAGGTTTTGGAAAAGTCTACAAGAGGAAATGGGTACCAAGTTGTGTTTAAGTACAGCTTACCATCCGCAGACTGATGGTCAGAGCGAACGAACGATACAAACACTTGAAGATATGCAGAGAGCATGTACCCTGGAATTCCAAGGTAATTGGGATGAACATTTACCTTTGGTAGAATTTTCCTACAATAATAGTTTCCACTCGAGATTAAGATGGCACCTTATCAAGCTTTGTACGGATAGAAGTGTCGTACGCCGTCTTGTTGGCTTGAGGCTGGGGAAAAGCAGTTTATGGGACCCGAGATGGTTCATCAAACTGCTGAAAAGTTGAAAATAATTAGGGAAAGAATCTTAGCAGCTCAGGATCGTCAAAAGAGCTATGCTGACAACAAGCAAAGACCGATGACTTTTGAAGTTGGAGATTCGGTTTTGCTTAAAGTCTCGCCGTGGAAGGGACTTATAAGATTTGGTAAAAGGGGAAAATTAAGTCCAAGGTTTATTGGAACGTTT
Organism: Lactuca sativa; assembly: GCF_002870075.4. Lineage (NCBI taxonomy): Eukaryota > Viridiplantae > Streptophyta > Magnoliopsida > Asterales > Asteraceae > Lactuca > Lactuca sativa. The sequence continues at coordinate 52,577,064 of NC_056631.2, forward strand.
AAAGTTCTTCAGAGGATTGGGAACCAAGGTTACAAGCTCGAACTACCAGAAGAACTGAATGGAATTTATAACACTTTCCATGTGTGTTATTTGAGGAAGTTCACGGGAGAAGTTCCCGACATGATTCCACTTTCGGAGTTGAGAATTGATGAGCACAAAAGGTTGATTGAAGAACCAGAGGCAATCGTTGACCGAAAGACTAAGAAGTTGCGACACAAGATGGTCGAGTTAGTGCTTGTCCGATGGAAACACACGAATGGGCCGAATCTCACCTGGGAGACGGAGAGTGACATGATGGGTCGCTATCTGCATTTGTTTGTTGATGTGTGATTCTGGGGACGGAATCATTCTAAGGTGGAGAGAATTGTAACGCTTGTGTTTCTGGGCTTGTCATTAATGTTGATATAATAGTCTAGGTTAACCTTTGTAACCCGTTTTGAAATAATAGAAGTGTATTATTTGAGTATTATGTATTATGTGCTTAATTTAATTAAGAATAAAAATAAGCGTCAAAATGAGATGTTAAATAAAGCCGATATCTATGGATAATATTGTAGTAGTTGAAATGAGGATTCCGAATATATAAAGAATGTCGAAATCCGAGTTATAACGAAGAAGTTATGACCTGTCGAAGTTTCACGACAGAACCGGCAACGTTGAAAGACGTAAAAAGTGAAATTTACATTAGAGCGATATTTAGCCTTAGTAATCTAAACGAAAGTCGTATAGTTCGTTAAACCGAGAGCGTGCATAAAAAGAACACCCGAATCGGACTCCGTATGAGGAAGTTATGATTTTTCGAAGTTTCGACTTAACAGTAAGCAGCCCAAATACTCGATTTGAGATCGAGCGGTTTTTAGCCGAAACAATCTAAACGAGAATCGAAGATCTCGTTAATTGTAGTGAAACGATGAAAAGATAGTCGAAATCGGACGTCAAATGAAGAAGTTATGATTTTATAACGGATTTTTCTTGTCCCGACCTACTAAAAACAAATAATAAAAATAAATTCAAAATTAGCCGACGGAGTCTAAACGAAAGTTGTAGAGCGTAGTCTCACCTACGCGGGGATATAAAGAACGTCAAAAACGGAGTTCGTATGAAGGAGATATGAATTTTTGAAGTTTATTAAATAAATAAAATATTAAATTTAAATATAAATTTCGGATATTATCCAAAGGGGGGAGTCAGCGATCCTATCCAGGTTACGCCCAACATACCTAGATCTACGCCCAGTGTAAATCGAGGATCCAGACCCTATAAAAGGGAGTCGAGTGCAGCCGATTCATTAGCTCATTTTCTCTTCTCTCTCTCTCCCGTTTTTCATCGATTTACGTGCAAGAAATATCCCGAAGCCCCGGTATCAAACCCGAGCACCGAAGCAAGTACCGAAGCCCCGAAGATCTCGAGAAGTATGATTCCCGAGTCGAAGCTCTGCCCGCGAGGAGCCTGGTTTTTGTGAAGATCTTCCAGATCTACCGAAGATTACTACTTCTACAAGTCGTAGTGCTGTCCGATCATCTTCTGATCAAGTGAGTGTGTAGTTACCTTCTTCTAACGCATAATTATGAAGTATTTTATACGAAATATGTGTTATGTGTGTATTTGGTTGTTATATGCATGAATGTATATTCACTTTTTTCTATATCATAGATCCGATTTATTCTCTATAAAATATGTGTTATGTGTGTGTCTCATCTGTTATGTGGAATATGTATTGATTGAACATGCTATACAGGTTTTAAACTATGTATAAAAATATATATTTTTATCTACTAATATGATGGGTAGAACATGGGTAGATAGTTGATGTGTGATAAACAGATGAGAGACCTCGATGTTGTTGTTGTTGATATAGCTATTCAGCGGAATATGGATAACGACCATAAACTCTTTCTAGATAGTCTTGTGGAACGCTAGCAGGTTCATAACCTGTAGGTGTTGTGAACGATGTGTTCACCGATGTACTCTATCCCCCTCATGGTTGCCTTTAGGATATCTATTGTTGAGGAAACCCCTTAGCAGTAATGTCCGTCCCGATGAAAATCCTAGATTAGGTCCCTTGAGATAGATGTTGTTTTAGGGACATAAAGTGAGGATAACGGGAATGGGTAATCGGGTTATTGTTGGTTGGTGAAATTAAATATAATTATTTATTGTGGGTTGAAAACCCTATATGCTCACCAGGCTCCCAAGCCTGACCCACTCAGTTTTATTTGTATTACAGGAAGTGGCGCAAGGGCATAAGATGGATGAATCATCGAGTTTTTTTGTTTACAAGTCTGTATATGTATATATTTGTTGAATGACTTGTAATGTTATCGTTTATGCTTTATGGTCTGTATCGGAACATGACATCCCGAGTTTTGATTATATAATGAAAATTCATCTCACTACTAGAAAACAGCCCTTTAACAACGCGCAAACAATGACACGCGCTGATAGAGGACACGCATTTGTGCGTGCTCTAAAAATTAATATCAGTTTTCCAAAATTTGAAGGATAGAGGACACGCGTTTATTCGTGCCCTAAAATTAGTGTCCAACAAAAAAAATTAAAAACACGGAGGGCACCTATCATAAAAAAGTGCGTCGTCTAAAACTGTCGCTTTATAATTTTTTTTTTCACGGATGCGCGTTCTTCCATTTTTTTAATTGCCAAGTGGGGGGGGGGGGAATGATATCCCAAAAAAATTGAAAACCCCGCCCTGATACTCTCCTCCTTCTTCTTCGTATTTTGTAAAATCATCTTCCAAAGAAACCCTAAAAGGATTGTGTGGCTGTCGATCTTTCTCCCTTTTTGGAGCTCTGCAGCCATACGGAGGTCAACATTCTTTTCTCCACAAATTTCTGCCCTTGGGTCATCTTTATTTCCCTAATAGCGTGCCCTAACATTATAACTATTACTATGGTTTTCAGCCATTCGATGCTTCGTCTCTCCCCCATTCTCCTACACTCCTCCATCTTCTCCGAAGGTTCGCCTTCATGATTCTCTCACCCCACACTCAAGCGATTCTCTCCAAAAAATACTAGGTAAAACTTAATTTCATGATCTTGTGAACAAGAAAGTTAAGTCGTCATCGTCTTCTTCTTCTTCTATACCATATATATCTTTCATAGTCTCTCTCCTAAAACTGATCGACAACCTCAAATACCTTAGTCTAAGCCAGCTATTCATCCAAATCGCTAGAAAGTGGGTCTTCTCTTGCTCTCTCAAATTATCAGTCAATCGATTTATTGCCGTCACCTCCATATACGCGCTGGCTTCCCTTTGTTCCCAATAATCTCGCCAGTCAAATCAGGTACTTATCTCTCTGCTTTCTGAATTCTCCTAGATTGGAAATTCATTGATACTTCGATAGCTTTTAAACAAACAAAACTTAGTTTTTCTCTCAATAATCCCTTGGATTTTTCATTGGTGTTCCTCTTACTAGCTTCGATAACCTCTCTAATTTGTGAGATTTGTTTTTACTTTCTCGCCCTCCCTCTCTCTAAGAAGCAAACGCAGCCTCGTCGCCTTCAGTCACCCAACGATTGGATTCGTATATGACAACGATTTTATGTGTATGAGTTGTAGAAGCGAGCTATATGGAAACTGTAGAGTCTCTCTTGCGTGGATCTGGAACAAGTCATCCTCCATCCTCTGCCTTCAACCCAAAGGCAAAGGCAGTTGCTGCCTTCCCTGAAACTGATCCTGGCTTAAACCCAAGGGCAATCATGTCTTTTGCACAAGATTTGGAACAAGTCACCCCCTTCATCCTCATCATTGAAGTTGAATTGATGAAGTATTTTCATTCATGTATGAATCAGATGAAACTTAAATCATTTCATGCTACCACTTTTTAACTAATTGCTTCAAATCCTTTTATTTTTTCAGATATTGTGAGGGTTTCAAGTATGCTGCCAAATCAAGGGTTTACTGAGCTTGATAGACTGCGCCATGAAGTCCAAGTCCCATGGCATCTTCAAATGTTATGTCAAATGTTCTTGGGAGTAGGATTAGTGGCTAGAATGGTCTTCCACCAGAGGTACTTGTGTATTTTAATTTACTCTTTTTCTTATTATGTCTTATTAATCAATAATACTTTGTTTTAAGAGATAAATACAAGTTCATGGTATATGTGTATGATCATGTAAGCCTTAATTGCATCTATTGCTGATGTGGCTCCTTCTTTTGTTTAATTCATGGTTCAATAGGTTCCTATCATTTCATCTCACTATCTGTAATCGCATCCTTTGTTGATGTGGCTCCTTCTTTGTGCTTAGTTGCTGTTATCAGAAGCTACCACCTCATTCTTAACTACTGTGTTACCTTGTTATTCATGGTTGTTGTCTCTGCATGTTGTCCATTGATGTTGAGTTGTTGATAGAAAAATCTCACAATGTCATTCTGACCTAACACTTATTGTATCTAAATTCGAGTTAAGTGCTATTATCAGAAGACGTCATCCAGGAATCCACACCTCAAGTTTCTTCTTCCAAATGTTTGTGACCTTTTGGCTGTTGCTGCTTTTGTTATTCATGATTGTTGATTCCCCATGTTGCCCATTTGATCTTAACAACTTAATCTCATATTATCTCATCTAAGAAATATGGTTCAGGGATAAAATTTGGAATTTAGACACATACGACCTAACCCTTTTTAACAAATTATAGCTATTTGTTAGTTGTTGAATCATATATGACCTTTCATTTGTGATGTGAAGGCAAAGATTCAGAAGAAAGAGGGGATTCCATGGCATCAACAGATTTTGATCATTGATGGAAAGATCCTCGAGGATGGTAAAACTTTAGCAGATCATCACATCCGAAATGGATCTAGATTGGAGCTGGTTGTGAGTTTGGGAGGACCATAAAGTTGTTGTGTACGATCACCCTATCATGTCCCAAGCCGATGTCTCCTACAGGTATCTACATCGATCATGATTCGAATCTTTTTCGATCACTTCTCATTTCAATTGTTTCTACACAAATTCCTATGTCGATTGACTTGATTTTCATTTGATCACACATAATTGACTGATCTTTGTGTGTCCGTATTAGTTTACACCAGAGTTTCTTAGGTTTTGTTCATTCATTTTTGTATTTGATTTGGCCAAGTTTATTTTAGGTAAAATCGTGTTATTCAAAAGTGTATTCTTGTCATTTTGTTATTCTCTTTCGGCTTTTACTAATCTGGAACACACAACTAGGATGATTCAAAATCAATCAGTAACTTCAAATTACTTTCATTTATATTACACAGTATTAACTTAAGCTCTGTATTTTCCTAAATTCCTATTTATTGACTGAAAATTTAGCTGATTGTCAGTTGTTGAATCATATATGCAAGTTTTTGTTAAGACTTTGACAGGGAAGACCATAAAGTTAGAGGTGGAGAGCTCAAAGAACATTGATACTATGAAGTCAAAGATTCAGGACATAGAGGGGATTCCACTGCATCAGCAAATGTCTTCTGCCTATTCTTTCCTCTAAATGGTGTACGACCATACAACATCTCATATAATAAAATACCTGAAATAAAAAAAAGAATATAATAAAAAATTAGTTAAAGTATTGAAATGGGTAAAAGAAGGTAATTCAAATAAATGGTGTATATTTTATTGAAAAATTTTAATGCATGAAAATTAATAAGCTTACCCACTGCCCACTAATCAATAGCACTGGAGTGGCCAGCTCCTGTTATGATTTCCTGAAATATCATCATAATTTCAAAGGGTAAAATAAAGAGACCATAAATAAATGAAATTACGTAAATGCCCTTTGAGTACTTTTCATACTGGAGAAATGTATTCTTCGGTCCCAACAAATGAATTTGATTGTGTAGAAGGTTCTGCAACAAATGTAGGTGGTGGTTGGCTTCTAGATTTTCTTCTTTTAAGTTGAGGATGTTTTATAACCTACAAAATTAAAATTAACATACGACAAAAATAAATAAATAAATCCAGAATCTTGTAAGAATATAAGTCATTTTTTTTAAATAGAAAAGGACATACTTGGGATTTACATGAGTTCTGAATGATAAATCAAAATCACTCTATAAAACATGTCCATCTATTTGAAGTAATATATTCTCTAGTTTCAAATCCCTATAGATGATCCTTGAATAAAAAAACAGAAATTGAATGAAAGATGTAAGGGGTAAAATGGGGTAAAATGTTGGAAAGAACCTGAAAGATGATGTGACTTTGAAGGTAACATGCGGATTTTTGTTAAGATTTTGACATTGAAAACCATCATCCTGGAGGTGGAAAGCTCGAACAGTATTCGTTATGTGATGGAAATGATTGAGGAGAAAGAGGGAATTCCAGTTAATCAGTTATATAGTTAGTTTTAAAAGACTGATTTACTCTAGCATTTTAATAGTTTTAAGTTATTTTTTTTATTTTAATCTGCACAGATTGTTGAACTTGGTGATCATCCGTATTTTGTGGGCGTCCAGTTTCATCCCGAGTTCAAGTCTCAGCCGGGAAAACCTTCTGCACTTTTCTTAGGTACCGCCAACAAAACTATCTATCAACACTTTGACTTTTCAATGTAAGGGTAAGATAGTCATTTAGTCTTTTGACAATTTATATTTTATTATGCAGGTGTTCCAAACCAAGTTTGCTAAGATAAGCGTGGGTATGAATTTCTCAGTCCTTTCGCCTAATTGCTCTCCTCCCAACACATTAAAATTGATGAATGTTTTGATTTTTTTTGGCACTAACACTTAGATGACGCTTAATTTGACTTGTTGTTGGAGAGGGTAGTGGAGTGGGTTTGCTGAGTGCTGATTGTGTGTTTGATGGATGAATTAGTCCTTTCACCTAATTGTCGTACAACCTCTCATGCAAAGTTCCTGCATTCAGGTTATTCTTTTAGAAAGGAAATTGTCAAAGGAGAATTTAGTCATGGGTTTCTTTTAATGTTGTACATGTTTTGTTTTCTTTAATAAATATTATGCAATATTAGCAATGTGTTACATTTACTTACTATTGGAATGATTATTTGTATTTGACATACTAGTGCAATGAATTATCTTTATTGTTTATGGTATTTTATTTTTTATTATGAGACTTTTAATGTGTTATTTAATTTGAAAATTAGTAAATCTATCAAAAATATATAATTTTAAAAACATTTAAAATTATGACACACAAAGATGTGTGTCCTCTTCATTTATGACATGGCCTTTCTTGATAGGGGCTTTCTTGATACGCATTGCGTGTCATTAACACGCGCGTCGTAAGGTTACGACACGCGAATGCATGTCGTCTTCCTTTATGACAGGGCCTTCCTTGATACGCATTGCGTGTCGTAAACGCACGTCGTAATTACGCGTCGTAAATGAGCGTCATAAATGCACGTCGTCTATAGATGACGCGCAAAAGCGCGTCGTCTCTCTTTATGACAGGGCCTTCCTTGACGCGCATTTGCGCGTCGTCTGAGCCTTTTACGAAGCGCAATGAGCGTCGTAAAAGGTTGTTTTTCTAGTAGTGTCTATTGATGAAATGCTTTGATAAATATTATTTTATCATATTTTGTTTTGGGAACAAATTCCGCAACTCTTTTAAATCAAAAGGATTTACTCTGAAATTATTTTAAAAAGCATAAATGAAATCGGTCTTTTCTGGCCGTGATTTTGGGGATGTCACGACTGTCATAGTTGAAGGAGGAAACCTGCCCCCACAATCCGCTCACTTTTCCGATGTTCCTCCTTCATAGCCCCCTGTTGAGCCTCCCGGATCCGCTCCAGAAGCGGAGTCACCACTGTCATCCTTAGACAAATATCATTGATCGGCACTGCCTTGCGGCTAAGCACATCGGCCACGACATTGGCCTTCCATGGATGGTAAAGGATCTGACAATCATAATCCTTCACCACATCAAGCCACCGACGCTGCCTCATATTCAGATTTGGCTGGTCCATGAGATACCTCAAACTTTTGTGGTCTGTGTAAATCGTACAACGAACCCCATAGAGGTAATGACGCCAAATCTTAAGGGCGAACACAACAGCCCCAACTCCAAATCATGCGTCGGGTAGTTCGCCTTGTGAGGCTTCAGCTGCCTCGACGCGTAGGCGATGACATGCCCTCTCTGCATCAATACCGCTCCCAAACCTGCCATGTAACATAAATTGAGATCGGCTAAATAATCTCTAGGGGTACACCCCGGAAAGATAAAAGTCCTTCACATTCACCTTTCTCATCCTTTAACTTTCTACTTGAGAACTGATTCTGGTCTTCTAAGTCAATGCTTGACAGGGAGCTAGAGGGTAACACAGGATCATCACTAGGAGGAATTGCTGACATGGAATAGCTTCTTAAGTGTCCAAATAAAAAAATAGGGGATGCTGATGTGGCGGAAGGGTTGACTTTTTTTGATGAGGAACGGATGCTTGAAGAGTTCATTTGAGGGGAGGGGGGTTAATGAAGGAGATGGAGAGGGAATGGAATTTGTTAAAGGGAGTAACCATTTTAATAAATCTCCACATGGATCTTGACTTAAGGGAATTATGGATTCTATAGCTGTGTGATTTCTAAAACTGGATCTTTTAAACCATCTACACCAATGTTTACCTGTAAAAGCACCTGCATCCTTCCAAACAAGAAAATGGAATGCAAATCAGTAATGATTATTTGCTTCCTTTGTTTGGATGAATGGAAAGGAATAGAATAGCAAATGAAAGGAATGGAATGGAATGAAACATTCCATTCCTTCTCCGATTTAATCATACCAAACACAAAACAATGAGATAATTATCATAAACAAGGAATGGAATGGAATGCAACTCCACCAGAAGTACTTCCATCAAGACTTCTCTAAACGTTTCTTGTGTTTTTCTTTTTGACCAAAAGTGGCTCATCTGACTCAGCAGTTCGAGCAAAAAATTAGGAATTCCTAAATCTCTGCAGAATCATTTTGGTTTGTCTTCTGTGATCTTGCATTCTGAGAAGAGATTCACCAGTGGAAAGATCCTTTTTTGGTTCAGTCTTTTCATCCTAAATGTCATTAGCATTTTGAGTTGTAACATGTGCATCAGGACTTGTAACTGCAGAAACAGGGGACCCATTGGCCTCACCGTTTTGCTTTTTGGCATTTGGGCCTATGTCATTTTTACTGATTACTTCAGCAACCTTGAACGGTGTAATGCTAGTATATGAACCTGTTCTCCTGTAAACAAGAAAAAATGTAATATTTTATATGGATAAGAAAGTCAGAGCAGTTATATTTAGGGGAATGTAATTCTCATTGATTGAAATGACAAATTACATGGAAAAAAAATTCTTTTTATAGATAAAAAGATTGACCTCTATAGCTCTATGTCTAAAACTAAATCAAAGAAGAGATTTAAGAAAGAATGTGTACCTAGGAAAACAAAGGGGCGATCAAATGCTTTAAAAGATAGCATATTTGGTTCTTCATTCCAACAGCCAGGAAGTTCCTCTGCAAAAGTGATGAGCACCAATTAATCAATTATAAATCAGTATATGGTACATTTAAAAGATGCATGCATATAAGAAAACTTTTGTCATCATGTAAGAGAGCGCATGTTGCCGACACATCACAAATTCACACATCCATTTCAATACACAATAGCCACACTCCTGATTATGTGAAAGTTAAGCATGACAAGGTTTAATTTCATCTAAATATTGATAAACCACATACGTATTAACTATGAAGATGACAAATATTCTCATACACACCTGACTAGTCTCATTACAGACATGTCCGATTAAACTATATGCTACCAATGTTACAGAATTAGCATAGTTACTAGACTAGATTATTAATTTCAGTTAATTCTCAGTTGGTGTTTTATTTTCACTCAATATCATATTATCTCACTATGAATATATTGGTTTTTCAGTTTAACAAAATTCATTAAACATTTCAAATAACGATTCAAGATTATCTGAATGAGAAGAGCAATACCATCCTAGTCGAGTTAATCAAGCGTTGTGCCAAGAAACAGAAACACTAGATATAAAAATGAAGAAACCCTAGTCAATGTGACTCATAAGATTAAAAGACACTAATTGATTTAGGCCCTAAAATTAACAAAGAAGTTGTGCTAGCATCCATGCTTGTACAAGGAGATTAGAGAACTAACCAGTGAGTGCATACTCAGGAGCTAAGAAACTGATGGTGCCTGCTACGCGTGTATGCAAAGAATCAAGAAAAGAAACATAAAAAAAAAAAACTTAATTAATCGACTAACAAGAAGACTTACTGGTTCAGTGATTTTATCTATATCAAAAAAAATTATTTCAACCTTTTACAAAGTCAAAAGCGTCAAAACAAAATAAAACCCATCGATATTAGAATATGAATGAAATAGGGCTCACCCGAATATGATATCTATCCATTCATGTAAATGTGCAGAGACATGCTCACTCTCAAGAGCCATGCGATGCTTATGCACAAAATCAATAGGGATTTCGGCCCAAGGAGGAAGCTTAACACAATCTGAACATTGATGGTCGGCGTGAGCGACGATTGAACATCGATAAAGACTTACATAACAGATGAACCTTCGATTAAACCTTCGATAGACTTGACGATAAAGACTTATAGTTGCGGAGATGGTCGACGATTGAACATCGATGGTCAGCATGAGAGTAAGTCGAGCAAAACCAGCAAATCAATCGAACAGGGAGAACAGATTGAGGGAGGGTTGTGTGATACGAACTCGAAACCTTAGTTCAAGCAATAATCGATTTTGTGGCCCTATGAATGTAAAGTGTTTGATATATTGTGAGAAATGAAGCGATAGAGATCGAGCTATGGAGGATGTGTGTCATTCTTTGAGGGATGAAAAAAACCCTAGTTTCCTATACTTTCCGAGGACGATCGATCTATGGAGGATGTGGGTCATTCTTTGAGGGATGAAAAAACCCTAGTTTCCTAGACTTTGTGAGGACGAGGTTTTCTAGTTTTTAGATTCCTGCAAGGTATTAAGGAGTGGTGAAGAAGCAGATCGGATAGAGGAGAGAAGGAGGGAGAGGGGAGAGTAGTAGACTGCGAAGATGAAAGATAGAAAGAAGGCAGAAGACGGGTTTCAAAATTTTGGGGATTTCCTTTCCCTCTCTACTAAACCCGCGTTTCATTAAAATTATAAAGTGACGGGTATAGTGGACGCGCGTTAAAAATAAAGTGCCCTCCGTGTTTTTAATTTCTTTTCTAGAGACACTAATTTAAGGGCACTCAGTAATGCGCGACCTAAATCCTTAAAATTTTTGAATAGGTGACACTTTTTTAATTTCGCTCTCTAATGCGTAACATAAATCAAAGAGCGTCGTGCTTTGCGCGTCGTAAAAGGGTCTTTTTCTTGTAGCGACAAAATCCTCCATGCCCTCAGGCAGGGATAAGATTGGCGCTTCGCACAATCTCTGCCTCAGCGTCTCGAACACGGCCTGCTGCTCAGGCCCCCAGCGATACACCACCGACTTCTTAGTCAGTCGGGTGAGCAGAACTGCTATCTTAGAGAAGTCCTGAATGAATCTCCGATAGTAGCCTGCCATACCTAAAAAGCTCCAAATCTCAGATCGAGACCTCGGAACCTCCCAATTCATCACGGCCTCTACCTTGGCCGGATCTACCGAAATCCCATTCTGGTTAACAAGGTGCCCAAGAAACTGCACCTCATGCAACCAGAACTCACACTTGGAGAACTTAGCATACAAGTTCTCCCTCCTCAAAGTCTCCAGAACCTCCCGCAGATGCTCCTCATGCTGCTCCCGCATCTTGGAATAAACCAAGATGTCATCAATAAATACTACCACAGACCGATCTAACATCGGTCTACACACGCGGTTCATGAGACCCATGAACGCGGCAGGAGCATTGGTGAGCCCGAAAGGCATCACCACAAACTCATAGTGGCCATAACGCGTCCGAATCGCAGTCTTCTGCACATCCTCCTCTCTGAACCTCATCTGATGATACCCTGAACGCAAATCAATCTTGGAGAACCAAGATGCTCCCTGTAGCTGGTCAAAGAGGTCATCAATCCTCGGAAGTGGGTAGCGGTTCTTCACCGTTACCTTGTTCAGCTCCCGATAATCTATACACATCCGATGCGACCCATCCTTCTTCCTCACAAACAGAATCGGGGCTCCCCAGGGGTGAACTGCTTAGTCTAATGAAACCCTTTTCTAACAGCTCCTGCAGCTGTGTAGACAACTCCTGCATCTTAGGAGGAGCCAACCGATACGGTGCCTTGGCTATCAGAGCCGCACCAGGAACTAGGTCGATCCTGAATTCCACCTGTCGTTCCGGAGGTATCCCATGAACATGAGTTAGACAAATTCCATTTTTGAGGTTAAGTTTAGGGTTGTCAAGTGGTTATAAGAGTAGATAATACCAAGAAGCAAGCACTATGGGAGAGAAGAATTGATTGTATAATATTGGATATGCTAAAAACTCCAAAGCATATAGGTTTTATGTAATATAAATTAATGATAAAGATCGAATGTGTTGCCTGCAGCTGATGAAGACCAAAGGGAGGTTGCCTCAGAGTTGCATAGCTGGCAGATGACGCATAAGCAGCTCCAAGAAGGCTCGGCTATGAAGCAGGGGCTAGAACAAGAGTTGGTTATCCTAAAATAAAACTTGATTCTGACCTTGAGCACCTTGAGAAACTGAAAAGGAATTAGAGTTAGCGGAAACATTAGAATTAACCCCACACCCCTTTGGTAGCAAATCGCCCATTATTTTTCCCCTATTAAATTTATTTTTCGATTTTCCACTAGTAGATGTGGATGAGTACAATGCAACGAACGATGTAAGAGAGGCATCACCGGTAAGATTAATTGATTCTTTACGTGACTCATGTATGAGGAACATGCTCTTTGATTCAAGGAACGAAGGGAATGTCTTTGTATTTGTGATCACATCAACAATGTTATGGTAGGAGCAGTGTTGCAAAACTCGGCCTACTCGGCCGAGTATTCGGCCGATTACTCGGAATCGGCCCTCCACCGAGGCGAGTAATGTGAACTCGGCCAAAAAACTCGGATTCAGTCAAACTCGGTCAAAAATCGGTCAAACTCGGTCAAAATCGGTCAAACTCGGGCCTACTCGGTCAAACTCGGCTAACTTGGTCAAAATCGATCAAACTCAGTCAAAGGGTCAAATTGTCATAAAAAAAGGAAAAATCAAGAATTTCAAGATTAATATGTATAACGCACTTAATGATTTACTATTTAACACACACATGTGATTATTACTACATATATATCTTAAATTTTCAGTAATTATTCACATAGTGAGATAATTATGTGTATTTCAGTTTTTATGTATTCACATGTATCTAATTTTGGTTATATATTTCAATCAAATTATGATTTTAACTTATGATTTTGACATATATAATTTTCCAAAAAATATTTCTACACGAATTACCGAATCCGAGTACTCCCGAGTACTCGCTACTCCCCAATCGGCCGAGCAGGTACTGAGTAGCGAGCTCTACAACCTTGGGTAGGAGGGTGGTAATTGTTGAAGGATTTGCATGACAGGTTCGATTTCATCAATTTTGGAATCATAATTTGCAAAAGCCTCAACTAGATTGTTCATGGAGTGACAAAATTCAGTAATAAAGAACGATCCTTTTTTCGTGTTGCGGAATTGCTCTTGGAGTTGGAGCATTCGAGACATTTTGTTGTTGAGAAAAAAAACTCGTCTACATCGAAATCCATGATAACCCAAACATAGGAATGAATTATCAATGAAAGAGTGTTGACTTTTAAACTCAACATGATCTACTAAGATATCAAGGAATTTGATTATCATTATACCTAGGGTTGGCAATTCTCGACACGACACGCAACACGACACGAAATAAATGGGTTTGGGTTGAGTTTTTCAACCCGCCAACCCGTTTATTAAATGGGTCATATATGGGTTTCTCAAAAAATAAACGGGTTGACCCGCCAACCCGTTTATATTCTTAATAAAAAATTTATTTTATTTTTAAATGTATTTATGTATCAATTATTAATATTTAATAAGTATTGTATAATATATACCATTGATTCATAAACTATTTGACTGTTTTGACATTTTGACTTGTGGTGGATGGTCTAAAGTTGTAAGTCGTAACCTATAAGGCTAAGTTTGTAACATGTTTCTATGAATATTTTTAATTTTCATTTGGATGTTTAAGACTTAAATGCCTAAAATTCAGACCTACGAACCCAAATCTGACCCATGAACCCGCCAACCTGTGAACTCGTATAAATAAATGGGTTGGCGGGTCATATATGGGTTTATGTTCCAAACCCGCCAACCCGTGACTTGTATATTTAAATGGGTCGTGTTTGGGTTGACATATTTTGACCCGCCAACTCGCGACACGCCAACCTGAACACGACACAATTGCAAGGCCTAATTATACCTTGGGCGTGTTCGACACGGAGCGTTTGAGAGCTTCTAGCTTCTAGCGTTTGACAAAACGCTCCGTTTAAAACAAAAATTATCGTTTGACACTATAAACTTCTAGCGTTTAGTTTAATCAAAATGCTCCAAATCCAAATGCTACTTCATGTAGCGTTTAACAAAACGCTACAAGCTACCCGCTACCAGCTAGTTTTGCCGAACACACCTCTTATCCACCCGGGTTCAGTTCATGGAAGACGAAATACATTCATCATGCCAGTTAAATCTTTTATTTTTTCTCTATTCCTTGTGTTCACTTGCGTAGGTAGATACGACTAGCACTAATCGGGTAATAAAAACAAACATATTAGTATGAAACTCATGTATCATATGACACAAATTTATGTCCATATAATGTCGAATTGTCGACGTTATTTGACACCAATGATATCAAACAGTAATAGTAACAATCACATGATAAAATACAAAGAAACTCCATTCAACACCATAACACAAACCGAAAACCTTCATGTTCCAAGAAGATCCACCAAGATCATGCATTTTGCATTTCGACCACCTTTTTCCAAGAAGGTCGGGTAGAGATTTCTTCCCACCATCGTCCCACATTCTTCCTTGACTTGAACAGCTCAGCCCTGTTAGTTTTCTCCACCAAGTATTGGGTGTTAGGCAAGTGAGAGAGATCAGCCAATGTGAACTCATCACCTGCTAAGTATCGAGTCACACCAAGCCTCTTCTCATAGACATTAAGAACTTTTACAAGCTTTGATTCGTTTTGTTTGATCAATGCCTCATCTTGTTTCATTTTCATTCGTGGAGCAAAAAATAGCTGAAAGGTGAGAATTGAGCTTGGGGGATTGAAGCTTTGTGATTCTGCTTCTAGCCATTGATCGATTGAAGCTTTTACCAATGGGTTTGTTCCAAATAGGCCAATGGTTCCTTTGTTTTGGTACTTTTCTGCTATATATCGACATATGGCTCTAGACTCTGTAATCCACACAAAGAATCCATCAATTCTCAGTATTTTATCTGCTAATGACGCTCTGATTCAATCGTAAATAAGTAGCATCGCTCATATAAGTTTTTGACGCACACATACACATAGACGAGGATATACCAAATAGGGTGATTTCATCATCTTGAAATGCCGGAACTTGGCCAAAGGGCTGTATCAGAAAGAGCAATAAAGAGAGGTGAATTGCGATTCTCTTTCAAGCATTTAAACAAATAGTTAGAATCCATGAGTTACTTGAATCAGTTTACACCAAAATCGTAAACGGTGCAATTACCTGCTACACTAAGATTCAGGACAGGTAATTTGACATGAAAAACGAGCTGCATTAAACTCAAATTTTCCTCCAGCATAATTAAACGACGAATAACGAAAGAAAGAAAAAAATCAGAGTAAACCATTATATGTACCTGAAGTTTAAGGTAATCAGGTTTCTTTTGTTCGCCTTTCGCCATGCTGATGGGTACAAGCTGAAATGGGACATCTTTCTCAAGGAGGCAGGCCAAGACCCTTGACACGGCGGTCGAGAATGGTGGTCCGTACACCTTCACCGGCGTAGCCATTGAGCTAGTGGATAAGTCAATTGGATGAGTTCAGTTTCTGTTTTATGGGCGAAAAGGTTGGAGCGAGGCTCATCACGTGATTGAACATAAATGGGTTCCCTGCTTATCACGTGATTGTACATGAACGTGATTCCCTGCTTGAACATGAATGGGTTCCCTACTAATCTTGTATTCTAGACTAAACTAGTAATTGAGTATCGGGGGTGTTTTCAGTTGTTTTTGTGATGTATTAGAATATCATAAGAAAAGAAAATAATCCTACTAATAAATGAAAATTTTTTGACACTTGTTATTTTTTATTTTATTTTGATATATGTTATTTTTTAGGATTTTTAAAATTGTTATTTTCCACTTGTTATTTTTTAGGAATTTTAATTTTTTTTAAAATAAATTTCCAAAAAATTCTAGTGGTATATATATAAAGTTATCATTCTATTAATTTGATAATAAAATTCTCATAAATAATGCTAACGATTTGATTTCTTTCATAAATGTTCCAAAAAATTATATTTTTTTATTGAAAAACATTATTTTATAAAATATTTAATGTTTATATGTTCATATTAAATTTTGATTTTTAATAAACTCGTGTGATATACAGGTCTTACACCTAGTATTATATTATGGGGACGGGATGAATACGAAAGTTTAGAAATAAAAGAGTGAAAGAGATATTTGTTATAAAGTTGAAGGTGGATGGGGTGAATATAATATTTTTAAAAATGAAAGGAATGAAAAATATCATTTTACAAAATAGATGAATTGCACCGAGGGATTATATAAAGTTGAGAGATGAAAGATAAATGAGTGAAAATTGCATTTTACAAACTTGAAGGCGGAGGGTGAAAGTGATATTTTAAAAAATATATTAATAAAAGTATTATTTTATAAAATGAGGGTTCCAAGCGACGACGGATTATATAAAATTGAAGGATTGAAGTTATATTTTATTCATTTTCCTAGTTATACCTTGTGCATTAGGAGTTGTATAAATAGCTACATTAGACTTTCCTCATAAACGAAAACTTACAAACTTTATATATATATATATATATATATATATATATATATATATATATATATATATATATATATATATATATATATATATATATATATATATATATATATATATATATATTAAAATTGTCTGGGCTTAGCTACAGTATTCTGTTATTTTTTTGTCTCATTTGACCCTTCTATTTTCCTTCTTTTTGTTTTCTTTCTTCCTTCTTCAATTTTGTATCATCTTCCCCTTCTATTTCTCTTTATTTGTTTTCTCAATGTTGTTGGTTTCAATCTTTGAAAGTGGGTTTATGGATGTATGCGTTTCCTGGGCACGTATCGCCTCTGCCCTCCCATGGCTTTTTTTTTTTTTTTGTTTCCTTCGTAATCGTTTTAGATGCAACGTGTTTGTCATCGCCTCTATCGATCAATATCTATCTTCCATTTGTTCCTCCACCTCTTCACCGCTTCTTTGTATCGATTTATCATCTCCCCGTGTTTATGTGACTCTGTCCATTTCTGTTTATTTTCTTTTTTTCCTTCAGGGTTACGCTTTTCACTTTCGATCCTTCCACTTTGTTATATATTATACTAATTATTAAGTTTATAGAAATGGTCCCTCAACTTTATTATATATTATACTAATTCTCAACTTTATTATATATGTTGACAGAAATGATTCATCAACTTTATTATATATTTTACTAATTCTCAACTTCATAGAAATGGTCCCTCAATTTTATTATATATTATACTAATTCTCAACTTTATTATATATGCAAGATAGGTCCATATGATTCCTTCGTCTCCATTTCACAATGATGTTTAATGCGGTAATTATACCATATATAAAGAACACTTCACAATGATGTTTAATGCGGTAATTGTACTTACTTTCTTTCGGTTAATGGCATATTTTTTGTGTAGGGTTAAGGAGAGGTTGCAAAAGAGGGTGGTCGTGAATTTTCTCACAAAGATAAAGTGATGTTTGATCGATTGGAGAACAAAGAGGTTGTGAGGTTACATACACATTATTGAATCAACGGTTTTATTTGTTCATTCATGAACTGTTAAAGGGCTATATATATATATATATATATATATATATATATATATATATATATATATATTATGTTTTTCATTACTATTTGTGTATTCTATATCTTTAATATGGTATGGTAGGCTTTGAATTTGGTTTCCAGTTTCTTTTGAAAAGAAATTGGGTTTTTACTCTGCGGTTGACAGAAACGTAGTAATCAAGCTAATAAATATTAAAAACAATACCATTTAACTATAACAAAAAACCGTCATTGAGGGATTCCAGAAAAACGACATTAAATGTTTCCGACCCCCGCAAAACGGGGGATCTAGTTTATAATAAACTAATACAAAACTATGTAAATTTATATCTGATTTAGCGACTATTTAACATTACAAGTTTTATTTAATCTAAAGATTATTTTTGTAATTTTGAAAGTTTTATAGGGATAACTTTGCAAAAAAAAAAAAAAAGAAAAAAGAAAAACACTTGGTCGGAGGTTTTGAACTGTAACCCAAACTTCTAAAATGTTATTATATAGAACTGATAATTTCATATATATCCTTACAAACTTTAAATATTACTTATATATCCTTACAAAATTTAAAATTACGTATGTATCCTTAGAAAACTATAAAATTCAAATCCATATCCAAACTCATATTTTAATTTGGGTTAAATCATTAAACTAATTTATTATTGAAAAATATATCTAAACTTTTAAAATAACATATGATATTACTAAACTACCATTCCTTAATTAAAGATTAGTATTTAACGATTTAAAATTTAATAGTGAAAAGCTTCAAAACTCCAATAGGTCACCAAGATCTCTCTCTCTCTCTCTCTCTCTCTCTCTCTCTCTCTCTATCTATCTATCTATCTATCTATCTATATATATATATATATATATATATATATATATATATATATATATATATATATATATATATATATATATATATATATATATATATATATATATATATATATATATATATATATATATACACACGCCATTTTTTATGAATATCTTTAACATAATTTTATGTTAATGGAATACAAAGAAGCAAATGCACAATAAACAGAAAATATTTCCTCTGTAAATATGTGGATCCACAACTTAAGAATGGCACGACCTCGAAATAGACACACTAAACCATAATAGAAGGTTGCCGACTTAAAGTGAAAATCGTCAGCCAATTGTTAGCCTTCACCTTCACGCATGAGCAAATATTTCCCTTTATCATGAACGTAACTCCCACCCATCCCCCTTTCTTTCTCTATAAAATATCTCTTTCTCTTAGCAATCAATATATAGATCATATCTAAACAAAACCCAATAAAACAGCAAAAGCATCAAATTTGTTTATAATAACTATTTAGTTGGTTGCTTTTTTTTTTTTATGCAATGAAGCCTAAGAGAAAGACCCACATAACACAAAGTACAAACACAAGCACAATATTACCTTTAAGAGAAAATATAATTTTCAATATTTTTTCGCCGAGGGTTATCAATGACGCTAATGGTTTTTCTGGTTATAATCTACATAAGATAGTGAGTTCTCTCTATTGCGAACCAAAATTAATAGAACAATGATTAATTGAATGCAAAAACATTAATCGAATGGAGTAGATGATAAACTATTGCGACCAAGAAAAGGAGTTGATTATAGAATCTGCAATGAGGAAGAAACGGGCAGGAAGTTTTTGGCACACACGATTTTTTTTAATTAGCTTTAGTCCTGATCTTTAATTTAGTAAAGGGTATTTTAGTAATATCAATGAAATTTTGTATTTTAGATAAGATTTTTAATATTAAATTTATCTAATCCTAATTAAATTATAAGGTTGGATATAAATGTGAGTTTTATATTTTCAAAAGGATATACATGTAATTTTAAAATTTGTAAGGATATAAAAGTAATATTCAAAATCCGTAAGGATATAAATAAAAATTTCCCAATAATAGAGAACGAGGAAGGTAAAAGGTTCAGCCTGGGACGTATAAATATAGTAATGACTAAAATAATATTAAAAAGTGTGAAAAAATCTATTTATTAACATTGTAAATCAACCATATAAATACCTCCCACAGCGATGTGGGATAAGTGATATTACAAAAAGAAGGGAAGCTGAATTTGGCTGATATTTTTTACCTATTGTCCACATTGATCAGAGCAAAAAAGCATGAAAGTGTAATGTTTTTATTAATTGAAATGCATTCGTATCCTTTCTATTTTTGCGGTATATAATTCCAATCAAGTTACCATTAATTAGTGAAGTGTGTTATTTTCTTTGATGTTCTATAATATGTTTAAGGGTTTATAACACAATGGTGGAAAAACAACTGGAAACCTTTTTTGCCTCTATGGAAAAAAGTTATGGGTCCATCTGTGCAGTAGCTTGATAAGTTAATCAAACAGGCAGTCTTATAACCAATCTTTTTAAGACCAACTTGTTTGAACCAGATTTATAATCATTAAGAGTCGATGTTAACTTTTTGATTATTGGCTTGTAGAAGCAAGAAGGAAATAGTAAAGCATTCAAGGATATGTTTTAAGGTCGAAAGCCTTTTATTTTAGAAGAAGCACCAAAAATATTTGGTCGAGGATGTCGGATAAAGTGTTTAGAACATTTACATGTAGAGACCATTTCACTTTCTAATCCCACATACAAAGAAATATTGTTATCTTATATACTCATTGTATATAAAATCAAATAGGTTATGATTAATATAATCTTATTTCATATGGTATTCTAGTTTGTTAAATAAAAATAATATCTGATACTATTTGTAATAATTGTATCCAACAAATGAATCATCCTGAATAGAATATAAACCAAATCAATTTGGTTTTTATTTTACATGTCAAATGATCACTTATGTGTCATATAATAATATAGGAAAGCGATAATATAGGAAAGCGGAAATGATACGCTAATTATCATGTTTCAAATATATCAAGTCACACATTATAAATTGAACTTGGTTAACAATGTATATTAGTAAAGTTTAGCGGGTAAATTGGGGAATTTATAGTAAAAGTTTATTAATAGTATGTTTTTTAACGACGGTTTAGTGCAGCAGCAATGATATCGCATAGGGTAGTATGCCATAACATACAGCGAACCCGAGTTCAATCCCTCTCCAAAGAGATAAAACAACATCCTCAGCAACACAGTTTCTCATTAAAGGGTTTCACTGTTTTGGACACGGATAGAACTCGATACCATTCTTCCAAAAACCTCTGGGAGGGGAAAACTAGAGTGTGCCACCATCCAATTTAACTGGACCTCATTGGCTGAATAAAAATATGTTTAATTAGGAAAAAAAAAACAAATAATTTTATCTATTATGTAGCAACGACATAGAAAACATTGAGTAATTTTCAACGGTGTTTAGCTTTGTCTTTGTATTTAGTCATTTCTCTTTGATACTCTCCTTATCATCCAATCCTTATTTTTTATAAACCTAATTTTGCATATAAATGGCTTAAATCAAATTCAAAATGGTAAGAAACTATTTTTCTTACCATTTTATCTTTAGGTGAAAGGTTTTTCCATGTCTCAACAATCATATTTATGAACTCCTTTCCCTCCTCAGGATATTTGACGAGAGCTCATCATTGTTTTATGCAATGAAGAAATTGTAACCGCTTTGATTAGTTTTGGGTCGGGTCGGATTCCCCCTAATTCTCCTCTTTCTTCTACTTCTCCTTAAGGTATTGAAGCCCATGTATGTTGTTTGGAATGATGACATTGTTTTGTGGATGATAAAGTACTCCATGCAGGATCTTTGGATCCAAATTCATTGTCACTAAATAACCTTATTCAAACTTGGTATCAATTATCCCTCGATATATAAAGAAAATAGAGAAAAAGTATTGAATAGGACATTAAAGATGCATAAGTTGTTACAAACTTTATGTGCCTTAAATCTTTAGATATAAATCATTTTGGATTTATAGTTCTCATCCCACATAGGTGGGAGTAAAAGTATAGTGGTGACTTAGATATCATTGTGCATTAATAATATCAGTTAAGGATTTATATAAAATTATTCAATATGGTATCAGGGTAATTTAATATTTATTTAAATGGCTCTGATACCATGTTGGATTATTCTATATGAATTCTTAAATTTTATAGTTTACCGTGATGAAACAATGTATACAATATATGAATACGGTTTGTAATTTTTTATTCAAGTTAAGGTGCCAACAGTTTTTTTTTTTTTTTCTTTTTTATGTATTTGTTTCTATAGATAATTAATGTATTAAATTTGACTATAAAAATTTGTATTGTTAAAAAAGAATACATTTGTTTTATACAATACGAGGACCTCCGGCATGTCTTTTTTCATAACTACAACCTTCCACGGTATGGTAAACATTATATTAAAAGGCATTTGCTATCTTGGATCTAGAATGGATGTCAAGATTGGATTAGTTTCGTTTATTTTTCTATCCATTTAATTTGTGAATACATCTATGATATGAATGAGAGGTTTTTCAGCTGGATTGTCACAATTAGTAGCAGGAATGACAACATGTCTACTAGTTAGTACATATTGCCCTTTATTGATAATAGTTAACACATAGGGATCCAAAGTTTGTAAATGGAAAATAAGCTTGATTTTTCATATGGAATATGAACAACATAAAACTGTGGGCATTTGGGATGAGATAAAGACATGGTTTAAGTATTGTAACATGAAACTTGATGGGCTTAAAAATACATAGCAAGCTCAGATGAGTTTGCAAGGATCAAGAAATTAATGATTTCCCCTACTTTGAAACCACTCATTAGGTCTGAATCTAAACAAATAGATTGTAGAAGGGGGTAGAATACATCCAATGGGATCTTATTTATATTTAAATTAGAATCAAGAATAATAAGACTGTTTTAATTTTCTTGTTACTCAAACAGGATCTTTCATGGGTTTACACACACTTAATGTAAGAAACTCTCATATATGTTCTTTAAATCAAGTGTGCTAAAAATCTTCAACAACCATTTCTCACTGCAATATATATATATATATATATATATATATATATATATATATATATATATATATATATATATATATATATATATATATATATATATATATATATATACTCCTTCCGTCCCAAATTGATAGTCCACTTTTGACTTTTTAAATCTTTTTTCTTCAACTTTGATCGTAAATATTTTTATTTGTATTATATATTACTTTATAAAACTTATAACAATGAAAAAACATTTAAAATACAATTTATTCATATATTTTGCATTAAGTATTATCTATCAAAAGTAAAAAAATTTAAGATCAAAATTGAAGAAAAAAGACTTCAAAAATCAAAAGTGGACTATCAATTGGGACAGAGGTAGTATATATATAGTTTTGACATGTAAAAATACAAAAATCATAGGTTTATAATCGAAAAAATATTACTTATTAACTTTTTTCATAAGAATCTTCAAAAACCATATTCATAGCACAAGAAAATTTTAAATGGTGTCAAAAAGCGGTTTTTATGATAAACTTTTTAAAGAGTTTTCCTCTATAAATATAAAAAATAATATAAGAATGAAAAAATGAAATTAATATCTTTATATACGAGAACCATTTAGACCAATTCTTAAGTCTATTTATCTTATTCGTGATTTCTTAGCGTGTATAACCATTTCGCTGTCCAGTTAAGGATTTATCATCCATGATTTATGAAATTCATGGATATTTCTAGAAAACTTTAATTTTTTGCATAAATTTTGCAAACACCTTGCTGAAATTATACTTTTATCTTTTTTCTCATTATTTTGAGACAATTGAATTTGAAGCAGATGGCTTCAACATATATTTAACCTGATTTCCTTCACCTAACCTCCTACGGCAATGTGGGATAAGTGATGTTACAAAAAGAAGGGAAGCTCAATAACTAATGGCTGTTACTTTTTACTTATTGTCCCATAATGATCAGAGCAAAAAAACATGAAAGTGTACTGTTTATATTAATGGAAATTCATTCCTAAGTCTTCCAATTTTTTGCGGAATCTTAACTATTGTAATTCCAATCAATTTACCATTAGTCAGCTAATTGTGTTATTTTCATTTGATGTTCTCTAATTTATTTTTTAAGGGTCTACAACACCATTGTGGGAAAAAAAAACTTGTAACCGTTTTTGCCACTAACCCCTTTGGAAAAAAAAATTATGGGTCCATCTAGCTTGATAAGTTAATCAACCAGGCAGTCTTAAACCAATCTCTTTAAGACCAACTTGTTTGAATCAGATTTATACTCAACAAGAAATAGTAAGGCATTCAAGGATATGTCTTTAAGGTCAAAAGCCCTTTATTTTAGAAGAGGCACCAACAATAGGCTTTAGACAGCCAATGTTGGTCGAGAATATGGGATAAAGTGTGTAGAATATTTACATGGATAATGACTTGAGACGGTAACGTATTTTAACTTTATTAAGGATAAGCACAAGCATGATATAAAGGTCACAAAAGTGAGGAAGTTGTAGTAATCGTGTGTTATA
Organism: Lactuca sativa; assembly: GCF_002870075.4. Lineage (NCBI taxonomy): Eukaryota > Viridiplantae > Streptophyta > Magnoliopsida > Asterales > Asteraceae > Lactuca > Lactuca sativa. The sequence continues at coordinate 52,601,601 of NC_056631.2, forward strand.
TCTTGATTGTATAAGGTACCAAAAACAACACTTAGAAATACAGTATGAAAAAAAATATGGTGATTTCAGACATATATTTAGGACATGGGCGACGATTTTCACTCCAGAAGGTGGAGACGGGCTTTATAGATCGTGCGAGGAAGAGAGAACATATGCTTAGGACATAGGCGACGGTTTTGACTCCAGAAGATGGAGACGGTCGTTGTGAAGATAATATGATGTTAGATTTAAATGAGGTTTTTCTCTTTATAAGGACATGAGGTTTGATTAGAGAAAAACTTCATTTAAATCTAACATCGTATTATCTTCACAGCATCCGTCTCCATCTTCTGGAGTGAAAATAGTCGCCTATGTCCTAAGTATATGTTCTCTCTTCCTCGCATGATCCACAACAACCGTCTCCACCTTCTGGAGTGAAAATTGTCGCATATGTCTGAAACCACCATTTTTTTTCCTTTAGTCTCTTTGTGATTGAAGCCGCTCCTATTGTATTTCTAAGTGTTGTTTCTGGTACCTTATACAATAAATGTATATCACACAATTACTACAACATCCTCACTTTTGTGACATCCATATCGCTTGTGCTCATCATTAATAACATTTAGAACCATTTATGGGATAATGACTTGAAAGGGTAACAAACTTTCATTTTTATTCACATTTAGTCATTGAACTTTTTCGTGTTTGATGTACCCTTGATTTATTTGAAATTATTCATATTTTACCCTTATGACCGGCTAAAAAAGATCATAAATGTTAACATTTACACGTTTCAACAAGTTCAATGGTTAATACATCACGGAAAAAAAGTTTAGTACCAAATATGATCGAAAGCTAAAATACGTTACCTTCTCAAGTCATTATCACAATATTTACATGTAGAGACCATTTCAGTTTGTAATCCCACATAGATCGCTGAAAAGAAATATTGTTATCTTATACACGTCATTGCATATACATCAAATATGTTAAGATTGGTATAATTTTATATCATATGGTATTATAGTTTGTTATATTTTTAACCAGCTCTAATACCATGTTTATATTTATATAATTCTTAACTTTTGCTTTTGTGTTTATAGTAATTTGTATAATGTTATGTCTTTTGTGTCTTTTATACTGCCAACATGCCATCATGAATAGAATATAAACCAAATATATTTAGTTTGTAGTTTACATGTCCACATGACACTACATCATTTAATAATAAAGAAAAAAAGAAAATGGTTCACTAATTATCATGTTTAACATATATTAATTGTCACTGCTACTCATTTAATTCATACATATTATAGATTGAACTTGGTTAATCATATATGTGAGTAAAGTTTAGTGGGTAAATTATATCGATTTAGTTTTTAGTTTACATGTCCACATGACACTACATCATATAATAATATAGAAAAGAGGAAATGGTGTGCTAATCATCATGTTTCACATATATTTGCTAAGAGTTGTCACGACTGCTCATTCAATTCATACATATTATGGATTGAACTTGGTTAATGATATATGTGAGTAAAGTTTAGTGGGTAAATTAGGGAATCTATTGTAAAAGTTGATTAAACGTATGTTCGATTCAATAAAAAAACAAATAATTTCATCTATTTCTTAGAAAAAGGAATAGAAAACCTCTAGTAATTTTCAAAAAGTGTTTAGCTATGTCTTTGTATTTAGTCATTTCCATTTAATACCTCTCCTTATCCTCCGATCCTTGTTTTTAATAAACCTATTTTTGCATATAATGTAATGGCTTAAATCATATTCAATATCATCTAAAATTATTTTTTAAGAGACTATTTTAAATCAATTTTATGTATAATTTTATCTTTGGGTGAAATGTTGTTCAATTCCATGACTCATCAATCATCGTTGTGAATTCCCGTTCCTTCTTGGTATATTTTGACTTGAGTTCAACATGTTTTTCTACAAAGAAGAAATTATAATGGCTTCGATTAGTTTTGGGTCAGGTCGGTTCGCCCCGTTTCTCCTCTTTGTTCTACTTCTCCTTGAGGTATTTAACTCCATGTTATTTGGAATGATGACATTGTGTTGTGGATGATAAAATACTCCATGGACGGTCTTTGGATCCACCTTCATTGTCACTAAATAACTGTATTCAAACTTGCTATCCATTATCCCTGTAGCTTCTAAAGTGAAACGACCTATAAATAAATTTGAGAAAAAGTATTGATTAGGATACTAAAGATGCATAAGTTGTTGCAAACATTATGTACCATAAAATCTTTAGATAGAAATCATTTCAGATCTATAGTCCTCATCCCACATAGGTGACAGTAAATATATATTGGTAGCTTAGATATGAGTGTGCTTTAATAATATTAGTTAAGGATTAATATAAAGTTATTCGATATGTTATCAGAGTAATTTAACATTTATTTAGCTTGCTCTGATACCATATTGGCCTAAATTATATGAATTCTTAAATTTTGTAATTTACCGTGATCGAATAAGATATACGAGTTTCTAACTTTTGATATTTTCATCGAAGGTGTATCCCGATGATAAAATAAAGAACAATTATATATATGAAAACGGTTTGTGATTTATGATGGAATAAGGTATATGAGTTTCTAAATTTTTTTTTTCGTCGAAGGCGTATCCTGATAATAAAATAAAGGACAGCGATAAATATGAAAATGGTTTTTGATTTGTTATTTAGGACAAGAGGCCAACATTTAAAAGAGGTTTGAATGAGGATTTTCTCTTTACAACGACATGAGGTTTGATTAGAGAAAAACCTCATTTAAATCTAACATCGTATTATCTTCACAGCATCTGTCTCCATCTTTTGGAGTGAAAACAGTCGCCTATGTCCTAAGTATATGTTCTCTCTTCCTCGCACGATCTACAACGACTGTCTCCACCTTCTGGAGTGTAAATTGTCGCATATGTCCTAAATATATGTCTGAAACCACCATATTTTTTTTTCCTTCAGCCTCTTTGTGATTGAATCCGCTCCTACTGCATTTTAAGTGTTGTTTCTGGTACCTTATACAATAAATGTATATCACACAATTATTACAACATCCTCACTTTTGTGACCTCGATATCGCTTGTGCTCATCATTAATAACATTTAGAACCATTTATGAGATAATGACTTGAAAGGGTAACAAACTTTCAATTTTATTCATATTTAGTCATTGAACTTTTTTCGTGTTTGATTTACCCTTAAGTTATTTGAAATTGTTAACATTTTACCCTCATGACCGGCTAAAAGAGATCATAAGGGTAACATTTACACGTTTCAACAAGTTCAATGGTTAATACATCACGAAAAAAAAGGTTAGTACCAAATGTGATCGAAAGCTAAAATACGTTACCTTCTCAAGTCATTATCCCAATATTTACATGTAGAGACCATTTCAGTTTCTAATCCCGCATAGATCGCTTAAAAGAAATATTGTTATCTTATACATGTCTTTGCATATACATCAAATATGTTAAGATTGGTATAATTTTATATCATATCGTATTATAGTTTGTTACATTTTTAACTAACTCTAATACCATATTGTTTATATCTATATAATTCTTAACTTTTGCTTTTGTGTTTATACTTTATAGTAATTTGTATAATGTTATGGCTTTTGTGTCTTTTATACCGCCAACATGTCATCGTGAATAGAATATAAAACAAACCTATTTAGTTTATAGGTTACATGTCCACATGATACTACATCATATAACAATAAAGAAAAAAAAAAAGAAAATGGTTTACTAATTATCTTGTTTGACATATATCATTTAAGAGTTGTCCCTGCTACTCATTCAATTCATACATATTATAGATTGAACTTGGTTAATGATATATGTGAGTAAAGTTTAGTGGGTAAATTATATAGATTTAGTTTTTAGTTTACATGTCCACATGACACTACATCATAAAATAATATAGAAAAGAGGAAATGGTTCGGTAATGATCATGTTTCACATATATTAGTTAAGAGTTGTCACTGCTGCTCATTCAATTCAGACATATTATAAATTCATACATATTATAGATTGAACTTGGTTAATGATATATGTGAATAAAGTTTAGTGGGTAAATTAGGGAATCTATTGTAAAAGTTGATTAAACATATGTTCGATTCGATAAAAAACAAATAATTTCATCTATTTCTTAGAAAAAGGAATAGAAAACCTAGTAATTTTCAAAAAGTGTTTAGCTACGTCTCTGTATTCAGTCGTTTCTATTTAATACCTCTCCTTATCCTTCGATCCTTGTTTTTAATAAACCTATTTTTGCTTATAAAGTAATGGCTTAAATCATATTCAAAATCATCTAAAATTATTTTTTAAGAGACTATTTTAAATCCATTTTATGTATAGTTTTATCATTGGGTGAAAGGTTGTTCAATTCAATGACTCATCAATCATCGTTGTGAACTCCCGTTCCTTCTCGGTATATTTTGACTTGAGTTCAACATGTTTTTCTACAAAGAAGAAATTGTAATGGCTTCGATTAGTTTTGCGTCAGGTCAGTTCGCCCCGTTTCTCCTCTTTGTTCTACTTCTCCTTGAGGTATTTAACTCCATGTTATTTGGAATGATGACATTGTGTTGTGGATGATAAAATACTCCATGGACGGTCTTTGGATCCACCTTCATTGTCACTAAATAACTGTATTCAAACTTGCTATCCATTATCCCTGTAGCTTCTAAAGTGAAACGACCTATAAATAAATTTGAGAAAAAGTATTGATTAGGATACTAAAGATGTATAAGTTGTTGCAAACATTATGTACCATAAAATCTTTAGATAGAAATCATTTCAGATCTATAGTCCTCATCCCACATAGGTGATAGTAAATATATATTGGTAGCTTAGATATGAGTGTGCTTTAATAATATTAGTTAAAGATTAATATAAAGTTATTCGATATGTTATCAGAGTAATTTAACATTTATTTAGCTTGCTCTGATACCATATTGGAATAAATTATATGATTTCTTAAATTTTGTAATTTACTGTGATCGAATAAGATATACGAGTTTCTAACTTTTGATATCTTCATCGAAGGTGTATCCCGATGATAAAATAAAGAAGAATGATATATATGAAAACGGTTTGTGATTTGTGATGGAATAAGGTATATAAGTTTATAACTTTTGATATTTTCGTCGAAGGTGTATCCTAATAATAAAATAAAGGACAACGATAAATATGAAAATGGTTTGTGATTTGTTATTCAGGTCAAGATGCCAACATTTAAATGAGGTTTAAATGAGGTTTTTCTCTTTACAAGGACATGGGGTTTGATTACAGAAAAACCTAATTTAAATCGAACATCGTATTATCTTCACAACATCCATCTCCATCTTCTCAAGTAAAAACAGTCACCTATGTCCTAAGTATATGTTCTCTCTTCCCCGCACGATCTACAACGACCGTATCCACCTTCTGGAGTGAAAATTGTCGCATATGTCCTAAATATATGTCTGAAACCACCATTTTTTTTTCCTTCAGTCTCTTTGTGATTGAAGCCGCTACTATTGCATTTCTAAGTGTTGTTTCTGGTACCTTATACAATAAATTTATATCACACAATTATTACAACATCGTCACTTTTGTGACCTCCATATCGCTTGTGCTCATCCTTAATAACATTTAGAACCATTTATGGGATAATGACTTGAAAGGGTAACAAACTTTCAATTTTATTCACATTTAGTCATTTAACTTTTGTTGTGTTTGATTTACCCTTGAGTTATTTGAAATTGTTAACATTTTACCCTTATGACCGGCTAAAAGAGATCATAAGGGTAACATTTACACGTTTCAACAAGTTCAATGGTTAATACATCACGAAAAAAAAAGTTTAGTACCAAATGTAATCGAAAGCTAAAATATGTTACCTTCTCAAGTCATTATCCCAATATTTACATGTAGAGACCATTTCAATTTCTAATCCCACATAGATCGCTAAAAAAAATATTGTTATCTTATACACGTCATTGCATATACATCAAATATGTTAAGACTGGTATAATTTTATATCATATGGTATTATAGTTTGTTATAATTTTAACCAACTCTAATAGCATATTGTTTACATCTATATAATTCTTAACTTTTGCTTTTGTGTTTATACTAATTTGTATAATGTTCTGGCTTTTGTGTCTTTATACCACCAACATGCCATCGTGAATAGAATGTAAAACAAATCAATTTAGTTTGTAGTTTACATGTCCACATGACACTACATCATATAATAATAAAGAAAAAAAATAAAATGTTTCACATATATCAATTGAGAGTTGTCCCTGCTACTCATTCAACTCATACATATCATAGATTGAACTTGGTTAATGATATATGTGAGTAAAGTTTAGTGGGTAAATTATATCGATTTATTTTTTAGTTTACATGTCCATATGACACTACATCATATAATAATATAGAAAAGAGGAAATGGTTTGCTAATTATCATCTTTCACATATATTAGTTAAGAGTTGTCACTGCTGCTCATTCAATTCAGACATATTATAAATTCATACATATTATAGATTGAACTTGGTTAATGATATATGTGAGTAAAGTTTAGTGGGTAAATTTGGGAATCTATGGTAAAAGTTGATTAAACGTATGTTCGATTCGATAAAAAAACAAATAATTTAATCTATTTCTTAGAAAAAGGAATAGAAAACCTCTAGTAATTTTTCAAAAGGTGTTTAGCTATGTCTTTGTATTCAGTCATTTCCCTTTAATACCTCTCCTTATCCTCCGATCCTTGTTTTTAATAAACCTAATTTTGCATATAATGTAATGGTTTAAATCGTATTCAAAATCATCTAAAATTATTTTTTAAGAGACTATTTTAAATCAATTTTATATATAATTTTATCTTTGGGTGAAATGTTGTTCAATTCCATGACTCATCAATCATCGTTGTGAATTCCCGTTCCTTCTTGGTATATTTTGACTTGAGTTCAACATGTTTTTCTACAAAGAAGAAATTGTAATGGCTTTGATTAGTTTTGGGTCAGGTCGGTTCGCCCCGTTTCTCCTCTTTGTTCTACTTCTCTTTGAGGTATTTAACTCCATGTTATTTGGAATGATGACATTGTGTTGTGGATGATAAAATACTCCATGGACGGTCTTTGGATCCACCTTCATTGTCACTAAATAACTGTATTCAAACTTGCTATCCATTATACCTGTAGCTTCTAAAGTGAAACGGCCTATAAATAAATTTGAGAAAAAGTATTGATTAGGATACTAAAGATGCATAAGTTGTTGCAAACATTATGTAACATAAAATCTTTAGATAGAAATCATTTCAGATCTATAGTCCTCATCCCACATAGGTGACAGTAAATATATATTGGTAGCTTAGATATGAGTGTGCTTTAATAATATTAGTTAAGGATTAATATAAAGTTATTCGATATGTTATCAGAGCAATTTAACATTTATTTAGCTTGCTCTGATACCATATTGGAATAAATTATATGAATTCTTAAATTTTGTAATTTACCGTGATCGAATAAAGTATACGAGTTTCTAACTTTTGATATTTTCATCGAAGGTGTATCTCGATGATAAAATAAAGAACAATGATATATATGAAAACGGTTTGTGATTTGTGATGAAATAAGGTATATGGGTTTCTAACTTTTGATATTTTCGTCGAAGGTGTATCCTGATAATAAAATAAAGGACAACGATAAATAAGAAAATGGCTTTTAATTTGTTATTTAGGACAAGATGCCAACATTTAAATGATGTTTAAATGAGGATTTTCTCTTTACAATGACATGAGGTTTGATTAGAGAAAAACCTCATTTAAATCTAACATCGTATTATCTTCATAGAATCCGTCTCCATCTTCTGGAGTGAAAACAGTCGCCTATGTCCTAAGTATATGTTCTCTTCCTCGCACGATCTACAACGAGTGCCTCCACCTTCTGGAGTGAAAATTGTCGCATATGTCTGAAAACCACCATATTTTTTTTTTCCTTCAGCCTCTTTGTGATTGAAGCCGCTCCTACTGCATTTCTAAGTGTTGTTTCTGGTACTATATACAATAAATGTATATCACACAATTATTACAACATCCTCACTTTTGTGACCTCCATATCGCTTGTGCTCATCATTAATAACATTTAGAACCATTCATGGGATAATGACTTGAAAGGGTAACAAACTTTCAATTTTATTCACATTTAGTCATTGAACTTGTTTCGTGTTTGATTTACCCTTAAGTTATTTGAAATTGTTAACATTTTACCCTCATGACCGGCTAAAAGAGATCATAAGGGTAACATTTACACGTTTCAACAAGTTCAATGGTTAATACATCACGAAAAAAAAAGCTTAGTACCAAATGTGATCGAAAGCTAAAATACGTTACCTTCTCAAGTCATTATCCAAATATTTACATGTAGAGACCATTTCAGTTTCTAATCCCACATAGATCGCTGAAAAGAAATATTGTTATCTTATACATGTCATTGCATATACATCAAATATGTTAAGATTTGTATAATTTTATATCATATCGTATTATAGTTTGTTATATTTTTAACCAGCTCTAATACCATATTATTTATATCTATATAATTCTTAACTTTTGCTTTTGTGTTTATACTTTATAGAAATTTGTATAATGTTATGGCTTTTTTGTCTTTTATACCGCCAACATTCCATCGTGAATATAATATAAAACAAACCAATTTAGTTTATAGTATACATGTCCACATGACACTACATCATATAATAATGAAGAAAAAAAATGGTTCACTAATTATCATGTTTGACATATATCAACTAAGAGTTGTCCCTACTACTCATTCAATTCATACATATTATAGATTGAACTTGGTTAATGATATATGTGAGTAAAGTTTAGTGGGTAAATTATATCAATTTAGTTTTAAGTTTACATGTCCACATGACACTACATCATATAATAATATAGAAAAAAGGAAATGGTTCGCTAATCATCATGTTTCACATATATTAGTTAAGAGTTGTCACTGCTGCTAATTCAATTCAGACATATTATAAATTCATACATATTATAGATTGAACTTGGTTAATGATATATGTGAGTAAAGTTTAGTTGGTAAATTAGGGAATCTATTGTAAAAGTTGATTAAACGTATGTTCGATTCGATAAAAAAACAAATAATTTCATCTACTTCTTAGAAAAAGGAATAGAAAACCTCTAGTAATTTTCAAAAAGTGTTTAGCTATGTCTTTGTATTCAGTCATTTCCCTTTAATACCTCTCCTTATCCTCCGATCCTTGTTTTTAATAAACCTATTTTTGCATATAATGTAATGGTTTAAATCGTATTCAAAATCATCTAAAATTATTTTTTAAGAGACTATTTTAAATCAATTTTATATATAATTTTATCTTTGGGTGAAATGTTGTTCAATTCCATGACTCATCAATCATTGTTGTGAATTCCAATTCCTTCTTGGTATATTTTGACTTGAGTTCAACATGTTTTTCTACAAAGAAGAAATTGTAATGGCTTTGATTAGTTTTGGGTCAGGTCGGTTCGCCCCATTTCTCCTCTTTGTTCTACTTCTCTTTGAGGTATTTAACTCCATGTTATATGGAATGATGACATTGTGTTGTAGATGATAAAATACTCCATGGACGGTCTTTGGATCCGCCTTCATTGTCACTAAATAACTGTATTCAAACTTGCTATCCATTATACCTGTAGCTTCTAAAGTGAAACGACCTATAAATAAATTTGAGAAAAAGTATTGATTAGGATACTAAAGATGCATAAGTTGTTGCAAACATTATGTACCATAAAATCTTTAGATAGAAATCATTTCAGATCTATAGTCCTCATCCCACATAGGTGACAGTAAATATATATTGGTAGCTTAGATATGAGTGTGCTTTAATAATATTAGTTAAGGATTAATATAAAGTTATTCGATATGTTATCAAAGCAATTTAACATTTATTTAGCTTGCTCTGATACTATATTGGAATAAATTATATGAATTCTTAAATTTTGTAATTTACCATGATCGAATAAAGTATAAGAGTTTCTAACTTTTGATATTTTCATCGAAGGTGTATTCCGATGATAAAATAAAGAACAATGATATATATGAAAACGGTTTGTGATTTGTGATGGAATAATGTATATGGTTTTCTAACTTTTGATAATTTCGTCGAAGGTGTATCCTGATAATAAAATAAAGGACAACGATAAATATGAAAATGGGTTTTGATTTGTTATTTAGGACAAGATGCCAACATTTAAATGAGGTTTAAATGAGGATTTTCTCTTTACAACGACATGAGGTTTGATTAGAGAAAAACCTCATTTAAATCTAACATCGTATTATCTTCATAGCATCCGTCTCCATCTTCTGGAGTGAAAACAGTCGCCTATGTCCTAAGTATATGTTCTCTTCCTCGCACGATCTACAACGACTGTCTCCACCTTCTGGAGTGAAAATTGTCGCATATGTCTGAAACCACCATATTTTTTTTCCTTCAGCCTCTTTGTGATTGAAGCCGCTCCTACTGCATTTCTAAGTGTTGTTTCTGGTACTATATACAATAAATGTATATCACACAATTATTACAACATCCTCACTTTTGTGACCTCCATATCGTTTGTGCTCATCATTAATAACATTTAGAACCATTTATGGGATAATGACTTGAAAGGGTAACAAACTTTCAATTTTATTCACATTTAGTCATTGAACTTGTTTCGTGTTTGATTTACCCTTAAGTTATTTGAAATTGTTAACATTTTACCCTCATAACCGGCTAAAAGAGATCATAAGGGTAACATTTACACGTTTCAACAAGTTCAATGGTTAATACATCACGAAAAAAAAGTTTAGTACCAAATGTGACCGGAAGCTAAAATACGTTACTTTCTCAAGTCATTATCCAAATATTTACATGTAGAGACCATTTCAGTTTCTAATCCCGCATAGATCGCTGAAAAGAAATATTGTTATCTTATACATGTCATTACATATACATCAAATATGTTAAGATTTGTATAATTTTATATCATATCGTATTATAGTTTGTTTTATTTTTAACCAGCTCTAATACCATATTGTTTATATCTATATAATTCTTAACTTTTGCTTTTGTGTTTATACTTTATAGTAATTTGTATAATGTTATGGTTTTTTTGTCTTTTATACCGCCAACATTCCATCGTGAATATAATATAAAACAAACCAATTTAGTTTATAGTTTACATGTCCACATGACACTACATCATATAATAATAAAGAAAAAAAAAAGAAAATGGTTCACTAATTATCATGTTTGACATATATCAATTAAGAGTTGTCCCTGCTGCTCATTCAATTCATACATATTATAGATTGAACTTGGTTAATGATATATGTGAGTAAAGTTTAGTGGGTAAATTATATCGATTTAGTTTTTAGTTTACATGTCCACATGACACTACATCATATAATAATATAGAAAAAAGGAAATGGTTCGCTAATCATCATGTTTCACATATATTAGTTAAGAGTTGTCACTGCTGCTCATTCAATTCAGACATATTATAAATTCATACATATTATAGATTGAACTTGGTTAATGATATATGTGAGTAAATTAGGGAATCTATTGTAAAAGTTGATTAAACGTATGTTCGATTCGATAAAAAAACAAATAATTTCATCTACTTCTTAGAAAAAGGAATAGAAAACCTCTAGTAATTTTCAAAAAGTGTTTAGCTATGTCTTTGTATTCGGTCACTTCCCTTTAATACCTCTCCTTATCCTCCGATCCTTGTTTTTAATAAACCTATTTTTGCATATAATGTAATGGTTTAAATTGTATTCAAAATCATCTAAAATTATTTTTTAAGAGACTATTTTAAATCAATTTTATATATAATTTTATCTTTGGGTGAAATGTTGTTCAATTCCATGACTCATCAATCATTGTTGTGAATTCCCATTCCTTCTTGGTATATTTTGACTTGAGTTCAACATGTTTTTCTACAAAGAAGAAATTGTAATGGCTTTGATTAGTTTTGGGTCAGGTCGGTTCGCCCCATTTCTCCTCTTTGTTCTACTTCTCTTTGAGGTATTTAACTCCATGTTATATGGAATGATGACATTGTGTTGTAGATGATAAAATACTCCATGGACGGTCTTTGGATCCGCCTTCATTGTCACTAAATAACTGTATTCAAACTTGCTATCCATTATACCTGTAGCTTCTAAAGTGAAACGACCTATAAATAAATTTGAGAAAAAGTATTGATTAGGATACTAAGGATGCATAAGTTGTTGCAAACATTATGTACCATAAAATCTTTAGATAGAAATCATTTCAGATCTATAGTCCTCATCCCACATAGGTGACAGTAAATATATATTGGTAGCTTAGATATGAGTGTGCTTTAATAATATTAGTTAAGGATTAATATAAAGTTATTCAATATGTTATCAGAGCAATTTAACATTTATTTAGCTTGCTCTGATACCATATTGGAATAAATTATATGAATTCTTAAGTTTTGTAATTTACCGTGATCGAATAAAATATACGAGTTTCTATCTTTTGATATTTTCATCGAAGGTGTAACCCGATGATAAAATAAAGAACAATGATATATATGAAAACGGTTTGTGATTTGTGATGGAATAAGGTATATGAGTTTCTAACTTTTTATATTTTCGTCGAAGGTGTATCCTAGTAATAAAATAAAGGAGAACAATAAATATGAAAAAGGTTTGTGATTTGTTATTTAGGTCAAGATGCCAACATTTTCCCCCTTTTATGTTTTTTTTTGTTTCTATATATAATTAATGTATTAAATTTGACTATAAAAAATTGTATTGTGAATAAATAACAAGTTTATATTATATAAACGATGTATAGGGTTAAAAATTGTAAGCATTTGTATACATTTTAGCCCACTCCGTTAACTTGAAAACATCTCACAAATTTTCCCATTTTATTTAATTTATCTATTTGTACAATTATCAACAAGGATATTGATTTAAAAGAATAAAGAACTTTTAATTTTGTTCACACTTAATCACTGTATTTTTTTCCCTGTATTTGATGTACCCATTAATAAAATTGTTTACATTTTATTCTTATGAATGGTTGTTAAGTGAATGTTCAAATTTGTTGCAAACCTGACTAATGTGGATTTATATTTACTACATATAGTTTATTTATCATAATGTTTAACATCATAATAATTAATTTGATGGATACACCTCATATGTATTATCATGTTAAATACTCTAATATTTCATACATTTTAGATATGCTAATATTGTTCAACATTGTTATTTTGTAACGTGTAGCGTTATATTAGCTATATTAGTGTCTTTAGAAAAATAAAAAGATAAAGATGACGTGATAAAATGATCATACCAGCATTATAATAAAGTCAATTTTGTTCAAAGATTTGCATTGTAAAATGTGTTTGAGAGCATGTATGTGTCACTCCCTTGGATCATATATGTATAGATGGATCTGTTGAAACACAAAAGTAACGTTGGTCTGGTGAATGTAAATGTGAGGTACTCAAGTGCGTCGGCCAAACTATGGTTGTAACGCCCGCAGATCCGAGCTAGTCAATTTATAGACAATGAGCATCAAAAATAAGTTTTTTATGAAAGACTATCCAGAATGAATAATCTTAACCAAGTGGTAGTATATGTTACAAGGGCTCCGTACATATAAAGAACGCCGAAATCCGAGTTATAACGAAGAAATTATGGTCCATCGAAATTTTTTGGCAAAACCGGCACGACACCGGGAGACGTAACTAGTGAATTTACGATAGATGACGTTTTAGTTTTAGTGATATAAACAAAAGTTGTAGTATACGTTAAACCGAGAACATACAAAAAAAGAACGCCCAAATCTGACTTCGTATGAGAAAGTTATGAATTTTTTAAGATTTGGCACAACATTGCACGACCCGAAACTCGAATTTTAGTTCGAGTGGTTTTTGGCCTACGTCGCCTAAATGAGAGTTGAACATCTCATTAATAGGAACTCAACGATAAAAAGACAGTCGAAAACGGAGTCCGTATGAAGGAGTTACGAATTCTTCGCGGTTATTTAACTGTCTAATCTCCTCCTACTGTTAAATTTAAGATCGATCGAGAATTAGCCGACGGAGCCAAAATGAAATTTGTAGATAATATTTTTACCTACGCGTGGATATAAAGAACGTCGAAAACGGAGCTTGTATACGAAAGTTATGAATTTTTGAAAATCGGCTGATTTCTACCCTGTGTGCGATGCCACGTGTCAGCACCAGACACAGACTTGGAGCCTAAGTTGGCTCACGATGTGAGCTTCATAAAACTCACGACAAGAGTGACCCTCCAGCCCCTTATAAATAAGAGGTGAAGCCCTCTTCATTCCTCACACCTCCCATCACTTCCCTCTCTCTCTCTAGAACCTCTATCTAGCCCCGAACACCCCCCCCCCCCCCCCCCCCGAAAAGGCTAAGGAACCTCCCTAGCACGAGGCGGAAGCCCCGGAGCGCCCGACGGCTTCGAGAAGAAGAGTCTTTCGGTTCAAAAACGCTGCTCCAAGCGAAACTCGATTTTCTATAAAGCCGTTGTAAGTGAGCTACGCCTACACTATTTTTAATATAGTTTCTAATTAATTATAGTAACATTATTAGGACCTTAAAATAATTATTTGGGCTATTATTATGAGTTATATAATAGTGTTGTTTAACATTTATATAATAGTAATAATAGCTAGACTATTAATTAGTCGCGGTTAACGTTAGACTAAACTCTAGTGGTAATGATACTAAGTTTTGTCCAAGGAAGTTGTTTTAAGTAAACGAAGTGATGTCCGAGTACCGAGTCGCCACCTTATCAAGTGAGTGCATAGTTACTTCATCTTACACATAGATATGAAGTATTTTATATAAATTACGTGCTATGTGTGTATAATATCTAAATACTTGCTGTCTATGTTGGATGAAACGTTTTATACATGTTTTAAATGATCTAAAATGTATATGTATTTTATATCTACAAAATGTGTTGTGTAAAACACGAGTAGATTAGAGGTGAGATAAACGATGAACGATGAAAGATGAGATAAATGATGAACGATGAAAGATGAGATGAATGATGAGCGATGATATATGAGTGATGAAATATGGTGCGAAGCAATGACCTAAGCGATGAGCCAAAATGATGAGCCAAACGATGACCCAAGCGATGCCCCGTCATCTAGCAGAGTATGGATGATAAACATAGACTATTCTAGATAGTCTAGTGGAACACTAGCAGGTTCGCAATCTGTAGGTGTTATGAACGATGTGTTCACCAGGTGTACTCTAAAAACCCCTTTGACAGGTATTACGAGTGGACTCTCGAAAATAATATTGTCAATAAACGAGATAAACCCTGGCGACTATGCAGACTTAGTGCCGATTCCTTAGGATACTCCTTAGGAATGAATGAACAAGGAATAACTGAATCTTAAGGTAGATCCTTAAGAGTAAAGAAGATAATGGGGATGGGTAATTGGGTTAATTGTTTGATGATTAAACATAATAATTATATTTTTGTGGGTTGAAAACGCTATGTAATCACCAGATTTCTCAACCTGACCCACTCAGTTTGTTTATATCACAGGTGTTGATATGAAGTCACATTACACTAAGAGATTAAGGAGATATAAATCACTAGTGATAATGAATGTAAGTTCTGCTTATGCTTATGTTACTGTATTGACGATGACATCCCAAATGTTTTAAAATGAATAAAAATAATTTTCTTCGGAAATGCTTTGATAACGTATTTATCATGTTTTACTGGGAACAAATTCCGCAACATTTTTATTAAAAGAGGTACTCTGATTTTTATAAAACATAAACAAAATCGGTCTTTTCTGGCCGTGAAAATGGGGATGTCACAATGGTAAAGTGTGAGATATGCTATAGGTGGACCCAATGAATGCTTCAAGGATGGCAATGAAACATCTTAGCCCTAGTGAGAATGCCAGCCACATATTGTTGCTGAGACATAGTCGAATACATCCATATTTTTACAATGGACTCTATTTTCCATTCATTGTTCATCGGTTTTGTAGTGGGATCGTTATAGGTATTATCTATGTGATCTCTTACGTCGTAGGCATCAAAGGGAGTAACATATAGTTGCTACACCCCTCAACAAAACGATAAATATGAGAGGATGTTATGCATTATTAACTATAGTGTTTGTAACCCTTCTCTTCCAAGCTCCTCTTCATCCTAACTATCGGGATTAGTGGTAGAGCATTGTAAGGGCTAGGAGGGGTTGTGCTCCCCCCCCCCCCCCCCCCCCCCCCCCCAAAAAAAAAAAAAAAAAAAAAACGTAACTAAATAAATAATTGTTCAAGCTCCGCCTCTGGGGTAAAGCCCTCCATATGACGATATAGTTACTAAAAATTCTTCTATCCGCTTTCATTGAGAATGAAATCCCATTTTATCTCCTCTATCAAACTCACCCTACCTATGATCACTTACACATTTTCGATTGTCTGTTTTCCCCAAACCACAACTTCTCACGAACATACAACAATTACATATACTAACATGTGAAAACTAGCCGGTAAGCACAAATAAAAAACAAAAGCAATGAGTAGACAAACAAATATGATTTTGCTACTCTGATTTTAAGCTTTCACAATGTCCTATCAAAATCGAATATACAATTTTAATGCCATTGTAGTTTACCATAATAAAAACCTAGACTTAAGTCGAATCAAAATCCTTTTGAAAACTATAATTTTAATGCCATTTTGGTTGACCATCGTTCAAGAATATACAAATCCTTTTACCTCGAAGAAAAAGAAAAGAAAAGAAAAAACAGTTTTACTCCATCAACCTCAAGTCATGTTCAACATTCAAGTGTTTAGCTCTTTCTTTGTATTCAGCCATTTCCCTTTGATACCTCTCCTTATCCACCAATCCTTGCTTCTGGTAAACCTAAATATGCACATATATAATTGGTTTAATTCAAAATAAATAAATTGTAAGAAATTATAGCAATCAGTTTTTTCGTACGCTTTTATCTTCTGGCGAAAGGTTGTTCCAAGAGTCGCCAATCATCTTTGTGAACTCTCTTTCCCTGTCGGGATATTTTGACTTCAACTCGGCATGCTTTTCTGCAAAGAAGAAATTGTAACCGCTTCTATTAGTTTTGGGTCGGGTCGGGTCTCCACTTTTTCTCCGATTTCTTCTTTTCCTTGAAGTAGTCAAGTCCATGTTTGGAATGACGACATTGTTGTGTTGTGGATGATAAAGTACTCCATGGAGGATCTCTGAATCCAACTTCATTCTCACTAAATAACCGTATTCAAACTTGTTATCAATTATCCCCGTAGCTTCCAGAGTTATAAAACCACCTGTATGTATGGGGATATGTACATATATATACGTAATTACGCATGATAGATGAATGTAAAGGTACATGTATGTATGTGTGTATACATAAATTTACCTGAGTCTGAATGTGTGGATGATTCCGATGTCAAAAAATAAACGATTTCATAGTGATACAAGAATTTCATGTAACGTTTCCTTAATGCATAGGAAGCACTTGTTGTCGTTGTGGAGAATCCGAAACTTTCACTCACTTCCCTCCATTTTTTTAATCTTACAACCTATATACAACTTGAAACAAAAGCGATGAGTAATTTATACATACCAGTAAATATGTAAAAACTATCAAACTTTATACAAATTGCGACCTTTCCTTATTAAATACAAAGAATGACATCAAACTTAATTGGTCTATATATATTATCTTATGTGAAACTTTTTCACAATGTTCAAACCTTTTCTTGATGATTATCAGATTTTTACTACCAAATTAGATATTAAACTAAAGTTATAAGTTGTCATGTTTAAAGAAACAAAACAAAAGTTGCACCTTGTCAAAACCACCCCTCTTGGTGACCTCTGTGTACAAGACATGCAAATTCAGCTCCTTTCCTCCTATCACTGGAACCCTATGATTTTAAATTGAAACATAAGTACTCATTAATATATAATAATCGAAGTTTTCAAATTAAGTGGTTTTAAAAAGTTAATATCGAAATGATCGGTCACGTAAAATTAATAACAAATAATAAAAGAATAATACAGAAAAGAGGAAAGAGTGTTACATAAGTGGGGTGCCCATGAAGCGGTGAAAGCTCCGGAGGGTTTCCCAGAAGAGAGAGGAGTCTTTAACGACGCCTTCATGGGATGCCAGCGCCACCGGATAAGACTCACCATCACTGCCAAATCTACCCGCTGGTGACATTTTCCGACCGGCGACATCAAAGGGTCACCGGCTCATGTATACACACACTACACTCACACACACATGTGAAAGAAGAGATAAGTGTTTATAGCTACATATTTCGGATTTTTCTGGTAGCAATTAATAAGACAACTTTTGTTTTAATTATGTAACTGTTTTTTTTTCCCGTGGAATAATAATAAAAATTTTATCTTGGTTCTATTGGCATAAAACTTTAAGGGCTAATGTCACAAAAACCCTTAAGTTTTCAGGGTTTTGTCGGTTTTGTCCAAAGTTGAATTTTATGTTTGTTTTTACCCTAACATTTTCCAAAAAATATTCGGTTTTATCCTTACCGATGATACCAGGTTACCATTATATTAACTTCACAAAAAACCCTTTAGTTTACAATTTTTTTTACGTTTTTACCCTTAAGTTTATAATTTTTTTTACACTTTTACCTTATATGTATTTTTTTTTCATATTATATGTATTCAAGCAGAAAAATCATATGAATATGTATATTATGAAAAAACATACTTGGGGTAAAAGTGTAAAAAAAATTATAAACTTAAGGATAAAAATGCAAAAAAAATGGTAAACTTAAGGGTTTTTTGCGAATTTAATATAATGGTAACCTGGAAAACCTGTTATCACCGGTAAAAGGGTAAAACCGAAATTTTTTTCGAAAATGTTTGGGTAAAAACGAACATAAATTTCAACTTTGGGCAAAACCGACAAAACCCTGAAAACTTGATGGTTTTTATGACATTAACCCAAACTTTAATCCTGATACCATTATTTTAATACTTGTTTAATCTAATTCAATTCATGAATATTTAAAGTGTGAATAATTTATATTTATTACTTGATGTTCCGTTATAGTTAGGCGTTAGGGTGTTCATTTGGATGGATCAGTTCGATCCAATCAAATCAATTGAATCCATATTAATTTTGGTTTTCAAAAAATAGATCCAAATAGTTTAAACAAAATTCAAATTCGATTCAATCCATCCAAGTTATAATTCGATTGTATATGATTTTATAATTTGGTTTTAAAAAAACGAAACATTTTAAAATCACATATAATTATAATATTAGCCAACATTATAGAAGAAACAAAAGCAAATTGTTTAATTTTGGTTTAGAATTTATAAACTATTAAAAACATGTATTATAGTTTTATATTTTATAGATATTTTTTTAAAGAATATGCATTTTAAAGTTTTTTATTAGGTGAGACTTTTCAAATTGATTTGTGAAAATTAATCACTAAATTAATAAATAATTATAGATATATATTAAAAATTAATAAATAATATATTATTATTCGGCTTTTTGGAACAATTTGGTTTTTATTTTTTAAATCAAAACCAATCTGAAATCAAAAATAATAATTCGGTTTTATTTAAAATCAATCTAAAAAAATTCAAATATATGAACAAATAGTCTAATTCAAATTGGACAATAGATAATTTCGTTTTATCAAAATACTGAACAGACCTAATCATAGTTTATGTTTTGGCAGAAAATATCACATGTTAATTAAGTTTGTTAAAAAAATATCAAATTTGCAAACGAATTATATGTTTGAATATGTATATGTTTGTCTAGCTAGCAATAATAACAAAAACAGAAAATACTCTATTTTTGTTTTTATAATTGCACACTTATATACTTATACAATACGTAGCCTTTATGGAATTTCTGTAAAAAATAGTGGTCCGAAAAAAAAGGGAGAAAAATTGTATGAATTTATCTTTTGATTTTTGTATGGTATTTTCGAAAATTAAATTTATTTAGCCTTTGAAATATGAGCTGCATTGAGTGGCTTAAATTTTTAATGGGATTATCATTATCTCATATGGATGTTCGGTCATAAATTGTAAATATAAGAGCCGATTCAGCATTTTCGATCTAAATATATATATATATATATATATATATATATATATATATATATATATATATATATATATATATATATATATATATTATCAAGAGTATAAAAGATCTGTTGTTATATTATATGGTTTCTTTGTTAGATACGACAAAATTTCTTTCTTTTTTTTTTTTTTTGATAATTAACACAATTTCACAAGGGATAAATTCCAAGCCTTTGAATTAGCCTTTTGTACCTTTGATGTTTATAATTAAACCGATGAACGTGTAAAGATTCATAAATAATTTCTTTAAATTTGTTACGAATTTGTCTCTCATCAACTCAACTGAATGGACTCACATCAACATTAAACATAGAACACGATGCAATTTCCTCTTTCCTTACATTCGATTATAACTTCATATATCACACGTCAAGCAATTTATAGTCCAAGTAAGAAAGAAATAACAATATTTCATTACCAAAAACTCTCATAACTTTAGATATCATACAAAAAGCCAACCAAGCTTAGAAAAATGATCATCCACATTTATCTCGTCACTTTCCTCGTTAAACCATTCACGCCTCCTACCAAAAAGAAACACAAATCCTCATCACGATAACAGACATTCACATTCACGTCTTTTACACTGACAACCGATTAAAAGCAATCCTATGTCCCACCTTTTTTGGATAGGACAAAAGATTGCAACTTTTGTCCCATTGGTATCAGTTCTAGTCCAATCAGACAGACACAGTGCAACTTGTTATGTTCTATATAGAGAGCTTACGTGATTAATGTAGACTTGGACTAATCCAAATTGGAGGAGGCCATCGACGTCCATTGGACAACTTTTCATAACCCGGTAAACCTACCACACTACCATTTTCCAAGTCATAAATACCCAAATCATGATCCCCATTAGCACCATCATAATTCCACTCAGAATAATCATCTGTGAAATATATACAATTCCCATTACAACCATGGAAATCAGAAGCACGAAACGCCATGGAAGAATTCTCCCCCAAAAACAATGCACACCCATCCAATCCACTCATACTCTCCCATTTTGGCCCATTTAAAACCAACTTAAACACTCGAAAATCAGTAGTTTTATACACAATATCAACTTTATGTTGATCCATGTTAAATTCAACCTCCATATATCGAGTCACCAACAATAATTCTTCTTCCCATATCACCAAATATTGCATATCGCCACCAACTTGTCTTGGGGTTTCGATAAAGGAAACATTTGGTGATGATCCAGTAATGTCACATATAGCAACTGTTCCATGTTTACTCACAGCGTAGAAACACTCTTTGTGAAAAACAACATCCTCACAGAAAGAATTTGCATCATCTATGAATTTCCAACAGTTGTCGCCTTTCTTGCAAAATGCAAGATCACCGGTTTGATTTAGAATTGCTACTGCGTAGTAATCCATGTTTTCATTTGAAGGGCTTGAAGAAAAGATCACCTTTTTGATGAATGAATCACGCATTTCTTTTGAATTACATGTATATACTTCGCCTTCTGATGTTTTGAGAGTGTATTCTTTCCCAATTTCAGAAGGCTCGAAGGATGTTACGTTTGGAAATGATGATAATGGTGGGAGGTGGTGTTTGGCCTGGGTTAATGGGTTTACGATTGAAATTGAAGGGGTTTCTTCGAGAATCACAAGCCATCCATATGAAGATCCACATCGACGATTGCTATCAGAATCTTCAGGCAGATCAATAAGGTGAACTTTATCATCGGAGACGTTCAAAAAGCTTCGGGTATTTGATTGTGGATTCTGATTTGTTCTTCGAGGGAGCATTAACCAGGGCAGTTGACATGGTAAATGTTTAGGAATTCTTGGTGTCGCGCTTCGCCAAGCTAAACAAACAGCTCTAAATCGAACATAATCCTGATGAATCTTTAGCTCCTTCGCAATTGTTTCAAGCAATTCCGGAGGTTGATCCGACCAATCCACCGAAATCGACATTTTTTCCCGTTAAACCCTGCTTTTTTTTTCCACGAATTGGGCGGAACTCAAATTCTAAACCCAAATCAAAAATCAGATTTTGACCAGCTATACGAATTCGAAAAATAAAAAAGGCAGAATCGGAACTAGTTTATGGGATTCCAATGCAGATTGTGCGTACCTGAGAAGATCCTGCAAAGAAGGAAGAAGAACGAAGAGTCTGAACAAGAATCAGGGGGGTGAACCTACAAAAAGGCGCCCCACTGATTCGATCTTGTTTCTTGTCTCTTGTAATCTTCCCTGAGGGATGAAGGGGAAGGTGTTGTGCACTTATTAGATGAGGGAGGAGGAGGATCGCCATTTTAGGCCAAAATATACCTCCATCCATACATTCGGAATCCTCCCATTAATAGCATGGCAGATTATTAAATTTATACGAATTATATTTGGAATCAAATATTTTTTTTATTCAGAAACATATTCTCAGAAATCAATATCTAAAAAATTTATAATCTTTGGTATCGAATCCAATTATCCTATTAATCTTTATATTATACTTTGCCTCGAATATTCATGTCTCATTTCCTACATAGACTATGTTGATTATAAATGCATTGCTTTCGAGTTTCGAATGATAAGATTTAGGTTGATTACTTGATTGCATGAAAATAGTTCTTGAAAGCCCGCTCTCTTTTGCCAAGGCCCAGCCATCATCAATCTATCGGCTTATTGAAGGATAAGAAATGTGCAAATTGCAGTGGGCTTATCCATTGTCTAAATACAAGGTTGTATATTTTTGGTTTACAAAACTGTAAAATTGGCTGGCATGTAAAAAATTTTGGATAGGATGTTATCTACAATGTTTTAGATTAAGGTTCAAAATCAAAATTTTCATTTGGTTTTAATCCATTTTTGTCCGCGATAAACTTGAAATGATAATTTTACTTTTTTCATTTATTTTTTGTATTTTTTTTCATATTATTATAAACACTTTATTAAAACAAGAATAAAAAATAAAAACATTGTGCCTATCCACCCCACCCCACCGGTGACCCCTCTCTCTCTCTCTCTCTCTCTCTCTCTCTCTCTCTCTCTCTCTCTCTCTCTCTCTCTCTCTCCACCTTGTTCATACTTTTGGTTTAAAAAACTCTATTACCGGTACCATCTCCTCCATCAACAGCACCGACCCAACCCTACTCTCTTTAAAAAATCAACTACATCTTCCTTTCATCTCTCTCGCTCATTGTCATCAAGCAAATATTTGTTAATCGATGACGTTACCAGATGAAGACAAAGCAACGATGGCCGCCACAGAACTAGGGCTTTCAGAGTCGCCACTACTGGGGTCTCGTTTGAAGAGGGTGGTGTTGGGTAAGGTTTTGATCGACGTTTGAGACGCCGGTGGTTGACCGTCCATCCTTATCAGATCATTCAACAACTACAAGTGTTTCACGGTCGAACCTACAGTTTTTTTGTAAGCCTCAACACTAGAATCAAGGTGCAATTGTTTGTGAGTCTCAATTGTAAAAAGTATGTGTTGAATCTGAAATCAAGGTGCACTGACTTTCCGAGATAATCTCCTCCTTCTTCAACACATAAACAAATATACACACTCAAATGATTGTTGATTCGTAAGTGGTGGGGAAGAGAGACAAATCCATATTGAAGATCAACAATATATATGTTTTTTGTTGATGATTTCTTATCGTTACTAAGTTTGTTTAAGTTTATCTTTCTAATGAACAATTCACCGGTGGTAGGATTTTGAAACTGGATCAAAATGTCAATTTGATTTGTTTGCAAAATGAAATGAAAGATAGAAGATCTTTTGTTTTTATATGATTCTTTATCAGATAGATATGCAACTTTGAAGATTTATAACGATTATTTTGTCAATGAGTTTTATCAAATATTGGTTTAAATTTTGATCAAGTTTATAGATAAAATGAATAAGTCACCATGAAGCTGAATCGAACGTATGTATATGTGCGAGTGTGTGTTTATTGTGGTGGCCAAAGAGATGGATGAGTCCATTATTTTCTTTTTATTTCGAATCAATTAAAGATTAAATAAAATATGAAAAATACTAAAAAGAAATTAAAAGGGCAAAAACAGTTATTTCAGGTATATTTGGACCTAAACGCAGGAAATTCTTGATTTTGGACTTTTCATGCAAATCAGAATCTTTTTGGACTCTATCCAAAGTTTTTTACATACCATAATGACCAATTCTGCAGTTTTGTCTTTTTGGTTAGACATGCACATACCAGGTTACAACAAAAACATTTTCTTATTTTTAGGGTTTATTTATTATCGGAAAAACGAATATATCAAAATTCATAATATATATATATATATATATATATATATATATATATATATATATATATATATATATATATATAGTGAGGTTTAATAGACAACCATTATTAACAAGGAACCAATGAACCAATCGTGAGCGTCGAAATTTAAAGCGATCAATGGCCAAGAAAATGGATGTACACTTGTACAATGGATGCATATACATCGGATTATACCATAAAATTCACCTATTTACCAAAAAACCCACTTTTTACATTATTTTTTTTAAACTACGTATTTTATCGGAAAAAAAAAACGAATATACCATTGTTCACGATTTTCGTCCTCTTTCCCTAGAGATCTATGTTAATATATAAAAAAATAATTTTTTTTTTCGAAAAACAACCCACTTCATTTTGTTGTTTTTTTTTTTTCAATATTTAAGTTTATTTTTATCTAAAAAAACTAATTATACCAAAAAAAATTCAATTTTGTGTCCTCTATTAATTAATATCAACATAATATAAAAAAACCCTTGATCAGTTCAGATTCACAATGTTAATCAGAACTGTAAATATTTCAATTTTAACATTTACAATGTGAATCTGATTTACTATTCTTTACATTGTAAATCTATACTAATTTGTTTTACATCAATTTGAACTTATGTTTAAAGAGTACCAAAAAATAAGAACTTTGATATATTTATTAAATTTTTTCGATAAAGAATAGGTCTTAACATTTCAAAAAACAAAGAAATGAAGAGAGTTTTTTTTTTAAATATTTTTTTTATATCAGTATTGATATTTATGGAAAGATGACAAAAAATCATAAACAATGGTATATTCGATTTTTTTCGATAAGAAACATGGCCTAAAAAAATTGAACGAAAAAAGAAGAAGTGGGTTTGTTATAATTCAGTGCATGTGCGTCCATTGTAAAAGTTTACAACCATTTTTATTACCGTTGATTGTTTTAAGTTCTAACGTTTTAGATTGGTTCCTTGATTAATAATGGTTTTTTATTGAACTTATGTGTGTGTGTGTATATATATATATATATATATATATATATATATATATATATATATATATATATATAGGGTGAGGTTCAATAGATAACCATAATTAACCATGGAACCTATCTTTTTTTCAACTTTTAGAACTTATTTTTTATAAAAAAAAAAATTAAAAATACAGAAATTCATAACTTTTTATCCTTTTTCCAATTATATAAAATTCGATTTTTTTTACATCAAATTCACAATGTGAATCTTTAAAAATTCACAACGTAAATCCGGATTCACACGGTGAATCCGAAAAATATTTTTCACATTCACAATGTTAATATATGAATTTAGATATTTTTAGATTTTTTTTTCGATAAAGAATAAGCTCTAGAAATTGAAAAAAATATTTGGTTCCATGAAGAACCAATAATTATGGTTCTCTATTGAACTTATATATATACTAGGCGAATCCTCGCGCGTTGCGCGAGAATAGAATTATATAGTTAAAATAATAAGCTTTACCAAATTATTATTTAATATTTCTACTTTGAAACAAAATGTTAGTAGTAAAGCAAACATATAGTTAACATATTAATTTTATTAAACATTATAGTTTAATTTTTAAGTCATTGTGATATATACAATTATTTTATAATTTTATAAATTGTTTAAAATTGTGAAAATTATATATCAAATGAATGATAATATAACGGGTAACAAAACGTATGAACAAATATGAACTGCAACTTTTAGTAACATAAAAATAGAAAAACATCTATTATAACATTTGTATTAAAAAAGATATATATACAACTTATAATAAAAAATATAATAAATAAACACTATAACTTTTAATAACATAAAAACACGAAAACATCTATTATAACATTTATATTAATTCTTCATATTTAAATCACAAATCTCTTCAAATACATTAATGTGTTTAATGAGCAAAACTTTACAACCTTGTAAAAGAAAGAAAATTAAAAATTTATTAGTGATTAGGTACTTGGAAATGTATATTTATATTTACTATTATTATTATTATTATTATTATTATTATTATTATTATATTCGTCTAAATAATTGGTTTTAATACATCATTTTAATCTCTTCAATTGTTAAACATAAAGATATTTAATTATAAATTTATAACATATATATGTGCATATACATGTTAAACAAATCACATATAATATATATATATATATATATATATATATATATATATATATTCGTAAATGTCATATGTAATTTTTATCGTAGTAATATGGATAAATCACTTTCATATGAAGAACATATCATGATAAGTCTATCATAATTACATATCAAATGTTCAAAATTATGTTATCTTTTAAATATTGTCTTTTAAATATGTTGTGTAGGATAAGCCAACAAAAAAATAATAGAAAATAAACATAATCAAAATAGAAAAATTACAATCAAATAAATAAGAGCATTGAGTGGTCGAATATATAAATAAAGATGTTGCATAAATGTACATTTAAATCAAAAGAAGAAACTAACATTTGTCAACTTTGCTCAAACAAAAAAAACCCTATATTCATTTTATGAATCTTCTTTATTCATTTAACACTATTCAACTATAGAAACTTGATGGCAATTCTTCACTAACCTGCAATCAAAATATTTTTCTTGAAAAAGAAGAATCGAAAAGATATTCCAAGCAAAACATTGATGTTTGGAGAGTCACATTCAAGATTAAGTAATACACACAAATCACATATAAAGATTAAATGAGAAACTAAATATAAAGAAAGAATAGAAAAACTTCGTTTGCTTTGGTTGAAAGAAAAAATCATATTACAATTACCATCGATGCAACATGACCAATTTCTTTAAATTATCATATTTGGATCGTGAATGTTTCAACTATATGAAAACTTTTGAATCACAACATCTTCAAATCCTTCTTACATGTAAGATTTTATATAACACAAAAGATACAAAAGATTGGTCTTTTTATAGTAAACTTTTCACTAAATGCTAATTAAACATAATATAAGTTATAAAACTTTTGAGTGTTAAATCATAATTAAGAAAACTTTTGAGTTGCATTAGTTAAAAAAGGGGGTTTCAAATGCATGAGATTCAAGAAAAAATGCTAGCTTTATAAGTATATATATATATATATATATATATATATATATATATATATATATATATATAACTCGTTAGATTCAAATAATGATAGGAAACTAAAAAAGATTATGCGATATTATGGTTAAAACTTATTGAATGGTTCGTATATACAAATAATAGAATGTTTTAAGGGTATGTAGTATGGTCTCAATGTGGTTGAGTGACTAGCTTGGACACCTTTAACGATGTTAGGGTTGAGGAACACCATCTCGGCTCCATGTTGTGTTAAGTATCGTTGTCATCTCGAGACGTCTCAACGTGTAAAATTAATGGGAAAATACTAGCAATAGTCAAAAAATGGGGGGGGGGGGTTCAAAATATAGACATAAAAATAGACATTTTCGTATATAAACATGTATTCCGTGGAGGTAGCTCCGCGGAGCTTTGCGGAATCTACTGTAGCTCCGCGGAATGGATCTTGAGGTTTTTTTTTCACATCGATTCTCCAGGGTTTATAATAATTAACCAACTAATTATTTTCAAGTAAAGATTATAATAGTATGATAATCTTTTCTTAAAAATAATTAGTTGCGGGAATGAATCTAAACCCTGAAGAATTGATGTGGAAAAAAAAACACTAAAGATCCATTCCTCGGAGCTACCTCTGCGGAATGAGTTCATTCCTCGGAGATAGCTCCGCGGAATGGATTTTTACTGTTTTTTTTAATACATTGATTTATTTACGATTTTGCCATTATGCGGAGCTACAGTAGATTCCGCGGAATGCATGTCTATATCCAGAAAAGTCCATTTTTATGTCTAATTTTTGAAAATACCCCCCCCCCCCCCATTTTTTGACTATTGCCAGTATTTTCCCTTTTATATCCCAACGTACGTGTGACCGTTCCAAATGGTCAAACTGGAATATATATATATATATATATATATATATATATATATATATATATATATATATATATATGGGAAAAGTGAATATACATTACAGACTCACCTAAGCTTAGGTACTAAACCTCATGAAAATACGTTTTTTTTTACTATATAAAAATTGTGATTAAGGGATTCACGATTAACACATGAAGATGTAGATTCAGGATCGACGCAATAGTTTTGATAAGGAAGCAAGAATATTGATTATCTTCGACATTCGTGACAATGGAAAACAGTAATGTTCGTTGGGATGAAGTAATAAATGATAATGGAGGAAATAAAACATAGATGGTACAACGATAATGAAGGAAATAAATGTTATTGTGGATGGTATATTACTAAGTGAAAAAGCAAATCGGGTATTATTACTAAGTTAAAACGACATATTTTAGAGGTTTAGTAACTAAGCTTCGGTGGAGCTTTAATGTATATTCTTTATCCCTTATATATATATATATATATATATATATATATATATATATATATATATATATATATATATATATATATATATAACACAGCCTCATTCATTTTTTTAGACACAAGTCTCATCTTTCGTATTTTTTATACAAATTTCAAACAAAAAATTTATAGATCCATTTGACTCATCATTCCATGATGATGATATGTTCATCACCAGGACATACGAGTATTACATTAACGAGCTATTAGAAGAAGATGTAGCCGCTGTACTAATAAGAAGCGCAAGGTTAAACATAAATCGCAAGCAAGGACAGTAACGTCTATATCGCGATTACTTTGTGGATAATCATGTTTACAAGGCAAAGGAATTCAAATGATGGTTTCATTTGAGTATGAATGTGTTTTTATGGATAACCAACACCTTGGAAAACATGTATCGTTTCTTTCATATTTATACATATTAACTATATATTTATACAAAATAAATACATATTTTTACCTATAAAATATATGGTTAAGTATAGTTTTTTTCCAATTGAGATATGATGCTAGAGGTAGGCGGGGATTTACATGGTTGCAACAATGTGTTGGTGCAATTCGGTTGATGGTTTATGAGGAGTCGCCTGATTCCATTGATGATTATATGAGAATGTCTAAACGAACTATAAGAGAACGTTTGTATAGATTGTCAGTAGGTGTTGTTAAAACATTTAGTGACGTTTATTTATGGAAATCTTCATTGCATGATATGCAGAACATGAAGAGAAACATGGTTTTCCCTAGGGGTGGAGATGGCAATTTGCAAGTGGTCATCACGGAACACCTTCGTTGGTATTAGAGGCAGTTACTTACTAA
The DNA here is from genome assembly GCF_002870075.4 of Lactuca sativa. Taxonomy (NCBI): domain Eukaryota; kingdom Viridiplantae; phylum Streptophyta; class Magnoliopsida; order Asterales; family Asteraceae; genus Lactuca; species Lactuca sativa. Next base: position 52,631,368 of record NC_056631.2, read on the forward strand.
GATTATGGATTTGGCATGCTTTTTTTTTCGGAGTTACGGATTCTAATAATGACATCAACATTCTTGATAAGTCACCAATATTCAATGATATTTTGTCGGGAAAGGCACCAAATGCTTCTTTCACAGTGAATGAAAACGAATATGCATATTCTACATTTTTGAAGGCATTCTGATAACTAATGGAATCAAGAGAAAAATTCTTCAAGAGAATATAGGAAGCATCATGTAAGGATCTGGAACGTGTCTTTGGAGTTCTAAATTCGAAGTGACACATAGTAAAACATGTGGCACGGCCATATGAGACAAAAACTCTATGACATATAATGTATGTATGCATCATAATGCATTACATGATAATGGAAGATAAATGATAAAATTTTGCACAATATATGTCAACGGAGTCCGGACACGTGTAGTTTCTACCAGGTTTATCGAAATATTCGCATAGAGTCGTTGATATTCAAGTTACACAAAAACACGAGCAACTTCGACAAGACTTGGCATATCATATCTGTGATGCTAACGATATTGACAAGTAATGTATTTAGAAAATTAAAAAGATTATGTAACTATTTTTGGTCTTATAATGTCTTTTTTTTTCATTTTAAATGCTATGTTTTTGTTTAAATGCTATGTTTTTTAATATTATATTCATTATATTTATAATTATTGAAAAAAAAACTCAAAAAAAACATGGAAATGAATGTGGTGTGGTGACCATTTCGTAGATATAAGGCCGTAGGAGTCCTCTCTATGGAGGGCTTCATTGTTTCCTTCCACCTCAACGAAAAACACAACCACAACTCACCATATTGGTGTTGGGATGGTGTGTACGAGATAAAAACTGTAACACCCGGATTATCATGTACTATTTTCATTATTTATTTTTTAGGATCATTGATCTACTCGACGAGTTGGCGCTATGACTCGCCGAGTAGAAGCGGGTTTGACACGTGAGTTTAATTATTTACTCGACGAGTCCGAGGGTAGACTCGCCGAGTAGGCGCTGGGATGAGAAACCCTAAATTCCCGGGTTTGGAGCCTATTTCAAGGCACTTATAGCCTCCTTGGGCGGCCACACTTTATAGAAAGAAACCCTAACCTGCCCTTTCTGTGGTATAGGGAGAGAGAAAACATTTTGAGCATTCTTGAGCTTCTTGGAGGAAAGATTGGAAGAGTTTGGTAGATCTAATAAAGAGGAGGCTGTGGATCTTGCATTCTTCTGTCATTTGCTGCTATTCTGAGGTAAAAAGCTCTCATCTTGGCTTCGTGTTCGTTAGATCCCATTTTGGGAAGCTTTTAGGGTTTTCTCCCAACATATTGTGCTCTAGAGCTATATGGGTATGGTTTGTGGTTAGAACCTCAGATCTGGACTAGAGAGGACCTTGAGGGTCCAAAGTCTCGAACTTTATTGAGTTAGAGATAAGTCCCCATGCATTTGACCTTCCTTGGGGTTTTTAATGGCGTTATGAAGCATTTGTGCCTTGCATGTTCGTCAAGATCGAACCTTTACGTGAATTTTGGGTATTAGGAGGTTAGATCTAGAGGTTGGAGTCGCAGATCTGACCTCAGACGTCCGTTTGAGACACCGAGACAAGTCAACTCGCCGAGTCTATGAGACGACTCGACGAGTCGGATCGAGTTGCCCCAGTGATTCGTGACCCAGTGATAACCCGTCGAGTTGGGGGTCAACTTGACGAGCCGTGTGAAACGCTAGGAAGAATTCAGAGGATGCGAGTGGACTTGGTGAGTCACCTGAGTGCACTCGACGAGTTAGGTCAACCTTGGCGGCTGACTCATCTTGGCTTCTGTTGACTCGAGAGTAGGGCAATTAGGAACATTGAGACCATGGAGGGTAAAATGGTCTTTTACCCATCCAAGAGAATAGAAAGAGAAAAGAGGAATTTAGGTGTAAATGAGGAAAAGAGGGATATTGATTGAAAGGGTTGTCTAATGTGTTAGGCGGAGGCTAATTCGGTATTCTCGAGTGTGTGTTCATTTCCTACTAGCTGCGAGGTGAGTCTTCTCACTATGATAACCTAGAGTGGTAATCAGAGTTGTGTGACAGAGTATCTTATATGTTATTTGTGTAATGTGATATACTAAATTATCTCTATGTGATTTGTGCTATGCATTATTCAGAGTTTACAGAGTTAGGACCGGAGGGTCCATCAGAGCTGTGGGACTGGAGGGTCCCACTAAGAAACATTGACCCGAGGGTCTTACAGAGTTATAGCCTCAAGTGGTTAATGTGTTGTATGTGGTATTTGGGGGAACTCACTAAGCTTCGTGCTTACCGTGTTATGTGTTATGTGTTTCAAGTACTCCAGAGGATCGCGGGAAGGCACTGGCGTGATTGTACACATCCGTTCGTGATGACGTGGAGGATTCTGGGATTTGACTTATGATTGTGATATTTTGTTGACATTGAAACACTTATGATTTTCTTGAAAGAAACAATGGATGAATTTTGTGTATTTTTACAATGAAAAATTTGGTTGAAAATTTACGTTGTTACAAGTTGGTATCAGAGCCTTGGTTTGAGGGATTCGGATACACCTTCGGGTATGTCTGGACTCAAACTGAGGATTTGAGAAGAATTTTCGATAAAAATGATCTTTCCTAAAAACGAGTAAGAGTTTCAAGAGAAAAGCAAAAAGGAGCAGTGTGTACAATCAGCCAGCGCCCGAACGGTGATTTCCTAAAATATCCTTATTTTATGTGCTATGTGATATTATGAGGTATATATTATGCATGCTAGAAAGTGGGCTAGGTGTTTCATATCTTAGGACTAGAGTGGCCTGATTTGAGATGCCTTAGCCTAGGAGTTACTGCTGTTGTGAGTTGCTTTGAGTGTGATTAGGTAGCAAAGAGGAGTCTATGAGAGGCTTACTAGGGGTAGCCTATGTTCAGAGAGGCATAGAGTACTTGCGATCTGGGATCCTAGGAGGAGAACTTGGGATGAATACGGATGCGGTGTGAAAGGTAGTCTTGGGCCCGTACTACTGGAAGCACCGGATCGGTAAGTAGTCCAAGTTAGAACCCTTAGTGTGCTGAGGAACAAGTAGGGGTGAGTGATCGAGTGCGAGTATTCTCGGTCGATTCTTTGATTATTTTGTGTTGTGTTTCAGAGAGAGACATCATGGTGGGTACGCGCCATAACCCAGGGGGCAGTGGTACCCACGATGAGGAGATTCACAGGATGATTCACGAAGAGGTGGTTGTAGCCATCCGGGTAGAGATTCACGGGATGTTTGGGACATTTTATGAGAGTTATGTTGCGATTACCTTGATTGAGACATTTGATGAGCATTATGCTGCGATTACAGAGGTGGCTGCTGTTGCAGCTGTCGCTACTGCCTGGCTACATGGGGTGACTCGTTGTTGTACCGAGAGTTTAGCAACATGAAGCCACCAGAGTTTGATGAGACTCAAGATCCGATTGCCGCGATGAGATGGATCTCTGACATCGAGGGGTGTTTATACACTTGTTCCTGTCCGAAACATTTGATGGTACGGTTCGCGCTGAACCAGCTTCGCTTGGAGGCGAAGGACTGGTAAAAGTTTGTGACAGCCAGCTTCACTCCTCAGAGCTCACTGCAGTGTCTTGGGAGAGGTCTACTACTATGTTTTGAGACGAGTATGTTCCCCTGGTGGAGAGGGAACGGTTGGCCCAAGAGTTCTTGTCTCTCAAGCAAAGGACAGAGTCTGTGACAGTGATTACGAGGATGTTCCATGAGAGGGTGATGTTCTGTCCTGATCACGTGTCTACCGAGCAGGCACGAATGAGTTGGTACTTGAGCATACTAAAAAGGGATATTGAAGATTTTGTGGTAAGCTCGACATACCAGACATTTGTTGAGCTCCAGGAAATGCCCGGAAGCGGGAGATTGACCTGGAGACTCAGGCCAAAGAGGAGGCGGAGTCTCAGGGGAGGGATCAACGACCGGCACAGTCTCAACCGGAAGCCAAGCGGGCAAAGCCTGCTGATTCGAGGTCTGGGAACCATAAGGGCCGCACTTGTGGGAAGTGCGGCAAAGGTGAAGAGGGGATATGTCGAGCGGGGTCTTGCTACAAGTGTGGCAAGGAGGGGCACATGACTAAGGATTTCCCCAAGGGATTTTCAGTTTGTTTTCACTGCAACCAGACCGACCACCAGAAGGTCGAGTGTCCCCAGCTGCTTCAAGGATCAGCGCATGGATCTGCACCTGCTGCTGTGCAAGCTACTGAGAGTCAGCCTGTGAAAGTCGAGGCACCGAAGGTTCGTGGGAGAGCCTTCCAGCTGAAACCGGAGGAGGTCCGCGCAACACCTGATGTCATGGCCGGTACTTTTCTTGTTAGCTTTGTGCCTGCCCTAGTGTTATTCGACTCGAGTGTGCGTCGATCTTTTGTATCATTAGCATTTACTCGCCACATTAGTATCCGTTGTGATGCATTGAGTCACCCTCTGAGAGTTTCTATAAACGATGAGCATACAGTGTTTGCCACTTATGTGATCCCAGGGTGTGTGCTCGAGATTTTTGGTGTTGAATTTCTGATAGATCTGGTGCCAATTGCCATGGGTGACGTCTGCATCATGATGGGCATGGACTGGTTGAGCCGGTTCGGAGCTGTGATCGACTGCGAACATTAGTTGGTGACCATTCGAGACTCTAGTGGGGGAGTGCTTACAGTATATGGCGAGGGTACCAGATCTGGATCAGCTTTCTGCTCTGCTGCCCGAGCAAGGCAGAGTCTACAGCAGGGATGCAAGGCTTTTGTAGCATATGTGGTGGATATGCGAGTTGTTGTCGAGAGATCGAGTTCTATCGTTGAGGTCCCAATAGTGAGGGAATTCCCGAATGTTTTTCTCGAGGAGTTACCGAGTGTGCCTCCTGAGAGGCAGGTGGATTTTCGGATTGATTTGGTTCCGAGAGCAGCGCCTTATTGCCTTGTGCCGCCAGAGATGTAGGAGTTATCCTCGCAGCTTCAGGAGCTGTTAGGGAAGGGATTTATCCGACCAAGTAGCTCGCCGTGGGGAGCGCCGATCCTCTTTGTCAAGAAAAAGGATGGTTCACACCTTGAACTGGAAATTTCAGACACGAAGACATGAATCTGTGAAAGACACGACACGACACGAATACATCTAAAAATTTGAGATAAAGCTTATTTCTCATCGTGTAATCGTATCGTGTCAAATTTGTGGCTGACACGAATACACGAATTGACAAGTCTATTCACACCGGATGTGCATTGATTACCGAGAGTTGAACAAGCTGACGGTCAAAAATCATTATCCACTATCGAGGATCGACGATCTGTTCGATCAGTTGCAGGGCGCGTCTTGGTTTTCCAAGATCGACTTGTGGTCTGGATATCATTAGATGAGGGTCCGAGAGGAGGATATCTAGAAGACGACATTTAGGACTCGTTATAGGCATTACGAGTTCGTGGTGATGCCTTTTTGGGATCACCAACGCACTGGCAACATTCATGGATCTCATGAACCGTGTGTGTAGGCCTATGCTGGACCGATCGACAATCGTGTTCATCGAAGATATATTGGTGTATTCGAGATCCAAAGAGCAACACGAGGAACATTTGAGAGAGATTCTTGGGGTATTGAGATCGGAGAGGCTTTATGCCAAATTCTCCAAGTGTGATTTCTGGCTAATGGAGGTCCAGTTCCTGGGACACCTCGTCAACCAAAATGGGATATTGGTTGATCCGGCCAAGATCGAGGCAGTTATGAGATGGGAGGTGCCAAAATCCCCTACTAAGATCAGGAGTTTTCTGGGTTTCGCCGGCTACTATCAGAGATTTATTAGATGTTTCTCCAAGATCGATGTCCCCCTCACCAGGTTGACCCGGAAGGGCGTTGCTTTTTCTTGGGGTCCCGAGCAGCAGACCTTATTTGAGACTCTTCGCCAGAAGTTGTGCGAGGCCCCAGTGTTATCTTTTCTTGAGGGGATGGAGGACTTTGTGGTATATTGTGATGCGTCTATATCTGGGTTGGGGGCGGTGCTAATGCAAAAGGGCACGTGATAGCATACACGTCGAGGTAGTTAAATCCCCATGAGACGAGATATCCCACCCATTATCTAGAGCTGGGGGCGGTGGTGTTTGCCCTCAAGATTTGGTGCCACTACTTGTACGAGGTTCGGTGTACCATTTACACGGACCACAAGAGCCTGAAGTACCTCATGGATCAGCCCAACCTGAATATGCGCCAGAGGAGGTGGCTGGATGTGGTGAAAGACTATGACTGCGAGATTATGTATCATCCGGGCAAGACTAACGTGGTAGCCAATGCCCTGAGCCGCAGATCAGAGCATACCCCAATTCGAGACGTGTGTATGAGAATAACGGTGATGACCCCAGTCTTGGATACCATCCGAAAGGCCCAGGCGGAGGCCGTGAAACCAGAGAACCACAAGAGGGAACGGGTGGTTGGGTAGGTGTCCGAGTTTGTGACGGACAGTCGAGGACTTATGACCTTTCGAGGGTGAATTTGGGTGGCCTTTATGGGCGGGGATCAGCATGTACTGATGGAGGAAGCACATAGCTCAAGGCTCTCGATCCATCCTAGGGCCACTAAGATGTATTTGGACCTGAAGAGAGATTACTGGTGGCCCTGTATGAAGAGGGATGTTGCCTGGATAGTCGAGAGGTGCTTGACCTGCCATTGGGTCAAGGCAGAGCACCAACGACCTCATGGTCTATCGCAACCTCTAGAGATTCCCCAATGGAAGTGGGAACATATCTCTATGGATTTTATTACCAAGTAACCGAGGACTGGGCGTGGAGTGGATGCGATTTGGGTGACTGTAAACCGATTGAAGAAGAGTGCTCACTTCCTTGCTATTAGTGAGAGCTCTTCTATAGAGAAATTGGCCGAGATTTATGTGAGAGAGGTGGTATCTCGGAATGGAGTGCCGATCTCGATTGTGACAGACCGAGACGTGTGTTTTACTTCCAGGTTTTGGAAGAAATTTCACGAGGAGTTGGGCATGCGCCTACATTTCAGCACTGTATACCACCCGCAGAGCGAGCGGACGATTCAGACACTTGAGTACATGTTGCGTGCATGTGTCATGGACTTCGGAGGAAGTTGGGACACATATATACCATTGGCTGAGTTCTCTTACAACGACAACCATCATTCGAGTATTGGTATGCCTCCTTTCGAGCTCCTATATGGGAGGAGGTGTCAGACTCCCATTTGTTGGGGAGAGGTGGGTCAGAGGGTGATGGGTAGCACGGAGATAGTGCTTAAGACGACCAAGTAGATTCAACAGGTCAGACAGAGGTTACTGATAGCCCAAAGTCGCCAGAAGAGTTATGCAGATAGGCGACGGTCCGAGCTAGAATTCCAGGTCGGGGACTTTGTGCTTCTGAAGGTATCCCCATGGAAAAGGGTGATCAATTTCCGAAAACGAGGTAAGTTGGGACCCCGATACATCAGTCCTTTCAGATTGACCGCCAGAGTGGGTAAGGTAGCATACCAGTTGAAGCTACCTGTGGAGTTGAGTCAGATCCATAACACCTTCCATGTGTCCCAGTTGAGGAAGTGTGTAGCCGATGAGACGGCAGTGGTGCCACTGGAAGACATTCATGTTGATGCGAGCCTGATTATATTAAGAGGCCGATTGCAATCTTGGTTCGGAAAGTGAAGGTTCTGAGAAACAAGGAAGTACCTCTAGTACAGGTTCAGTGGCAACATCGAAGAGGATCCGAATTGACTTGGGAGCCGGATTCTGAGATGCGGGACCAGCATCCAGAGTTATTTGTGGAGCAAGACTTCGAGGGCGAAGTCCAATTCAAGTGGGGGAGAATTGTAATACCCGGATTATCAAGTACTATTTTCATTATTTATTTTTGAGGATCATTGATCTACTCAACGAGTTGGCACTATGACTCGCCGGGTAGAAGTGGGTTTGACACGTGAGTTTAATGATCTACTCAACGAGTCCGAGGGTAGACTCGCCGAGTAGGCATTGGGATGAGAAAACCTAAAGTCTCGGGTTTGGAGCCTATTTAAAGGCACTTATAGCCTCCTTGGGCGGCCACACTTCACATAAAGAAACCCTAACCTGCCTTTTTCGTGGTATAGGGAGAGAGAAACCATTTTGAGCATTCTTGAGCTTCTTGGAGGAAAGATTGGAAGAGTTTGGTAGATCTAATCAAGAGGAGGATGTGGATCTTGCATTCTTCTGTCATTTGCTGCTATTCTGAGGTAAGAAGCTCTCATCTTGGCCTCTTGTTCGTTAGATCCCATTTTGGGAAGCTTTTAGGGGTTTCTCCCAACATATTGTGCTCTAGAGCTATATGGGTATGGTTTGAGGTTAGAACCTCAGATATGGACTAAAGAGGACATTAAGGGTCCAAATCCTCGAACTTTATTGAGTTAGAGACAAGTCCCCATGCATTTGACCTTCCTTGGGGTTTGTAATGGCGTCATGAAGCATTTGTGCCTGGTATGTTCGTCAAGATCGAACCTTTACATGACTTTTGGGTATTAGGAGGTTAGATCTAGAGGTTGGAGTTGCAGATCTGAATTCAGACATCCATTTGAGACACCAATACGAGTCAACTTGCCGAGTCTATGAGACGACTCGACGAGTCGGATCGAGTTTCCCCAGCGATTCGTGACCTAGTGATGACCCGTTAAGTTGGGGTTCATGTAACGCCCGGGTTTCAGGGCTAAGCATATTTGTCAATGTAATAGTCTACGTCAACTATTGTAACTCTTTTTGAAGTAATAAAGATGAAATATTTGAGTATTATGTGAATTATGTGTATTTATGTGCTTACAATTTAATTATAAATAAAGAATAAAAATAAGCGTCAAAATTAAAGTGTGAGATAAGCCCGATATCTCTACATAAAGTTGTAGACTATGTCTCAAGGTTTCCGTACATATAAAGAACGCCGAAATCCGAGTTATAATGAAGAAGTTATGGCCCGTCGAAGTTTTACGGTAAAACCGGCACGACACCGGGAAGCGTAAATAGTGAATTTACGATAGAGTGAGATTTGCCTTATCAATCTAAACTAAAGTTGTAGAATATGTTAAACTAAGAACGTCGATAAAAAGAACGCCCAAATCTGACTTCGTATGAGGAAGTTATGATTTTTTTAAGATTCGGCTTAGCAGTGCACGACCCGAAACTCGAATTTTTGTTCGAGCGGTTTTTGGCTTACGCGACCTAAATGAGAGTTGAAGATCTCATTAATAGGAATTCAACGGTAAAAAGATGGACGAAAACGGAGTTCGTATGAAGGAGTTATGAATTCTTCGCGGTCATTTAACAGTCTAAACGCCTCTTACTATTAAATTTGAGATCGGTCGAGAATTAGCCGACGGAGTCTAAATGAAAGTTGTAGATCTTGTTTTTACCTACGCGTGGAAAAAAAAGAACGTCGAAAACGGAGCTCGTATGCAAAAGTTACGGGGTTTAGAAGTTGGCAAAGTGCTGCTGCAAAAGGGGTGACGTGGCTGAATATGGGCCAAGGCTTTCTCCCCAAGGAAAGCCATCAGATGATGACACGTGGCACTGACTCGGCGAGTCAGTGAACCGACTCGGCGCGTCCGTCAGGATTTCACCCTATAAATAGAAGTGACGGGTTCTCTCATTTCTCACACCTTTCCCCACTTCTTTCTCTCTCTACACTCTCTCTAGCCTATCCTAACCCCCCTAAAGCCTAGGTAAACCCCCTAGCACCCGAAGGAAGCCCCGAGGCTCCTGGAGTCCCGAGAAAAGAGCCTTTCGGCTCGGGAACCCTGCTCCAGCGAAGCCCGGTTTTCGAGAAAACCCGCTGTAAGTGAGCTACGCCTAACCTATCTTTAGTTTAGCTTACGTTTTAATATAGTAATGTTATTAGGACCTTATAATAAGTACTTGGGCTATTATTATGGGTTATATAAGTATCTTTTAACGCTTATATAATAATAATAATAGCTAGACTATTAATTAATCGCGGTTATCGTTAGACTAAACCCTAGTGGTATTGGTACTAGGTTTTATCGAAGGAATATTGTTTTGAGAGTATCGAAGCGCTGTCCAAGTGCTGAGTCACCACCTTTCAAGTGAGTGCATAGTTACTTTCAGCTTACACATAGATATGAAGTATTTTATAAATTACGTGCTATGTGTGCATATTATCTGATTACTTGCTATCTATGCTGGATGAACGTTGTTATACATGTTTTCAATGATTTAAACTATATATGTATTTTATATCTACGAAAATGTTGGGGTAAAACATGGGTAGATGTAGTAGGTGATGTGTGATAAAATGGTGAGAGGCCTCGATGTTGATGTTGTTGTTTCTGTCATCTAGCGGAGTATGGATGACGACCACGGACTCTTCTAGACAGTCCAGTGGAACACTAGCAGGCTCGCAACCTGTAGGTGTTTGTGAACGATGTGTTCACCGGTGTACTCCATCCCCCACATGGTTGCCTTTAGGACATTTATTGGCCGAGGAATCCCCTTAGCAGTAGTGTCCGTCCCGATGATGATCCTTAGGCTAGGTCCCTTATGATAGGTGTTTAGGGACATAAAGTGAGGATAACAGGAACGGGTAATCGGGTTATTGTTGATTGATGAAATTAATAAACTTATTTGTAGTGGGTTGAAAACCCTATGTGCTCACCAGGCTCCCAAGCCTGACCCACTCAGTTTTATGTATTACAGGTAGTGGCGCATGAGCATAGATGTGATGTTTTGGATGAGGGATTACGGATATAGGCCTGTAGATATGAAATAATGTAGTAGGGCTTATATTGTACTGTTTATGTTTTTGATCTGTACGAACATGACATCCCGAGTCTTTTAATGAAATACATTTCTATGGAAATGCTTTTGATAAATCTTTATCATATTTTTGTTTTGGGACAAATTCCGCAACACTTTCATTTTAAATGTGACTCTGATTTTTAAACAAAGCATAGAAAAACCGGTCTTTTCTGGCCGTGATTTTGGGGATGTCACAGTTCAACTCGACGATCCGTGTGAAACCCTAGGAAGAATTCAGAGGATACGAGTGGTGTAACAACCCGAAGATGTTCATTGTCGAAAACCCCGTTCTACCCGTAAAACTCGCCGTTTATCAATTCGTTCCGATTTCGTTTTGGGTTAAATTATTTAAACTTATATGTTTATTATAATCTAATGAGTGTCCAAACCCCTTAGGAACTCATGAAATTAACCCAAAAATATTTATTTAAGAAATTTTAGAAATATCATCGCCGGGTTACAAAAACTTAATCGGGTGCGACCTAAAGCCCCGTTTAATGCCGGTATCGGGTAGAATTCCACCGTGTCCAAGCTTTGAGACCTGTTTAAACATGTTTAAACATTCATTTGAAGCTTTTGCTTCCTCTCTCTCTACTCTCTCTAACCTCTCTCCTAAATCCAAGTTTAAGGGTCCAAATCTCAAATTTAAGGCCTCAAATCCCTAAGGTACCTTCCTTAAATCATTGTGTATCATATTGGACCTTCAAATTCGAGATTTATTCATGATTTAGAGGCTTGTATATGAGTTTACGGCCCAGGATGGTGCTTAGGCCGTAAACCCATATTTAAAGGGTTTTTAAGCCCTTAAACCCTTCCATGACTCAAACTAGACCTAGTTATGACTTTTAGAAATTTGGTAATGGACTTAGAACACTTTAAACATGAATTTTTGGGGATTTGTATGAGTTTATGGCCAAGGCATGTGCTTGGGCCGTAAACTCCTCAATCATGGGTGTAAACTCATTTTCAAGGTGTTAGAAAGCCATCCAACACCACCAAAAGCCTTGGAATAAATCATAGAACCAACTAAAAATGGTTTAGGGGCCTTAAACATATTTTTTGAGGGACAAATGAGAGTTTACAGCCAAGGCTTATGCTTGGGCCGTAAACTCCATAACATGGGGAGTAAACTCAATGTAAAGTGTTAAAAATGCCACTTTAACACGCCTAAAGCCTTGGGATAAATTCAAGAAGTGTTTACAAGCAAGTATTGGACCATAAAACATATTATTTTCCCCATCTAAGGAGTTCACGGCCATGAGGGTGTTCATGGGCCGTAAACTCCAAAATCTAGGCCAAAAGTCCCTTAAAAATTCATGTAAGGCCTTGGAAAAATTTTAGGAATCACATGTGATTTATTTGGAGTCATTAAAACATTTATTCAAGGGTGCATAGGAGTTTACGGCCGTAAGCACCATGCTAAGGCCATAAACTCCCTTAAGTATGGTCATGTGTGTTTTTAAATTTATTCCAAGCCCTTAAACCAACCCTAGAAATTTCCCTTTAAGTGTTTCAAGCTACTTTGCACCATAAACCACCCCACCATGAGTTTACGGCCATAAACTCATGGGGAATGGGTTTTATAGGCCGAAAACTCTTGTATGAGTTTACTCTTGAAGAGTAAACTCCATTTCCCCGTCATTCAAGTCCTTAAACGCCACCCGGGTCCCTCCAAACACTTGTAATGGGGTGTTTCCGCGACTAAAAGTGTTTGTCCCTTACAATTAAATAATCTAAGTCCTAATTAGGTACAAATGTGTATCTTTTCATTATACATAGGAACCTCGTGCGTTTGCAAGTCCCGAACTAACGTTTAACATCCGAAATTGTCACGTTTCTCGTCCGGTGAGTTCATACCCCTACGCTTTTTCCGTGTTTTTCAATGTTTTCAGGGGGGAATACAAGCAAACTATAATTGTTTTTGAATTATAACATTGATATGTTTCAAATAATATCTGGCAAATTTATAAACATTTTTACCCTTTATGTATTATGCTGAGCATAAGGGATGATTTATCAACTACAACTAAATGAATTTTAGTTAAGGAATAATCAAACTAATCAAATTACTATGGGAATAATTTGGGGTTCTTTAGTGTTCGCTTTTATCATGTACTGATATGTATATAAAGTTATTAGATAAACTATGTCTGATTCAGTTTATCTCCGTATCATTTGAATGTATTGCCATATAGTTTCATTGTAGGTATCTATATTCACTGTATTATGTTTCATAATCTTTTATATGTTTGATATCGTATAAGAACCCTGTGAATAGTTTAGTACTAGTTTGTGAGTTCGTCACTACCCTTTATGGATGATCAGTAAATCCTCCCCGGAAGTGTAACCAGAGTCTCCTGGAGGGAGAGCGAGGAATTTGTGAATAGATCTATTCGGGACTGACAATCCCACACCTTAACTGCTAGCTACAGTTAGGCGGGCACGCCTGGGGTGACAAATTCTGGATGTCGTTCGACGTCTGACAAGCGTCAAGGAGGTCTCGTTGTCGTATCAGCATGGTTACCCGACTCACAATACGTATTAATATAAGTTTATTCACGGCTTTGGTTTTGGATTTGATTTTATATCAATCTTCTATCTTTAGATCTTATGTCTAGTACGGGACGGTAATCCCATGATTTTTAGTCTATAGGGTTCATATCTATTTCAGGATGTTATTCCTATGGTTAGAATCTATATCTAGTTCGGGATAGTGATCCCATGGTTTTATCAAACTATCTTATATCTAGTACAGGATAGTAATCCCATGGTTTTGAATCTATATCAAGTCCGGGATGATAGTCCCATGGTTTTCAATCTATATTTTTATGTATATCAAACTATATTGTATCTAGTCCGGGATGATAGTCCCATGGTATTAAATATATATATATAGTACGGGATGTTAGTCCCAAGGTTTTCAAACTACTTTCCATCTACATTTCACGTATAATTAAAGTATTTTATACCTAATTCGGGATAGTAATCCCATGATTTTCAATATATAGTTTTGTGTATTAAACTATACACTGTAATATTCAATCGGTCTTGTATTAGGAAAATATGGGATTTTCCTGGGGTAACATATAACGCATAATTGAACTGTAATGAAAGATAACTAAACTGTTTACATAAGAAAATATGGGATTTTCTTGGATAACAAACCTTTTCAGAAAACTAAAGGAAATTGGCACATTTTTCAGAAAACAAACATCTTATGAACTCACCATCTTTATGCTGATTTTCAAACCGCTTGTATTCTCAGGTCCACGTTAGACAGGTACCCGGCGATATCTTTTGGTGAAGACGGAGTGCTCAGAAGACTCGTCTCAACTTTTGTTCATATGATATATGTATAACACTTGTACAATTTACTTTTGAAACAAATGTAAACTTTCAAATATATGTAATGTAATGGTTGTTTACTGTGATTACTATGTACATTGGATTTGATACTCAACGTGGAGTCAACCCCGAAAATGTTTCCGCCTTTGGTTTTCGGGGTGTGACAGATTGGTATCAGAGCCCTTGTTTATAGTGAACGGAGTATACCATACCTTACATGGTATAAAACTATAAACACTAAAGGGCCTAAGCGCTCTGAACTAAAAGTATCCTTCAAAATATAAGTATTTTCAAAAGTATACAAGTATACCGAACCGTCGAGATCCGTAACTACAAGTAGAACAAAACATAAGTAAATGGGTGTTGTACGCTGCGGTTAAACCTGGGCAGTTATGTAGTCGTGTCTAGGGTCAATATAGCCTGGCCAACTATATTCATTCGAGACACGACCAACATGTGCTTGGGAATGACTGTGGCATGCGGCATGCCTAAAACTTACCTAATATCCCAAACAACGAGTCGTCGCTGCAGCGAATCATGAAATACTATGGGAGTATTTCTCGAGTCAATCCTTTGTAGAAAATCCTTGTATACGCGTTGATCCTTGATCATTCCTCTAGCGATAAAATTATCTGCCTTGATAACTCTTTCCTGCTTTATCGCTTAATATGATGCTATACCTGTCATGATGAGATATCCCCTGATCCATATCTCTTGATTCAATTCAGAGGACTTATGATCCTCTCTTTCTTAATCTTTTTAGATCAAGATGCCTCCGAGAAAGAGACCTAGCTCAAAGAACAACAATCCTCCTCCGCCACCACCTCCTCCTCAATTTGATCTTGCATCGCTTCAGACAGTTCTGACTGCTACAATGGTAGCAGCTATGTCGCAAATGAACCCCGGTAGTTCAGGAGGTGGTCCCCAGCCCCAAAACCCATAAGATATCCAGGGACACCAAAAAGGGGGTTCCTATGAAGACTTCATGAACGCGAAACCCACATCCTTTGATGGCACTGGAGGTGTCATTTCCCTCACCCGATGGTTCGAGAAAATCGAATCAGTCTTTGAAATATACGCCTGTTCGGAGTCTGATAAAGTAAAGTTCGCCGCCTGCACTTTCCTTGACAAAGCCCTGACTTGGTGGAACGGCCGAGTCAAATCCTTAACTCTACCTGTAGCAAATGCTATGGGTTGGGAAGCTATGAAGGAGCTTCTACTCGCAGAGTATTGCCCTTGGGGAGAAATTCAGAAGCTAGAACACGAACTCTGGAACCTTAAGATGAAGGGTTCCGACATAGCCGCTTATACTTCAAGATTCGATGATCTGGCGTTACTCTGTCCGGGAATGGTTACCCCGGAGAGTAAAAAGATTGAGAGGTTCATATGGGGGTTGACCCAGCCAACCAAAGGGAATGTCTTAGCTGCGAAGCCAGACACCTATGACATCGCTAAATGTCTTGTGCAAATTCTGATCGATCACGAAGACAACTTTGATGAGGAGGCTACCACCCCCGAGACAGTCACAAGTGGAGGTGGAAGCAAAAAGAAATTCTGGAACAAGCGGAAGGCCCAGAGTACGCAAGGGTCTTCTAAGAAACAGCAAACAGTAGCAGTCCATGCTGCTACTGCCCCTATTGCTGTTTCGGCTATCGGTTCCACGGCCCAAACTCCCACCAGTGGATACACTGGTACCCTTCCTTGGTGTGGTAAGTGCAGCTATCACCACCGCATTCCTGGTCCATGTCACGAAAGGATCTGTGACAACTGTGGCAAGAAGGGCCATCTTGCTCGAACCTGCAGAAAACCAGCCAAATCAACGAACCAATCATCCGAAGCGGGAATCAGTCCAGCCTGCTACAATTGTGGCGAAGTAGGGCACTTCAAAAGAAATTTCCCCAAAGCAGCTACAACCGCTGATCCCACTGTCGCCGCAGGTATACTCCTCTTTGACAATTCTTATACCTGCAACTCTTTTCAATTCTAGTACCAGAAGGGAAACTTGTTATCTATCCATCCGAGCAATTTCTAAACTTAATCCTTTGTTTGTAATCAAAATTGAGTACAATCGAGGCGGCTAACCAATGAGATAGAGAACACTAACTTCGTACCTATAGATTGTATCCTCAGTCCGGAGGATTATTCTGTTCCATTCGATTTAAATGGGGGAAACTTTTCACGAAATACTTTGATGCTATGTTTGACATGAAATGACCGAGTCTCATTCATGTTGTTATCCTTGGTTTCGAAAGGGTCGCTCGTCTAAATCTTTTCCCTGACCCGGCTCTCGTGATCTTCAGCATCAAACCTTCGTATCATTTCATGCCTTATAGCTCAAAAGTTTTTCCCAATATGAATTACCACGCATCCCTCGTTTCTGTGATCATTAAGAAACGGGAAGTCAGCAGCTCTTTCCCCTAAATGTCTTTCTCGAAGAATTCCCGAGAATTCCTTTCGAACATTTAGCTTAGTTCCGCATCGGCCTAATCTCTGGATCTACCTCGTAACCGAACCTCAGTAAGAATGACGTGTCCAAGACGGTGACCAAGAACTGACATGATCACTATGGATTAGTAGTGGTATCCTTTCGGTCAAATCTCTTTTCCCTCGATCATGTAGCCAAGCAAAGTAGTCGTAACCATGTACTTTTCCAACGTCTAAGGCGATAGGGACTTTTTCGGCACCGAAAATACCCATAGAAACCTGTCGATTCTTGGTTCCCATCGACTATTATCGCAGACCTATCCATAAATTTCTTCTAAAAGCTATCAGACCTTTAGCTACTCGGCTCCATGAAGATGTGCCTTCCTGTTGGAGCGTGTGTCCTGTTGAAAGCTTTATCCCAGAAAAGCATGATATGCTTTGAGAAGTGTGAAATACTTCCCTCGTGATACATTAGACCCTTCGTGATCCTCATAGAATCGATTTCGTAACCTTCTAACTTCGGCTACCCTCAGAACTTAGTAACATCCATCCGGTACTTCACGTTTCGAATCCTTAGAAGTATCTACCCATCGAAACCCTAGTGATTTCCTTTGAGGAAACCGAAGCCGTCCAGGGTTGAAACTTCCATGAGAGAACCGATTGCGATTGTAGATTGAGAGAGAGTCAATGTGCAAAACAAAGACGCGTCCCGATAGTGAGAGTTCGCTGGAACGCCAAGCGGAGACCCGATTCCACTTGAGAACGTGAAGATCTGAGGCAACAAATCCATTCGCGTTTCCTTCCAATTCATAATCTATATCTTAGTCTTTGAATTTCGGGACGAAATTCCCTCTAACGGGGGGATAATGTAACAACCCGAAGATGTTCATTGCCGAAAACCCCGTTCTACCCGTAAAACTCGCCGTTTATCAATTCGTTCCGATTTCGTTTTGGGTTAAATTATTTAAAATTATATGTTTATTATAATCTAATGAGTGTCCAAACCCCTTAGGAACTCATGAAATTAGCCCAAAAATATTTATTTAAGAAATTTTAGAAATATCATCGCCGGGTTACAAAAACTTAATCGGGTGCGACCTAAAGCCCCGTTTAATGCCGGTATAGGGTAGAATTCCACCGTGTCCAAGTTTTGAGACCTATTTAAACATGTTTAAACATTCATTTGAAGCTTTTGCTTCCTCTCTCTCTACTCTCTCTAACCTCTCTCCTAAATCCAAGTTTAAGGGTCCAAATCTCAAATTTAAGGCCTCAAATCCCTAAGGTACCTTCCTTAACTCATTGTGTATCATATTGGACCTTCAAATTCGAGATTTATTCATGATTTAGAGGCTTGTATATGAGTTTACGGCCCAGGATGGTGCTTAGGCCGTAAACCCATATTTAAAGGGTTTTTAAGCCCTTAAACCCTTCCATGACTCAAACTAGACCTAGTTATGACTTTTAGAAATTTGGTAATGGAATTAAAACACTTTAAACATGAATTTTTGGGGATTTGTATGAGTTTATGGCCAAGGCATGTGCTTGGGCCGTAAACTCCTCAATCATGGGTGTAAACTCATTTTCAAGGTGTTAGAAAGCCATCCAACACCACCAAAAGCCTTGGAATAAATCATAGAACCAACTAAAAATGGTTTAGGGGCCTTAAACATATTTTTTGAGGGACAAATGAGAGTTTACAGCCAAGGCTTATGCTTGGGTCATAAACTCCATAACATGGGGAGTAAACTCAATGTAAAGTGTTAAAAATGTCACTTTAACACACCTAAAGCCTTGGGATAAATTCTAGAAGTGTTTACAAGCAAGTATTGGACCTTAAAAAATATTATTTTCCCCATCTAAGGAGTTCACGGCCATGAGGGTGTTCATGGGCCGTAAACTCCAAAATCTAGGCCAAAAGTCCCTTAAAAATTCATGTAAGGCCTTGGAAAAATTTTAGGAATCACATGTGATTTATTTGGAGTCATTAAAACATTTATTCAAGGGTGCATAGAAGTTTACGGCCATAAGCACCATGCTAAGGCCATAAACTCCCTTAAGTATGGTCATGTGTGTTTTTAAATTTATTCCAAGCCCTTAAACCAACCCTAGAAATTTCCCTTTAAGTGTTTCAAGCTACTTTGCACCATAAACCACCCCACCATGAGTTTACGGCCGTAAACTCATGGGGAACGGGTGTTATAGGCCGAAGACTCTTGTATGAGTTTACTCTTGAAGAGTAAACTCCATTTCCCGGTCATTCAAGTCCTTAAACGCCACCCGGGTCCCTCCAAACACTTGTAATGGGGTGTTTCCGCGACTAAAAGTGTTTGTCCCTAACAATTAAATAATCTAAGTCCTAATTAGGTACAAATGTGTATCTTTTCATTATACATAGGAACCTCGTGCGTTTGCAAGTCCCGAACTAACGTTTAACATCCGAAATCGTCACGTTTCTCGTCCGGTGAGTAATACCCCTACGCTTTTTCCGTGTTTTTCAATGTTTTTAGGGGGGAATACAAGCAAACTATAACTGTTTTTGATTTATAACATTGATATGTTTCAAATAATATCTGGCAAATTTATAAACATTTTTACCCTTTATGTATTATGCTGAGCATAAGGGATGATTTATCAACTACAACTAAATGAATTTTAGTTAAGGAATAATCAAACTAATCAAATTATTATGGGAATAATTTGGGGTTCTTTAGTGTTCGCTTTTATCATGTACTGATATGTATATAAAGTTATTAGATAAACTATGTCTGATTCAGTTTATCTCCGTATCATTTGAATGTATTGCCATATAGTTTCATTGTAGGTATCTATATTCACTGTATTATGTTTCATAATCTTTTATATGTTTGATATCGTATAAGAACCCTGTGAATAGTTTAGTACTAGTTTGTGAGTTCGTCACTACCCTTTATGGATGATCAGTAAATCCTCCCCGGAAGTGTAACTCGCCTCTCCTGGAGGGAGAGCGAGGAATTTGTGACTATATCTATTCGGGACTGACAATCTCACACCTTAACTTCTAGCTACAGTTAGGCGGGCACGCCTGGGGTGACAAATTTTGGATGTCGTTCGACGTCTGACAAGCGTCAAGGAGGTCTCGTTGTCGTATCAGCATGGTTACCCGACTCACAATACGTATTAATATAAGTTTATTCACGGCTTTGGTTTTGGATTTGATTTTATATCAATCTTCTATCTTTACATCTTATATCTAGTACGGGACGGTAACCCCATGATTTTTAGTCTATAGGGTTCATATCTATTTCAGGATGTTATTCCTATGGTTAGAATCTATATCTAGTTCGGGATAGTGATCCCATGGTTTTATCAAACTATCTTATATCTAGTACGGGATAGTAATCCCATGGTTTTTAATCTATATCAAGTCCGGGATGATAGTCCCATGGTTTTCAATCTATATTTTTATGTATATAAAACTATCTTGTATCTAGTCCGGGATGATAGTCCCATGGTATTAAATATATATATAGTACGGGATGTTAGTCCCAAGGTTTTCAAACTACTTTCCATCTACATTTCACGTATAATTAAAGTATTTTATACCTAATTCGGGATAGTAATCCCATGATTTTCAATATATAGTTTTGTGTATTAAACTATACACTGTAATATTTAATCGGTCTTGTATTAGGAAAATATGGGATTTTCCTGGGGTAACATATAACGCATAATTGAACTGTAATGAAAGATAACTAAACTGTTTTACATAAGAAAATATGGGATTTTCTTGGATAACAAACCTTTTCGGAAAACTAAAGGAAATTGGCACAATTTTCAGAAAACAAACATCTTATGAACTCACCATCTTTATGCTGATTTTCAAACCGCTTGTATTCTCAGGTCCACGTTAGACAGGTACCCGGCGATATCTTTTGGTGAAGACGGAGTGCTCAGAGGACTCGTCTCAACTTTTGTTCATATGATATATGTATAACACTTGTACAATTTACTTTTGAAACAAATGTAAACTTTCAAATATATGTAATGTAATGGTTGTTTACTATGATTACTATGTACATTGGATTTGATACTCAACGTGGAGTCAACCCCGGAAATGTTTCCGCCTTTGGTTTTCGGGGTGTGACAAGTGGACTCGGCGAGTCACCTGAGTGCACTTGGCGAGTCGGTTCAACCTTGGCGGCTGACTCATCTTGGCTTCTGTTGACTTGAGAGTAGGGCAATTAGGAACATTATGACCATGGAGGGGTAAAATGGTCTTTTACCCATCCAAGAGAATATAAAGAGAAAAGAGGACTTTAGGTGTAAATGAGGAAAACAGGGATATTGATTGAAAGGGTTGTCTAATGTGTAAGGTGGAGGCTAGTTCAGGATTCTCGAGTGTGTGTTCATTTCCTACTAGCTGCGAGGTGAGTCTTCTCACTATGCATACCTAGAGTGGTAATCAGAGTGTGTGATAGAGTATCTTATATGTTATTTGTGTAATGTGGTATACTGAATTATCTCTATGTGATTGTGCTATGCATTATTCAGAGTTTACATAGTTAGGACCGAAGGGTCCATCAGAGTTATGGGACTGGAGGGTCCCACTGAGACACATTGACCGTAGGGTCTTACAGAGTTATAGCCTCGAGTGGATAATATGTTATATGGGGTATTTTAGGGAGCTCACTAAGCTTCTAGCTTACTGTGTTATGTGTTATGTGTTTCAGGTACTCCAGAGGATCGCGGGAAGGCACCGACGTGATTGTACACATCTGTTCGTGATGACGTGGAGGATTCTGGGATTTGACTTATGATTGTGATCTTTTGTTGACATTGAAACACTTATGATTTTCTTGAAAGAAACAATGGATGAATTTTGTGTATTTTTACAATGAAAATTTTGGTTGAAAATTTACGTTGTTATAAAGACAAAAAAAGGTTTGTAGAGGTGCTGTTTGAAGACAAAAAAAGGAATGTTTGTAGAGGTGGTGTTTGTGGTCGTCGTCCTTGTCAACGTGTATAACGGAACCCTTCGTTGAGGGTGCTCCAGATGGCCTAATAAAAGTGTGTGCATAACGATGTGACGTAACATGTGGCAGAAAAATATTGTGGAACACGAGCCTAATACACTTTATAAACTCACAAAGTGTTGTATCTTGACCAACTATCGATTAGACATAGGACGTGTCTGACACAAAGCGTTTAGGAATGTTTGAGAGCTTCTAGCTTTTTGCTTTTGAAAAAACGCTCCTGTTTAAACAAAAAGCTCCATTTGGCAGTAGGGGCGTTTAGCTTTTAGTTTTAACAAAACGCTCTAAATTAAATAGCTACTTCTTGTAACTTTTAACAAAACGCTACTGAGCTTTTAAAATCAATTTCCATAACTACTCTTATATATATATATATATATATATATATATATATATATATATATATAATTGTCATTTTATGTAATTTTACATATTTCAAAAGCTTCCAGCTACTTTTGCCAAACACACATATAACAAATAAAAACTACAGCTTCCAGCTACCAACTACTTGCTTCTAGTTACCCGCTATCCACTACCAGCTTCCAACTAACAACTATTTTTGTCAAAAACGCACATAAGCTAGGTATGCGAAATCAATACATATCGTTAAATGTTAGCGAATTCATTTTATTGAAATTGTTGTTTGTTGGACTTTTTGTTGGTTAATTGGTCTTGATCAATACGTTTAATAGGAAAGTTTTTTTTTTAGGATTTGTGTTTTGCTAGTTTTGGTATTAGAATAGGACTCTTTTTGTTTAAGTATAAACAGGGCCACGCATTTGAAGTTTATAATTTATGTTTTTCCATCCAATAATACTTAGACTCCGAGCAATCTTCTTGTTCTTTTGTTTTCCAGATTTCGTTGCTAATACTCTGTTCCTATTCTTTCTTTCCACATGTTGTTACCTTGGTGCAAAAGGTACAAGGTGTGAAGAAGTTTTTCTACACTTGGTATCAGAGTGGTTTCATTGAAGGGGTTGTGATTTGAGGTTGATTACAAGCAACCCTAGTTTCTCTTAATCGGGCTTGTGAGAGACTAATCGGAGGCGCGAAATAAACGGATGGGAAGACGTCAAAGAGGTTGGCTTTGGTTCGGTTCGTTTTGTGGGTGACGGAAAACAGTAAAGGTGGTTATGACCTTGTCTTGTTGTTCGTTGGAAGTGTGCTCTCGGAACAAGCTTGATTAAAGAGGTTGGGGTTGTCAAAAGGAGAAGAGGATGTCGATGGTTAAAGAAGGAGGTTCGATGACGTATCAAGTTTCGGTTTTGACTCCAACGAATTATCCAATGTGAGCAGTGAAAGTAAAGTCGATTATGGATGCATAAGACATATGAGAGACAGTCGAACCGAAGGTGTTAGGTGAAGCATCGGATGAAAAGAAGTCAAAAAAAGCTCTTGCCTTTTTGTTTCAAGCGATACCCAAAGACATGGTGTTGCAAATGGCGAGTTACACCGACCCAAAACAAGTATGGGATGGACTAAAACATGGTATTTAGGAGTAGATAGGGTGAGAATAGCTCGACTTGTGGCCTTAAAGAGGGAGCTTGAAATTTTGTGCATGAAGAAGGGTGAATCGGTCGACGATTTTGTGACAATATTACCCGGTTTAACTTCAAAAACAAGGAGTTTTGGTTATGAGCTTGAAGAAGCTGATTTGGTGAAAAGGTTACTTGATTCGATGCTTAAGTCATTTCTCCAAATCGTGGCTTCAATAGAGCAATGTTTCGATCAAGATTCGATGTTATTCAATGAAGCGGTTAGTAGATTGAAGGTGTACGAAGAGCATATAAGAGGAACCGAGAAAGTGGAGAACACTCAAGGTGGGTTGTTGTTGGCTAGTGAGGAAAAGTCACATGTTTGTAAGCATTGTGACAATGGATGTTCAAATCGGGATGACTTTAGACGTGGCCCGGGAAGAGGTTGGGGATCCCGGAGAAGTCGAGATGGTAATGAACGGGTCCGGGATAAAAGTCACATTAAATGTTACAAATGTGGTGAGTTTGGTCACTATAGCAATGAGTGTCCTAAATGGGAGAAAAAATAGGCAAATCTACTCGAAGAGGAACCAACAATTTTTTGAACAAGTTATATGATCAAATCGATTAAGGGGGTGATTGTTGGTTAATTGGTCTTGATCAATACGGTTTAATAGGAATGTTTTTTTTAGGATTTGTGTTTTGCTAGCTTTGGTATTAAAATATGACTCTTTTTGTTTAAGTATGAATAAGGCCACGTATTTGAAGTTTATAATTTAAGTTTTTCCATCCAATAAGACTTAGGTGTTATTTGTTTTTTCTGAGGTAAAATGTTTGTAGTCTGCGAACCACATTTATAGACATCTGTAGTAGAAAATGTGGACCAAACGTTTGCAGTATGAAAGAAGAAGACTGTTTGTTTTTTAACATCTACAGACTGCTAGAATAAACTAAAACCGAATCAAACTTATTTAAAAAAAAAAACTTAAAAAGTTTTTCAATAATTTTATGACTTTATTATATAATTAACAAATGTAGATCAATTTTTATGTATTATTCTATAAAAGTGAAAATAAAATTGTATGAATTGGATGGAAATAAACTTTGATTTTAAATGAAAATTTTCATTTTACTTTTTTAATTAAATCAATTAAAAAATGGGCATAAATATTTTTCCCAAGAAATGAATTATACTGCATTAAATAATGTTTTATAAAATTTGATACAAAAAATATAAGACAATATTAAGATTTTTTTTCATGTCTATATAAACAGCTTCAATGACCTTATTGTAATTAAATCTTTATTTATAAATTTGTGATAAAGGTCATTATTATGTCACTGAACCTTTTTTCTTTTAGTATTGTATTTTTTTATTAAAAATTGTTTATAATAAAAAAAGGTTGTAATAAATCTAAATTAAAAAAAAAAAACAAAGATATATGTGTTTTTTTTAGACTAAAAGATGTCTTGAGATATTTGAAGACTCTCTCGTCTACATTGCGCCAAGAAGAGGACATGCAAACCTTTTTAGGTCCGCAGTCTTAAAAAAAAACAGGGTGCAAAACCTAATGTTTGCGCATGGTCTGCACCGCACAAAAATAAAATACGAAAAAGATCTAAAGACAAAAAAAAAACACAAATAACATCTTATACTCTAAGCAATATATATATATATATATATATATATATATATATATATATATATATATATATATATATATATATATATATATATATATATATATATATATATATATATATATATATATATTGTTACCTTGGTGCAAAAGGTACAAGTTGTGAAAAAGTTTTTCTACACTTGTGTAGTGGATTTCAAGAAAATTTGTCGTTGTGTTTTATAAATGAATAAGGTTTTTCCTATGACATAAACTAACTATGAAATTTAATTTTTAGATAAGACCATAAAAATAATTTATTATTGTTTAATCTATATCTATATAAACTAATTATTTAATAAACTATTTGAGATAAATTGTTGATGTACTAACTTATATATAAAAATAAAGCTAACACATCGAACACAATCTAACTATACATATAAACTTTTATTTATTTTTATTTTTTATTTCCTCAAATATATAAAATATTTCCAAATAGTTTTAAATAAAATTATGTATCTAAATATTACATTATTTATACATCGTTTAACAAAAAAAAGTTCAAGCTATTGAAAACACTTGCTTCTAATAAAATCTATTAAATTCTTTAAGCTTTATAAAACACCAATTTCATAATGAATTCATATAATAAGAAACCATACAACGCTGCTATATTATTAGGTAGGTAGGGTTAACTCATCACCATCATGGTGCAAAACCGTCATCTTCTTTCATCATTCCCATCTTGAAACTCCCCCTCTTTCCCCAGCCCCACCCACCTCACCATCTAAATTATTTGTTCCTTTTCTTTTTTTCTTCCCCCAAAAACGAAAAACCTAAATCCCCTCCATCATCATTGCATCTCTCTCAATTACATACGTACATGCTTTACCAAAAAAAAAAAAAAATTACATAAGTACATGCAGATACTCCATGTATCTTTCTACCAGTTGCACGTGACATACATTTCTTCTGATTATTACATCTAACAAATCAATTCAAAATAATTTAGGCTAAGTTTGGTATACGTGTTCAAAAACTAGTTTTTAACTTGTAAATTGGATTATGCATCTTAAACTAATTTAATTATCAAAAAAATAATTTATAAACAACTTTATAAGTTATAATAAATTATTTTTATTATACGTCTCACCAAACAACAAATATAATAAGCTCAAAAGATAAGCTAACTTATGCATATTAAATAAAATCTTAAAGCCTATTTGATTTCGGTATGCTTAGTCCGGTCAAATTTTTTGTCTGACTCGATCCAATCAGCGTATTTGATATGTGCAATAAAAACAAGCACACTTTGACTCGGTTCATTTGTATTTTCTTCATTTTTTAATAGAACAAACACACTCATGCAGTTGTAGCTCCGTTCGACAACAAGTCCCTCCCAGCCTTCACTTTCTTTCGTCCTCAATTACAGTGAGCCTCACCTCTGCCCTCAATACATTTCAATATCAATCGACTTCCTTCTCCATTCTTTTGATTTACTCCGTTGGTGTTGCCATTTCGGCAGTTTCTTCTGCCATGACCACATCTTCTTCCTCAGGTAAGGTCCATCGATTAATCTGGGTATGAACTTGAAATCATAAAGCTTTTTTTTCCCTTCTCTTAAATCGATTTTGGTCTTTGAAGTTGAAAGTTTTTTCTTTTTCCTTTATGTGTTTTTGATCTGGAAGTTATTATGGAAAAAATATATATTTATATTTATAATAGGCCACCAAAGTCGACTATCTTCATAATGTGGTGTCCATCGATTTAGTATGTGTATCATTGTTTTTGTTAGAATATTATTTGTTTTGTTCAATTGTTTTATTCTCTTTGTATAGTATAATGGATCCTTTGTAACGGGTGTGTGTATATACACACACGCAACCCTAATTAAGGGGTTTCCACATTAATTAGCATGGTATTAAGCCTCCTTGCGTATGCCTCATAGCAAACTCACGGGGATCAATTTTTTCATCGATCGATGTTTCTTCCACTCGATTTTGTCATCGTCTGTGGTCGAGTTCCAAAATAGTATTTTTCTTCTTTTTTTTTTTTACTGTGTTTGGCTACCTATTATGTCTTTGTGCCTGATATCCCGATCTTTTATTTACTAGGTCTCGCCCTCAAGACGTCGTTGATCACTTGTTGTTCAAGATCTCATCACTTCCCTACATTAGAAGTTCTACAGATCATTTGGTTCCTTCTGCCCAAGGTTAGCTTCTAGTCTATTATTTCTTGTCTCTGTTAAATTTTATTTTGTTGATTTTTTCGGGGTCTAAATGACTGGTTCCGTAGCCTCCTCTTCCGTCATGTGTTCTAACCCTACAGCCAGTCTGTTGGTCTTTGCACTTACTAATGTCTACTCACAGCTTAGTTTCAGTTTATATGTAAGCGACTCTAAATATAAATTATTGCGCGATTTTTAAAGACATATGCAAAGGTGCTAAGGTACACGGACATATCACTGAAAACTAAGCCCCAAGGAGACGAAGATGAAGATTAGGTGGCCATTGACTTTAGAATCAAATCTTTGTTTTCTAGTGATGATTGCACCTCAAAAGACCTTTGGGACAAATTTGATGAGTTTTTTTCTCAATAATAAGATGTCTCATATTCTTCAACTTCAAGAATAATTTTGTAATACCAAGAAAGGCTCCTCTTCCATTACGGAGTTTTAGCATTCTCTAAAGAATTTGGTTGAAGCTCTTCCAGATTGTGACTCAAATATTGATGAGGTCCTATAATAATATTGTCGATGTCATCACCAACATGAAACCATTTCCATCATTCCTTGAAGCAAAGAATATGATATTAATTCATGAAACTCATGAAGAATCTATTGATCCTCTTGGTGATGCACTTCTCACCTCCTTCTCAACTCTTTACTCAAGCTCGACCCATGGAAAACCAAGAAATAAGTTTAAAAAAGGCAAAAATAATGGATGGGTTGCTTCCATGGGGTAACACTAATGTTTTTGCTAGTTCTTCTCATTTTTCAGGTTTTCAAGGCACAAATGGTCAATTTCAAGCACTTTATGAAGCTCTAACTGCTTTTTCTCCACATTGTGAGATATTGTATGTATACCCACATGATAAACTTGTAAGCCTTCTAGATCAGTTTAAGGATTGAGATAAAAATGCCATAAAGCTACGTGCTTACACTAAATATAAAAAAAATATTAAATGAAATATGTCACAAAAATTAGAAAACAAAAAATTGATAGAATTATATAAACTGTTCGCTATTAATGTAATCTGGATTACTGATATTGGCTACTGGCAAGGACAATTTACTGGATTACACTATAGATGATGTTAGAGATTGAACTTTCATTTGGAAACAGGCTATTTGTTATCTTTGTTTATGGTTGTTAAAGAATTAAATCACCAAGAGTGTCCAATAATCTAGCTAATTGAGGAATTGAGCCCACTTATTGTAATATATACCTAGAAATCATGTATATACAAAACATAATATATTGTAATGTCAATCGACTTCCTCCTCCATTCTTTTGATTTCCTCCGTTGGTGTTGCCATTTCGACAGTTTCTTCTGCCATGACCACGTCTTCTTCCTCAGGTAAGGTCCATCGATTAATCTGGGTATGAACTTGAAATCATAAAGCTTTTTTTTTCCTTCTCTTAAATCGATTTTGGTCTTTGAAGTTGAAAGTTTTTTCTTTTTCCTTTATGTGTTTTTGATCAGGAAGCTATTATGGAAAAAATATATATTTATATTTACATTAGGCCACCAAAGTCGACTATCTTCATAATGTGGTGTACATCGATTTAGTATGTGTATCATTGTTTTTGTTAGAATATTATTTGTTTTGTTCAATTGTTTTATTCTCTTTGTATAGTATAATGGATCCTTTGTAACGGGTGTGTGTATATACACACACACGCAACCCTAATTAAGGGGTTTCCACATTAATTAGCATGGTATTAAGCCTCCTTGCGTATGCCTCATAGCAAACTCACGGGGATCAATTTTTTCATCGATCGATGTTTCTTCCACTCGATTTTGTCATCGCCTGTAGTCGAGTTCCAAAATAGTATTTTTCTTCTTTTTTTTACTGTGTTTGGCTACCTATTATGTCTCTGTGCCTGATATCCCGATCTTTTATTTACTAGGTCTCGCCCTCAAGACGTCGTTGATCACTTGTTGTTCAAGATCTCATCACTTCCCTACATTAGAAGTTCTACAGATCATTTGGTTCCTTCTGCCCAAGGTTAGCTTCTAGTCTATTATTTCTTGTCTCTGTTAAATTTTAATTTGTTGATTTTTTCAGGGTCTAAATGACTGGTTCCGTAGCCTCCTCTTCCGTCATGTGTTCTAACCTTACTGCCAGTCTGCAGGTCTTTGCACTTACTAATGTCTACTCACAGCTTAGTTTCAGTTTATATGTAAACGACTCTAAATATAAATTATTGCGCGATTTTTAAAGACATGTGCAAAGGTGCTAAGGTACACGGACATATCACTGAAAACTAAGCCCTAAGGAGACGAAGATGAAGATTAGGTGGCCATTGCCTTTAGAATCAGATCTTGGTTTTCTAGTGATGATTGCACCTCAAAAGACCTTTTGGACAAACTTGATGAGTTTCTTTCTCAATAATAAGATGTCTCATATTCTTCAACTTCAAGAATAATTTCGTAATACCAAGAAAGGCTCCTCCTCCATTATGGAGTTTTAGCATTCTCTAAAGAATTTGGTTGAAGCTCTTGCAGATTGTGACTCAAGTATTGATGAGGTCCTATAATAATATTGTCGATGTCATCACCAACATGAAACCATTTCCATCATTCCTCGAAACAAAGAATATGCTACTAATTCATGAAACTCGTGAAGAATCTATTGATCCTCTTGGTGATGCACCTCTCACCTCCTTCTCAACTCTTTACTCAAGCTCGACCCATGGAAAACCAAGAAATAAGTTTAAAAAAGGCAAAAATAATGGATGGGTTGCTTCCATGGGGTAACACTAATGTTTTTGCTAGTTCTTCTCATTTTTCAGGTTTTCAAGGCACAAATGGTCAATTTCAAGCACTTTATGAAGCTCTAACTGCTTTTTCTCCACATTGTGAGATATTGTATGTATACCCACATGATAAACTTGTAAGCCTTCTAGATCAGTTTAAGGATTGAGATAAAAATGCCACAAAGCTACGTGCTTACACTAAATATAAAAAAAATATTAAATGAAATATGTCACAAAAATTAGAAAACAAAAAATTGATAGAATTATATAAACTGTTCGCTATTAATGTAATCTGGATTACTGATATTGGCTACTGGCAAGGACAATTTACTGGATTACACTATAGATGATGTTAGAGATTGAACTTTCATTTGGAAACAGGCTATTTGTTATCTTTGTTTATGGTTGTTAAAGAATTAAATCACCAAGAGTGTCCAATAATCTAGCTAATTGAGGAATTGAGCCCACTTATTGTAATATATACCTAGAAATCATGTATATACAAAACATAATATATTGTAATGTCAATCGACTTCCTCCTCCATTCTTTTGATTTCCTCCGTTGGTGTTGCCATTTCGACAGTTTCTTCTGCCATGACCACGTCTTCTTCCTCAGGTAAGGTCCATCGATTAATCTAGGTATGAACTTGAAATCATAAAGCTTTTTTTTTCCTTCTCTTAAATCGATTTTGGTCTTTGAAGTTGAAAGTTTTTTCTTTTTCCTTTATGTGTTTTTGATCAGGAAGCTATTATGGAAAAAATATATATTTATATTTACATTAGGCCACCAAAGTCGACTATCTTCATAATGTGGTGTACATCGATTTAGTATGTGTATCATTGTTTTTGTTAGAATATTATTTGTTTTGTTCAATTGTTTTATTCTCTTTGTATAGTATAATGGATCCTTTGTAACGGGTGTGTGTATATACACACACACGCAACCCTAATTAAGGGGTTTCCACATTAATTAGCATGGTATTAAGCCTCCTTGCGTATGCCTCATAGCAAACTCACGGGGATCAATTTTTTCATCGATCGATGTTTCTTCCACTCGATTTTGTCATCGCCTGTAGTCGAGTTCCAAAATAGTATTTTTCTTCTTTTTTTTACTGTGTTTGGCTACCTATTATGTCTCTGTGCCTGATATCCCGATCTTTTATTTACTAGGTCTCGCCCTCAAGACGTCGTTGATCACTTGTTGTTCAAGATCTCATCACTTCCCTACATTAGAAGTTCTACAGATCATTTGGTTCCTTCTGCCCAAGGTTAGCTTCTAGTCTATTATTTCTTGTCTCTGTTAAATTTTAATTTGTTGATTTTTTCGGGGTCTAAATGACTGGTTCCGTAGCCTCCTCTTCTGTCATGTGTTCTAACCTTACTGCCAGTCTGCAGGTCTTTGCACTTACTAATGTCTACTCACAGCTTAGTTTCAGTTTATATGTAAACGACTCTAAATATAAATTATTGCGCGATTTTTAAAGACATGTGCAAAGGTGCTAAGGTACACGGACATATCACTGAAAACTAAGCCCTAAGGAGACGAAGATGAAGATTAGGTGGCCATTGCCTTTAGAATCAGATCTTGGTTTTCTAGTGATGATTGCACCTCAAAAGACCTTTGGGACAAACTTGATGAGTTTCTTTCTCAATAATAAGATGTCTCATATTCTTCAACTTCAAGAATAATTTCGTAATACCAAGAAAGGCTCCTCCTCCATTATGGAGTTTTAGCATTCTCTAAAGAATTTGGTTGAAGCTCTTGCAGATTGTGACTCAAGTATTGATGAGGTCCTATAATAATATTGTCGATGTCATCACCAACATGAAACCATTTCCATCATTCCTCGAAACAAAGAATATGCTACTAATTCATGAAACTCGTGAAGAATCTATTGATCCTCTTGGTGATGCACCTCTCACCTCCTTCTCAACTCTTTACTCAAGCTCGACCCATGGAAAATCAAGAAATAAGTTTAATAAAGGCAAAAATAATGGATGGGTTGCTTCCATGGGGTAACACTAATGTTTTTGCTAGTTCTTCTCATTTTTCAGGTTTTCAAGGCGCAAATGGTCAATTTCAAGCACTTTATGAAGCTCTAACTGCTTTTTCTCCACATTGTGAGATATTGTATGTATACCCGCATGCTAAACTTGTAAGCCTTCTAGATCAGTTTAAGGATTGAAATAAAAATGCCATAAAGCTACGTGCTTACACTAAATATAAAAAAATATTAAATGAAATATATCACAAAAATTAGAAAACAAAAAATTGATAGACTTATATAAACTGTTCGCTATTAATGTAATCTGGATTACTGATATTGGCTACTGGCAAGGACAATTTATTGGATTACAATATAGATGATGTTAGAGATTGAACTTTCATTTGGAAGCAGGCTATTTTTTATCTTTGTTTATGGTTGTTAAAGAATTAAATCACCAAGAGTGTCCAATAATCTAGCTAATTGAGGAATTGAGCCCACTTATTGTAATATATACCTAGAAATCATGTATATACAAAACGTAATATAGCATGTGTATTCAACATAAAAAAATCAAAAGGGTAAAATTGTCATTTTCATCAAGCAGCATTGTAATATCCGAGTTCCGATTATGTTTTTCCACTCTTTAATTATGGGTTTTGTAGTCCATAATAACGTAGAATGATGAGGTGAAAGAAGAAGCCATTTATCGCATTTGTTGATGTAACATCCTAATGTTGAGGTATATACAATTTAACCCTATGTATGAATAAATATTGCATTTTATTCCCTGAGTAAAAGAAAGAGTGCAAAATAGCCCATAGTGGTATTTTGATAATTTTGGGAAATGGGGTAGTACATTGGGCGTATGACATACGTTCAAGATACGTCGCTTTGGTGGAGAGAAAGAGAGAAAAAGAGAGAGAGAGAGAGAGTGTGTGTGTGTGTGTGTGAGAGAGTGAGTGATTAGCCCAGGAGTATCTGGACCTGAGGCTGGGGACGAAGTTGGTGATATAGATCACCATCATATTCACTAAGAGAGCATTGTTCTGCCCTGAGTTTGTTGCTTCTGAGCAAGCTCAGATGACCCGGTACTTGAGCATGATCAAGACAAATATCCTACTCATGATCTGGAGTTGGGGGCAGTGGTGTTTGCACTCAAGATTTGGAGACATTATACCGTTTACCCGGATCACAAGAGTTTGAAGTATCTTATGGACCAGCCGAACCTGAACATGAGGCAACAGAGGTAGCTGGATGTGGTCAAGGATTATGCCTGTAAGATCCTTTACCATCCGGTTAAAGCGAATGTGTTAGCGGATGCCTTGAGCCGCAAGTCGGTTAGATCTTCAGTTGGAGAGATGTGTATGAGGATATCCATTGATTCCCTACTTTTGGATTTGGTCAGAGAGGCACAGACAAAGGGAGTAAGGAAGGAGAACCGGAAGCAGGAGAGGATCAGGGTCAAGATTGATAGGTTTGTCACCGATAGTCGAAGGTTGTTAACCCGATGTGGTCGGATTTGGGTTCCAGTTTCTGGTGGGATCAGACAGATAGTATTGGAGAGGGCTCATAAGTCTCGTTTTTCTATACACCCGGTAGCTGCCAAGATGTATTGGGATTTGAGATTAAGTTCCTTGTGGACATGTATTAAGAAGGAGATAGCCTGGTATGTTGAGAGGTGCTTGACCTATGGGATGGCCAAGGTCGAGAATCAGAGGCCACATGGAAAGTTGCAACCTTTTGAGGTTCCTATGTGGAAGTGGGAACTGATCACCATGGATTTTATCACCAAGTTTCCGAAGACTGCCAAGGGTTTTGATGCTATATGGGTCATCGTGGATCGATTAACCTAGAATGACCACTTTTTGGCAATACAGGAGGGCTTTTTGGCCGAAAAGTTGGTCAATGTGTATGTTCGGTAGATTGTTGCTCGTCATGGGGTTCCGGTCTCCATTGTATCAGACCGAGATGTTCGGTTCACTTCCCGATTCTGGTAGAAGTTCCACCAGGAACTGGGCACGAGACTACATTTCAACACTACTTATCATCCGCAGACTGGCGTCCAAAGTGAGCAAACCATCTAGACACTTGAGGATATGTTGCAGTCTTGTGTTATAGATTTTGGTGGGAGTTGGGATTCTTACCTACCTCTTGCAGAGTTCTCCTACAACAACAATCACTCTAGCATTGGTACTCCACCTTTTGAGCTCCTGTATGGTCATAGATGTCGTACCCCAATTTGTTGGGGGGGGAGGTTGGTCACAGAGTCATGGGAAGGACTGAGGTATTCCTTCAGAGCACAGAGCTTATACAACAGACCAGGAAAAAGACTGCAAACAGATCAGAGTTGGCATAAGAGTTATGCCGACCGGCGCCGATCAGAGTTGGAATTCCAGGTCGACGATATGGTATTAATGAAGGTCTCTCCCTGGAAGGGCATGATATGCTTCAGGAAGAGGGGGAAATTAGGTCCCCAGTATATTGGACCATTTCATGTGATTGTCAGGGTAGGCAGGGTGGCCTACCGGTTGGAGTTGTCGAGTGAGCTCAGCTAAATCCACAACACTTTCCATGTTTCATAGTTGTGGAAGTGTGTATTGGACGATGAGGTCGTGGTCCCTTTGGATGATATTCAGGTCGATGAGCGCTTGAATTATGTTAAGAGGACGGTACTGATAGTTAAAAAGAATATGAACATTTTTCGCAACAAGGAAATACCTTTGGTAAAGATTCAGTGGCAACATAGGAAAGTCTCCGAGCGGACCTGGGAGTCGGAGCAGGAGATACGGGAGCATTATCTGGAGTTGTTTGCGACGGTCGACTTCGAGGATGAAGTCTAGTTCAAGTGGGGGAGAATTGTAACATCCTGATGTTGAGGTATATTCAATTTTAACCCTATGTATGAATAAATATTGCATTTTAGTCCCTGAGTATAAGAAAGAGTGCAAAATGGCCCATTGTGACATTTTGGTAATTTTGGGCAATGAGGTAGTATGTTGAGCGCACGTTGTGTATGCTGAGTGTACTAGGGCAGACCCAGTGACATAAAACATTATTTAAAAAAAGAGTCATTGTTTCAAAAGAATTATTTCAAAGCAGAGTTTTCCCAAGACCTAATGACATAAAACAGGACTCTGTGCACGATAACGCCTTTGCTTTCCCACAATCCTTAGAAGTACCTAATGTAACACCCCAAAATTCAACTCAAAATTTTCAATTAAAACTTTAAGTATTTATTGAAATCACAACTGCAAGTTCTTAAAATATTTATCAGAGTATCATTAAATGTTATCATGTAATGCCCCATTTTCTTGTATGTAATTTAGTTAAAGTATCTTCATTTCTTAAAGGGTAATCGACGAGTCTGTAGCCCGACTCGTCGAGTAGAAGCGAGATGATCACGCGATTTAATTGGCTACTCGATGAGTCCATATGCTGGGACTCGGCGAGTTTGCCTGTCTGGATGAAGCCCTAATTTCAAGGGTTTACACCCTATTTAAACACATTTATGCGCCCTAAACCAGCCTCCGTCACCCTTAGAGCGTCCCTTACTAAACCCTAGCCTCCCTATAAGCTTTTTGGAGTATTTCTCATCTTGTGAAGGATTTTTGGTGTATTTTGAATTTAGAAGAAGAAGAGAGAAGAGAGGTTTTTGTAACACCTGCAGATCGGGGCTAGTCAATTTAGAGACAATGAGCATCAAAAATGAGTTTTTGATGGAAGATTATTTAGAAGGAATAGTCTTAATAAAAGTTGCAGTATATGTTACAAGGATTTCGTACATATAAAGAACACCGAAATCCGAGTTATAACGAAGAAGTTATGGCCCGTCGAAGTTTTACGGCAAAACCGGCACGACACGGCGCGACATAAATAGTAAATTTACAATAGAAGACTTTTTGGCCTTAGTGATCTAAACAAAATTCATAGTATACGTTAAACCGAGAGCGTGCATAAAAAGAACGCCAAAATCTGACTTCGTATGAGGAAGTTGTAATTTTTCTAAGATTTGGCATAGCAGTGTACAACCCGGAATTCGAATTTTAGATCGAGTGGTTTTTGGCCAACGCGATCTAAAAGAGAATTGAATATCTCATTAACAGGAACTCAATAACAAAAATACAGATGAAAACGGAGTCCGTATGTAAAAGTTATGAATTTTACGCAGACATTTAACAGTGTAATCACCTCCTACTGTTAAATTTAAGATCGGTCGAGAATTAGCCGACATAGTAGAAAGGAAAGTTGTAGATTTTATTTTTACCTACGCGTGGATATAAATAACGTCAAAAACGGAGCACTTATGCGAAAGTTATGGACGAAGCTTAGTCTCTACTTTTCGAGCGCGGCGAATTCGATACAGTTTT
The DNA here is from genome assembly GCF_002870075.4 of Lactuca sativa. Lineage (NCBI taxonomy): Eukaryota > Viridiplantae > Streptophyta > Magnoliopsida > Asterales > Asteraceae > Lactuca > Lactuca sativa. The sequence goes on from NC_056631.2 coordinate 52,667,364, forward strand.
GTAAATCCGAGATAGAATGAGAATTAGCCAACGGGGTTTAAATGAAAGTTGTAGTAATCGTAAATACCAATGCGTGGATATAAATAACGTCGGAAACGGAGCTCGTATGCGAAAGATATGGACGAAGCTTAGTCACTACTCTTCGTGCGCGATAAATACGATACAACTTTTGTAAATATGAGATAGAAGGAGAATTAGCCGACGGGATCTAAATGAAAGTTGTATTACTCATAAATACCAACATGTGGATATAAAGAACGTAGAAAACGGAGCTCGTATGCGGAAGATATGGACGAAACTTAAGGGCCACTTTACTATAAAACTCCTATAAATAAAGGGTGAACTCTTCATATTTTCTACACACCATAAGCCTTTCTTTCTCTCTCTAACTTCTCTCTAGCCTCCCTAAACCCCTCCCAAGTCTAGGGAACCTCCCTAGCACGAGAAGGAAGCCCCGGAGCGCCCGACGGCTCCGAGAAGAAAAGCTTTCGTCTCGGAAACGTTGCTCCAGTGAAGCCCAGTTTTTTATAAAAACCCGCTGTAAATGATCTACGCCGATACTATATTTAATATAGAGCTTAGTTAAATATAGTAATGTTATTAGGACGTTATAATAATTATTTGGGCTATTACTATGAGTTATATAAGTGTCGTTATAATATTTTTTTAACCACTCGCGGTACGGGGAATCTGGTTTGGAGGGCCGCTTGGGTTTCTGGATTCAAAAGTCCTATATGCCAAAATGATCCTGCCCTCCGGTGTTCCATGTCTGGCCCCTGTCTGTACATAGTGGGTGAAAAGTATTGTGTTAACGCTTATATAATAGTAATAATAGTTAGAGTATTAATTAGTCTCGACGAATATTAGACTAAAATCTAGTGGTAATAATACTAGGTTCTGTCAAAGGAGTTGTTTAAAGTAAACGAAGTGTTGTCCGAGTACCGAGTCACCACCTTATCAAGTGAGTGCATAGTTACTTTAATCTTACACATAGATATGAAGTATTTTATATAAATTACGTGCTATGTGTGCATATTGTCTGCATACTTGCTATCTATGCTGGATGAACGATCTTATACATGTTTTAAATGATTTAAACTATATACGTATTTATTATCTACAAATATCTTAGGTATAACATGGGTAGATGAATGATGAGAGATAAAAGATGATATGAATGAACATTGGCAGGTATGGACTTAGTGCCTATTGAATAAACACTGGTAGCTATGGACTTAGTACCTGATAGATAAACGTTGGTAGCTATGGACTTAGTACCTGATAGATAAACGTTGGTAGCTATGGACTTGGTACCTGATGGATAAACGTTGGTAGCTATGGACTTAGTACCTATTAGATAAACGTTGGTAGCTATGAAATTAGTACCCAATGAATGAACTTTAGCAACTACGGAATTAGTGCTTTACGAACGGCCATTGGCAGCTATGGACTTAGTGCATGTCTTATAAACCCTGGAAGCAAGGATCTTCGGAATGAACGAATGCGGGATAGGTGACTCTTAGGGTAGACCCTTAAGAGTAATGGGGATTGGGTAATTGGGTTGATTGTTTGATGTTTAAACATAATAATTATATTATTGTGGGTTGAAAACCCTATGTACTCACCAGGTTTCCCAACCTGACCCACTCAAGCTTATTTGTATCACAGGTGTCGATACGAAGTTACTTTACACTGAGAGATTAAAGAGATGTAGATCACTAGTGTAAATGATTGTAAGTTCTGTTTATGCTTATGTTTCTGTATTGACGATGACATCCCAAATGTTTTAAAATGAATAAAAATACATTTCTTCAGAAATGCTTTGATAACGTATTTATCATGTTTTTCCACAAACAAATTCCGCAACATTTTTATTAAAGAGTTACTCATATTTTTATAAAGCATAAACAAAGTCGGTCTTTTCTTGCCGTGAAAATGGGGATGTCACAGTTTTCAAGAGGAGCAAAGGAAATATGAGTTTCTTGTGTCATTCTAGCCTCCATTAAGGTATAAAGCTCGAATTTTGACTTATCATCATGTAGATCTTCTTAAAAGCTTGCTAGTGTTGCTTTTAAGCCATTTTCTAGACATTGAGGTTGATTTATAGGAAGTTAAGATGAATGGGTTCAAATCTAAGCATTTCTGGGCTCCTTGAGCTCAAGGTTGCCACCTTTATTGAGCTAAACACCCATTCCAAACCTAGATCTTGTAACGTTCTAAAAATTCCAACTAATTTAAACTTTACAAAAACAACCCAATTTCATAAAGTTATTACAAAAAGGTTTTCAATACATTTATTATCAGAGTATTCCCAGAACCATATCATAAAACATGAACATGAGGAGCGGTACGATCATGCCTTTGCCTTGCCACGGTCTCCTGAAGTACCTGAAACATTAAACCACAACTGTAAGCCTGAAAGCTTAATGAGATACCCCCAAAATACCAACCACAATACCATACACATATCATATCATAACCAGAACAGAACAGCCATGCACTTTGGGTCTACTGTGTGACTAGTCCGCCGCACCGGGCCTACAGTCCACCTGGTCCACCCTCCGAGTCTAGCCATATACATCGAGTCTACAGTGTGATTGGTCCGCCCGCACTGGGCCTTCCATCTACCTGGTCCACTCTCTGAGTCTACAGTATGATTGGTCCGCCCGCACCAGGACTTCAGTCGGCCTGGTCCACTCTCCGAGCCTCGGCACGTCTGGTCCGCCCTCTTGGGGCCTACAGTCTATCCGGACAGCTCGTTGGGCCTTCGGGATAACCGGTCCGCCCTGGGTATGTTGGCCTACAGCACAAAGCAGGACCCGCCTCAACCCAACCCAGTCAAACAACCATGTGCACATAAACATATAATCATATAACAATTCACAACTAATCAACCAATCTAGCAGATCACATACATAGCACATCCCTACCAAGATACCGACCTAACCGGTCACTAGCATAGAACCATCCTATAAACCAGGATACCAACCCTAACCAGGTCTCTAACATATACCATCCTAACTACCAGGATGCAAAGATAACAAAGCAATAACATAAAAAACAACTACCCGGATTTCCATCCGATAAAGGGTCGGCCTTGGTGCCGTAGACCCTGTAATATAGTGAGGATAACTCACCTCGCAACTGCCGAAACTCTGAACTGAAGAAGCAGATGCTCGAACCACCATCTCACCAAAAATCCCGAACTATCCAAAGTAGCAAAATAACCATTAGCCCAAGCACAAAATCCTTCCATGGGTAAATTGACCAATTTACCCTTAACTCAATCTGATCCGTGACTAAGGCCTACAATCCAAATATGAAAGGCCCAACACTAAGTAAGCTCACAAGCCCACTACTGGCCCATATTCCCTGACTCCTGATGGCCCACTAAGGCCCAAAGACCCAAAGTCTAAAGCACAGCCCACACTGTGGCCCAAACACTCAAGGCCCAACTGGCAGCGTTACGCGGGGAGTAACTCAATGTACGCTTAGCGTACCAGCTCCATGACGTGTACGCTGGGCGTACCTCCACGTACGCTCAGCGTAGTGCTCTGTTAATTCATTCCCTCATTAAGTTCTTACTACTTCATTCTAAGGGCTACAAACTCAGATCCAGGTCTTATTTCATGACTTAAACCATAAAGTCACTAACTTGGTGACTTAATATGGCTCAAACCGACTCAAACTTCCAAAATGATCTTCTACATCCAACAAGAGAACTAGATCTCATGCATGGGCTTAATAGGACCATAAAGGTTGGAACTTTACTGCTTATGGGACTCTTATGACTCTAAGGGAGGCAACCCTGGTCTTAGAAACGAGCTTAAATCACAAGGACCCAATCTTGGGAACAAAAGGTCCATAAACTTGGACTAGAGGAGATCTATGAGATTAATCATCAAGCTAAGAACTTTTTACCTCAAAAAGGGTCCAGAAGATGATGCCTTTCCAGATCTACGAGCTCCAGCCACCCCACTCCTTCTTTGACAACTTCCACTTTCTTCTTCTTGGCTCTCCTTTTTCAAATCAAGCTTTCTAAGGTCAAACACACCCAACAATGGAGGTGGGACGGCTATCTAGGGTTTTCTGAGGGTAAGAGAGTGTTTATGGAGGCTAGGGTTGGAACCATAATGTTCCTTTTATAGTGGATGTCCCTAAAATTAGGGTTTAATGACTATGGGCGTACGTGTCCTGGTACCCGCGATCACTCACCCTACTACGCTGGGCGTACCCACGCGTGTCCCAAACGCATGCATGGTCTTTTTCATCACTTTTTCCATTGTGGGCCATAAATGTCAATATCTTTAAATTGTCATAACTCCTTCATTCTAAATCCGTTTCCGACGGACTTTATATCCACGAAAAGGTGGCGAGAAGCCCTACGCATCTAGCGACACACCCTGGCTCGAAACCCCTTTTGAATAACACCCAATACCCATAAAAGACCAAAAGGCCCTTACTCTTGATCTCGGAAACCCAAAAATAGATATTTTAAGAACGGGACGTTACAATTCTCCCCCACTTAAATTAGGCTTCGCCCTCGAAGCCTACTACAGTATACATTTAAGAACAACCCCTACACTGCAGACTCTGATTTCTCAATCAACTTAGGTTCTTGTAACCCTATTACCGCATCTTCTTTATCACGGTCTCTAGGTCCTTGGCCTCCGTCCGAAATTTTCTTATACCGTCCTCAGCACCGGTCCAACTACTCCCGAGTCTGTTAACCTGCTGTCTCACCTTCCTCTGTTCCAAATCTCCAATCTGGAGCCACTAACCTCCTCCTTTTCCAAGGAGACTGAAAATTGCCACTACCTCAACAAGCAGCCAACCCGGTGGTGCTTCCGTATATCTGGTACAATCCAGCAGCTCCTACTAATGACTAAGGCACGTCGCTCGTCCATTTACTCCACTTTCTCCCCTAACGGGGAACCCATGCTCCTTCCAGAGCTACATACCTTTTCCTTTCCAGGAATCCACTCAACAACTTTTACGCGCTTGCGCGTGCCACTAAGCTAAACTCCACTCTACACTATCCATGTAGAGGAACTGGTATTCTCGAACTTCGGCCTACTCTGATTCTGCTCGCAAGGACTCTCGGGTCCATGCATTTCCTTCCACTAACATGATTAATACTTGGGGCCAGACCATATCAATTACCATATCCTGGCGATATATTCTCTCATTCTCCGCATACCGATCCACTAACACATACAGAGTCTTCAGCATGATTGGACCGCCTTACCAGGCCTTCAGCCTATCTGGACCACTCTTAGAACCTTCAGCATGTCTGGACCGCCCTTTGGGCCTTCAGTCTGTCTGGACCATTCTAAGAACCTTCAGCATGTCTGGACCGACTCTCTGGGCCTTCAACTTGTCTAGACCGTTCCCCGAGCCTTCGGTCTGACTGGTACGCCTCCCGGCCTTCAGTCTCCCCGGACCGCTCAAACTATCAAACATCATTACAAACTACCCTCCCAGGGAATCTTTCCCATACATACTGTTCTAGCCCTCTAGGGGTTCCGAACTCTCATTCCGATCCTGTAATCCTTTCCATGGCCTAAACCCAGGCCTCACATCAGCCACTACCTTTCCTGTAACCATGGTCTACTCCCTGCCCCCACTTGACTATCACTTACTCATACCAACCCACACTCTTGGCTGACTGAAACACTTTCGAATCTCAACGGCTAATCAACCTCTAATGCTTGTCGATCCTCCTGAGAATTTTCCAATTCTCCCCGCTTAGAACACTGACTTCCAACCACCGTTGACTCGATCGGCATAAAACAATAAACCAAACTCAACATACTCCTCTTATTCATGAACTGATTTCCTCTGAACGAACAACCTCCACAAAATCGCTTTCCGGCATCGCACCCTACGAATTCTAGAGGACTTCGACTTTCCGCTGAACCCTCCTCAGATCCCAATCGCTATACCCAACAATAAGACCTTACAACCACTTTCTGACTATCGATCCCTTGGATGCTAACCACTTACAACTCCTGACTGCTATCACTTTCAACCAAACCAAGAAGCACGCAGAACAACGAATAAAATACAACATCATAAAATAACAAGATAACCAGACAACACGAAATGAAAACATACCCGCAACTGCATCCGGCTCTGCCCTGACCTCCTTTGCTGTAAGATGAAAAGCGTGCCCCTGAGCCCTCGGGGGCTCCGCTCCACTCTGACCTCCACCCGTAATCCTTAAAGTGGCTGGTGCTGGAGCCTGCACCGGTCCTGCAACAAGCTGTGGACAGTTGGCCCTCATGTGACCAACCTGATGACACTGGTAACAAATCCTCATATCCTGAACCGGGGCTGACTGGCGGCAATCCCTTGCGTAATGCCCCTCTCTCCCGCACTTGCGGCACGCACCACCAGACATACAAACTCTAGTGTGACCCTTCCCACACTTCCCACAGGTGCGGCTGCTCTGATCTCCAAACCTAGAATCAACGGTCGTGGACCGTTTCAGCGCCGGTTGTGACTGCATCGAGGCCTGCCTCTGCTCTCGCAACTGCAACTCAATCTCCAACTCACGCCGCCGAGCGGCCTCCTGCAACTCTAGTAAGGTCTCGCACCTCTGCGTAGACACGAAATTCCTGATATCCCTCTTGAGCATACTCAGATATCGGGACATCTGAGCCTGCTCCGAAGCAAACTCAGGACATAACATCGCCCTCTCGGTGAACATCCTGGTGATCACTGTCACCGACTCCGAATCCTGCTTCACTTCCAAGAACTCCTGAGCCAACCTCTCCCTCTCAACCCGTGGAACATAAAGGGTACTGAACATCTCCCGGAACTGATCTCATGTAACCGCAGCCCGCTGCACATCCAAATAAGATCCCGTAGTCAACCTCCACCAATCCTTCGCCCCAAGCCTCAAAAGGTTCAGAGCACACCTCACTCTCTGATCCGCAGGGCATGAACACGTGAAGAAACACCCCTCCACGTCCGACAACCATCTCATAGCAACGATCGGATCTTGAACTCCATCAAAAGTAGGGGGCTTCGTATTATCGAAGTTCCAATATTGAAAACCCCGACCGGCTCCTCCACCTACCGCTGCCACAGCTGTTGCGGCTGCCGCGGCTGGTGTCTCTGCTAGAGACGCATAGTGCTCATCAAAATACTCGACCATGGCGGTCTTGATCGGCCCAAACAGTTCCGGCAACTCGGCCTAGAACATAGCAGCAACCTCATCATGCAGGATATCACGAATCCTAGCATCCAGCTTGTCTGTGCTCATCTGACCGATAGCCTCGGGTGGTGCTGATCCACCCTGACCGCCCCCTCCTGCTCCCGATCCTAATCCGGATCCGCTCCCAGCATGCCTCGTAACCACCATACTGAAATTACTGCAAAACATCAGACGCTTCTCACTAACCTGGAAACCAACTCCCGACCCAGCCCTAGGGGTTGTGACTTCCTTGATACACGTATGGGTCCTGTGCTTTCAGTAGTACGGGTCCATACTACCTTCCACACCTACCCATATTTATATCAAGTATCACCACAACACCCTAGTGATGAGCATGCATAACAATCACTCAACCCTCACTCCTAGAGGAACATTGGAAATCTCATACAGAAAGAAACACTAAGCTAGCAGGCATCATAAATCAGGCAACTCTATCATGCAATTGCTGAAGATCCCTAGCCTAGTACTAGCATCATGTTCTATCATATCTCATAAATAAATAACTTGTATGGTATTTTGGGGTTAATTACTGGCTCCGGCTGATCGTACCTCCGCGTCCTCCTTTACTCATTTTTGAAAACCATTTTAAATTCTCTTTTGAAAACTCTCCTTGATTTAAGACTGGATTCACACGAATGTTCCTCCAATTCACTCAAACCAAGGCTCTGATACCAACTTGTAACGCTCTAAAAATTCAAACCAATTTAAACTTTTCAAAAACAACCCAATTTCATAAAGTTATTACAAAAAGGTTTTCAATACATTTATTATCAGAGTATTCCCAGAACCATATCATAAAACATGAACATGAGGAGCGGTACGATCACGCCTTTGCCTTGCCACGGTCTCCTGAAGTACCTGAAACATTAAACCACAACTGTAAGCCCAAAAGCTTAGTGAGATACCCCAAAAATACCAACCACAATACCTTACACATATCATATCATAACCAGAATAGAACAGCCATGCATTTTGGGTCTACTGTGTGATTGGTTCGCCGCACCAGGCCTACAGTCCACCTGGTCCACCCTCCGAGTCTAGCCATATACATCGAGTCTACAGTGTGATTGGTCCGCCCGCACTAGGCCTTCCATCTACCTGGTCCACTCTCTGAGTCTACAGTATGATTAGTCTGCCCGCACCAAGACTTCAGTCGGCCTGGTCCACTCTCCGAGCCTCGGCACGTCAGGTCCGCCCTCCTGGGGCCTACAGTCTATCCGGACTGCTCGCTGGGCCTTCGGGATAACCGCTCCACCATGGGTATGTTGGCCTACAACATAAAGAAGGACCCGTCTCAACCCAACCCAGTCAAACAACCATGTGCACATAAACAAATAATCATATAACAGTTCACAACTAATCAACCAATCTAGCAGATCACATACATAGCACATCCCTACCAGGATACCGACCTAACCAGTCACTAGCATAGAATCATCCTATAAACCAGGATACCGACCCTAACCAGGTCTCTAACATATACAATCCTAACTACCATGATGCAAACATAACGAAGCAATAACATAACAAACAACTACATGGCTTTCCATCCGATAAAGGGCCGACCTTGGTGCCGTAGACCCTGTCGATATAGTGAGGATAACTCACCTCGCAACTGCTGAAACTCTGAACTGAAGAAGCAGATGCCCGAACCACCGTCTCACCAAAAATCCTGAACTATCCAAAGTAGCAAAATAACCATTAGCCCAAGCACAAAATCCTTCTAAGGGTAAATTGACCAATTTACCCTAAACTCAATCTGATCCATGACTAAGGCCCACAATCAAAATATGAAAGGACCAACACTAAGTAAGCTCCCAAGCCCACTACTGGCCCATATTCCCTGACTCCTGATGGCCCACTAAGGCCCAAAGACCCAAAGTCTAAAGCGCAGCCCATACCGAGGCCCAAATACTCAAGGCCCAACTGGCAGCGTAACGTGGGGCGTAACTCAATGTACACTTAGTGTACCAGCTCCATGACGTGTATGTTGGGCGTACCTTCACGTACGCTCAATGTAGTGCTCTGTTAAGTCATTCCCTCATTAAGTGCTTACTACTCCATTCCAAGGGCTACAAACTCAGATCCAGGTCTTATTTCACGACTTAAACCATAAAGTCACTGACTTGGTGACTTAATATGGCTCAAACTAACTCAAACTTCCAAAATGATCTTCTACATCCAACAAGAGAACTAGATCTCATGCATGGGCTTAATAGGACCATAAAGGTTGGAACTTTACTACTTATGGGACTCTTATGACTCTAAGGGAGGCAACCCTGGTCTTAGAAACGAGCTTAAATCACAAGGACCCCTTCTTGGGACCAAAAGGTCCATAAACTTGTACTAGAGGAGATCTAAGAGATTAATCATCAAGCTCAGAACTCTTTACCTCAAAAGGGGTCCAGAAGATGATGCCTTTCCAGATCTACGAGCTCCAGCCACCCCACTCCTTCTTTGACAACTTCCTTTTTCTTCTTCTTGGCTCTCCTTTGCCAAAACAAGCTTTCGAAGGTCAAACACACCAAACAATGGAGGTGGGACGGCTATCTAGGGTTTTCTGAGGGTAAGAGAGTGTTTATGGAGGCTAGGGTTGGAACCATAATGTTCCTTTTATAGTGGATGTCCCTAAAATTAGGGTTTAATGACTCTGGGCATACGCTGGGCGTAACTCTAGTACGCTGGGCATACGCGTCTTGGTACCCGCGATCACTCACCCTACTACGCTAGGCGTACCCACGCATGTCCCAAATGCTTGCATGGTCTTTTTCATCACTTTTTCCATTATGGGCCATAAATGTCAATATCTTTAAAGTGTCATAACTCCTTCATTCTAAATCCGTTTCCGACGGACTTTATATCCACGAAAAGTTGGTGAGAAGCCCTACGCTTCTAGCGACACACCCTGGCCCAAAACCCCTTTTGAATAACACCCAATACCCATAAAAGGCCGAAATGCCCTTACTCTTGATCTCGGAAATCGAAAAGTAGATATTTTAAGAACGGGGCGTTACAGATATCCTCTTTTGGTTTCTTATTGGGCATTTTAGGTTATCTTGAGCATGCAAGAAAGTAAAATTAGAAACTTTAAATGTGAAACCAGTCCTAGGAACCCAGATCTATGAATTGGACGCATTGGAATTGAGAAAAATCGACTGTATAGTAATAGCATGCTTGGGACTCGGCGAGTTATTCTTCAGACTCGGCAAGTCGAGTCGCGAGTCCTCGGTTTTTCCCCGATTTGAGAGTTTAGGGTAAATCAGTGAGTAGAGTAAGGACTCAGTGAGTTAAAACTTGGTTCGACGAGTTGTTCATACAACTCGGCGAGTCAAAGACTGGGTGTGTTCTTCTGTTGAAAGGGAACTCGACGAGTTGTTCATACAAATCGGCGAGTCAGATGAAGATTAGATTCGAAGTTAGAACCCGTCGAGTCTTTGCCAAACTCGACGGGTAGAAGCGAGTAGAGGATTAGAATGGATGCTGGGGACTCGGTGAGTTGACGATCCAACTCGGCGAGTCTGGTCAACTGAAAGTTGACTTTGATCTAGAGGTTGACTTTTCCAGGGGTAAATAGTCATTTTACCTGAGATTTGTTATCAGTATTTCATTAAGTGTTTATGGGACTTGTAGCCGGGGAGTTCCGGAGCACCAGTCAGCCAATTTTAGAGCCAGTACCTCAACAACCAGCGTTACGAGGTGAGTTTCCTTCTAGTAGGAACGGGTCTACGGCTACAATGCCGACCCGTCTAGTTAGCAGTAGTTCCGGACTTCGGTCTGATGCAGTAGTTCAATGTGCTTGATGTCTTTGTGATTCAAGCATGTCTTTGTGTTATGTGTCCCAGACTTTGGTCCGATGCAGTATGCAGAATATGTGTTTATGCTAGTGGTTATGATTATGCTTTGCCACGTTTAGTCAGTTTCTGGACTTCGGTCCGATGCAGAGGGCAAGGCCCTGGTTAGTTCTGGACTACGGTCCGATGCAGTTTCTGGACTTCGGTCCGATGCAGAGGGCAAGGCCCTAGTTAGTTCCGGAATTCGGTCCGATGCAGTTTTCGGACTTCGTTCTGATGCAGTGGGCAAGGCCCAATATGTGTTTATATGTTGTTGTATGGTATGTGGTAGTTTGGGGAGCTCACTAAGCTTCGTGCTGACAGTTTTAGTTTTGGTTTCAGGTACTTCCGCTAGCAAGGGGAAGATCTCGGGTTGATAGCATCACACCCACACAACTTCAGTTGTATCATGCGAGTTTTATTCAGATATTTTGTTATGATTGATACAACCTTGTGTTGATATAGTTATTATGACTTTTGAGTTACTCATTCCATGGTTTTTATTATATATGACATTCGACGATGTGACTTTTAGTATTATTAAAACAAAAAGTTTTGGGTCGTATTTTGGGTCGTTTCATATCAAGTACACAAGTCCCACAATGATGTGATGCAATCGAGTCGTGCCCCTCCTTTAATATAAGAAAACTTGAAACATGCAAACCACAAATCGCATGCACAAAGCTTAGTGAGTTCCCCAAAATACCACACACAACACATCACAAATAAACAACTATGGGTTCTCGAATGGAGGTTGGTCAATGCTGGTGTGATAATTGTTGGTGTAGGAGAACTCTACCAGTGGAAGGTAAGTATCTTGTATCCTAACTCCCTCTAAAGTCCAATACACATGCCCAGAGAATATCCTCGAGTGTATGAATCGTCCGTTCACTCTGTCCATCGGTATGTGGGTGACATGATGTACTGAAGTATAGCTAGGTACCCAACTCCTCATGAAACTTCTTCAAGAATTTGGAAGTAAAGCAAACATCGTGATCTGAAACTACCAAAACTAGCACCCCGTGACGATCCACCACTTCTTGAATGTAGATGTCAGCCAACTTCTCAGCAAATATACTATAGGCGATAGGTATGAAGTGGGTGCTCTTGGTCAATCTATCCAGGATGAACCAAATGGAATAAACTCCCCCTGCCGTCCTTGGTAGATTCATGTTGAATTCCATGGTAATCTCCTTCCATTTCCACATAGGAATGGGCAATAGCTGCATCTTACCATGGGATCACTGGTGTTCAATCTTGAATTTCTTGCAAATCATGCACCGCTCAATGAACCATGTTATCTCCCTCTTCATACAGAGTCACCAATAACTCAGCCTTAGATCTCGATACATCTTCGTGGTAATTGGATGAATCGAAAACCTTGACTTATGAGCCTCCTCCAGAACTATCCGCCTCACCCTACCAGAAGCCGGAACCCAAGCTCTGCCACACTGAGTCAACAACCCTCGACTATCTCTGCCAAACAATAGGATCTGCCCCCTAATCCGTTCAGCCTTCTAATTCTCCTTTTTCAACACCTCCACCTAAGCCTCCTTGATCAAATCCAACAAAGGAGAATGATAACCATCCTCATACATATGTTCCCCATAGGTGTACTCACTGCCTTGCGGCTCAACGCATCGGCCACCACATTGGCCTTCCTTAGGGTAGTACAAGATCTCACAATCACATTTGGCCCCAGCCCAACCTACGATTTCCCAGTATTACAGATGTCGATGCCTACTCACAACCCTTCACCCAACCATATGATGATCTAAATCATCCTAAAGAATGCCACGATCCAAGTCATAAACTTTCATCACTGCTACCACCGCCTACCATTCTAGGGAAAGCTACGGCTGCTACGCAGTCTTATAACACCTCCACAACCGCACACTAACCTGATGAATGCTACGGCTACTCCGTAATATTATAACACCTCTAAAACTGTACACTAACTTGGTCAATGCTACGAGTACTCCGTAGTATTACTCCATTTCCACAACCACACTCTAACCTGGTGAGTGCTATGTCTGCTCCGTAGTCTTACATCACTCCTACAACCGCACGATAACCAAGTAAATTCTACGACTGCTCCGCAGTCTTACATCACTCCCACAACTGCACACTAACTTGGGGAATGCTACGACCACTCTGTAGTCTTACATCACCCCCACAACTGCACACTAACCAAGAACACTGCGAGCCAAAACCCTGCCTACCGGACTCTATCAGGTGTCTAGGTCGTGCTTCAGACCCTTAAGCCTTCATCAAACAAGAACATGCAGAGAGGTCCTAACGCAACCTTCGACCTGAACCTAACCATGAATCCTTATCAATTGTTCTGATGCTCATCACTAACCAAAGAACATTGTTTCTTGCTTAACTATGAACCCTCTCGCAACCAAAATTGGTTCTCTAGTTGACTACCTTCCCAGTTAATCCTTAATCAAAATAAATCTTATCCGCATCTCCCGATTAGCCGTTCAAGGCCCCGCCGGCCAAAGGGTAATATGCTACACACTCACAATCCTGACCTATATTCAATTCTTCCCAACCTCAAGGAACCCTGGCACTCCCTTTAGATATACCGATCCACAACTCTAACATGGGCACAAGCTCTAAAGTGGCTCGCACTTGGAACTATCCTCGACGTCCCCAAGTGACCATCCCTCATTCTGATCCGTCTACACTCTGATAACATCATAATCACTGGATTACCTAGCCATCCCACAATCTTCCTACCAAATCACCACCACATTGAGCTACTGCACTAAGATCCGATGATCAAACGATATCGGGTGCTCAGACCCCAGACCAGATGAAGCACTTCACTATTCTCAATAAGGATTGTCATATCCAAAGTACCCTCCCTTGATACAATTTCACATCTACCTACTATCCCAACGGATAACAAGGAACCCAAAGACACACAATTAGAACAGATAGATAATCACTTCAATGTTCTTCCTACTACCAAAACTACCCCGAGTCTGCTATAGACCATAAGTCCACAATCCAACAATTTAAGGAAACATACCCATAAACCATGATATACCATAACAGAACATTATGATGAATGAGAACAACTGGCGATTGATAAAATGCACTGACAACTAGAGATGCACACAAAAACCGGTTTCACTATTCAAAATCAGATACAATCCGAAACCGGATTGGGTCAAAACCGGATTGGGTCAAAACCGGTTTTGACCAAACCGGATTGGATCAGAACCAAAACTGGATTTTCAATCGGATCCTAATCCAACATTTCAAATCGGATTTGATACCGGATCGTAAACCGGATTTGCTAAAAACCGGATCCAAATCCGCTTAAACCCCACTAAAATCGGTTCAAACCGGATTAGAATCGTATTCGGATTTTGAGCGGATCCGGATTGGATTTTGACCGGATTCGGATCGGATTTTCACCGAATCGGATTCTTGATGATGAAAGCGAAACCGGATTGGATTCGGATCCGAATCGGATTTGGGTTTTGTGCATCTCTACTGACAACAACCTGCTGATCTGTAGTTTTCTAGTGAACTAAACTCATGCAGAACTACATATACCCAACCCGGAAGTCGATGGACAAATCACCCACTACTTATCTTAGACTATAGGTAGCAATCCACACCCTACTAGTGAATCTTTCAAACACTGATATTCAACCCGAGCGACTCAAACGACTCATGAACTAAACATCAGCGAACCAAAGCCTCACATATCCAGACCACAAACCCCTATAACACATTCTTCTAAAACCGCGAACTCAAACAGATCGATGATTTTTCAAAATAGCATGCCTAGTTCTCCCCCACTTGGGTTCAAACTATCACCAACTAACGTTGCAAACAAACCCCACTCAAACCAACTCAACCAGGTACATACCATCCCTAACTCTTGGAATGTATAACACAACACAAGATAATCTCCCAGATAAAGATCCAACAACTCAAAGACATACCAAATCTCAGATGGAGACCTCGAAAACTTCCCAGACCTAACCATGTCTATCATCAAGAATCCCATGCAAATGCACAAACAATAACTCTAATAGGCCATTCATAGATTTGATTCTATATCTAAGAACAATTGGACTACCACAAACTCTGCCCCTGATTCCCTGACCTTTACTCCATCGCGAGACGCAATCATGCAATATAAGGCATCATCCTCACCGTCAATACACAACAAAAGTTGTTGCTCCCGATCCACTATTCCTGATAATCTGGAACAACCTGCCAGAGCACGCTCTAACTGAACTCAAGGAAATCAGAGCACTGATCCTCATCTTGATTAATCTCCACGAAAATGAATTTCTTTCCACGTATGAAAAATTGGAAGGGCAAAACCCTCATCATAGAAAATGACATCATAAGCCATCGGTTGATCACTAGAACTCAAGACTGCAATCCTCAAGCTGCTCATCCCAACCGCTCCCTCCTTGAGTTCCACGACTCAGATTGGCACTACCTTAGGTAGGGCCCCCAAGACCTTAAAATCAACTACTCATCTAGGTCTACACCATCCAATCCCAACTGGCATGTCCACTAAGGCCCAAACAATCACCTGGCCCATCTTCTTCCCGAACAACCATAACCGAAAAGTTGATGATACCCAAAATGTTGCAACCGATTCATGGTGCCAAACCATGCTTATAAGTTTGTAAAAATAGTTCATATGATCCATAAACTATACCTAAAAATCGTCCATCTAGCTAAAAATCGTTCCTTTGTTCCATAAACTATACCTATTATACTTTATAAGTTTGTAAAAATAGTTCATATGATCCATAAACTATACATATTATAGTTTATAAGTTTATTTCCACGTTTTAACAATTTTCACGTATAAATACCTATTAACGGTAAGAAAAACTAATAAGTAAATTATATTTTTAAACACAAGATTTCTTGTATTTTACTTGTATCCCCCCTAAAACATTGAAAAAGCTTGGAAAAATATGGGGGTATGAACTCACCTTGTGTGCAGTTTTGACTAGATATCGAGACAAAAGCGGTGACCTTCGGACTAGAATACGGGAAAGATGTCATGATCCTAATGATTTTAAACACACAATAGTGCATGAATAATATTATTTAATCATAAACATGTTTGTATATCATTAGACTATAAAGGCTTACAATGATTTCCAAATGGAAATGACTTGAAGAAAAACTCCAGGAGATGCTTTTAAGGATGAAAGGAATATAGTTGATATTTGAGAGAGAAAAGTGAGTGTTTTCGTTTACTGGATGTGTAGAATGAAAGAAGGATCTTATATGAGGCTTATATATGCAGTAACTTAAGTATGAAGGAACTCATGATGCGGTGGATGTAAGGTTTACGGATCTAATCACATTGGGAAGTTAACTATGGATAAGATATGAAGATATTTAGGAGTTTTTACGAATTAATTAATTTCTGGAAAGTGAGTTTTCAGAACTAGGCAAACTGTGAACACCTCCTTGATTCTTTTTAAAACCGTGAACTCATTTCATTTGATACCCTAAACCGTCAACACTTCCTTGAATAAGTTTCCAAACCGTGAACACATTCCTTGAATAGGTTTCCAACCATGACCACACTTCTTGAATAAGTTTCCAACCGTGAACACACTCTTTCTTTGATACTTCAGACCGTGAACCATTATTCTAGATGTTTTGGACAGTGAACTATATGCAAATAAATTCCTAGGTTGTAAACTCAAAGTGGTGGGTTATTTTATTGCTTAAACCTTAGTCTTTTAACTTATATTAACTTATACTTGCTTAACCCAAAATAGTATCTAATCTATTCTTAGTTACTAGTTTATAAACATGTCCTAATGGCCATAGGGGATACAATGCACCAAGGATTGAAATGTAGTTTACACTAGTATTTGGTTAGGGTTTAGACCATGCTAGGTCTAAAATTTGGAGTTGTGACACAGTAAACATCTTGGTGATCTCTGTCACCAACTCAGACCCCTGCCTCAAGTCCAAATATTCATGGGCCAATCTCTCCCTCTCAACCAATGGAACATATTTTGTGTAGAACATCTCAGAGAACTGCTCCCGTGATACAACAACCCTCTACTCCGGAGTGTAGGAGCTAGTAACCAACCTCCACCAATCCTTCAACCCCAACCGGAGATGGTTCAAGGTGCACCTGACCTTCTGGTCAGTTGGGTAGGAGCAAGTAAAAAAACATCACTCAACATCGGACAACCACCTCATTGCAATGATAAGATCCTGAACCCCATCGAACACTCAGGGCTTCGTATTGTCGAAGTCCAAGTACTGGAAGGCTCTCTCTCCATGAACCCTAACAGTCGCAACGACCATGGTAGCTGCAACAATAGCATCCTCAGAAAGTGTAGTGTAACTGTAACATCTGGACTCCCAGGTATATTATTTATTTATTTATTCATTTTGAGGACCATTGAGCAACTCGTCAAGTTGAGTCGCGTGTGGCCACGTAGGATTAATGGCCTACTCGACGAGTCCGAGTGTCGACTCGCTGAGTAGACGCTGAGTGATGAAAACCTAAATCCTCGTGTTTGGGACTTATTTAAGGGCACTTATAGCCTCATTTGCGGGCATCAGCTGCCCAACTTCATTGAGAGAAAACCCTAATCGACCATTGAGCTAAGAGTGAGTATTTGAGCTAACCTTGAGTGTTTGGTGCATCTTTTGAAGAGGATGGAAGGATTCCAAGCCAAGGGACGAGAAGGGGCTGTTAGATCCGCAGTTATTCCATCAAAGAGCTTATGTGGAAGGTAAGAGTTCACACTTTTCTCATGTTATTGGGTAGATCTCATGATTTTGGAGTTAGGGATTTTCTATCTAATATTGAGACTTTGAGGGTATTGAGTTCATATGGAGGTTTGGACTTTAGATCTGGACCTTGTGAGGTCCCTAGAGTCTAAAGGTCCCTGCTTTATTCAGCCTTAATAGAGCTCTTGAGTTAAAAACCCTTATTAGAGCATGTTCTTGGCATTTCAAGCCCAAAGTGCCATGCATGGATGTAAAGCTCATGGCTTTATGTGATAAACGAGCCTTTAGAGTTTAGATCTAGAGTTTGGGAAGGTTCTCTGTCTTGTAATCGTCTGAATGAGAAATTAGTCTGAATGGACTCGCCGAGTCAATGAGTCGACTCGACGAGTCAGTTAGGGTTAATACGATGAGCTTGAGCATGCGGAAGCTCGACGGGTTGGGTTCAACTCGACGAGCTGAGTTGGACCTTCCAAAGACTTCTGAGGAAAACGAGTAGACTTGACGATTCACATGGGCGCACTCGGCGAGTCGGGTCAAACATGGACTGTTGACTCGAGTTTGACTTTTGTGGACTTTAGGGTTTTTGTCGACATGAGTAGTGGAGACCATGGAAGGGTAAAATGGTCTTTTATCCATTCCAGAAGTTAGAGAGAGAGAGAGAGAGAGAGAGAGAAACACTTGGTACATTTTGAGTATGAGTAGAGTATTATTTAGAGACAATTACTCTATGTGTTAGGCGAGGCCTAGTTTGAGATTCCGTGTGTGATGTTGTTGCTTGCTAGCTTACAAGGTGAGTCTTCTCACTACACTTACCATGAGTGGTACCTTTGTGTGATTGAGATTTTTATTATGCTTACCTGTGTATCTTAATATTTTGCATTATGTCTTTGTGATTTATGCTGAGTATTGTTATTATGAGCTTATTGAGTTAGGACCAGAGGGTCCTACTGAGACACAATGACCGGAGGGTCTTATTGAGTTATAGCCTAGAGTGGCTAATGAGTTGTGTGTGGTATTTTGGGGAACTCACTAAGCTTCGTGCTTACCGTGTTACGTGTTATGTGTTTCAGGTACTTCCAAGGATCGCGAGAAGGCCCCGACTTGATTGTGCACACACACTCGTATTTGAGATATGTTTTTGGAGGATCCTGGATTTGTGATAAACAATTTTTGAAAAATTTGTTAATGTTTGACACTTGAGATTTTTGAGAAATGTGACATGTGTTATTATGTGTTTGAAAATGAAAATTTTGATTTGAAAATTTATGTCGTTACAGTAACGGTCATCAGATTACTCAATTATGGCGGTCTTGATAGACCCGAACAACTCCAGTATTTTTCCCTGGATAACAGTCATAACCTTAGAAGAAATCAACGCCCTAATCTTATCCTTAGTCAACCATGGCCTATCCTTGCCACTAATCTTACGGATCCCCTCGTGAACACCATACTAAAAATAAACTAGAAAATATCATATAAGGTGCATTTCATACCATATGAGTTATTCTAAATAACGACACCCTAGGTGTTGTGACTTCCCTATTACGCCTACGGGTCCAATGCTTCCGGTAGTACGGGCCCATACTACCTTCCACACCTACCCGTATTTGTCTCAGAATATCATCATGACAACCCTAACAACACACATTAGAATACACATACATCCTATTCTCACTCCCTAGTGAAATTCTAGGCATTCCTCAACTAGACGAATGCTTACACATAACCCATCCATGAAACTTCCAACACTTGCAAGAAAACGCATCATCAGTACCACATACTCCCTAGGCTATCCTAGGATCCACATCTCACCCTACTATCAATTGCCAAACGACTCCAATTTGTGCCAGTTAACTACTACATGAATATAATCACATGCAAAGTAACTTAAATAATCTTAGATGAAAAGATTCAACCCTACGCCGGTTGGACTCAGACAAGAATTGTGCCATAGGACCAAATCCTTCACTCTAAAATTATTTAACCCATGCAACATGTGACTTAACGTATTCAATTCATAATTAAATCATACTCGAAAGAGTCCTACAACAATAAGCAAGAAACCACTAGGGAAAATCATGCATCATACATCAAGCAATTCTATCATGCAATTCCTAAAGATCCCTATCCTACAACTAGCATGTTATTCTACCATAACATAATAAATAACAGTGTGGGTAACTTGGGGTATACTTTCTTGCTCCAGATGATCGTACACATTGCTCCTTCCTTGGTTATTTTGAAAACAATTTTGAAAACGATTTATAAACTTTTGCAGTTCCCTAGTTTGAGTCTGGATTCACATGAATGTTCATCCAATTATCTCAAACCAAGGATCTGATACCAACTTGTAACACTCCAAAAATCAAAGAAATTTAAAATTTTCAAAATCAACCATTAACCAACATTGTTTACAAAAATAGTCATTGTTTTAAAAGCACTATTTCAAAACAGAGTTTTCCCAAGGCCTAGTGACATAAAACAGGACGTTGTGCACGATCACACATTTGCTTTCCAACGATCCTCAGAAGCACCTGAAACGATAAACTAAAAACCTATAAGTCAAAGCTGAGTGAGTTCCCCCAAAGTACCAGCACACCACATAGCAAACAAGCATACAAATATGAGTAGGAAGCCAGACCGAACTGCCTTGCAGGTCCTATAACTTATCTGGATCGCTCTACAAGCCTTCAGCGAGAATGGATCACCTTGCAGAGCCTACAACATATCCGGTCCGCTCTACAGGCCGCCGACCTGACTAGACCGCCTCGCAGGGCCTACAACCTATCTGGTCATCCCTGGGTCTGTTGGCCTACAACACAAAGCAGTATCGCCTCAACCCAACACAATATGTCGACATATGCAACAGATAAACATAAAAACAGAGCTAAAAAAATACAGATAATCATACGGATCTACTAAACAGCTACAAACTAGCATAACACTATCCTAACCAGGATAAATAACCTACTTGGCCGACATTGGTGCCTTCGACCCACGGGTATAGTGAGGAAAACTCACCTCTCAGTCAAAATGCAAGCTGAATAAATCTCTGCTCCGAAAATCGACTCAATGATCACCTAACCAAAACAAAGGACCTAATCTTAATTAATAGCTCAAAATACCCAAAATACCCCTAGGTCAAATTTGCTCAAACCTCTAGTCAAAGGTCAAGGTCAACGAGTCAACTCGGTCAACTATGATGAGTACACGGGGCATACTCAACTTGTACGTTGGTAGTGCACGAGCCTTGATCGGGATCGGGCGGTTGACTCTGTATGCACGACGTACGCAAAATTACGCATGACGTATACACCGAAGTCCTTATTCCATATAAAGAGCTTAATACGTTAAGCTCTTACGTTCCAATTGTAGATCCAAGGCCAAAATACCACTGAAAGTCATAAAGTTTCCAACTTTATGACTTTGCATGCCCATTAAGTGCTTAATACCTACAATCTTAACTTCCTAACACCTAAAGACATTCTAGAGTATGCATGGGAAAAAACTAAGCATCAAGATCTCATTTTTATGACTCAAGACCCCTCATTGGGTCTGAAAGGATGACTTATTTGGTTAAGAGCATGCTATCCTCAAGAATCACAAAGGTCGGGACCAAAAATGCCATAAATGAAGGAATATCTAGATCTACAAGAAAAGATGATAAAAACTAGGAGTTTTTTACTGCTAGCACGGTGAGAATCCCAGATCCAAACTTCTTCATTTTCCTCTTGACGACAAAGGGATGAACAGCTAATGATTGTGTCTGAATTTACCAAATTCAGTAATGTTAACAAACAAGATGTTTATAACAGAAAATGTCATCAACAAAAGCCCGAGGAAATCAAGGCGAAGAAGTAACTAATTATGTGAAAAAAAATGACACTATAAAGGTTTACAAGTCTAACTTTAACCACGTGATTATTTGACAATAGTACGTTTGATTGCACTACTAGCATAAAAGAGTGTAATGGTGGAATTAAATATTTATATATATTTTTAATGAAGTTTTTAATTATTATTTAATTTTGTAATTTTTTATTAATGAAATGCAAGGTTTTAAATAACGTTAATCATGACTTGGTGATAATGTCAAACCTTAAACTTTTAAGAGTCGTGACAAGACACATCATTGGTAAGGTGTGACTTAAGGCGTCAATTGTGTGTGTGTGTGTATATATATATATATATATATATATATATATATATATATATATATATATATATATATATATATATATATATATTCATTTTTATATGCATATATGACTTAAGGCAATATTTTGTTAAAACATAATGTCAAATACAAGCTTTAGAGTCATGACGTGTCATGGTGAAACCATGACGAGCTTTTAAAACCTTAATGAAATGTTATGATCATTAATTTTTAGTTTTTATATTATTTTGTGTAATTTAATTTTTTATTAGGAAATGAAAGATTGAATGGGATAAAAATATGACAATTTTTATTGCTGTGAGATGATACTGGAATAAAATAAGAATGAGAAAAGAAAATTTTGATTTGACGTTAATATGAACAAAAGAAATGAAGGAATGGGAACCTGACTATTCCTTATGATAAATTCTAATAAGTATGATTAATACACTACTGAGTAATATTTATCTAGTAGTGAGATGGGTATGGCCGTATGGTAGTATAGTACTGAAATTCATATGATCAGCGAGTTTAGTTTTAAAAAACCTCTCCATATAACTTGTTACAGAAATACTGGAGGCCTTTTATTTGAAAAATCATTTGAAAAAGCTCTAAAAGATACTCCTATTATGAATGTTCTTATGGTTGTTAGATTAGGTTAAAATGATCAAAGTTATAAAAGGAGAACTTGTTTTTGAATTATGTTTTTTTTACTCTTTTAGTTAATACATTATCTTGATAATTTTCGGATAGCAAAAGCACTCAGCCACTCATAACCAATATATACTTTAGCTCATTTTTATGCCAACTCGTTTTTTATAGAATGCCACAGCCAATCCATGAATTTGACCCTCATGTAAAACTACATAACTTAAATATATAAAAGGCCAGCATAAAAGCATGATTGACATAAGAAAAAGGAGCGTGGGAAAAAGCTTTCCTTCTTTCCCTAATACCTTAATACCCTAAAGCTGCTTTTTCATCAAATAGATTTCATCTTTGGATTACCGATACTTTTCTTTAGTGTTGTCGTCAAGGACTTGGGTAACTTCCTTCTTTGTGCCTAAAATCTAAGTCCACCCATTTTTACGCCTTCTTACGAGCTTTTGTTATATGAGTTTCATGTGTTCTTGTTTGTTGTTTATGTCGATTCTCACTGTATTTTAAGATTTGTTCGTTTTTTCGGGTGAAGATGATTAATATGAGTAAAAATCTTTCTCTCTCTCTCTCTCTCTCTCTCTCTCTCTCTCTCTCTCTCTCTCTCTCTCTCTCTCTCTCTCTATATATATATATATATATATATATATATATATATATATATATATATATATATATATATATATATATATATATATATATATATATATATATATATATATTGTGTGTGTGTTTGCGTGTTTGCGAGCGCAAAACATCTATTAGTCTCAGGACTTACCTTCCACCCCTCTCAATTATTCATCCTCTCTCTCTCTCTCTCTCTCTCTCTCTCTCTCTCTCTCTCTCTCTCAAATAAATAGTGTGGATCTTCCCCTGCCTCTCCTTATTACAAGAATAGGTTTAGTGCTTTCTTTCGAGTATTTTGATCCGTTCTCCTTCATCTGATCTCATGGGTGTTTAACAAAGGGTTTCTAACAGAGTTCTTTGGCATTCTGTCCACCTCCCCTTTTATTTATCAAAACCAACGGCTGTAAGAGGGTATAGATATACGGAAAATACAAGAAACTTTGTACATCTGAGCGTGAAGTTGATGAGGGTCTAGTGTTAAGAATAGAAGGAAGATAGAGATGGTGGTTTATTATTTGTGTGGGGGTGGAGGTGGGCATACTGCCAATGGAGTTCTGTTGGTATCTCTTTGTAAAACCCTCTTGATGATATATATTACCTTGCTGGACTCTCATCGTTATTGATGCTTTACACACAAAATTAAATGCAGAGGTTCCGTTGCAATATCGTTCATTTTCCATCTTGATCTAACTCGTTCCTGTTGTTTGATTAATTTTGTACTTCAACTTCACTTGATAATTAAATTCACTTGTAGTCAGTCTTTCAGGAGATCATGCATGCTAATAGTACTTTGACCTTTATGTGTGTTTCTAAGCTTGATTCAACAAGGCTTCTCTCTTCTTTATGTGAGTTATATTATGTTTTTTTTTCTCTGACTTCTATATCTTTAGAAGACCATGCATGCTTGTTTAGAGGGTGATTAATTATGATTTTATCTATGTACCATCTAATCTTCTACTATATTTAATTTATGTATGTTTTTTTTCAGTACTGGTGTAATGATTCATCGCAAAAAGAAGATATCATCATCAAAAGTAAAGCACATGCTTGTAAGTCCTACTCTTTGACGCTTCCTAAGTTTTCAAGATTTTAAAGCAGACATGATAATTTTTAGAACCTTAAAGGAAGAACACTAGATGATTACTTAAAGACTATACTCTATCATCAACCTAAAAATTCGAAGTATATTTTTGATCCAGAAATTTTAATCTTTTTGTAAAATCCTTGGTAATCTTTGGAATGATCAGTAACTTTCTATCTTGTGGGTTTTCTATTAGAACTTTGTGTTTAATAGGATTTCGAGATCTTAAACCCTGCATTATCCTTCTACAACTTACAAAAGGAAGAACATTAGAATATTACAAGATTACTTGTAAACCCTACTTTATAAAAATCAAGCATGATTCAAGAAATTTTCACCTTAAATTAATTTGTGGGTGATCTTTGAATGATCTAAAAGTTTTTTTTTTCTTGGGGGTTGTCTTAATTACTTATTTATCTATATATTTTGTGTAGAGGTTTGTAATACATACATGATCTAATGGAAGAACCTAGAAGATCACAGAAGTCTTTCGCCATCAAGATTTGATTTTAATTATAAGAAAAACAGTTGAAATTTAGAAATACTTCATGAGTGCATGTATGCCTCGCTCGGTAACTTGGTGTACACAGAGGATCGAGGTGTACTGGTTGATGGTACTAGCTAGCTCTTAGTTGAAAAGATTGTAGTCTTGTACCAACATTTAATGATGCATGTTACAGGAAGGAGGGATAAAGAGGTAGGCCAAATAGATATATGGATTTATAACCTTATCTCACATATAGATGCATTAAACATTAAAATATTGTAAAAGTATAAAGAATGTGTTTGTTAGACATATATTAACATTCCTAGGATGACAGGGTTATTAATAGTAACCAGCCAAATTACATCAAAATTAGCGTAACCTTTTGTATTAATTACGAAAAACTATAAATATATGGTGCGGTTTTTTATCTTGATTAACCGAATATATATGGTTCGGTTATGATTTTTATCTAAAACCGAACCACTATAAAAATTGAATTGTACCAATAATATTAATAAATCTTTTAATATAATATAATATTACATATATTGTATATAATTATATTACAAATTGAAAATTAAAAGGTAATTATTTGGAATTAAATAGAATAAGTAATTATTCTTCTATCAATACAATTATGTATATACAAATGTTCACTTTTTATAACAATGAACTTTACTTTTTTCAATTTTTATATAATTTTTATTTTTATTTTTATGTCATATTAGACCATTATGGTTAACCGATATTAACTATTAATTATAATCATTAACCGATTAAAACCAATAACAAAAATCAATATTAACTCTTTTTCAATGGTTATCGAAATACATTAACCAATTATAATGGTTATAGTTTGGTTTTGACCAATAACCAAACCAAACCGCTTCATACACACCCTTATAAAATTGTATATTTTACCTTTATTATACTTTGAATAAATAAATAATGCCTTATCATTTTATGTATATGCATCTTCAAACATAATAACTAAAGACGTGTTAGAGTTTGTGACATTTTTTTAATTTTATAGTCCAAAAGATATTTCAAAAAAATTCATGTTTATTATAATAAAATTAATCTTGTAATTTTAGCTTTTATACAAAGGTTTATGTCGTTATACACATTCTAAAAGATTCTAGTTGTTTTTTCCAAGTATTCCTACACAAATAAAAGTTTCAAACTTCTAACTAACAATTTTTTTTACAATAAATATTCTACTGTAAAACATTTATTCAAAATTTTAAATTGAGTTAATTAAGGCGTTGTTTGTATTTCAAAAACAAAGTATATGCAATCTGTACATTACATCTGCAAATCTTTTCGGTAGAAACTATGGATCAAACATTTTCAGTTCCAAGAAAAAAGCTATTTATTTTTTTAACTTTGTAAGTTGTTAAAATAAACTAAATTTTAAAAAAAAAATGATTTTTTAACTTAAAATAGTTTTTTAATATCGAAATAAATAGTTTAATTAGTTTTACTAAACACGCTGAAAAACAAATTTTACAATAAATATTCTACTGTTAAACATTTATTCAAAATTTTAAATTGAGTTAATTAAGACGTTGTTTGTATTTTCAAAGACAAAGTATATGCAGTCTGCACATCACATTTGCAAACCTTTTTAGTAGAAAAGATGGATCAAATATCTTCGGTTCCAAGAAAAAATTTTGTTTGTTTTTTTTTTTTTTTTTGTTTTTGTTTTTTTTTTTTTTTTTAACTTTGCAAGTTGTTAAAATAAACTAAAATTTTAAAAAAAAATGATTTTTTAACTTAAAATAGTTTTTTAATATTGAAATAAATAGTTTTTGTTTTATAACACTCAAAGGTTCCATCAAATTCAAAGTCCTTTCAATTTCAATTCATTTAAGATATTTAATATTACTTAGCACTTTTTGACGAATCTATATCAAAATTTATTTATTATTGTATAACACTTCTATTTTTCATAACCATTTTTTATTCTATTTCTTTTATGTGATATTGTATTATGATTAATGTGTTTGTCTGAATTTTTTTGAATTTTAATGACAATAGTGATGGGTTATGAGCCTAGTCATAGCAATAACAGTTCTGATCTATAGATTTATAACAACAGATCTGTCTCAATCAATATATACAACTTAATGGACTTAATAGAAACGAATCGTACCTTCTTGGTTTTCTTCGACTTCTTTAGTCTAGCAAGTTAATCGGACTTGAGAACCCAACGTCGAGTTCCTCTCTTGTGATCGCACCCAAGACGCAAAACACTAACATCTTTGAAAGCACCTCGAGAACCAACACGAATTAGACTCAATTAATGGATCTGACTGAGACCGCGACATGGTAAAGTAAGCATCATTGTGCGGCGACGAGCTCGGTCTCCTCTAGCGTTTTTCTTAAGGTTTCTGACTTTTGGAGGTATAAGGCTATCTTTTCATTATTCCAAAATTGGTTTTTGACCTCTTTATTAATAGGAAGTTGATTTGAAACCCAATAGATAATTACCAAAGATATTAGTAATTATCTAGGCTTTTGGTAATTATCCAAGAATTAAATCTTTATAGAATATTATATATTGTCCATGTTTTCTAATTAATTAATTAAACTACTAATTAATCAACAAAACAAGTTCCTAAAATAAATATTTTTTCAGTTGTGCTTTATTTTGCTGTAACACCTATTCCAGGTAAACAATTCATTTATGTTTGAGGCAATTAAAGAATTAAAAGTGGGGGTTTTGTGGTGGCCACGTCGTGGTAAGGATGCCTCACGAACAAGTCATGGCCAAAGGAAACGCACAACATATGTGTGCAACTCGACGTGACAGGTGCCTAGGCACGAAGTAATGTTAATCATTATGTAAAACCCTAATTTTTCAACTTTTGTGCCTTATTTAAGGGATGTGATGGCTATGGTTTACACACCCTCAGCCTCCATCACCTCCCTTTCGACCTATAGCAAAACCTAGCCTCCATTGTTGATATTGTGAACTTTTGTGGTGGTTTTTGGTCCCTTGAAGAAGAAAAATGTGCCTTTGGTGCATTCTTCCAGCAAACAAGTCTCCTCCTCATCATCGTGTGCTGTTTCCGGACTCTTGCAAGTCCTCAAGCTTCTACCTTTTATGTTCAAGCATGCTAGATCTAGGTTGTATCCAGTTTCCTCCATGTTTGGGGTGATTTGAGTGTATGGACTCCATAGATTTGGCAACTTTATGGTTCCTTGAGTTTTCTTTGTGGTCTCTTGTCCCAAATCTGGAAAGTTATTAAGTTATGGGTTCCATGCATGAGATTTTAACCTTAATTTCACCATTTTGACCTAGCTTGAGCTTATGACATGCATCGGTGAGACAACCAAGAAAATTTCTGTCACCAACCACCGTTAGGAAATAATAGGGAAAGATAAATGTAATAGCTTGGTATTGTAATGTTTAATTTTATGAATAAATATGATCAAATATGTTGTTATATTTAGAAATAAATCGGTGTTTAGACTAAAAAATTAAGCATCCAAAAAGTTGTACTGTCTTTTAAAACGATTAATATATTCGGAAAGTGCTACTTGACATGATCTCAAGGATATAAGATTTGTAAAAATCTGACTCCAATTGGAGGAGTTATGATTTTTGTAAAAGTAAAAATCAACTGTGTAAGTAAATATTACGACGTCAAAACGATATATAGAGATCGGTTATGTAACACCCGATTCAAGGTTCTTTTCATTTTTGACCCTTGATGTGTATATTGTTTGCAGATTTGGTCCCAAGGAAGCATTGTTGCCATTTTCGGAAAAGTGGGGGTACGCTAGGCGTACTCACCCACGGGACAAACCCAAATTTTAGGGTTTAGACTCTATTTAAGCAACATTATGACCCATGATCCCCTCAATTCTCATCCTCAATTTCCCTTTGAGCGTTATTTCGAAACCCTAACCCTCTAGAGAATATTTGACCCTCTGTGTGTGTGTGTGTTTAGTGTGTGTTGGTGAGCTTTGAGGAAGAAGAGCTTTGAAGAAGGAGCTTTGATCAAGAGAGAGCTTGTAGATCCATATTCTACTCATATTTCCAGCTTTATCGAGGTATAAAGCTTGGAACTTGCTCATTGTATGCTTAGATATAGTCTTTATGGAGTTTTGGTCACTTTTG
Organism: Lactuca sativa; assembly: GCF_002870075.4. NCBI lineage: Eukaryota > Viridiplantae > Streptophyta > Magnoliopsida > Asterales > Asteraceae > Lactuca > Lactuca sativa. The sequence continues at coordinate 52,696,315 of NC_056631.2, forward strand.
GTCCCATTAATGAGATCTAGCAGGACTTCTTCCACTCCAAAAGTTAGGAGTTTCTTCTCTTGATGTTTTTGAGGTCCCTAGTCCATAAAGTTAGCATCTTGATGATTGTGGATCAACCATGCATGTGGTTATGTTCATTTGGTGAAAGTATAATGCTAAATCTAAGTTTTGAGTTCATTTGAGCCATGCAAAGGTTCCAAGTTAATGACTTTATTGATTAACACGTTTCTCAAGGCTTGGATCTGAAGTTTAGACGCTTGGATATAAGCATTAAGTGCTTAAGGAAAAAGTGCTTAATGGATGCGTACGTTAGGCATACACAACAGTACGCATTCGAGTCCCCGATCAAGCATGCGACCTAGTACATCGGACGTACGTCTGGTACGTTCAGCGTACCAGGCCTGGCCTTAGGCTTTCGGTTTGGGTCATATTTAGACTATTAGGGTTTTGGGCCTTGTTAGGTCACTAGCCTTTCTGACTTTGGGCCATTGTTAGACTTTGGGCCTTTTAGGATTTGGGCCCATTTTGGGCTTTAGGCAACCTTTAGAAAATTGGACCACTATTGGGCTTTTAGTGCCATTGAGTTTTGTAACGCCCGTAGATCAGGGCTAGTCGATTTAGAGACAATAAGCATCAAAATGACTTTTTGATGGAAGATTATTTAGAAGGATTAATCTTAACCAAGTTGTAGTATATGTCACAAGGTTTCCGTGCATATAAAGAACGCCAAAATCCGAGTTATAACGAAGAAGTTATGACCTGTCGAAGTTTCACGACAGAACCGACACGACCTAGCACGACCCAGCGCGACGTAAATAGTAAATTTAAGGTAGATAGATATCTATCCTTAGTAATCTAAACGAGAGTCGAAGATTTCTTCGATAGTAGTCCAACGATAAAAAGACAGACGAAAACGGAGTTCAGATGAAGGAGTTATGAATTTCGAACGAAGTTTTCCTGTCCCGGCCTACTAAAAATACTATATAAGTAATATACTTATAATATATTAAAAATCAATTCAAAATTAGCCAATGGAGTCTAAACGAGTGTTGTAGAGCATAATCTCACCTTCGCGGCGATATAAAGAACGTCGAAAACGGAGTTCGTATGCGAAAGTTATGAATTTCTGAAGTTCGGGGCGCGAAACCCCAAAACTGTCAGAGCCCACGACGTGGAACAAGGTTGCCACGACGTGGCAAGTGTCCTGACACCTCCGGGAGGCCCCCAGATGCAACTTGGGATGACGCATGCAGTGACGACCAAGCCCACAACGTGGAACATGGTTGCCACAACATGGCAAGGGCCAAATTTGCCCTATAAATAGATTTGAAGGGCCAGCTGTTTAGGGTTGCTATTTTCTCTCTTCTCTCTCCCGTTTTGCATCGATTTGCATGCCAGAAATACCCCGAAGCCCCGGTATTATTCTCTAGCCCCGAGGCAAGTCCCGAGATCCCGAAGATCCCGAGAAGTGCGGTTCCCGAGCCAAAGCTCTGCCCGCGAGAAGTTCGATTTTTGAAGAGATCTTCCAGATCTGCTGAGGATTACTACTTCTGCAAGTCGTAGTGCTGTCTGATCATCTTCTGATCAAGTGAGTGTGTGGTTACTTTCTTCTAACGCATAAATACGAAGTATTTTATACGAAATACGTGTTATGTGTATATTTTGTTGTTATATGTGTGAATGTATATTCACTTTCTTCTACCGCATAGATATGAAGTATTTGCTATGAAGTATGTGCTAGGTGTTTATACATTGTTTGTTTACTTGAGATAAATGTTGAAATAATGTGTTATACATGTTTTAAAAGATTTAAACTTTATATGTGTTTGCATTTACAAATATGTTGGGTAGAACATGGGTAGATGAAATAGTTGATGTGAGACGAAATAATAGGTGTTTTGAACTCAATGTGTTCATTAGGTATTTTGAACTATATGTGTTCACTTGGTGTCCTTGAACTCAATGTGTTCATTAGGTATTTTGAACTATATGTGTTCATTAAGTATTTTAGAACTCAGTGTGTTCATTAGGTATTTTTGAACTCTACGTGTTCACTTGGTGTTTGAACTCAATGTGTTCATTAGTTATTTCCGAACTCTATGTGTTCACTTGGTATTTTTGGACTCAATGTGTTCATTAAATATTTTTGAACTAGATGTGTTCACTTGGTGTTGTTGAACTGAGTGTGTTCACTAAGTGTTTTAGAACTAAGTATTCACCAGATGTTTTGAATTAATGGTTCACTAGGAGTGTTAGAACTAGGTGTTTGTTAAGTATGTTGAACTAAGTGTTTACCAATCGTAATTTGTGGACCTTGGCAGTGGTGGACTTTGTGTCAATTCCTTAGGTCAATCCTTAGGAATAAATGGATAAAGGATAGTTGATTCTTAGGGTAAATCCTTAAGAAATAAATGAGATAATGGGAATGAGTATTTGGGTTGATTGTTTGATAATTCAATATAATAAATGTATTATTGTGGGTTGAAAACCCTACATGCTCACCAGGCTCCCAAGCCTGACCCACTCAGTTTTCTTTGCATTACAGGTAATGGCACAAGAGTATAAATTGGTGGACTTGATGAGAGATTTTGGATTATAGATCAGTAGTTACAAATAACTGTTGTAAGGTCTATTTTATATTGTTTATGCTTTTGGTATGTATCGGAACATGACATCCCGAGGTTTTATTATTTAATGAAAATACATTCTCTTTGAGAAACGTTTTGATAAATTTTATCATATTTTGTTTTTGGAACAAATTCCGCAACCGTTTTCTTTAAACGATCACTTTGATTTATAAAACAAAGCATAAACAAATCGGTCTTTCCTGGCCGTGAAATTGGGGATGTCACAAGTTTGGACCTCAGATATTGGGCCAAGTGAGGAAAGGGTATAATGGTCTTTTACCATGGGTGTTAGATGAATAAACTAGATTCCCGATTATGGATTATGACCCAATTATTAATTGGGATATTATTTGGTTGGTTAGTATGGGGATTCTTCGGTTCGGCAGCCCGAGCATCTATTGACTGACAACAGACTAAGGTGAGTTTGCTCATTATATTGTAGGACATTAGGATATGTTATGTGCTTGTAATCTCTATGACTCCTACTGTATGTGTTGTATGCATGTGTGCCTGTTTGCTATATGTATGTAGGGTGAAATAGACCCGGTACAGCGTTGTGCTAGCATATGAGTTGAAATAGACTTAGGGGTGAAATAGACTCGTCATAACCTTGAGTTTTCATATGAGTTGATCGCATCGCACACACCATGATTTTTCACTTAGTTGACTCTAGTGTATTTTGGATGATTATGAATACATTATGATATCCCCTTTTGCTTTGATGAACACTTTTGGTTGATGTTTTAATTAATATGAAAACAAAAAAATTTGGTTTTAAAATTTGGTATGTTACAAGTTGGTATCAGAGCCATGGTTTGAGAGATTCGGACATACTCTCGGGTATGTCTGAACTCAAACTGAGGGTTTGGACATATTTTCATAAAAAGAATACTTTATAAAAAGGAGTTTTCTAACAAAAGAAAGGGATGTGGTGTATGCAATCGACCGAGCTCAAGTAAGTTTTCCCAAAATACCCGTACATGTTTTGTGTTATGCTTTGAATTGAGAATCTGTGAATCGCATGCTAGATTAGGGCTAAGGATTTGCTCAGGAATTTCATGATAGAATGCTAGGAGATATGCCTTTGTATGCCTACTGAGCTTGTAGACTTGCATGCTAGTACTGATCATTAAGTGATAGGATGGCTTGTTTAGGTTATGCCTTGATTCTGATTACTCAATGCTCGAATGTTGCTCGCTTTATGCATTTAGGAGTTTCCATTAACATAACTTAACTAGTAAGTGAATACGCTAAATTACATATTACTAGGATTATATAATTTTAGAAGGTTAGGTTTAAGCCTAATACTAAAGTGTGAGACCTTTTATTCAAAGAATTATCTGGTGTTTAGTGGTATACAGTTGTATTCATAAGCTAGTTAGAGGGTTTTAGGGGGAGTTCCTTCTGCAGCTGATAGCAGAGAGTGGTATAGTGGTAGCCCTAGGAAAACCTAGGAGGTTATTTGGTGTTAGGAGCCTTGCTTTATTGAAGGCTGTTTGGATTGATAGTGAAGTAACTTGGGGGATTCTTGAGGAAAGTATGAATAGATATGGAAGGTAGTATAGGCCCGTACTACTGGAAGTAGAGGATCCGTACTCGACTCATGGAGAGTCACGAAGATATCATGAAGCTTGTAGACTGTGGGATTCTTCAAGTATGTTCTGATGGTTTATATGGTTTACTTTCAGTATGGTGGTCACTCAAGGAGGTTCTGGTAGCGGCTCTGGTGTCGGTGATGGTTCTAGTTCTAGCTCTAGATCCGGGTTTATGGATGATCGGATGAGGGAGTTCTTTTCAGCAGAGATTACCTGCAATATTCTTGATCAGACTCATGTTGTCTTTCGCACGGTCAAGGAGGTTATCTTGGAGATTCTGGATGAGCACTTGGGCGCTATTCATTCTGAGATGGTGTCGATTATGGGAGCTCGCACTTTGAATTTCTGAGAATTTCAGGCATGTGGGGCTCCGGAGTTCTTCGGGAAGAAGGACCCGATTGTGAGCAGGCGTTGGTTAGAATATGTCACGAATGCCTTCCAGACTAGTTGTTTCCCTAAGGGTACAAAGTTTAGACTTGCTTCCTGTCTTTTGAAAGAAAAAGCTCGAGATTGGTGGGAGGAGGTTGGGTATGTAGACCTGGCAATGGGGCGAGTTTAGAGCGAATCGACCTTGATCCAAACCCTTTTAACAAATTTTAAAATCCGATCCAAACCCGCTCTGTAACCCGCAGGGTTTTGAATAATCAAACCCATACCCTTATCCACCGAATCAGCAGATATTCAAACCCGCCCCGTAACCCGTACGTTTTTTGAATAATAAAACACATTTTACTTAAATCATAAAATCACATTTATTAAATAAAACTAAGTTTTGATTTAGAAAACACATTATGTACTCGAGGACTTTCTATTGGAATTAAAATCATTATTTTAGTTACTTCCTATTGGTTTTTGACCGTCGATTGCATTGATAGAGAATAGAAATTACAAACTTTCTTCCGGTTGATAAATAACCTTATTGATTTATAAATGAAATTGGTGATTACATGATGAAATATAAATGAAATGAAATCATGAATCTTGGGAGAAGAGTAGAAGACTGGAAGTCTAGAAGTTGAGTCCTTGACTCCTATGTAAAAATAATTTAGTATTTGGCCTTTTATCTTTGGATTTATGATTGGAATTTAATGTAAAATTTAGGCAATATAAAATACAAATTTATATTTCTAAAATTTATATGGGGCGGGTTATAAACAGAGCGGATCGGTGCTGATCCATACCCGACCCTTTTAATAAAAGGGTTAGCAAGTACGGGTCGTTAACGAGTAAACGAATCAAAAACTATGCTCCAAACCCATATAATTGTTAAGGGTTTGGATCGGATCAGGGTCAAAACCCTCTCCATTTCTAGGCCTATGGGTATGCTTTAGGATGTGAGGTGGTTGAGTCTATGACTTGGGATGATTTCATGACGAGGTTTTGGGCTGAGTTTGCATTGGTGATTAAGGTTCAACAGTTGGCGAAGGAGTTTTAGGACCTTCTCCAGACTACTGAGACGGTGGCAGAGATCACCGATATGTTCCGTGAGAGGGCGCTATTGGTTCCACAATATGTGGCGGAAGAGGAAATGAAGAAGGCGAGATATCACTATATGTTGAGGAGTGATATCAGGCAGTTTGTGAGTATATCCAATTGCAGGGAATTAGAGGATATGGTGGCGAGAGCCAGAGAGAGGGTGATTGATTTAGAGATGGAGAACAAGAGGAAGCCAGATCAGGTTCAGGGTTTTGAGGGTTCGGGCAAGAGGCCCAAGGTTTTTGATTTGAGATCGAAGGGCCAGCAGGGTTGGGGCCATTGTGGCAAGTACGAAAAGTCGCATGACGGAGCTTGCATAGGTAGTGATTCAGGCTGCTACAAGTACGAGACTAGGCATTTTAGTCGGGATTGTATAGCCACCACCCAGGGATCGAGTCTAATTTTCTTTTATTGAAATCATAGGGGCCATAAAAGGCCAACTGTTCGAGTTTAGCAGCAGCAGTACCAGTTCTATCACCCACTCCGATGAACTTGCAGATTATGGATGGCCGCCAGGGCAAGGTGGAGGCACCTATGGTGAGGATCATAGCATTTCAGCTGACAACCGAGGAGGCTCATGCAGCACCAGATGTAGTGACGGGTATGTATCTTCTCCTTATCTCTTTATTTATGTTAGATTTCCTGCTTATATCTGTGTGTTTTGTTTTTAGGATCATTCCTTGTGAACAATATCTCTGCTTTGGTATTTTTTTGATTCGGGGGCTAACCGATCCTTTGTATTTCTTACACTTAGCAAGAGATCTGTCGATGTTCTGGGGGAGCTGGATTGTCTATTATAGGTTGAGATTGCTGATGATCGTCCTGTACGAGTATTAAAGGTTCATCGGGTTGTGTCTTGGAGTTGTTCAGTGAGCAGTATTCGGTTGACTTGGATCCTATTCCCCTACGTGAGATCAAGGTTATTATGGGGATTGATTGGATGAGCCCTAATGGGGTAATGATTGATTGTAAGCAGCAGTTTGTGTGTATTCAAACCCCAAATGGGGGAGAGTTGGTGATTCAGGGAGAGGGTGTTCAACATGGTTCGGTTCTATGTTTAACAACTAGGTCCAGATACTATCTTTAGCAGGGTTGTTCCGGATTTGTTGCATATGTGATGGATACCCGGGAGAAGGGTAAGGCGACTGTGGTTGATGTATCGATTGTTCAGGAGTACCTGGATGTGTTTCTGGAGGATTTTACTGGAGTTCCTCCGGAGAGGCAGGTGGAGTTTCGGATTGACTTGGTTCTTGGTGCGGCTCCGATAGCCAAGGCACTTTATCGATTAGCACCTCCATAGATGCAAGAGTTGTCTAGCCAGCTGCAGGAGCTGTTAGACAATGGATTTATCCAACCAAGTAGTTCAACATGAGGAGCATTGATCATTTTCATGAGGAAGAAAGATGGGTCACATAATATGTGTATCGGCTACCGGGAGTTGAATAAGATAACGGTGAAGAACCGTTACCCAGTCTTGAGGATTAACGATTTATTTGACCAGCTTGAGGGTGCATCTTTGTCACAACTGTAAATTTTGAGCCATGTAATCTATACATTCAAGTTAATGAGAATCAAAAACTTCAATCAAATACAACATGCTAGAACTACAAATAGTCATCAAACAATTGGAGACCCTAGAAGTTCTTGTTAAGTCTAATTTAGGCTAGAACTTCCTTATTGGATCCAAATGGGCCAATAAGCTTCCAATTAGACTATCATGGGCTTAGAACCCTAATTGGACTCTAATTGGACCCACACTTATTTATTTTAACATTTTAGGTCATGTTGGGCCTAGAATGAAATGGATTAAGAGCCTTGATACATGAATAACCTAAAACTAGTTCAAGAAAAACATAAAAATCCTACTACATTCTCTTAAGCATAAAACACACTTTAACTAACTCAAATATTGGGCTTAAGGGCCAAAAGGCCCAAAAATCTTTTTTTTCCTTCACATTCTCGGCCCAAAGGCCCAAACCCAAGAAGATAAGGGAGAGTTGACTTAATGCATGCCACCTCATTAATATCCAAAGGATATCCATGCAATATTTCCCATTCCTCCATGCACATCACTTCAAAATCACTTCTCCCTTCTCTCCTCTCTCACTCTCGGCCATACACACATACACCCACCAAAAATCTCTCAAACACTCTCTAGATCACTCAAGAACATCTCTTCCCCTCCATCCAAAATCTCGAAAATTTGGAAGCATTCAAGAAGGTTCTTCCACAAAATTCTTCATCTAAGGTAAGATCATGCATAGATCTATGGTTTAAATTCTTTTGTTATCAAAATCCTTTCCTAACCTATGCAAAAATCGTGATCTTACACCCTAGAACCATCTCAAAACTCAAGATCTTCATCAAAGGGAGCCAAGGCCAAAAACACTTCATTTTTCTTCCATCTTTTCTTCCAAAAACCGAAACTACACCTAAGGTGAGATTCATACCCCTATTTTCTGTTTTTATGAGTTTTGTGGGGGGGGAATACAAGTGAAAGTGTAGATCTATATGTGTGTTTGTATGCCTTGTATGATTTCCATGCTTATATGTATGCTTATATGTGTTTTAATGTTGGATCTAGCCATTAAACCCCTCAAAACCGAGATATAACTTATGTTTTATGATTTTAGCTTCAAATATATTTCTACATATAAAGTGATACAAGAAAAATAGCTAAGTGGTTAGCAACAATTTTCTTTAAGCTAAAAACACACATTTTGGGCCAAAAATGTGAAAAATACAAAATTAAGGGCCCAAATTGACATTTCACAGATTCTGATGGATGAAATGTGCCAAAACAGTTTCCATAAAACTATTTCTGGAATTATATTCAATTAGAGGATTAAAAACATAAATTTCAAGCTTATTGGGCTAAAAATGAAAATTTCGGCCCAAGGAGGCCCATTATGCGAATTTTTCTGTTTTGGAGGGCCAAAACCGTGAATTTCTGTAAAACAGTGGACTATAAGTGTCCCAAATCTTTTTCAAAGGTTTAAAATGCTTTTTAAATTTAAAAAGGACCAAAGTTGCAAAAATTTTCCAATTTGGGCCAAAATTGTCAAAATTGCAAAAAGAAGGGCTAAAACCGAGAAAAACTGCATTTTCAGGGACTTAAACTGTTTTCTATGAAAAATATGCTGGAAAATATTAATTTCAATAATTTTTGGTGTTAAAATGTCAAGAAAAATAGTTTAAGGACCAAACCGGGAAATATTACAATAAAAGGGTTGAAAATGTAAATTTGACAAATAATGAGGGGCTGAAAACAGAAATATTTCAAGGCTAATTCAATATGTACAATTGGATCAAATAACGACACCTCGACTATCGACGAAATACAACTCATTACAATACCAAAAGTCGTTGTTAAACGAATTGGCTCGGTCTCGAGCCAATGGAAATCTACAACTACTAACTCTTCGACACAACGAATCATACAAATAACGTTTGGTAATACATATACATACGAGTGTGCACAGACGTCTACGCACCATCTTCGGGCCCCAAAAGTGTAAAATCTTGCTTGTTGGGCCTAGCTAGCCCAATGACCTGATCTTAAGGCCCGAAGACACATATTTTCTACGAAGTGCTGAGTTTCACCGACTTGACACAACGTGGAGTGACTTTCAATGGCTTGTACCACTGGTCCCCAAGGGTCCTTGGTATTGCTAGAAGAGTCTGCATATTTTACGAGGCGGGTCGGGGACCCCTCGCACGCATATTTTCCCCAACCGGTTAATGGAGTCACCGGGGTCTTCGTGACCTCTTTCTCTTCGGATGTGGGACTACACCTAGTCAGGGCGATTGGATAACGTGATTAGTACGGACGACGCCTTCGGGATCGTTAGTATAACTATAAACTGGGCGTTTGTGTAATGCGGGTTTGTAGTAAATAATCATGCTCGAGAACCTTCCAACGTCGCCTGGGACTGACACTATACGCTATGCAATGGTTTCAATGTAACTTCATGTAATTCAAGGAACTAGGAGAACATCGGGTTTTCCTAGGGTTTTCAATACATACAGATTTGAAATGCATACATCTTCAATGAACATTTTTTTTTACAAGTATAGAAACAAACAAGCATACCTATGGATCTTCACAAACGTTTTCCAAAGCTTTTCTTTTCAGAAAATATCGGATTTTCTGGTGGTTTTTCAAGCAATACAAACAATCGATTTCAAACACTACTTATGAACTCACCAACATTTCATATGTTGACGATTTTCCAAAATACTTGTATTCTCAGGGAACCAGTGAATCAAGGGAAATCATATTCGGTGACGGTTGCAGTTTATTTTTGAATGAATGGAACAAATTAATTTTTGGGAATGTAATGTTTTAAACAATGTATGACATGTAAACACTACTGGTTGTAATATGAAATGAATGGTGACGAATGTTGTTATGTTTCATATATATTCAATGTTATGATATGCAATTGAGTCACGACAGCCCCCGGACGTTTCCGCCGTCTGGTTCGGGGGTGTGACAATCTTAGTTTTCTAAGATTGATCTGTGTTTAGCTTATCATCAGATGAGGATGAGATAGGAGGATACATAGAAGATAACTTTTCGGACTCGTTATGGTCATTATGAGTTCGTGGTGATGCCCTTCGGGCTCACCAATGCTCTATCCGCATTCATGGATTTAATGAATCGCATGTGCAAGCCTATGTTGGATCGGTCTATGATTGTGTTTATTGATGACACCATGGTCTATTCCAAGAACTAGGAGCAGCATGAGGAGCACCTGGGGTGGTAATCGAGACTCTAAGGAGGGAGAGATTGTATGTGAAATTATCCAAGTGTGAGTACTGGTTGCGCGAGGTGTAGTTTTGGGGGCACCTTGTCAACCATAACGATATTTTGGTCGATCCGGCCAGTGTCGAGGCGATGATGAGGTAGGGAGTTATGAGGTCTCCATCTGAGATTCAGAGTTTCCTTGGATTGGCGGGTTATTATCAGAGATTCATTCAGGATTTCTCAAAGATAGCGGTTCCTTTGACTCGGTTGACGAAGAAGACCGTCATGTTTTATTGGGGGCCTGAGTAGCAGGCAACTTTTGAGACCTTGCGACAGAGATTTTGTGAGGTGTCGGTTCTGACCCTGCCGGAGTGTGTTGAGGATTTTGTGGTATACTGTGTGTAACACCTGTGTTTCCGGGCTTGCCACTTTTAGCAATGTAACAGTCTAGGTTAACCTTTGTAACCCGTTTTGAAATCATAAGATTGTATTATTTAAGTATTGTGTGTTTTGTGCTTAATTGCTTAATTATGTGGTTTGATTAATTAAGAATAAAAATAAGCGTCAATATTTAAGTGTAAAATAAACTTAATATCTTGGGTTAATGTTGTAGTAGTTGAAACGAGGTTTCCAAATATATATAGAACGCCCAAATCTGACTTCGTATGAGGAAGTTATAATTTATCGAAGTTTAGGCTTAGCGGTATGCAGCCTGTTATACTCGATTTGAGATCGAGCAGTTTTTAGCCGAAGCAATCTAAACGAGGATCGAAGGTCTCGTTGTTGGTATCGAAGCGATAAAAAGTTAGGCGAGAACGGACGTCAAACGAAGAAGTTATGAATTTATAACGAAGTTTTTCTGTCTCGGCCTATTAAAAATAAATAATAAAAATAAAGTTAAAATTAGCCGACGGAGTCTAAACAGAAGTTGTAGAGCGTAGTCTCACCTTCGCGTGGATATAAAGAACGTCGAAAACGGAGTTCGTATGAAGAAGATATGAATTTATGAAGTTTATTAAATATTTTGTATTTAATTTTAAATGGAAAATCCGGCATTATCCGAAGGGGAGTCACTGATCCGATCCGAAGTACGCCCCGCGTACAGCGAAGCATGACGACCCTCGTAGCAAGTGGCTTCGGATGACGAACGCCATGACGATTTCGGACCTGTACGCCCCGCGTACTCCGAGGCTCCAGCCTCCTATAAATAGGATGCGAGGGCAGCCGAGTTCTTTTGCTATTTTCTCTCTTCTCTCTCCCGTTTTGCATCGATTTGCGTGCCAGAAATACCCCGAAGCCCCGGTATTATTTTTGAGCCCCGAGGCAAGTCCCGAGATCCCGAAGATCCCGAGAAGTGCGGTTCCCGAGCCGAAGCTCTGCCAGCGAGAAGTTCGATTTTTGAAGAGATCTTCCAGATCTGCTGAGGATTACTACTTTTGCAAGTCGTAGTGCTGTCCGATCATCTTCTGATCAAGTGAGTGTATACTACCTTTCATAAACACGATAATAATACAAGTATGGTTCGAGTGTATTAAGTATATTGTTGTTTATATGTGTGAATGTGTATTCACTTTCTTCTAACTCATAGATATGATTTATTCTCTATGAGATACGTGTTATGTGTCTGTGCGCCTCATCTGTTATGTGAAATATGTGTTGACTAAAGCATGCTATACAGGTTTTTATCTATGTATAAAAATGTATATTTTTATCTACTAATATGTTGGATAGAACTTGGGTAGATAGTTGGTGTGTAATAAACAGATGAGAGGCCTCGTTGTTGTTTGATTTGGTCATCTAGCGGAGTTTAGATGACGACCACGGGCTATTCTAGACAGTCTTGTGGAAACATTAGCAGGTTCGCCACCTGTAGGTGTTAATGAACTTGGGTGTTCGTTCGCTGTACTCCATCCCCTTCATGGTTGCCTTATTTGACTTATATTGCTGAGGTACCCCCGAAGCATGTGTTGTCGCCCCGATGAAATATTCTTAGACTAGGTCCCTTATGTTAGTTGTCTTAGGGACATAAAGTGAGAATAACAGGAATGGGTAATTGGGTTATTGTTGGTTGGTGAAAATTAAATATGATTATTTATTGTGGGTTGAAAACCCTATATGCTCACCAGGCTCCCAAGCCTGACCCACTCAGTTTTATTTGTATTACAGGAAGTGGCGCAAGGGCATGAGATGGATGAACCATCAGTTGTTTTGTTTACAAGTCTGTATATGTATATATTTGTTGAATGACTTGTAATGTTATCGTTTATGCTTATTGGTCTGTATCGGAACATGACACCCCGAGTTTTGATTATATAATGAAAAATACATTTCTTTTATGAAATGCTTTGGTAAACATTGTTTTATCATGTTTTGTTTTTGGGAACAAATTCAGCAACTCTTTCAAATCAAAAGGATTTACTCTGAAATTATTTTAAAAGCATAAATGAAAATCGGTCTTTTCTGGCCGAGATTTTGGGGATGTCACACTGTGACGCGTCTATCACAAGTTTAGGAGTAGTGTTGATGCAACGGGGTCATGTGTTTGCTTACTGATAGTTTATTTTATTGCCTTCTTTTTTATAGTTTAATTTAGTATTTCTAGCTCTTTTTGTTAGTATTGCATTTTATATTCCTTATTTTCTTTATCATGGATCGTATCAGGTACTTTCTATTTTGTATGAGGTATTTTGCAGGGTTTTGGATCCTGTTATGGTTGTGGATTAGCTTAGAGATGGGCTTTTTGGACTTTCGAGGCATTATTGGGCTTTCTGGATCCATCAAAGAGGAATTGGGCTTAAAATGTTGAAAACTTGGATGAATTGGGCTTATGAAGATGGGTCTTTGATTCTTATTTTGGGCTTGGACTATCCATATTTTGAAGCTTTAAGATGATTGGCCAAATTTGAATCATGTGAGATGTGGAGAGGACCAAGGGAATCTTGAGTAGTGGAATAGTGTGGTGGAGAAAAAAGAGCCAATAGCATTCCAACAACACTTGTGAGGGTGGAGTCTTGTTTGCGCAACACTTGTGAAGGTACCCATGCAACTACACAATTTGGGGCATTTTGGTCATTTTACTCATGATTTACTTTGGGGGTTAGGTCTAGCAGCACATTCTTTGATTTTCCACCATTAGAGAGCATTGGAGGGTATTTTTAGGAGCTTGATACACATTCTTCTCATCTTTCTAAGTAATTGTTAGTTTCTTGATGCAAAAACACTTTTGTGATTGTTATTTTGTTGCCATGAGTGTCTAGTTTCTTTATTTTGGTTAACTTTGGCTAAAACCCTTGGATATTTATGGGTTTTGAAGGATTCATTCTTAATTGTCATTTATCTTATGTTTATGATTCTAGTTCATATTTCTTATGCTTGTTTAATACTTTGATCATGAGCTTGGTACTTGAATGAGCATTTGTTGGTTTATTTATTTGGTTTAGCATTGAATCATTGAATTTACTTAGAACAATAGCTTTATGATGGTAGAAATCATCTCTAGCTTATGAATCATGAATCCTTTATGGATGTGTAAGCATTAACATCCTTTAGGAATTGGGGATTCCGTCATTCTTAAGGTTAATCAACTTTCTTGGGTTCACTTGCATCAATTGAATCCTTAATTTTGATTAAGAAGGTGTGTTGTGGGCTTCCCCAACCTCCATACTACCTATAAGGAATCTTGGCATATCATGCTTCATGATTGCTATAACCAATTTGTGATGAATGATAAGCTTCATATTGAATCCTAATGATAAACACACAAATGTTCATTGTGTTGAATTGCCTTGGTTAACTAACTCTCCCCAATATTTGAGCATCTCACCATCTTTCTTAATTACAAGATTTTTTAGTTATTCAAATCTTTTAGTTTTCAAGCAATCACAACCCCCCCCCCCCTTTTAGTTTAATTGTAGTTAGTTAGTTTCATTACACTAGTTCTATTGGATTGCATTAGTGACTGAATAACCATTTCCCCGATGATCGATACCCCTTTTTACCATTATATTAAGTTTTATTTATAAAAAAAGTGTAATTTGCTTGGTGGACTTGACATCCCACCACATACGCTTCGAGGCAGTTGAAGCCTCATGAGGTGAATTACCCTACATACGATTTGGAGTTGGGGGCTGTGGTGCTTGCCTGCAAGATTTGGAGACATTACCTCTATTGTGGCCGATGCTCTCAGCTGCAAGGCGATCGCAACTCTGATCAAGGATATGTGTTTGAGGATGACAGTGATTACCCCACTTTTAGAGCAGATTCGAGAGGCTCAAGTTGAGGCTATGAAGGAAGAGCATCGGAAGAGTAAGCGCATAGTGGGATAGGTGGCTTCCTTCGATTATAATAGTCAGGGATTATTGACCCTTCACTGGAGAGTGTTGGTTCCATATTGGGGTGGTGTGCAATAGGTATTAATGGAGGAGGTCAAGATTCTCTATTCACCTCGAAGCGACAAAGATGTATAGGGATCTCCGGTCTGACTATTGGTGGCCATTCATGAAGCGTGATATGGTCGGGTATGTGGAGAGGTGCTTGACTTGCAGGAAAGTCAAGGACGAGAATCAGTGACCCCATGGAAAAATGGAGTCGTTGGAAGTTACCGTTTGGAAATGGGAAGAGATTACAATGGATTTTATCATAAAATTGACTCAGACGACATGTGGGTTATGTGAAAACGTCTATTTTATGCATATATTTATGACGTTTTATTATGATTTTATACTATTTTTATGCTATTTAGAACTAAAAGATACTTAATATGCTTTGAAATGTTAAATTATAGTTAAAATGGGAGTTGGAATGCAAAAGTAGGAGAAAGGAGCTAAAAAGACGCAAAAAGGGTGTTGCTGGACAGCTTGACCCATCGTCAGTGTTTTGGCCATATTTCATGACTCATAACTCCGATTGACGTGATTCAAAATGTTCTGAAAAGTAGAAAAGTTCTGAACGATTTTCGTGTTTTGAGAAAATGTTGATTCCAAACGAACTCGCCGATTTTAACACAAACTCGCTGTGTTGAGTAGAAGCTTCGCGATTCTTGACGCTGACTTGGGGAATACGGGATTTTAATGAAGAACTCGTCGAGTTGGTGTCCAAACTCGTCGATTTCATACTTAAAAATATAAATAGAGTCAAAAATTAGCCCTAGGGAGAGATCTTACACCCTATATTGATTCCTGTTATTATAAACCCCCAAGAAGCCGTTTTGAGGGTCTCATAGGCGGCTAGAAGGTCGTTAAGTTGACATGAGCGAAGATCTAAAAGATTGGTGAGCGGATTCATTCCAGAAATCATTTGGTTCATTGTTCTGACCACGATAACGTTCCAATGTGATTTTTTTATGCATTTACTTTCTGATTTGGGTGTTAAAACCCTTTGCTTTGTGTTTATGATGGATGAACTCTTGATTTTGTGGATTAATTGCTATTTGGATTATTTTGTTCGGGTTTAATTAATCCTGTTAAGCTTGTTAAAAGATACTTATGTGTTAACGACAATTATTTATGTTGATGACTAAGTATATTGAGTTGGATGAACATCTGCTTGATTACTTGAACCTTATGGTTTTGTGAAAACAAGATTGTAAGCCTAGTGTTGTGAACATAACCTAGGGTTAACTTGAAAATAAGTAAATTAATGTGCGAGCATGTGTGATGACCAACCACATATAAGTTAATTGAAAACCAATTTGATTAACAATTATTACAAGTCTTGCTTGATTTGAACTGAACACTAGGAAACTTGTTAGTTTAATCAACTGATCACTACTTGAATTGATTTGTTTGCTAAATGATTAGTAATAGTGAACATGAACCTAATCATTTTAGAAATCAGTGAACATGAATAAATAAATATGTGTGTGCAATTATCTATGATTTTAAGATGTAATTTGTCTAAAGCAAAGTACCTAAAGAGATTTGTCTTTGGTCAGTTTATCGAGGTTTATTGTTTAATCAGTTGTTTAAGATGTAATTCCATAAAATCTTTCTTTACTGCTTTCATGTGTTTTGTGTAACCTATAATCAAACATTCTAAATTAATTCACTATCGTTCCCTTGTGTTCGACACCCTTTCTTATCAAAGCTATACTATACTCGATCGGGTTCACTGTTTATAAGGTGTGGTTTAGATGCGATAAACTAGGAATTATAAATAAAAAAACTAGTGCATTACATATTCACATCAATATGGGTCATCAAGGATCGATTGACTAAGAGCATGCATTTCATTTCGATTTAGGAGAGTATTTCGGCGGAGAGGCTGAGCGATATCTACATTCGGGAGGTAGTGGCACGACATGGAGTGCTGGTTTCTATAGTCTCTGATAGAGATGTTCGGTTAACCTTCAGGTTCTGGAAGAGATTCCAAGAGGAGTTGGGCACTCATCTGCACTTCAGCATGGATTTCTACCCACAGAATGATGGTTAGAATGAGCAGACTATCCAGACATTGGAGTACATGTAACAAGCATGTGTTCTGGATTTTGGCGGTAGTTGGGATATGTATCTTCCTTTGGTGAAATTTTCGTATAATAATAGTTATCACGCTAGCATTGATCGACCTCCTTTTGAAAAAGAAAGGGTGAGTTTGGGATGTTTTTATCTTCTAACCCCAATTTTCTTTGTTTGCATTTTCATTTGGTGCATCAAATAATATCCTATGTTTAAAAATACCATATATATATATATATATATATATATATATATATATATATATATATATATATATATATATATATATATATATATATATATAGGGGTGAGATCGGTTGAGAACTTATAGTTTCCCGAGAACCCAAGAACTAAAAGTGGAGCGTTAGATCAAAATTAATTCAGGCATGATCGTCATCTTACCAATCTCATTTAATGTTTAATTTTTTGTGTTATTGGAAATTTTAATAGAAATGTCTAAAAATTTACATAATAAATTAAATTTTTGGATTTTTTTAAAAGTAGTATTTTTCGATTTTTTTTTGAAGTACAATTTTTTTTATAGAAAACAGAATTTTTGAAAAAAAAATTGAAAAAGAAATATATATATTTTTTTAAAACTGCAAATTTTTTAAAAGCATTTAAAAATCAATAAAATAAAATAAAAACTAGAATATTTAAAAAATACTATAACTTTTTTACCAAAAAAATCAATATTTTAGGTGTATATATGCATATTTTTACAAATGCTTATATGTATATTTCATATGCTATAATATTTGTAAGGAAATCATAAGAAAACTCATTTTATTACTAATCTATAAACATAATAAGATAAGTATTTTATTCGATACTAAATAAAATATAAAAAAAAATGCTACAAAATTTCAAAGCGTTTTCATGTCTTCGTGTCAATATTTCCGTATTTTCTTCCATTTATCATTTTCACCTCTTCAATAGTCACCACAATTTCTTCCAAATCTATAAGAAAAAAAAAATGATTGATTCAAAAACACTCACAAAAATACATATGTGATTGACATGTGATTTACATGTGATTCATATGTTAATTACATGTGATTCATATATTAATTACATGTGATTTACATGTGAATCAAATATAATTCTTATGTGATTTACATGTGAATGTGTCATATTATATTCAGATATGGATATATAATGTAATATTTAATACAATATTCACATATAAATATACCATATAACATTCACATATAAATATCTAACCAACTAGAATTCCAAGGAATTGAGTAGTGAGAGAAATAATTTTTTGTATGCGTGTAAACGGTTACATTTCAGGGTGAAGAATACATTTAGCTTCCAGAAATAGGCCCCGAATTTATAAAGGTATAGGGAAACCGACAGACTCTATGAGTGAATCATCGGTGGAGTAGGTGGACATAGAACTTCAATCAGAAGTCGGAGCCTATTCCTAAGATACTATATCTATGTTACACAACCTACAACAAATCAAAATAAAAAATTATAATAATATAAACAAGCTAAATATGTGAAAAAAATGATAATAAAAAACCTTATTTTTTTAAAATTGTACACACCTACGAGCTTCAGTCAATGGGAGATGATCATTATGGGGGTTTTCAATCACATTCATCACCTAAAAGAAACAACAAAAAGTAACACGTTTACTTTAGCAAGGGTAAAAATGTAAATTTGCATGAATAAAAGTAAAAGGCTTTTAGATTGATTACATGAAGCCAAATAAAAAGACCATTGCAGAGCAAGATTATGGTGTTCTTTTTTTTTTTTTTTTTTTTTTGACTTATGGGGCACATGACTTATTCCATTTCCATTTTTAGGGAAAGTAGTCTTTCTCATCGATTCATAACAGTTTACAAAATTGCTTTTTCCATCCATTCCCCAATTGTGTTGTTATTTTTTCCAATATTTGTTAAAACATCATTATCCAGGCTGCACCTTACCAGTGTAGCACTTAATGGACTAATCTGATAGTATTCTTATATAATTATGTCTTTCAATTTACAGTAAAGTTAAAAAAATGAATATAACAGCTGCAATGTAGATTGCTATAATCAAATATTGCAAAATGTATTGACAATAGAGAAAACTTCAATATTTTAGGAAGTTCTAAATAAGGGCATTAACAACAATATAATGTTAGCTTTATATTCAGAGAATCTCGAGTTGTTCAGCAGTTTTGGCATTTAAAATTTGTGTAGAAATTTTCTCGAGAGTACATCAAGCTATCACTAACAAAAACATTCAGCATAATATTAAAGCTTGGTTGATTCCACGAAATCAACAAGCCAAATGTAAGTAATTAAGGATCGTTAGTTCACAACATGTAGCTTTTTCTAATGATCTCATGAAATGAGCATTAAAATTTAAAAATATGTGCAAAAGTGTTAGATCATTTACGGTTATACTATACTAGAAAAACAATTGTGCTCAATAACTCGATTTTATCACTCTGCATCAAATCCAGCAAACACAATGAAGGACACAAAACAAGTATCCATCAAAATCGGAACAAGAAAGCTAAATACCTGGAAGCTAAAGTGGTAATGTAGACAACAAAATGAGTATTCTCCTGGAAAAGACGAACGATGGCGAGCTCATCCGTCTACAACTTCCTAGGCGCAACGACAACGAAAGCGGCAACTAAGTCCACGTTGGTGTTGAAGGCGGAGGCGAAAAGAGCTACTGGAGTTCAAATCACGAAGCACGAGTTCATAAATTTATCCAAGGAGGATCTGTGGGTAGATTGGCAATCGACAATGGTAGAGGTGGCCGATGAAGAGAGGAGGAAGGTGATCCATAGAGGAGGGAGGCGATCGATGGAAAAGGGAAGAGGCGCTCATCTTTGATCGTTGGTGAAGAAGTGTGGAGAACTGGAGATATATCGATCTAGGGTTTGTGAAATGTGTGTGTGTGTGAGAGAGAGAGAGAGAGAGTGAGTGAGTGAGTGTTTTAAATGATTTTTAATATAAAAAATTTATATACCTGATTTGTCCTTATGATAATTTTCTAAAAACCTAATATACCATTAAAGTTGATCATATTTACAAATATGCCATCTTTGATCTAGGCCATTAAAAATTTTGATCTAACATTCCACTTTTAGTTCTCGGGTTCTCGGGAAACTATAGGTTCTCAAATGATCATTCATCTCTATCTCTCTCTCTCTCTCTCTATATATATATATATATATATATATATATATATATATATATATATACACTAGAAGTTATGGAAAAAAAATTCTAACTTAAACTTTTATTGTGGAGTGTGTACCATATGTTGGAAATGGCAATTCAAACATATTTTAGGTCGGCCACTTAATATAAAAATGATTAAATTATGTGAATAGTTCTTATGATTTGGGGTAATCTGTGTGTTTAATTTCTATTTTGTTTTAACTCGAACAATCTCTAAGATGTAGTTTTACTATGCGTTTGGTCCATGTCAGACCTAAAAAAACTATTTTACCCTTGTTGGTGTTTTTTATTTATGTTATTAACTTATTAATATTTTAAAAAATGGCAACTAGATATATGTCCACCTCCCCACCCAACCCCCTCCTCCTCAACCTCTTCTTTCAGTAATAATCACCCCCTTCGTCTTCTCCGACATGACCGACGTAACGCCACCACATTGTTCATATAAAGCAAATCAAAAGTAAATCATAGAAAAATCGTATCAGGAACATGGAAAATGGGAAATGAGAAAACCGGAAAATCACTACCATGTTTGAAGCAAATTTGAAGGAAATCAAACCAAGAAATGGGAAAAGCAAATTGAAACAAGATAAAATCGAAAAATCAAACAACTACTAGATCTGACGCAAAATCAAACTAGAAACCAGATAGGCAAACCACCAGAGAACCAAAATATATGAGGGGTGACACATGTCAGCGACATCACCGTCTCCGATGGTAAGTCCGATGGCAGAGAGAAAGATGGAAGGTAGGAGACGATTTCAATGAAATGAATAATGGGGTTAGGTTGTATACATATGAGTTGAGTGGATGAGATAAAAATGTTATAATAGGAATCTATTTTTTTATTATAATTAAAATAATTATTTAAATTGATTTAAAATATAAAAAATAAGTGTAAATTAGTATTTTTAGGTTGTCAAGGACCAACCGCGCAACAAAAGTTACATCTTAGGGACTGTCCAAGTTAAAAAAAATTATAGGCCAAACACACAGATTACCCCAAACCATAATGACCAATTGCGTAATTACACTATAAAATTAACAAAGCAAATGTAGACAATAATTATTTGGTGTTAAGTTAAAGTTAAAAACAAGCATATATTTTCTTGTCTAACAAGAACTTTTAAAATACTTGTTAGCTTATATATGTATATAAAACATAACATATTTAAGTTCATCATAAGGCTTAGGACATTCAGTCATCTTGTTTATGCATTAGATTAGGTCTCATAGATGTCATGGACTGCTTTAAACATATACATCAATCGGTTAAAAACATGTATGCTTAAAAATTGACATATATATATATATATATATATATATATATATATATATATATAGAGAGAGAGAGAGAGAGAGAGAGAGATGTGAGTTCAATTGAGAAAAATAAAAAAGGTTGAGAATGAGTGAATCATTCTCAGCCAATCATTTATCTAACATGTTCAAATTAAAAAAATACGCGTGTCCATTTTCATTAAGGGTATCTTTGTAAATTAGCAACTTTTTTACATAGAACTTACATGTTCGTGTTATCAAGTTCCAATTTGATGATATCTTTATATCGTTTGAATCGAATATGAGGAATTCATTATCAAGATTATTTTCTTTATATAACTCGTTAGCAATTATACGTTTTCATTCCATTAATCGTGAAGTTTTGCATCTGTGTTTCAGTTTTCTACTTCTTTATCAGCTTCCGATTTGATCAGGTATGTATATCGTTTGAATCGGATAGATCAGAGTTATTTATATAACTCGTTAGCAATTATATGTTTTCATTCAATTAATCGTGAAGTTTCGCATCTGTGTTTCAGTTTTCTACTTCGTTTTGAGTTTCCGATTTGATCAGGTATGTATATCGTTTGAATCAGATAGATCGGAGTTCATTATCAAGATTATTGCTTTTTATAATTTATTATGAATTACGCTTATTATATTCCTTTTGGAGTTGTTTCTTCAGAGTTCATTATCAAGATTATCAAGTTTCGAATATGTATTGGAGTTATTTCACCTGATTTTTGTTAAGTAGTTTGAGATATTTATTTCATCAGTTATATCGTTGTAGTTTTTACGTTCTATACTGAGAGAGATTGCTTAATTACATCATATGATCATATATGATTTAAGTTTCTTTCAGATATTTTGTACGTTGAGGTGAGATATATTCGAAATTAACCAGGTTTTCATATTTACGACTTTTTTTGTGAGATATATTCGATATATTCGATATTAAGATTGTTTTTGTTTATTTATATAGATCATTTGGTGTATTATGTCGAATTATAGTGTTATTGATGGTGATTTGTGTTCTTCTATGAGTGAGAGTGAAGAAGATGTTGAGAACTCATTTTTTGAAGGTATCAGTTATTGAATTATTTTGTTATTTTTAATTTTATTGATTATCATTTATTTACATATGAATATGTTAATATGAATAAATTGTTGTCTTATTCATATATGAATAAACGTGTGATAATTGTAATTTTGAATTTATTATTTTTTTCGTTTTATTCATATATGAATTAGTTATCTTTTATTTACATATGAATATGTTAAAATGAATAAATTGTTGTCTTATTCATATTATGAATAAACGTGTATTAATTGTAATTTCGAATTTATTATTTTTTTCGTTTTATTCATATCTGAATAAGTTATGTTTTATTATATATATTTTGAATCCTCATGAATTTTATGTATTCATATATGAATGTTTTTTGTTTTATTTATATGAGTTTTATGTATTCATATATATATATATATATATATATATATATATATATATATATATATATATATATATATTATTTTTTTGTTCATGCATTATTATTTTAGGTGGTGAATCTTCAAGTTCAGTACATGATGCACAATATTTTGATGATATAATTGGAGAACATGTCTATAAGCCAGATGTACCTGTTCAACTTATTCCTTTTAAGGGTTTAATCTTCAAATCATTAAAGTTGGCTGATGTGTGCAAACTCACTTAGTTTTAAACCTACTTTTAATTATCAAATAACACACAAAAGGCAGTGAACCTATCAATAGTGGTATAGCTAAATAAGCAGGGTATCGAACACAGGGAACGACAAATTAAACTAAAAACTAATTTAATCTAAGTTAATTAAGAAGTAGGGGTTTTTCTTCTAGTTTTACAAGACTAGAAACTTACTAACTATTACTAATTTAAGACTAGAAAATAACAACTTAACTAGATTCAATAATTGGAGAGGAACTTCTGTTTAGTTCAACTTGGTTAACTCTATGGTTGATTTAAATGTAATAGTGCAATGGATTAGTTCTTTCGTTGGTTACCGATTCAAGTGATTAGATTCGTATTCACTACCCTAATCCTTAGCAAATAAACTAACTTAAACAGTGGTCAATTGTCTAATTTAATTACATTCACTAGATTAATTATTCGGGTTAAGTTAGACTTGCAATAGTTAACTAATTCATTCTTTTAATTAACTTCGTGTTTGATGGTCATCTTACAAGCTTGAACATGAATGTACTCAATTTTCTTATTAATTCTAGTTTCATATTCATTAATCCTAGACATATAGCATAGTGATTACATAGCATATGAGGTCAATAATCAATAGATGTTCATGCTAATCAATTATCTTCCTATTAACAGAAAATTAATTATTATCCATACACAAGGTTCTTTAGCAAGCTAAAATAACAAAAATTCACCAACTTGGAATTAATCCTACCAATCAATCAAACCATATTGTCAACTTTGTATCCCCAAACAGAAGTCTAAAGGTTTTAGCTCATAATTAAAGTAAATAACAGCAAACAAACAAAGTCAAGTTGCTTAATCATAATGATAAAACAAAAGAATAAGTGGAATGATGAAATTTTGCCTTAATTACTCTCCGGAATTGAATTCTAGCTTCCTTCGTCGTTTTCTAGGGTTTTTCTGGCTTCTCAATCGTAGCAAAGTACTTCTGAATCGTCCCAGAACTCCCTCTAATCGATCTGTGGAATTATCTTTAAATATACGAATCGACTCGTCGAGTCCCTCTCACATTCCCCGTATTGTGATAACTCTCTGGGATCCCGAGTCATTATCTTCTCGATTCTTCGATTGGACTCGCCGAGTAGTCGATCTGACTCGCCGAGTAGGTGCCATTTTTAGTGTTTTTCTCCTTTATTTCATTCTCGATCTTCTAACTGTTTCTCCCGCTTCCTTTCGCTTCCGAGCTTCATCTTTGTGACACATTAGGTACAAGTGGTGTTAGGAGGAAACGAAACTCAAATTCAAGAGCTATTGGTTGTCAAGCAAAGATTATATTTGAATCTGTGTATGGAACTCCAGATTATAAAGTTTTTCAGTTTGATGAACTTCACAACCATCCACTTGAGAAGAGAAGCGATTTAAAAAAGGCGAGACAAATGTCATATTCAGAAAAAGAGTTTATTGTGCGTGCTTCCACATCAAAAATAGGTCCAACTATGGCTCATAAGTTGAGGGCAAGTCTGAGAGGTGGGTATGAGTTTGTAAAGCCCAAAGTAGTTGACTATAAAAATTTAAGGAGAGATATCAACAGGGTTATTGGTTATAAAGATGCCCAAATGATAGTAAACACAATGAATGACCGTCGAGCTCACTATCCAAATTACTCATTTGAGTTTAATTGTCAAGATGATGTTTTGGACTGTATGTTTTGGGCTGATGAAATGGAGAAGGCATATTATGCTGAATTTGGTGATGTTATCTCGTTTGATGCGACTTTCCGAACAAACAAGTAAGTTATTTTATCTACTTTTGTTTATAGTTTATTCATATATAAATATTTTTATATTCACTTATTAATACATCAAAAATTGACTCTAATGAACATTTTTTTTGTGTGTTAGGTATCGAATGGTTTTTGTTCTGTTTACTGCTATTGACCATCATAAAAAATCGGTTACTGTTGGATCTGGGTTGCTAAGCAATGAAAGCCTTGAGTCTTACTCTTGGTTGCTTAAAGCATTTCTTAAAACTCATGGGAAAGAACCAACGCTTGTTTTAACTGATCAAGATGCTGCAATAAAACAAGCTGTTGAGAATGTGTTTCATAATTCAAAGCACCGATTATGTATGTGGCATATAATGAAAAAGTTGAAAAAAAAGGTATTATTTTAATATATTTGAAATATATTACTTATTAGTATATTCATTTATGAATATTGATTGTTATTTTACTTATTATTATTTATTCATTTATGAATATTTTTGTTTTAATACAGATATCAGATGATTTATTTACAAACACAGACTTTAGAAAAAGGTTTTCGAAGCTTGTTTGGGACATTAATATGAAACTTGATGTTTTTAAGGTGAAGTGGGGTTTGCTTACGAAGGAATTCAATCTTGAAGACACAAGATGGTTTAAAGACATGTTTACAATACGTGATTCATGGATACCTGGATATTTTAGTGATATTCCAATGTGTGGTTTGATGAAGACTACATCGAGGTCAGAGAGTATGAATTCATTCTTTAATACATATTCAGAAAGTGGGAACTTACTTTTGAATTTCATGATGAATTACGACACTGCCATTCAAAAGCAAAGGAATACTCAACGAGAGCTTGATAAGGCATCAAAGAAAGCATCATATAAAATGCAAACACCTCGAGAAATAGAACTGCAAGCATCAAAGGTTTATACAAGTACATTATTTTTTGAGGTGCAAAAAGAAATATATAAAGCATGTTTTTTCTGTACGTACTCATATGTTGGTATTGAAGATGGTTGGGAAGTTTACATTGTGCAGCACAACAACAGTAAAAGTGATTTTAAAAATGAATTTAAGGTAATTTTACTTGTTTTTTATGAAAAATGTAATAATATTCATATATGAATATGATAATATTCATATATGAATATCAATATTCATATATGAATATTATATGAATATATGAATATATATGAGTGTTGATATGAGTAGTCTTATATGAATGTAAATGTGTAAATTTTGTTTTTGTATCAGGTTGAAATAAAAGCTGAAGAGAAAGAAATAAATTGCAGTTGTGAACATTTTAAGTGTATGGGTGTTTTATGCAGACATGCTTTTACAATAATGATGAGATGTGGTGTTAAAGAAATTCCTGAAAGCTACATTTTGAAGAGATGGAGAAAGGATGTGATATCAAGAAATTATCGTTTTAGTTCTGTTCAATCCGATTCAGGTGATTGTGAAAATGTAAAGCTAGTCAATGATTCATATTATAGTTTTGAATCATGTTTGGATATTGTAAGAGATGACAAAAAGAGATTGGCTTTGTTTGCTGAGAAACAACAAATGTTGTTGAAGGAATTTGAGAGTGATTATATTTCTCCTGGATTGAAAAGCAAGACAAATGGTGAAGTCGTATGCAAGCTTTTGGGTGTTACTATTCCTATTCCAGAAGAGATTAATATTCATGTTCCTGAAGTTCAAAGCAACAAAGGTTCTGGAATCAATAAAAGAATTCCAAGTGCAGGTGAAGTAGCATATGAAAATTCTAAAAAAGAACATAGAATGTGTTCAGGATGTGGAAAGCGAGTTCCACACAATTTACGTACTTGTCCAGAAAGAGTTGGAGCTGCTAAATCAGCAAAAGACAGTTAGGGATTTTTTTTATTCATTTATGAATATATGCAGATAAAAACAATAAACAATAATATTCATGTATGAATAATACACATTTATATTGATATGGTAAATTGATATGTTGATATTTGTTTTTTAAATTACTATAAAATAAGTTATATTGATATTGTGAATTATTTATAAATGAATATAAATATGTGAAATTTGTTATACTAATAAATAAGTAATATTCATATATGAACTTTTTTATGTTAATATCTGAACTTTGTTATACTAACATATTACTTTGAGCTTATTCATAAATAAATATATCATATTCGTATTCATTTATGAATAAATAAAAATAAATTTTGAAAATATTTGAATATAAAAAAATGACATAAATAAGTAAACTTGTTTCTACTAGTAAGTTAGTTATATTCATATATGAAATTTGTTATATTCATATATGAACTTTGTTATACTGACATATTACTCATAATTTAATCATAAATGAAGATATCATATTCGTATTCATTTATGAATAAACATAAATAAATTTTGAAAATATTTAAATATAAAAAACTGACAGAAATAAGCGAAGTTGTTTCTATTACATAATCATTCAACACAAGATAATAAAAGCTGTTCATAAGACTTTCACAAAATATTAAAACGATGTTCAACAATATTTAACAAACCATTTAAAACTTGTTTCGCGGAATCATCTTACATGTACTTCAAATCCATTCATCTTCAACACAAACTGTTCTATAGCATCACACTTCAACATTCTTTCATCTTCACAAGCAATCATTAATATTCTTTTAACCTTTTTTGAATTGTTTGCATAGCTTTGTATGGATGATCAGTACGCACTTTGAATTCAACTTTTTGATATTTTTCAGCAAGATCCAACACCTTAGCCTTCAACATGTTAATTTCAGAAGTTAGCATTATGTGTGCATATCTTTGCCTGAGCTTCTCTAAAGTGGTTTGCTGAACTGCACTTTCTTTATGAAGACCTGGTTTCCACTTTGAGAGTGGTTGTCCCATATAGGTCTCCATATGTCTCATTGCAAAGACCCCACAATCAACTTTGTTTTTAATTGTTCTCCATGACATTTCAAGTCGTTGGGGTTTGATATTTTCTTTTGAGATTGCATTTGCTCTTGGATGGTTTATTTCTTTAAAGTATCTCACAAACAAATTTTTCTGATCATTAAATAAAATAAAAGTTAGATATGTAATAAATTGGTTCTTTTATGTTATTGTGAACTGGGTACATACCAAAGGTTTCATTATTACTCCGTATTTCCCTTCATAATCCCCCTCAACTGCACTATTGTCTAGAATTTCAATTGACGGTTTCTTTAAGTTGAAGACAATCACAAAAATGTGAGCACTTTTAACAACTGGAAAGAATACTTGTTTTTATGTATATAATGGTAAGTATTTTGTTGATAAAATATATATAAAAAACAACTTTAATTAACATACCATGTCAATATCTTTTATGTTCAAGATTTTTTGTACCCATTGGTACTGTCATGAAAGTTCTCCTTGAATTTTTCATACTTTCTTTCATCAGACAATGTTGAAGTTAGATAAGCAGTCTGTAACCAATATAATCATATGTGAATTTCGATTGAATATATATAATTATGTTAAATAATACATCATATTTATATAATCATATGTGAATTTAAGTTGTAAAAATATATAATATTCATAAATGAATACATCATATTGGTGTATTCATTTATGAATAAGGAAGGAATTAAGGTTAGAAAATAAAATTACAGAAACTCCAACTTTCAAAAAGAGTCTGTATGGTAAATTTACAAAATCCCTTTCCAGTTCTTGGTGGTTAAGTAAATCAGACCAAGTGTCTAAAACTTCTCCAAAAATCTCTGTGTTTGCATATAGACTTTCCATAACTTCTCTTTCTGCTATCTGACCATATTTTGTCTGGACAATCACATCTCTGCAAATATATAATCAAAATGTCATAGATTATTATCTATATAATAATCATATATGAATATATATAAAATAAAGTTACTTACGATGTATTGCCTTGTAAGTTGAACAACCATTCACAGACAATACTCTCCTGATGTGTCAGCTTGGGTTTTGTGTCTGTTATTCTGCATTTGAAAGGTGATTTGAAAGCATCAGCAAGCTTCTTCTCTCTTGGTTGATCCAGATCATGCTTTGATGGTCCTACTTCAGTAGGAATTGATACAGAGATTGGATTTGGATTAAGAACATTTTTCTTTGCTAATCTGATAACAACCTTATGATGGTCGTCTTTGATTTGTTTCTTTATAAGTGCTTTTTTTTGGTGAAGATTCATTAGATTTTTTACTTGAAGTTTTATCTGAATCTTGACTGAGACCTAGACTAAAGCTTGGATGAGTATCTGCATGCCAGGAGATTTATCATATAAATAGTTGTAAGTTAATTATAATATTTGAGTTTATATTTTGAAATGTTTATCCAAATTGTTACCTCCTTTATTTCCTTTTGTCTTGTCAGCTTTTTCTCCTTTCTTGTTTTGATTTTATGACTTTTTATTTCCTGAAAGATAAAGAAATGTGATTAAGTAATTCATATGTGAATAAGTAATGTATTCATTTATGAATAAGTAATACATATTATTATTTATGAATAAGTAATACTATATTTTTTATTTATTCATATATTGTGTTATTCATTTATGAATAATAAAACTTACTATATTCATTTATTAGTGAATCAACTATTTACCTCTATCTTCTGCATTTCCTTTTTCAATTTCTGTTTGTTTTTCTTCACATCCATCTTTCGTGTTCTTAGCTTCCGTTCCTCCTTCATTTCTATCTTCAGAGTTTTCCTTGCCTGAAACATATACATCATATATGAATATTTTTTTATTTTTTATTCATTTATATAGTATATTATTCATTTATGAATAAACAATGTTATTAAAAAAAATAAATATAAATATTGTAATATATTTTAAATCATTCATTTACCTGTTTCATCTCCCTTTGTTTTTTCAACTTTTGTTCCTTGTTTATGTACACCTTCTGATTTTTCCTTTTCTGCAAGAGTATTAGTTTTACCTGTACTCATTGGTGACCCTGGTCAAAATTTAACAAACAAAATTGTTATTGTGTATTGATATTTTTATGTATTTTTTTAAAATAAAATTAAGACAAAATTTACCTATATTAATATTATCGAAAATAGTTTTCATTTTAGGGTGATTCCAGATTTCATCTTCTTGAATATTTAAACTTGAAACTCCAATTCCAAGGACATTGTCCACAATGTTGTCAACAACTTTATCCAACAAATTTTGATTTTTAGTTTGTTGAATAGTCTCTTCATGATTATTTGTTTCCTCAGCATGATCATCTTTTTCTTCTTCATCATTCTGATTTTCATTCCTCTTTGCATCTTTCTCTTTTACTCTAATTTCACCTTCATTTTGATTCTTATCTGCATCATTCCTTATTCCTTCATTATCTGCTTCATTTGAATCAAGCAAATAATCTACTTCTGGTTGACTTGCACCATTATCATTGTCTTCTTCACCATTTCCCTCTTTATCTTCATTTTTTGTTTGATCATTTGTTTTTTGACCCATTATTGGTGTCAAATTGATTCCTTCAACTCCAATTTCATTAATTGGAAAATTAAAAAGTGTTGTGCTTTCAGTTTTTTCTTCAACAATAATATTTTTCATCTTTTCTTTGAAAATTCTAAAACTTTCCTTTTCAGGGAACTTTGTCATCGCATCATTAAGCTTTGAATTCAGCTTTTCCTTCATCCTCTCAAAACTATTAATCATTTTTGATATTTTTGATTCATATGCCTATGTAACAAAAAGAAGTATATGATTAGAATTTAATATAATAATTTAATGTAATCATATATTATTAACATGTTAAAACTAACTACCTCAACAGAATGATCTTCATCTTTATCAGAATCACGGTCTTCGAGATCTGTATCTCCTTCATTTTGTTCATTAACAAATTCTTCGTTTAATTCTCCAACTCCAAATCTACCTTTTTCTTGTTTAAATGTCTCTCGATATCTAATCTTCTCTGAACTCCAATAACAAATTGTTGGACGTTTACGTGTTACTGTTAAAGCTTCCGAGTGGATGTTATCAGCATAGAACAACTGCACATAAATGATAACTAATTGATATTCATATATGAACAAGTAATATTATTTTTTACTTATTCATAAATGAATAAGTAATGTAAAGCATTATGTGTGAACAAATATATTTTCTTATTCATATATGAATATTTGCTATTAGATTATGAATAATCAATATTATTAAAAATTGAGTATAAACATTATAATAACTTATCACCAAGAAAGCTGAAGGTCCAACAAAGAAGCTGTTATCTGAGTATGGTATGTATGAGTTTTTTGTTCTGACAAGACAGTCCAAAACATAGCTGCACCAGTCTATGTTGCTGATATCTGTTTTTCTTGAAATATAACTCAAGGGAAACAGGTTGCATCTTCCCATTGATGTTGACTCGCAAAAAGTGTTGACAAAAAGAACTAAGAAGTTCAATTTGAAATTGAAATCAGCTTGTGTGGTAGAAACAATAACATTTTTTATTGCACTCAGTCGGATGATTGAATCTTTTTTAAATTGTTGCTTCCATTCATCATAACTTGTATCATCCTTAGTCCATTGATCCAGTTGTGTAAGTTTGGTTCCACCAATTGGTATGCCTAACATGTCATGAACAGACTCTGCTGTTACTTTCAATTCCTTTCCTTCAATATCTATCACCATTCTCTCATAATCAAATTTTTGAAGAACATAAAATCCCAGCTTCAGTGGTATATCCGTGATTTTCATTTTTAACAAAGCTCTAAAACCCATAGACCTTACAGATTCTTTTTGTTCTTTGCTCATCCCAAGGATTATAGATAGTAATGCCTCTGGTGAACATCTGTTTTTCATTGAGTAAAATTCTTTTACCATTGGTTTTTTTGTCTTTTTTGATTGGTGACTCCTTTTTTTTTTGCCTTCTTCGATGGATGACTACTTTCAAAATCAGAGTCTGAATCTTGTAGTTGTTGTTTTTCAGGAGTTTTCCTTTTTGATGGACTTTTCCTGCTTTGATGTTTCATTTTCTTTGGTACTTTTGTTTCTTTTTTATCTGGGAAATGAAAACATATAATATTTGAATAAGTTACTGATATATGAATATGATATATGCTCATTGATTTAATAATATTTATTTATTTCAAAAATATAACTAATATATACAATTTTATTATATATGAATATATTAGATATGATAGGAATTTTGTACCTTTCGCATTTTTCCTCTTCTGCATTGATCTTGTTTCTCTCATTGTTGGTGAATCTTTATCGGAAATGTTAGTGTTCTTACCTTCATTCAATAGTAAGTATAAGATAAATGAGTTTGATATTTACGAATGAATATTTGAATAAAACATATGTATTCATATTTTTTTTTATTCACATATGAATATGTTTTGTTATATTCATATGTGAATAGAACATATGTAAGTGATTCTTGTTGTATTCACATTTGAATAATGTATGTATGGCAGCAAGCTATGTTTTATTCATATGTGAATATAACATACATATTCACGAATGAATATTTGAATAAAACATATGTATTCATATTTTCTTTATTCACATATGAATATGTTTGTTATATTCATATGTGAATAGAACATATGTAAGTAATTCTTGTTGTATTCACATATGAATAATGTATGTATGGCAGTAAGTTATGTTCTATGTTAATATAACATACATATTCATGAATGAATATTTGAATAAAACATATGTATTCATATTTTCTTTATTCACATATGAATATGTTTTGTTATATTCATATGTGAATAGAACATACGTAAGTAATTCTTGTTGTATTCACATATTAATAATGTATATATGGCAGCAAGCTATACATATTCACGAATGAATATTAGTTTTGCTTGTGTTCAGAAGTAAACAAAACATATTTTATTTACCTTTTTGATTTGTTCTTGGTTTTCGTTTATATGTATTCTTCACTGTTGTTGTCGTTTCTGTAAGGGTAAGTAGTTAATATTAGGAAAACATAAGCAAAATGTTAAGTAACGTTTGTATTTTGACATAATAGTTTTGAATAAAGATGAAAAATTAAGAGATGATGTAAAATCATTTATATATCAAATAATAATGGATGATTCTTACAAAAATTTCAAGTAAATAAAGTAATAACGAAGGCAGGTTACGAGAATGAACGAGTATTATAAATTTCAAGTAAAATTGAAGTAAACAATATTTTTTGAAAAATGAACAGTGTGAAAACAATGTTTTTAGTTATAAATCAACTAATAATTTTCGAACATTACGAGAAATTTCAAGTAATCAAGTGATAATTTTAGAAATGATTCGAAATCGTTAAAAACTCGAGAAAAAACGCCGATGGTTACCTTTCATTGTCAAGAGTGAGGAAATGGTCTCGTTCATGTTTTCATCAGAAGACATTTTTCTTTGTTAATGTTATTTGATGCTTCTGCAAATGTGTTTCTTCTTGTCGATTTTTCTTCAAATGGTTTTCGAGTTATGGTGTATCGAAGAGGGAAATGGTGCTTTTCTGTCGATATTTGATGTGATATCAAATTACTCAAGTGCCCTAACGTTTTAATGTTTTATGATTATTAACAATTTGCCACCGCTCATTAATGTATTTGGATTATTTACAAGTTTGCCACTGTGCATTTTTTAAGCTCATTAAATGATTGGCTGAGAATGGTTCCCCCATTTTCAATCTTTTTTTTCTCAATTGAACCCTCCTCTCTCTCTCTCTCTCTATATATATATATATATATATATATATATATATATATATATATATATATATATATATATATATATATATATATATATATATATATATATACCTTAATAAGCATTTAACATGTTTTCCTGAATTTTAAGAAGCACAAACTCTAATGCAAGTTATACAAACAACTTATGCAACGAAATATTATTTAATTAACAAAAATCAAACTTGAACCATGAAAAAGTCAATCGGTCAAAAAAAAACTAATTGAATCGATCAATATGAGCGCCCTTAAGATCTCCACTACCCAATCTCTGCACCTATATCCGAAATCTCGCCTTCTCCCCCCACTGGCATTAACATAACATTGGTATCCCATACTCTCTCATGGCGTCCAACCCAAATTTGTTCCTTGGAAAACCCTAACCACAATATCCAACACACACCACCATCCTCCACTCCTGCTCTATTTCAGATGCGTTCCATCACCTTCATCACCACCATCAATTTAAACCCCTACACCACCTTCCACAATGTTTACAACCACAGCCATTTGCCCCAAAACCGGCCTGTTTCAAATCCATTTTCCCTGGCCTATCATCTACCAACCTCAACTTCAAGCCGACTCAATCGCAAATGTTCGAGCCATAATCAGAACCATATAAGCTTTAACATAATCGCAAATGTTTTAGGTTGCGGCTTATGAATTGTTCAAAAAAAATCGAATCGTTTAAATCAGTTGTTATATATCATCTCATTTTTCTTTAATTTTTGGTACCCTAATTACCAGTAATCATCTCTCAGTCTCTCTCAACATATTACAGCCCATGTTGCTTCGTCAAATATATGAAGGCCGATTGATCGAAGCCATCTCTGATTTGGTCTACACAAACTTTTCCAAATTTAGATTTGTTGCTTTCTTCTTGATTTGGTTCACAATAAGTACTATAAGGTAATTCTATGTTTATACCTTTCTCATCCAGATTTTTGTTTTATTTTTATAGGGTTTCGTTTTGAAGAATAAGGCAAAGCACTCCATATATTCGATGGAATGCCCCAGATAAGACGCACCTTTATATTTTGCTGGTTTTTGATATTTGGAAGAAGATAGGTATCATTTAGTCTTCATTTTGTTGTTTTATTTTTGTTTCTGACACTTTTTGGTTTACAAACAATTATGTTGAGGTTGTGCCCAGTGAAATCACATCACAGGAAGCTAAGGGTATGATAACTTCAATATACACAGAAGTCAAAAAAAGAAAGATCCTGGTACACCTTAGACACTAGGGGGATTTTTGGTTAAAGTACTTTCAAGGTGGTATTTTTACTGCTTTCTTTTGTTGAGCGATAAAATTTGAATTTTTAATGTTTAATTTATGAATTGAATTGAGTTATGAGTTTGTTTCTTAATATTCAATACACCAAAGATGACATTGATTAAGTGTTTGTTTCAAATTATGAAGGTTTTTGTGTTTAAACTCATCATCAGGGCTGCCAAGCCTAAAACCATTGGTGATATTGGTTTGAATATGTTTGGCTAAATTTTGAATTCTTTATCAGTTGACTCCACAATGGCTAGATTTTATACATGCTTCTAATTTTCTAATATGAACTATAAATTTTATTTTATGGTTTGTTAAGTCACAACCTCTATTTCAAGAACTGCATTGTGTGTGGACTGTGGACGTATTGATTGGTTAATAGGTTCTTTGGTGACTAACAAATAATAACAATTTACTTTACTCACTTTCATGTTATAACATCCTACTTTTTTTTTACTAAAAACGTACATGCATTGGCAAAGAGATATGAAGCTATTGATAGTAATAATTCGATGAAAGGGATATTTTACATCTTGCAATTATAATATGAAAAAGCACAATTAGTTTCAACAAATTTTTCATATCTTGTAGTTTTTTTTATTATTATCTTTGGGCCTTTAACAGGAATCACACCCCCTTAAAAAGTCGATTTTCACCTTTACTCTTAAAACACTCTAGAATAAACCATCCAGTAATATCCCCTTCTCATTTTACAATTTTGAAGTGTTAAAGAATCTTTTAGTGGCTTCTGTTTGTCTTCTTCTTTGTTGCAGGTTATTGACAAATGCATTAATGGTGCCCTAATCTGTTCATGGATTCTGATTATTCTGTTTGTTCCATACCGACTTTTGATTATTATCAAGTAAGTTTGTGCTTTCTTCTCATCAAAGTAAGATGCTACATTATGATATTGTATTTTAAAATTTGTTCATTTATATTATAATTATAATTTATATTAAATGCATGCTTGGAGGTTATAGTCCAGAAGGTTGTGGTGGTGTGCTTCCATGGTGAATCCAAAATGACCACCAAGCATTGAAATGTTAGGAAGTTGTTTGTCTATCTCAAAATTTTACAAAGGATCTAATTCTAATTTTACATATTGTCCTTTACAGAAGGGTGGAATCATAACCAATTACAACAGGGAGGTATATATATGCTAATATGCAAAACTATTTCACGAACAATGTAAGTTATATTGGTATGTTTTTTTCACCACCTTCTGTTTATGTTTATGCAGATTGTAATCATTATAGACGATAACCCGGATGCTATTTTTTCTAGATTTGTGGTATGCAGATTTGGAAAAAGTATTGTAAGACAAGACATCAATAATTAAATGTTATGTAAATTTTTTAATTCAAGATATGCAAACAAATACATAGAGCATTGTACTCAAGAACAAAAAAGGCATGTGCAACATTGTGTGCATGGTTCAGGTCTGGTATTTTTGCTGCCACTATGTAGGAAGAATATGAGTACGAGGGTTAATTTTGACTTTTTCTCAAATTTATGGTAACATTTACATAAAGCTTTGTATGGAAAATATTCTTGTGTGTAGGCTTAATATTTAAAGTTTTTTTTGTTTCATTGAAGATTTCAGAGACTGTTTGCAATTTGGATATGGATGCAATCATGACCCTGAAACTAAAGTGGAGGAGATGTATTTAAATCCATCAGTAGATTGTGACAATTATTGATGGAAATGATTTCAATAATCATGAGTATCATGAAAGAAGGGATATTTGAATTATGTTTCGTAATGTTTAAAGATAGTTTGTAAGTTCACATTTTTTTTCTTAGCTGACTCATTTCTTTTTTTTTTTTTTTTTTTGTATTTTTATCTAATGTACATGTGATGGATACACCAATAACTATCGTGTTATAAGATAATTAGTCTAGGACTCTAGCCTAACATATTTATCTATCTTGATGTTTATAGTATTGGAGTTGAGACAACTACATTAATTAGACATTTTTGTTTTCATATTTAACTGTTTTGATTATTGATTCCCAAACTACAAACAAATAATATATATATATATATATATATATATATATATATATATATATATATATATATATATATATATATATATATATATATATATAGGGGAGAGTTCAATTGAGAAAAAAAAAAGGTTGAGAATAGGGAAATCATTCTCAGCCACTTATTTATTTTTGCCGCAAAAGCCTCCGTCGTACCAGCGGAAATGGGAAAAGAATAGACATGTATTTTCTAACAAAACATATTTCCTTAAACTATGCTAATCATTACCTTAACATATACAAAAACATAGTCTTTTTCGTTTTTTTTTAATTTTTAAGAAACTATTTTATCGAAAAAGTATTTTAATTATACCAAAATTCATGATTTTTTATTCTCTACAAATAGACATCCATATTGATATAGTTTTAAAATAAAATAAAAAATTTGTTTTTTTTATATTTTTGGCTATCGTTATTCATAAGTGAATAAAAATGAATCAAGTTTTTTCTACAGTACATTCGTTATTCACTTATTAATAAAAACTATGATTAATTTTTTTTTTTTTACATTTTAAGTATCATTCATATATGAATATAGCATATACTAAACATAGTATATTCAGATTTAAATATTAGACGATTCATTCACTTGTGAATATTACATAGTATATTCACTTGTGAATATTAGAATGTATATTCATTTTGAATATTAGATAATATTTTCATATCGGAATATTACATAGTATTACATGGTATATCACATGTGAATAATACATCATATATTCACTTGTGAATATTAGATGATATATTCACCTATGAATATTACACAGTATATTCACATATGAATATTACAATGTGTTTTCACAAATATATATAATTTTTATATGTTATTCACATATGTATAACATACAGACTTGCATATTCGTTTTTTTGTTTTAATAATCATATACCAATTCAAGCGAGAAAACATATTCATATATGAATATAATGTGGTAATTTAGTTTATGCATTTCATCAAACAGTTGGAGTACATACAAGTTAACTATTTTAAAAATGTTAAAAACATCAAGTTATCAATTTCAAATCATCATATACTTCCGATTTCAACTTCAGATGCGACACCTATGTCTAATCGATTTCTCATTTTGATTTTGATTTTCGAAAATCCGATTGGGAATCTGTGAGTACCAATTCTGAGTCCTTCAATGTCGACCGTGACTGCGAGTCAAGAACTCCGATTCCAATTTCATGAACAGCGAAGAAATTTCGATTCCAACTGATTTTGTTTGCAAATCTGGGAAATTCTAGTTCCAAACATTAACAAATCGATGAAATTGATGAATTTGGGTTGCGAATTTGTCTTGAACGACAAACCTCCCATCTACGAATATTGATGATTGATTAACACTGTTTGACATTGATGATGGTTTAGTTGAAGAAATTTGGATGATTGTTGAAGGTTGAAGGAGAAATTTTGAGGATGAACGAACTGTTCTCGAATTCTCTATAGTTACGTATTTGACATTGAAGGTTATTAACATATTTACAAGTTTGTCACCGTGTCTTTTTATGCTTATATAAATGAGTGGCTGAGAATGATTCCCCCATTCTCAATCTTTTTTATTTTCTCAATTGAACCCACCTCTATATAAATATATATATATATATATATATATATATATATATATATATATATATATATATATATATATATAACTTATTTTTGTATCATTTATATAAAGATAAAAAAATACTTAAAAATATTTAAAATAAGAAAAGGAAAGGTTTGTCATTTGACGTCGAGAAATTATATATCATTCAAAAAACTACCAAACACACTAAATTTTATAAAATAGATTTATGTGACATCCCTAAAATCTCGGCCAGGAAAGACCGGTTTCATTTATGCTTTTTAAACATTTTCAGAGTAAATCCTTTTGATTTTAAAAGAGATTCATAATTTGTTCCCAAAAACAAAGTATGATAAAATAATATTTACCAAAGCATTTCATAAAGAAATGTATTTTCATTATATAACCAAAACTCGGGATGTCATGTTCCGATACAGACCATAAAGCATAAACGATAAACATTACAAGTCATTCAACAAATATATACATATACAGACTTGTAAACAAAAACAACTTGATGATTATCCATCTCATGCCCTTGCGCCACTTCCTGTAATACAAAGAAACTGAGTGGGTCAGACTTGGGAGCCTGGTGAGCATATAAGGTTTTCAACCCACAATAAATAATTAAATTAATTTTTCATCAACCAACGATAACCCAATTACATTCCCATTATTCTCACTTTATATCCCTAAAATAACTAACACAAGGGACCCGGTCTAAGAATATTTCATCGGGGCGACAACACATGCATTTGGGGGTTTCCCGGCAATATATGTCAAATAAGGCAACCGTGGGGGGGGGGGGGATGGAGTACAGCGAATGAACACCCAAGTTCATTAACACCTACAGGTGGCGAGCCTGCTAGTGTTCCACAGGACTGTCTAGAAAAGTCTGTGGTCGTCATCTAAACTCCGCTAGATGATTAAATCAAAACAACATCGAGGCCTCTCATCTGTTTATTACACACCAACTATCTACCCATGTTCTACCCAACATATTAGTAGATAAAAATATACATTTTTATACATAGTTTAAAACCTGTATAGCATGCTTTAATCAATACATATTCCACATAACAGATGAGGCACACACACATAACATGTATTTCATAGAGAATAACTCAGATCTATGAGATAGAAGAGAGTGAATATACATTCACACATATAACAACAAAATATATACACATAGCACGTATTTTATATAAATACTTTATAATAATGTGTTGGAAGAAGGTAACTACACACTCACTTGATCAGAAGATGATCCGACGGCACTACGGCTTATAGAAGTAGTATACTTCGATAGATCTGGAAGATCTTCACCAAAATCGAACTCCTCACGGGCAGAGCTTCGGCTCGGGAATAACGCTCTTCGGGATCCTCGGGGCTTCGGATCTTGCTTCGGGGCTCGGGAATGATACCGAGGCTTCGGGATATGATTGGCACGCAAATCGAGGCAAAACTTAGAGAGAAAGAAGAGTTTGAACAAGAGAAAATGGATGATTTTCGAGTTCTATTTATAGGCTGAGGGTCTGGGATTACACGGGGCGTAATCTCAAATTACGCAGGGCGTACTCAGTACGCGGGGCGCAACTTGGTTACGCGGGGCGTACTTTGACGTCACTG
This sequence comes from Lactuca sativa, assembly GCF_002870075.4. NCBI lineage: Eukaryota > Viridiplantae > Streptophyta > Magnoliopsida > Asterales > Asteraceae > Lactuca > Lactuca sativa. The sequence continues at coordinate 52,736,398 of NC_056631.2, forward strand.
CGTGCGTCGATCTGTGGCACTCGAGTATTGGTCAGGCAACTTGCATCCGCCTGAGTACGCGAGGCGTACTCAAATTACGCTGGGCGTAATTTGACTCGTCAAACTTCTAAATTCCGTAACTTTCGCATACGAGCTCCGTTTTCGACGTTCTTTATATCCACGCGTACGTGAGACTACGCTCTACAACTTTCGTTTAGCGTCCATCGGCTAACTTTGACTTTATTTTTTATTATTTATTTTTAGAAGGCCCGGACAGGAAAACTTCGTTATAAAATCATAACTTCTTCGTCCGACGTCTGTTCTCGCCTATCTTTTCATCGTTTCGCTACTAACAACGAGATCTTCGATTCTCATTTAGATTGTTTCGGCTAAAAACCGCTCGATCTCAAATCGAGTATTCGGGCTGCATACTGCTAAGTCGAAACTTAGAAAAATCATAACTTCCTCATACGAAGTCAGATTTGGGCGTTCCTTTTATGCACGCTCTCGGTTTAACGAAATCTACGACTTTTGTTTAGATCGCTAAGGCTAAATATCGCTCTATCTTAAATTCATATTTTACGCACTCGGCGTCGTGCCGTTTCTGTCGCGAAATTTCGACAGGTCATAACTTCTTCGTTATAACTCGGATTTTGGCATTCCTTATATCTCCGGAATCCTTGTTTCGACCACTACAACTTTATGCAAAGATATCGGGCTTATCTCACACTTTAATTTTGACGCTTGTTTTATTCTTAATTCATTAAATTATAAAAATCAAGAAAATAAACACATAATTCACATAATTCACAAATAATACATTTTTATTATTTCAAATTTAATTACAAAGGTTAACCTAGACTATTACATTACTAAAAATGGCAAGCCCATAAACACAGGCGTTACAATTTATTTTCCTTTACAAATCTTACCAAACAAGTCTCACGTTTTCAATTTTATGTTTTTATCCTTTGAAAACTTTTTTTGTTAAATCTTGTAGACCCTAAACTGTCAAATTTTAAGATCGAAATGTTTAAATCTATGTTTGTTTATAAAATCACCTCCAAAATTTTCATCTCCATTTCCTTTCATTGTCATATTCAAAGAACTTAATCCTCATTCATATCAAATCAAACTACAAAAACAAATCAACCAACTCCTAATACTAAGCCTAACATTTCAACAACAATGTCCAACTTAAAATCAAAATTTAAACAAGCAATAATATAAAATTTTATATTCATGCGGCATGTCCATAATGATATTCTAGGAGTCTTCTTCAAAGACGGTCTCGATGGAACATAAAAATCATTTTTGTACTATGCTTTACTTTCTAATATTCGTTAATGTGGTCAAATTGCTTTCGTCACCACTTCAACCGGTGTTGCAGCGAATAACATGATTGCAAGAGAACAACTCACTCTCACTTGGGTCTGCAAAAGTGGTATTGCTCAACTACTTCGATTTGTAAAAGTAATCATATGGGACGAAGCGTTGATGGCTAAAAGACGTGTGTTGGAGGCGGTTGACCGTACAATGAACATCAAGATAGATAAATATGTTAAGCTATAAACAAAATCAATCATGTTTTCATGTACATTTGTAAAGAATTCTAACTGTTTATTTTAATTCTTATTGATTTTGTTTCTGCTAGCATTGGTCCTGAGGATTCAAATGCCAACCGGAAAATCAAAACCCTTATGTCCGAACGTGTAATGAAATAATTATATAAACTAAAGTTTATATATATATATATATATATATATATATATATATATATATATATATATATATAAAGAATTTAAATTAAAGGTTGAATTGTCATAAAGAAAAACTAAAAAATAAATAAAATTAATAAATAAAATGACAAGTATAAATTTATAAAAGTTGAGAGGTTAAATATAGAATTTTTGGAAATTTATTTAGTAAAGAGAATTGATATATAGGATAAATTGTTAAGTATAAATCATAAATTAAGGGTAGAAATTGTAGCTTGGAATATTTAACATATAAGAGCCCACGCTAAAAAGGTACACTTGATCTCGGAAAGAATCGAACCCACATATGCATTGTATTTAAATAAATGCATTTTAACCGGTTGAACCAAAAGACATTTGTGTTAAAAATCTGAAAACATAATATATAAAAATATCTAAAATATATAATTTTGAAAAACTCGGGTGCCTATTTTTTTTTGGGGCCCTGTGCGGCTGCACACCTTGCCCCCTAGAGTTGGGCCTAGTTAGCATGACTCTTATTGATAATTGTTTAGATGTAGTAACTATCTGCGCAAAAGAACTAATCGTCTCTAGAAACTAATTTCTAAAAAATTTATATGTACCTATCGCTTGGCACGGGTAAACGGCTAATGTATATATATATATATATATATATATATATATATATATATATATATATATATATATATATATATATATATATATATATATATATATATATATAGAGACAATCATGACAATGGTTTTAAGATTAGAAATCACGGCCGACCCTTGGCAAGTTTCACAAGGTGATATGAACATGGCCTCAAAAAAATCAAAGGGCCCAATTTATTTTATTTTATTAGCATTTGTATTACCTTCGGTTCGGTCAATGGCCCAAAACAAAAATTAGGTTAAAGTAACAAAAATCAATCGACGCAAGCAAGATAGAATGAGCGGGAAAAAACAAAGAAATTTCGGGAAAATAAAAAACTCTTCGATTTCTTCTTTACTTACGGATGGGGTATGAATTAAATATGCAATGATATTGTTTGAATGAGGCAATGAACAATCTTCCTTCTTTCTTCTTTCTTCTTTCGTCACGAAAACATCCTATAATCTGTCTCAAAAATCAAAAAATTGTTCTTCACTTCTTTCTTCTCGAAAATCAGATCTTAGATGCTTCAAATTCTATGTTGAGGATTCGAAATAAGGAGAAGATAGGGATTATGGTATTTCCATTTTATTTCCGGATTCCTTACTTCTTTTTCTTCTGCTTAGTGTTTTTATATCTAATTTCTGAAGGATCAATAAATTAACTTTTGAAAATAATAAGAAGCATCGAAGTACGTTAGTTTCAAAAATCAAAACAAAGAATTGAGGAAATCAATTTTAGAATTTTGGAGGTACATCAGTTTCAAAAATCCTAGCTCCTTACTTCTTTGTTTCGTTACTTTTTTTTTCTAATTAGTAATACGCTTTCTTCATGATTTCTTTCAGTCTTTCTGTTGATTTTTGATACTAATCAGAACAAACATTGAGGAAATAGATTTCTGACTCGCTCTTGTTGTTTTGAAGTGACGAAAATCAGAAAGTACTTTGTTGATTCATGATTTCTTTTATTAGAAGCATATCTGATTTGTTCTTTTTATTTGTTTATGATTTGATTACTATTTTTTTTTCAATTTTCATATCTTTTTGTTGCTTAAGTTTCAACACGTAGAACAAAGAAGAAATCTACAAATTGTATACCTCCCAGAATAAAAGAAAATCTAGATATGAAAAAAATGTAAGAACAAACAAAACTAAAATTTATAATTTTTTTGCTTAGATTTTGAGATCTTTCAAATTTAGGGCCTACTTTTTGCTAAATTGCACGAAGTCTCTAAAATCTCTGGGTCGGCCCTGTTAGAAACACACCTCAAATTGTTAGAAACAAGACAGCCATAGATCCATTTGGACATTTTCATCAAAAATAACTACTTACAATTAAAAGAGAAAATTTAAAAGCTATATATATATATTGTAAGATAAATTTAAGTTTATGATTTATAATGTCAAAATCAATATTTTAACCTTTTGGGTTCATATTTTTCAAACAATTACTTATTCAAGTTTAAATTTTCTTTTTTCTAAGTGTTTATATGATAAAGAAATAGTACACTATATATATATATATATATATATATATATATATATATATATATATATATATATATATATATATATATATAAATCCTAAAATGCCCCTCAATGGTCCCAAAAGGTCAAACAAATCCAAGAAGGAATAGAAAACACCCTTTTTTTTGTTTAGTATTTACCTTGATTTTAGCACACATCCCTTTGGGCTTTGAGCACCACCATGTTGTCATGTGCTTACCACGCGCGCGCCATTCTTTCCACAACGACCGCAAAGTCATCGCATCTTTTAAGACGACTCAAACACTCAACACCAACGAAGCAGACGACTTGGATTAACGTCGAACACCTGAACTGCATCGTTAATCCTCGTCATTTCCGCCTATTCTGTACCTCCTCCTCCTCTTCTTCTTCAATGGGTTCCTTATCTCTTTTTGATGAGCCTCTTCACTACCCTTCCTTCCGCCGTGACGAATCCGTTGTCGATACCTACCATGGCGTCCCTGTTCCTGATCCTTACCGATGGTAACAATTTCGTTTTTGTTTCTTATTTTTGGTCATTTCCTTTTGTTGATTCTATATCTGTTTGGAATAGGAAGAAAGGTGTGTGAATTTGTTTGTTTATCTGCCTATTAACAGCGAAATTGGTTTGTACACTGTTTGAATAATACTCGTCCAGATTTATGCCGTTAGCAATATTTACTGAATTTTTGTAGAATTCGCTTTTCGGAATTTGAACATTAAGCCTTTTTTCCCTGCAAGTCCGACTGTAGCTCTTCTTTTCCATATGGATTGCTACCTTGTTTCCAAAAAGACATAGATATAGGTATTTTTTCGGTATGCAATTTAAAGTGATATTTAATCAAGAATCAGAACTGGAACCAGATAACTGGCTGCAACAAAGTAATTGATGATATGTATAGTTTGGTAATTGTATACTTATCTGAAAGCAATTTTTGTTAGGGCAAACCATAAAAATCATTGCAAAATGCTCCAAGTTACAATAGAAGTATTATAAAACACCTCTCAATTTCAAAAATTGTCAAAGAAGCATCTTCTTTGTAAGGATTACCGAAGGATTATGATCATAAATCTCATTGTTTATGCTACTTTTTATTATGGAACCTTTATTTTCAGGCTTGAAGATCCCGACTCTGAAGAGGTGAAAGAATTTGTAAAAAAGCAAGTGGATTTGACTGAATCTGTGCTTAAGAAGTGTGAGACAAGGGAAAAACTTCATGATAAGCTTACAAAGTTCTATGACTACCCTAAGTTTGGTGCTCCATTTAGAGAAGCTGATAAATACTTTTACTTTCATAACAGTGGTCTTCAACCACAGAAAGTCCTCTACATGCAGGTATGACATGATAACAGTATAATACTGTAATTCACACACCAATATCATAAATCTTGTTAACTTTAGCTTCTTCTTCTTGGTTTTTTAGGATAGTTTAGAGGGAGAAGCAGAAGTTCTACTTGATCCAAATGGACTAAGTGAAGATGGAACTATTTCATTGAATACTTATGCTGTTAGTGAGGATGCTAAGTACTTGGCTTATGCTCTTAGTTCAAGTGGAAGTGATTGGGTCACCATTAAAGTAATGCAAATTAAGGACAAGAAAGTGGAGCCTGATACATTATCATGGGTTAAATTTTCGGGTATCAGTTGGACAAATGATAACAAAGGTTTCTTTTACAGCCGTTACCCTGCTCCTAAGTAAGTTCAAATAACATCTGATATGGTTTTTTAAAGGCTTTTTTTTTTTTTTTTTTTTTTTAAACTTAGTGAACTTAAGATAGTTACATAATAGCATTAATTTTTAATGATCAGTAGGGAAGGAGAAAATCTGGATGCTGGAACAGAGACAAACTCGAATCTTGATCATCAACTCTACTATCATTATTTGGGAACAGATCAATCTGAAGATATTTTATGTTGGGAAAACCCTGATAATCCACAATACACAATTGGAGCTTCTGTAACAGAAGATGGAAAGTATGTTCTTCTTTATATCAATGAGGGTTGTGATCCAGTAAACAAATTATATTACTGTGATATTTCCACTCTTTCTAATGGAATCAAAGGCTGCAAAGACAAAAAGTCTCTTCCTTTCATCAAACTCATTGACAATTTTGAAGCAATGTATTCAGCCATTGCAAATGATGACACTGTTTTCACCTTTCTAACAAATAAAGATGCTCCAAAGTACAAAATGGTTCGTGTAGATTTGAAGGAACCAAATACATGGAGTGAAATCATTCCACAAGGGGAAACTGATGTTCTTGAATCTGCTGTTGCTGTTAACAAGAATCAGATGATAGTGACGTATTTGAGTGATTGTAAGCATATTTTGCAGTTGAGGGATTTGGAAAGTGGGACCCTTTTGCATGATTTGCCTATAAGTATTGGGAGTGTGGATGATGTCAGCGCCCGAAGGAAAGATAGTTTGTTTTTTATTGCTTTCACAAGTTTTCTTACACCTGGTGTTATATATCAATGTGATTTAGAATCTGGGATTCCGGATTTGATGATTTTTAGGGAAATTGTGGTTCCTGGATTTGATCAGACAGAGTTTCATGTCACTCAGGTACTTATTTCGTAGGGTTAATTTCATAAAAGTCCTTATATTTTGCGTTTTTTCCGGATTAAACCTCATCTTTAGATTTTTTCTGGAAAAGACATTGTATTTTTTTATTTTTTTCCGAAAAAAACCCTCAACCTTATAACTGTTTTGAAATAAACCCTCAACTTTTTTTAGTTTTTCTCGAAAAAAAAAGCCTCACATTTTACTAGTTTTTTCAGAAAAAAAAATTACTAAAAGGGCTAGATCGGAAAAAATGAAAAAATGCAAGGTCTTTTTCAGGAAAAAAAATAAAGTTGAGGTTTAATCTGGAAAAAACACAAAATATAAGGTATTTTATGAGAGTAACCCTATTTTTTACCCATAATAGCAACTTACTTATATGCTGTTATTACCTATGATATATTAGCAAGATAGATACATCTTCGTATTGATAATAGTAAAGAGTAAATTACACAAATGGTCCCTGTAGCTCATGGTAATTTGCATACTTGGTCCCTAACTTTTTTTTTCAACCCAGATAGTTATGTTTTTGTTGTGTTTTTGGTCCCTATCAAACGTAAAAAGACTATTTTTCCCTTAATAATTTCTTTTATAATTTTCTATTATTGGTTTATCATTTTTAAATTTAGAAAGAAAAAGAAAATGAAATTAAAACAACCTCACCAATTATCAAGGGCAAAATAGTCTTTTTATATCTGGTAGGGACCAAAACCACTACAAAAACATACCATGGGGACTGTCCAAGTTAAAAGAAAAAGAATTAGGTACCAAGCGGTCAAATCACCAAACCACAAGGACCAATCGTGTAATTTACTCTTAATAGCAACATAGATACATTTTCCATCAATAAAAGTAATGTGCTTTATTTTCTATATTGTACAATGTACAGTACTTTATTTGTTACATATTGCTATTACCAGTAAAAAAAAAATTAAAAACTTAAGTAAGTTGCTATTAGTGGTAAGACGTTGTAATTGTATTATATATTATTGATGGGTTTTGCTTCTTGTTTCAGGTGTTTGCACCTAGTAAAGATGGTGCAAAAATACCAATGTTCATAGTGGCAAAAAAGGGAATAGATTTAGATGGATCACATCCATGTTTGCTATATGGATATGGTGGATTTAATATTAGTTTGACACCGTATTTTAGCGTGAGTCGAATTGTGCTTATGAGACATTTAGGTTTAGTTTTCTGTGTGGCTAACATTCGTGGTGGAGGAGAATATGGTGAAGAGTGGCATAAAGATGGATCCCTTTCAAACAAACAAAATTGTTTTGATGATTTTATCTCTAGTGCTCAATATCTTGTATCTTCAGGGTATACAAACCCTAAAAAATTGGCTATTGAAGGTGGAAGCAATGGTGGCCTACTTGTTGGAGCTTGCATTAATCAGGTATTATGCTAATTCAATAAAATTTTAAATCTTTAATAATTTATTCTTTGTTATTATTCCTAAAACTTTTTTTTTTTGGTTATGACAGAGGCCCGATCTATTCGGATGTGCACTTGCTCATGTTGGTGTAATGGACATGCTCAGGTTTCACAAGTTCACAATCGGTGAGTAATCTTGTTTTTTTTTTTTATAACTAATTTAGTTAAAATTACAATTATACCCTTGTGTCATGTTTTTTTTTTTTTTTTTTTTGGTGGTAGGTCATGCGTGGACTTCTGACTATGGTTGTTCAGACAAAGAAGAAGAGTTCCAATGGTTGATCAAGTGAGTTCAACATTATCTTATCCTTAATTAAATTGTCAAACTTTTACTAATAATTAAAATTAAAATTTATTTTCATTTTCATCAGGTATTCGCCACTACATAATGTGAAAAGACCATGGGAGCAATCTTCTGATAATTCCCGACAATACCCTCCAACTTTACTGTTGACAGCTGATCATGATGACAGAGTTGTCCCCTTGCACACTTTGAAATTATTAGCAGTACGTATTTCATTTTTTTTTTTTTTCATTTCGATTACGTTTAATTTAATTTAATTAAATGCATATTTGTTTATTATATTTGTTTTATGTTAGACGATGCAATATGTGTTGTGCACAAGCTTGGAGAATAGCCCACAGACCAACCCCATTCTTGGTAGAATTGACTGCAAGGCTGGCCATGGATCCGGCCGCCCTACAAAGAAAGTGGTATGTTACATTTTTTTTATAAAAAGTAGAGCAAGTTACATTTTTGGTCCCTGAGTATAGCTGAGTTTTTCAAAATTGGTCCTTTATAAGAAAAATAACCGAGGGTTTTTTTTTTTTTTTTGCAGATTGATGAATGGGCAGATTCGTATGGGTTCATGGCAAAGGTGGTTGGGGCAACCTGGATTGATTGATTGATTTGTCTGAATGGAAGGGGTTCTTATTTCTTATTTCTTATTTCTTAATCTTTAAACATATTCATTTTAAGCTTGTAGCTATTATTCTGAATGATTCACCGAAGATTATTATTCTATTGGCATATAAAAAAAAGACTAGGAAAGCACATGGCATGTGTTATGTGTGTGTGTCGATATTTTTGGTTAAAACTTAAATTGAATTCGAACACCATATCAAATTACGTTTTTGAAAATGATACATTTTTTTTTTTTAACTTTTATTAACTATCATTTTTTTTAAAGATGTACACTTTTTTTTTTTGCATGATAAACCTTATCCAAATCAACTTTATTTGTTTGTCAAACTCAAACTGTGGGTTAACCCAACACTAAATATATGGTTTTTTTTTTCTATGAAATAGTATCAACATAATATTTAGTAGAATTTCTAAATTTACTCGAGGATAATATAGAATTCAGACAAACACTTCTTGTTCTTGTAAAGTGCAATTGGACTCTCATTGTCAAAGGGGATGAAATGAAAATGTGTGAATCTATGTATTAAGTTATAAATCATTAAATATCTTTAGGTTTTCTTCACATAATTATTTAACTAAATTACAAAACAAAATCAAAAGTGAAACTAAAGGTGTCAAAATCAGGATTTTTAAGTACGATTGTTTTTTGTTTTACAAGATCATAAAAAAAAATGACATAATTATGGTGTCTTTATGCACAAGACCAAAATATAAGATATCATTTATTTATTTATTGTCTAATTTTTAGTTTTTCTTCATTAAAATTGTTAGCCCAAAAGATTAGTCGTGAACCACATTCAAAAGATAAGTCCAGAACCACACAACACCTCTAGCTGCTATTACATGTGTCTAACTAAAGCAACATAAGCATAGCAAAGGGCTGATATACGATGGGATTTTGGAAATTAAACTATCATATCTTATTATGTACAAGACTTATCATATAATGATATAACATATGATTTAAACTATTAACCTGTGTTTTAAACTATTAAACTAAAACTATGCTATAAAATCAACTATGCTATAAAACCCGTCTTATTTAGATATATTTTGTACATATTTTAGTTGCCTAGTAATAATTTCTAGAAAGTTTCTACAAGATTTTTAGAAACATCATAGAATGCTCATGAAGAGACATCTTCTGAGTTTCTAGTAGCATCTTGTTTATGTATATATAAGGCTCTCTTATTTCATTTCTTCCCATCTTATAATTGCTTTCAAGTGTTGAGTTGCATTCTTTTTTTACTTGATCTTGTGTTGGCAATTTAAGTTACTCTGACTTATTTAGAGGCTGTTTGGCAGGATCTGAATTTTTAAGGGGTCTAAATTTCTAAGAGGGTCTGAATTTTTAAGATATGAACTGTTAATATGTTGTTTGGTTAGAACCTCCGAATTGCCCTGAATGATAAAAATGACTATTTTACCCTTCTATTTAAAAATAATAATAAATACCAAATACAACTATCAAAATTTTGAGACATCCACATTTACATATAATCATTTTACCAACATTTAAATCGTTCTATATTCTCACAATTTTAAAATACAAATTCAACAAACATGTCAACAATAAAAACACCATGTTACAACAAGAAACAAAAAAAGCTAATTTATATTATTAAAACTATTTCTCAAGTTATACAAATGGAGTTATTCCAACCTGATAAGCCCCGATTTTAGTGGGTTATAGCCAAAAGGGGTATTTTAGTACTTTTGATATTAGTGCTAAGATTTTATGTTAGTGGGGATAGTTTTTGTGGTCACTGTAATTCCTTTGTCTCATCTTAATCCTAGTAATATATATATATATATATATATATATATATATATATATATATATATAGAGAGAGAGAGAGAGAGAGAGAGAGAGAGAGTTAGAAGGCAGAGAATGGTAGCGAAGAATTAAATTTGTAAGAGAACTCTTTTCTTCTGTTCTTCTTTTGGAGATCTTTTGGAGAGACTCTCACCTCTAGAATAGTGAAAAAACTATCTTTATGAATATTATCAAGAATTTCTGTTAGTAGGAGAGTTACCATGTCTAGGGTTTACGATAGATTCAACAAGGGTCTATCAATTGGTATCAGAGCAGTTGATGCTGGGGAAAAAATGATAGCAAATGAACAACAACAACAATCTCTGTGGATTTAACAAGCAAAGGCCCAGGAAGAGCTGAGGATCATCCGAAGATAATGAAGATGCATCGTCAGAACCAGATAAAGAGAGAGGAAGAGACAGAAGTTGAGATAGCAAACATGAAAGAGTATTACTGCTCAGAGGAAGGATGGGAGGTTGAGAAGGCTAAGTGGAGGAAGATTTATTACTCCACTTTGAAAGAGAAAGAGAAAGAGGTCCATGAGGAGGAAGAAGAAGTATCATCTGAAGTTTCTGAGTCGAAATCGGAATCCGAGCCACAGCAGCAGTTTCCACCAGCAATGCTGCCGCCGAAACAACTAACACCGTCGTTGTCTCCACCATCTCTAGGGTATAAGAGCAGAAAAGAGGATGAGATGAAGAATCTCTAGGGTATAAGAGCAGAAAAGAGGATGAGATGAAGAATTTAAGACGAAAAGTTGCTGATTCGAAATCGAAACCAAAGAAGGCACCACAACTACAACCACCTATGTTGTCGCAGTCGCCACCATGCCTTCCACCGTCGTCGCTGCATTCACCATCTCCATCACCTTCACTGTCAATGTCTCCACCACCTCTTCTAGAGTTCAAGAACAGAAATGAGGGAGCAGTTCTAGAAATTGGAGGCTCAAACCAATTCGTTAGAAAGCTTGAAATTCCCTTTATGGATGGCTATAAACCGCCGCCGCCATTGCCATCTCCACCATCGTCGACACCACATCTAGGATTCAAAATAGGAGCGACAAAAAACACTCAAAGTTGGGTGACAAAAAGCAAAAAATGAATAGAAACAACATCGTTGGATGGATAATTGCGGCTGTAAGCTTTGTCAATGGAAAAAAGCGATATATGATCATTCAACGATCTCCCAAGTTGGAAGGAAGACGATGCAGATGACGACTCCGTTAAAACTGGTAACGGTAAAGTTAATTTTAGTTCATGGAAAATATGGGCTTAAGAAAAAGAATAGGGCTGAAATTAAATTATTGGGCCCGCACAATCTGGACCAGACCATGGACTGTGAAATTAAAATAGAAAAAGATATAAGTCCAAGTCCAGAAAAAGGGACGACTAAATACCCTTTTCCCACAGCAACTACGCTGGCTAACGCAAACTTGGATTTCCCTCCTACCCGATGCATCTACCTATCTTTCCTCGACTTCTCTAGTTCCGTTGAACCTACCACCGGTAATGATTTGGAAGTTCCGGAGGTCACAAAAGAAGGTTTACCAGGGCCTCCCCAAATTAATACACCTTTCGACTCTAGTACGCCAATTTCCACTTCACAAAAAGGAAAGGATGACGGAGACTTTGATAAAATCACAAAAAAAAAAAAAAAAAAAAAAAATCAACTCGATTTGCTGCTATTTCTGTTCCAGTACCATCAGAGCACACAAGATGAGGAAACTGTGAAGTTCTCTCTTGAAGATTGTTCAAACCCTAAATTGGATTCATATACTCATCATCAGTCAGGGTTTACGAATTACAATTCTGTTTCACTTAAGAAAGACAAGTTTACAAAAATATGTTTCAACAATGCAAGCTTTGGGGTAGATACAAACCATGTGGCGGATCCCACTATGTACTTGGTCAAAGATCACATAAAAGAAGTCAACTTACTAGTTTTCATTAATGGCAGACCAAAGGAAGAAACCCCTGTAGTCATGACTATGTTATCTATCTTCCCAAAGAAGTTGGGTGTTGTGCATCGTTTTCATTCACCTTGAGGACAACGTGAAAGTTTGGGACGTCGGTATTGATAAGCCCCAATTTTAGTGGGTTATAGCCAAAGGGGTATTTTAGTACTTTTGATATTAGTGCGGGATTTTATGTTAGTGGGGATAGTTTTTGTGGTCACTGTAATTCCTTTGTCTCATCTTAGTCCTAGTAGTATATATATCTAGTTAGAAGGTAGAGAATGGTAGCGAAGAAATAAATTTGTAAGAGAAATCTGTTATTCTTTTGGAGAGACTCTCACCTCTAGAATAGTGAGAAAACTATCTTTATGAATATTATCAAGAATTTCTGTTAGTAGGAGAGTACCATGTCTGGGGTTTACGATAGATTCAACAAGGGTCTATCACAACCACATCTTTACCATTAACACCCGACATCCCATTACTCTCTTCATCACACGCAACCATCATCGTTGCCTCACACAATCGTTATCATACACCGTCACCGAGCACACACACACACAGAGCAGACACTTTTCATTGACCTTCATCATTAATAAATGAAAAAACTAGAATGGGGATACTAATCTAAGATACATGTTAACCTATTTACATTCAATATTATGCCACTGTTGGATTTTTTGGAAACATTTTCCAATTTTCATAATTCATATGTATAACTCATAAAAGAATTCATTTTAATATATTACTCACAGTGATAAACTTATACAATCAAATTGATAAGTTTTTGCCATTTCTTCATTCCAGCAGCTAACAAAAACATAAGGGCAAATTTATCCCAATTGATAGCTACAACCAAATTGACTCAAACTGAAGTAGTCACAGTTTATCCAAACAAAACAAATGAAGAGATCAAAGAAAAGAGTTTTTAGAAGAGAAATGTGGGTATTTCTCAACAAGACCAAAGAAACATTGTAAAATCTTACAATTGATAATGCCAAAGCTTGGTATTCCTCATGGATGACATCTGAAGCATATGTTTATAACAGATTTCAATAAACAGAAAAACTAACATATGACAACCATCAATTTCCGGTCAAGTCAAAGTCAACTGAAGTCGACAAGTCAAACCGGTCGACTCAATTAGCCCGTGGGTACTAGGGTTTACGTTATGTAATTACTAAACAACTCGCTATTCTAATGAGAGATCATAAATCGAAAATTTCATACATCTAGATTTCCTTAACCTAAAACTATGGAAGGTAACGAACCACGATAAAACATTGTTGCATACTCATTGGGAGTGTGTAAGATCCTTAAACATGACGTAATGGGGTTTATGGACCTTGCGTTGCGGAGCCAAACACTCACAAGTGTCACACACGAAACCTCTCTTAATCGTTTTCACTTTATCTCTCTTTATGCGAAATCTCTCCCAAATCTCTCTTTGTATGAGAAATCTCTCTCAAATCTCTCTTTGTATGAGAAATCTCTCCATGAATGTGAAATCTCTCCCAAATCTCTCTTTGTATGAGAAATCTCTCCCAAATCTCTCTTTGTATGATAAATCTCTCCAAGAATGTGAAATCTCTCTTTGTATGTGAAATCTCTCCCAAATCTCTCTTTGTATGAGAAATCTATCCAAGTATGGGAAATCTCTCCCAAATCTCTCTCTATATGAGAAATATCTCCAAGAACAACAAATCTCTCCTAAATCTCTCTTTGTATGGGAAATCTCTCCAAGTATGTGAAATCTCTCCCAAATCTCTCTCCATATGAGAAATCTCTCCAAGGTTGAAAAATCTCTCCCAAAATCTCTCTCAAAACCCCTTTCGATTTATTTTGAACATTTGAGCCATCCCGACCCTTATCCGTGTCAAAAATCGCTTAAAACGATGTTAGAACGGGTAAAATACCCCAAAGGACCCGGAACCTCCCCCTAGGGCCGAAGCCTCTTAGAGGTCGGACCCTCTTGGGTTGGAACCGCAGCGTGCAAGCTGCAGCAGGCGAGCCGCAGCCCCGACCGCAGCCAGTGAGCCGCAGCCACGCCCGCGTCAGAACCCTCGGACCGCAGCTCCTTCTCCTCGGACCGCACCCAGGCGACTAAGCCACTCCGGTTTTGGCTGCTGATGACCGAGACTCCGGTCCTGGACTTCGGATTTCACGTTTTTCACCTGGTTTTTGACTAATTCTCCATTTTAAGTCCGTTTTTAATCATTTTAACGCGGGATTTTCTCCAGAAATCATATTTTAAAAATATAAGACCCTAAATATTCATAATTTGGGCATATTTTTATGGAAATATTTATTTAAGAATAAAATCTTTTAAGTGAGATCTTGAGGTGGAGTGTCAATCTTGTCATAATATTTGACACAAACCACCACCCCATGCCCATTCCTTTGACCAATCCTTGTACTCCTAGTCACTTCAAGACACTACCCCTCTCCTTTCCCAGCAACCCACGTCCAAAGGAGCTGGAGAACACTCTTATCTCTCTTCATTTCCCTCACTTCACACATTTTCCTCATTTTCACCAATAAGATCAAACAACCTTTTCTCTCCAACTTCCTCCCTCAAATTCGAGATTCAAGGCTGATTATCAAGCTTTCTCACACTCTTGGTAAGTATAATTCATCCTCTCTATGATTATTACACTTTCCTTTTTCTCAAATCATTGATTCCTTACACAAACATCATCACATTCTTGTTAGATCTTCGAATCTTCAAGTGATTCTTCAAGTGTTCTTGAGTTGAAAACTTCTCTTCTTCAACACTCATCTACTGAGACCACTCAAGTTGAGTTCATACCCCTGTAATTTCATGTTTTCTCAAGTTTTTAGGGGGGGAATACAAGTTAAAACACCAAGAACATAACTAAAATTTTCTAACAGCTTTCATCAGAAATGTTGGACTCCATTCACAGACTATTTTGGGCAACTTAAACATTTTTGTTTTCAAAACTGTTTTAGGTGCAAGTAGTTCCAGTTCTTAGCTTTAAAATGACTACTTGCACATCTCCATACGATTTTTCTACAATTTATGGTGATTTTTACAAAACTGCCTATCATTTTAAACACCAATCCGGACCAGTCTGTGATTATGGACTTTTTCACCCAAGTTGGAGGTCATTAAAAATCATGATAAAAATTATGAGTAAACTAGACACATTTTGGGAACTCCCAGAATTTACGGATTTAGTACTTCGTATGATTTTTCTATGACTTTTCTAAAACAGCACAGAAAGGTTAAAAATTAGTTAACAGCGTATAACTTTCATAACACTTTGTATTATGTTGAGCAAAGTGTATAACAATAAGTTCTAAATATTGAATGTGTTTCCTTGTTAGTTTATCATCATAAACTGAAACTTAGTCATTCATGATAAGATTATTCATTCATTTAGAACACGTATATTAAGCTATAATAAGCATAGTTTATGGATTCATAACACTAATGCGTTTTCATAAAAGAGTTCTTATACATTACAAACGTTTTGGATAAACTATAATAGGTGTAGTTTATGTATCATTTACTTTTCAAACTTATTTATCAAAGGTTTTTCAGTCTAGTTCACGTAAATCTGTTAACGAATAAATTTGTGAGTCATTCGCTTCGGGTTACTTCCAAAGTAACCAAGTCAAAAAGTCCTGTAAATTGTAACCATAGTCTCTTGTAGGGAGAACGTGATAGTTGTGTATAGATCTATATTGGGTTTGACAAACCCACACCTGAGCTGCTTGCAACAGCTAGACCGGCAGGTCTGTGGTGACAAGTGTCATTTAACGGCGACGCCTAAAGAACGTCGTACGTATTACGAGGCTGTCCAAGTCAAGTATGGTTATGATGGCTCACATGTGGTATTAACAAATCATAAGATTTATGGGTTCTAACTTTAAATTAGCGAGTTATGTCGATTTAGCTCGTTGAAATTACTTTAACTATGGAAAAATACTTGTACGCCTTCATATCAAAAAAGGGTTTTATGTCGATTTAAAATCACCTTTTTATATCAACAATTACAGATATTATTGTATATTTTCAGTCTTGGGATTTAAGACTACACACCATTCATTACGGGAGTTTTCTCAAATCAGAAAGGGTTTTACGCCAATTTGAAACCACTTTTATAACTTTAAGTATGACAAAAATTTGTTCATTTTCGGTCCTGGTATTTAGGACCACATAACTTTCATAAGAAAAATATTGGATTTTTCTTGGTAACATACATCTCCTTACAAAGGTCGATTTTCAAACTCTTATTATCAAAAGCTTATGAACCCACCAACCTTTGTGTTGACACATTTTCAAAACTACTTGTATTCTCAGGAATTCAGTGAAACAGGAAATCAACAGCGTTTTGGGGATGGGACGATAAATCGTCAAACAGTTCATTTTGTATCATAATATAATTGATTTGAATTATGTAAACATATACTTTGGTGTAACTTTTTCAATTATATTTATGATGGTTGTATTTACTTTGAGCACTATTATACTCGTTGTTGTGATACTATACATGAAGTCCTCCACCCCCGGACGTTTCCGCCATCCTTGGTTTGGGGGTGTGACATAACAAAGATCATTCATGTCTTCTCTTAAAAATTTAAATTTGCTCATAATAAAAAAATTAACAAAAAAATAGATTTTTAGGGTACACAACCGACACCCGTGCCTGATAATCGATTTTTAGGGCTCTAATTTGATAACAATTCTAGAATAACCGATTTTTAGGGCAAGGAAGAAAAAATGTTACCTAGAACCATTAAAAAATGATCGGATTTCATAACCCTATTGATGGAGGCGGATGCGCATCGACGAAGGAGCAAGGGTGGAGACCGACGCTGTCAAAGCTTAGCGTCGGAGGTTGTAGCTTGGCGAGGTGACGATGATGGCGGTGGTGCTACTATGCAAGGTCGATGATGGGAGGAAGTAGGAGGCGTTGAAGTTGGTCGGAGGTGGGATGTGACATCCCCAATTTCACGGCCAGAAAATACCGATTTGTTTATGCTTTGTCTTTAAAAATCAGAGTAATTTTTCAAAGAAAACGGTTGCGGAATTTGTTCCCAAAACAAAATATGATAAGAATTTATCAAAGCATTTCTTAAAGAAATGTATTTTCATTATATAAGAAAATCTCGGGATGTCATATTCTGAAACAGACCAAAAGCATAAACAGAACAGATTAGACCTTACAACAATTATTTATAACTACTGGCCTATAATCCATTATCTCTCGTCATGTCAACCAACTTATGCTCTCGTGCCATAACCTGTAATACAAAGAAAACTGAGTGGGTCAGGCTTGGGAGCCTGGTGAGCATATAGGGTTTTCATCCCACAATGTTATATCATATATTTATAAATATAGAACATTCAAACTTGTAAAATTTCACCATATAAAGGCAACTCTTATCCCACCCCATCGATCCTCACAACGACACGATCTAAACTCTCATATCTAAAATTTTCCTCTTTACCTAATCCCTACTCACGGATCTAAAACTAACCTTTTCACCTGATCCATGCTCGGGGATCTAAAACTAATCTCCTCACCTGATCCATACTCACGAATCCAAAACTAACCTCCTGATCTGATCCATACTCCCGGATCTAAAACTGTGCCCAATCCATACTCCCGGATTAGGGACAATTAACTATACCTTAATCCTGATTTGATCCATACTCCCAGATCTATAGTTGTGCCCATTCCCTACTCCCGGACTAGGGACAATTAACTTAGTCTTAATCCATATCTGATCCATACTCCCGGATCTATAACTGTGCCTAATCCATACTCCCGGACTAGGGACAATTAACTTAGTCTTAATCCATACTCCCGGACTAATAGCAAGTTTATCTCTTTACCTGATCCATACTCCCGGATCTAAAACTAACATCTTGGTCTAATCCATACTCACGGATCTAAAACTAGCCTCTTGATCTGATTATCCAACTCATCCTTTTATGACACACCGACTATCTCATCTACCCATGTTCTACCCAACATATTTGTAGATATAAAATACATTTACAGTTTAACTCATTTAAAAACTATATAAAACATCCATTCCACACTCATCTCAAATAAACAACAATATATATACACATAACACATATTTCAAAGATATTTATGTGTTAGAAGAAAGTAACCACACACTCACTTGATCAGAAGATGATCGGACAGCGCTACGACTTGTAAAAATAGTATTCTTCGGTGAAACCGGGAGATCTTCACAAAAATCGGGCTTCTCGCAGGCAGAGCTTCGGCTCAGGAATTTCACTTCTTGGGATCTTCGGGCTTCAGGACTTGCTTCGGGTCTCGGGAATGATACCGACGCTTCGGGGTATTTCTTGCACGCAAAACGAGGTAAAATAGAACTCGACTGCACTTGACATCTATTTATAGGGGCTGAAACCCCGAATTACGCTGGGTGTAACCTGGATAAGGTCGCTGCCCCCCCCCCCCCCCCCCCCCCCCCCTTTGGATAATATCGAAATTTATAATTAAATTTAATATTTTACTTATTTAATAAACTTCAAAAATTCATATCTTCCTCATATGAACTCCGTTTTCGACGTTCTTTATATTCATGCGTAGGTGAGACTACGCTCTACAACTTTCTTTTAGACTCCGTCGGCTAATTTTGAATTTATTTTTATTATTTATTTTTAGTAGGGCGGGTCAAGAAAACTCCGTTATAAATTCATAACTTCTTCATCCGACGTCCGTTTTCATTTGTTTTTTACTGTTGCACTACTATCAATAAGATCTTCGATTCTCGTTTAGATTGTTTTGGCTAAAAACCGTTCGATCTCAAATCGAGTATTCGGGCTGCATACCGCTAAGTCGAAATTTAGAAAAATCATAACTTCCTCATACGAAGTCAGATTTGGACGTTCTTTTTATGCATGCTCACGGTTTAACGAACTCTGCGACTTTTGTTTAGATCGCTAAGGCTAAATATCGCTCTAACGTAAATTGACTTTTTACGTCACGCTGTTTCGTGTCGGTTCTGTCGCGAAACTTCGACATGTCATAACTTCTTCGTTATAACTTGGATTTCGGTGTTCTTTATATGTACGGAATCCTTGTAACATATACTACAACTTAGCTAAGATTATTCCTTCAAAATAATCTTCCATCAAAAGGTCATTTTTCACGCTTATTGTCCTTAAATTGACTAGCCCTAATCTACGGGCGTTACTTGGGAGGAGACCAGGGGTGTGTTTTTGAAGGAAGCGAGCATACGAGGGCAAAAGCGGGAATGGGCATCTCTTATTTTTATTCAGATACTCATTCAAGTCTAAAAGTTTAAGAGACTTTTAAAAGATTAAGAGGCTTTTATTCATAGGTAACCAAACATACTGAATTTGAAAAATTAAGAGGTTGCCTCTTAATTTTACAATTAAGAGGCTACCAAACAACCCCTTAGTCTGTGACACAAAGCTACGTCACATGCACCGACTTACCATATAAGGAATGCTTTAACTACTCTTAAAAATTCAATCTTGTATGCACTTAATAGAATGTTTGTCTAGATACATATGGTTGAGTCTCAAATACTGCATAAAATTAGTCTTGTTATGTCCATAGAAACTATGTCCCCACAAAGTTACATGCCTACCATAGGATAAGAGTTCAATGTACAATCTAACACATATAAAAGACTAAGAAACTTAAATTCCATTCGAACGCCATATCAAATTACGGTTTTGAAAATGATACATTTTTTTTTTTAACTTTTATTAACTCATTTTTTTAAAGATGTACACTTTTTTTTTGCATGATAAACCTTATCCAAATCAACTTTATTTGTTTGTCAAACTCAAACTGTGGGTTAACCCAACAGTAAATATATGTTTTTTTTTTTCTATGAAATAGTATCAACACAATATTTAGTAGAATTTCTAAATTTACTCGATGATAATATAGAATTCAGATAAACACTTCTTGTTCTTGTAAAGTACAATTGGACTCTCATGGTCAAAGGGGATAAAATGAAAATGTGTGAATCTATGTATTAAGTTATAAATCATTAAATGTCTTTAGGTTTTCTTCACATAATTATTTAACTAAATTACAAAACAAAATCAAGTGAAACTAAAGGTGTCAAAATCAGGATTTTTAAGTACGATTGTTTTTTGTTTTACAAGATCATAAAAAAATGACATAATTATGGTGTCTTTATGCACAAGACCAAAATATAAGATATCATTTATTTATTTATTGTCTAATTTTTAGTTTTTCTTCATTAAAATTGTTAGCCCAAAAGATTAGTCGTGAACCACATTCAAAAGATAAGTCCAGAACCACACAACACCTCTAGCTGCTATTACATGTGTCTAACTAAAGCAACATAAGCATAGCAAAGGGCTGATATAGGATGGAATTTTGGAAATTAAGCTATCATATCTTATTCTGTACAAGACTTACCAGATAATGACATAACGTATGCTTTAACCTATTAACCTATGCTTTAAACTAGTAAATTAAAACTATGCTATAAAATCAACTATGCTATAAAACCCGTCTTATTTTGATATATTTTGTACATATTTTAGTTGCCTAGTAATAATTTCTAGAAACTTTCTACAAGATTTTTAGAAACATCATAGAATGCTCATGAAGAGACATCTTCTAGAAACATTCTAGAAGATGTTTCTCAGCTTCTAGTAACATCTTGTTTATGTATATATAGGGCTCTCTTTCTTCCCATCTTATAATTGAGTTCGAGTTCTCAAACACAATAAAGAGCTTTCAAGTGTTGAGTTGCATTCTTATTTTCCTTGATTTTGTGTTGGCAATTCAAGTTACTCTCACTTAGTCGGTGACACAAAGCTATGCCACATGCACCGACTTACCATATAAGGAATGCTTTAACTGCTCTTAAAAGTTCAATCTTGTATGCATTTAATAGAATGTTTGTCTAGATACATATGGTTGAGTCTCGAATACTGCATAAAATTAGTCTTGTTATGCCCATAGAAACTATGTCCCCACAAGGTTACACGCCTACCATAGGATAAGAGTTCAATGTACAATCTAACACATACTTTAAATAATAAATCCCAAATAAATGTTAACGAGACAAAACATTCTATTAACTTCCAAAGTCAAGAGGAATGTTGGAATTGATCCGATCAAAACATTTCATTAACTTCCAAAGGTGAGGAGAATGTCAAAATTGATCCAAAAAACATTTTATTAACCTAGAAAAAACATTCTTCTAACTTGTTGAAAAGAATATGAGCAAAAAAAAAAAGAAAAAACCGGGACTAACCTACTTGATAGGCGATCAACAGTACTCAATTTTTTTTTGAACTACTGAATTTTATAAACCACCAAATTAACAAGAAGTCGGAATAAAAAGAACAAAAAGCAAAGAGTTTTAAATCATTGGGTTTTATAACCACAATGTCTAAGTTACGTTATATTTTCTGTATCTATTCGAAAATCAATCATAAGAATACATGACAATACTATAAAAAAATAAAACTCTTCTTGTTTTTTCCAACCTGAAAAACAACATCATTTATGTACTTCCATAACATCCAAGGTCATCACAATTACTTCTAACTCTCGCCTCTTTCGAGAAGTCGAATCTTGTAGTTTAGTAGTTTTGACCAACTGTAAGCTTTAGTCGATTTCGTCAAGATTTTCACTCCATTATGGTCTTCATGAGTTGATGTAGGGGGAACCAAGGAGGGTGGTTTCAGGGGTAACACTTTTGAGAATCAAATTGACTGACTTTGTAAAATAATTCAAAATTTCAAGCGATAGTAATCAGATAGTGATCCCACAAATGATTTCACAATCTTGAATGTAATTCAACGCAATACTTATATGATTCAACTTGTTTTTCATACCTACAATCGTAGGATCATACTATTCTATTATAAGGATCGAGATTTTAACAATTTTATAGGTACAGTCAATTTGAGAAGACCAGCTGATAAACAAAAAATAAGTTTTTTAAACTTTTCCCAAGTCGTCATCGGATCCTAGTTTTTGATCAAAGGATATCTTGTTTCAAATGAAATGGTTCATTATTCAATGCCCTTGTATTGGATGGATGAATGGTTTCTAAACAAATATAAAATCTTATTACTTACTAGAACTTAAGTACGATCTCCTTCAACAAAAACTTTCCAAACTAAAATAAAATGTTAAAAGTAATAAACATGAATCACAATTTTCTTACAACCATTTCTCTTATTACAACCATATAGAATTCTTTCTTTCAAAACACTCATATAAAAAAACAAAAAAAAGAATTGCCACCTTAAGTTAAGGTCATAAACAGTTAATACAGAAGAAGCCGATAAACTAATTTTCAAGTAGTGCTAACATAGCACCACTAGAAAGAATTAAGTAAACACATCCCAAAATAAATTTAATTCTAGAATAAGGAAAAAAAACACATCTCTAAACTCAAATCCTCATACCTTCTCAAAGAGGCTGTGTATGGCGACCTATGGCCTTCCCACACACCCGCGCATTCTTTGGAATCAGAAATTCATCTCTAATCGACCCTGAATTTGTGTACACACGTAAGTAAAAATGTTCTCCGAGGTATTGTCTTGCCCAAAATTTCGTCCTCACGTTCCACATTCCCACGTATGTTATCAAGTCCAACATAAAGTATCGACCATGATTTTAGGTACACCTGGATTGTACTCCATGCAACTCCGTCTCGAAGGTTGTAACCTGCCCTGCTTGCTTGTGTCCATTCTTTTTTTTTTTTCATAAACAAAATTAGCATATTTCATATTTGACCTAATTCAGAACAAAAAAAAAAAGTCAACGACTTACCCGACAACAAAGAACTGATAGCCATCGATGTGATAACTTAGAACAATATCGAAAGGGTTTTCAAATACAATCTCAAAAAAAGCTCTGTAATAAGCTCTTATAACCAACATGTTTGTATAAATTTCGCCGCCAGTGGGTCTATCAAAGATGCTTCCGATGTGGAAAACACCTTCGATGTTGAAATAATCTGCGAGTTTGAGTCGGTGTCATTAGATGGTTTAAACGAGACACTGTTGATTCCATATCTTTGTTTTCCACCAACTTTTCAGCAGAGCTTTGAAGAACAATGGTGCGGCTGGTGTTTATCATTCTGTAGTGGTACGTGTGACATCCCCAAATACACGGCCAGAAAATACCGATTTGTTTATGCTTTATTTGAAAATCAAAGTATATTTTTAAAGAAATATAATGCGAAATTTGTTCCCAAAAAAAATATGAAAAAGAATTTATCAAAGCATTTCCGTAGAAATGTATTATATTAAAAACTTTGGGATATCATTGTTAATACAGATCAAAAGCATAACCATAAACAATATATGCATTATAATATCTATTTATTCTAGTAGCCTATAATCCCTTGATCTCTCATCAGATCATAACTCGGGTGCTCTCTTTCCACTACCTGTATATGAAAAACTGAGTGGGTCAGGCTTGGGAGCCTCGTGAGCACATAGGGTTTTCAACCCGCAATAAATAAGTTTATTAATTTCATCAACCAACAATAACCCAATTACCCATTCCCGTTATCCTCACTTTACGTCCCTAAAACACTTATCGTAAGGGATCTAGCCTAAGGATTCTCATCGGGATGGACACTATTGCTAAGGGGTTTCCTCATCAATAAATATCCGTAAGGCAACTATGAGGGGGATAGAGTACACCAGTGAACACATCGTTCACAAACACCTACAGGTTGCGGGCCTGCTAGCGTTCCACTTGACTGTCTAGAATAGTCCGTGGTTGTCATCTATACTTTGCTAGATGACTGGATCAACAACAACATCGAGGCCTCTCATCATTTTATTTCATCACACACCAACTATTTCATCTACCCATGTTTTACCCCAACATATTTGAAGATATAAAATACATATACAGTTTAAATCATTTACAACATGTATAATAGTGTTCGTCTAACATAGATAACAAGTATACAGACAATATGCACACCTAGCATGCAATTTACATAAAATACTTCATATCTATGCGTAAGATGAAAATAAATATGAACTCACTTTAGTAGCGGGAGTAGATAGAATCTAAAAACGGTCAACGGCTCGTGATCGTCGTGCTCGGGACGCGGAACGGCTTCAGAAAACGAGAGAGAGAAGGAAGATTTGGTGTAAGAAGTGAATGAGGTCGAACTTGCTATTTATAGGCTGATTTCGGCCCATTCACGTCGTGAGAACTCATTGCTCACGTCGTGAGCCATGGATGAATCACCTCGTAGCTTCGACATATGCGTTCTAGGCTTGAATAGTGTCTGTTTGACTCATCACGTCGTGAGAATTCATTACTCACGTCGTGAGCTTGAGTTATCGTTCCTGTAGACTTCTAGCTTCGAAATGTGACTTTTTGACTCCTCACGTCGTGAGTCCAGTCAATTTAGGGTTCCTGACACGTGTCATGCTCTTAGACAGCTATATCTTCGGAAGGTCATAACTTTTGCATACGAACTCCGTTTTTGACGTTCTTTATATCCACGCGTAGGTGGAGATGTAATCTACAACTTTCATTTAGACTCATAAGGACAAAAAGTAGTTTATCATAAACTAACTTTTTACGTTTCCCAATGTCGTGCCGGTTTTGACGCGAAACTTCGACATGTCATATCTTCTTCGTTATAACTCGGATTTCGGCGTTCTTTATATCTCCGGAATCCTTGTCCCGACCACTACAACTTTCTTCATAGATATTGGACCTATTTATTATTTTATTTTTGACGCTTATTTTTATTTTTAACTTATTATATCTTATAATTAAATATAAGGCACATAAAATCACATAAAATCACATAATATTCAAATAATTCCTATTTATTATTAAAATGTAGGTTATAAGTGTTGACCCTAATACACCATTAAATTAATGCTTATCCTAGAAACACGAGCGTTACAGTACGAGCCTTGGCGGTTGGGCCTGAGTCCGCTAGCGGTGAGGTTGGTTCTAATGGATCGGGCTTGGTTTAAGGACCATTCGACTTGGATTGTAAAATAATTCAAATTTATTCTTAATCCTTATGGATTAAATAATTATCTTCAATTAAACAATTAATAAAATAATTTAAATTTAATCTGAATCCTTAACCCCTAATTTTCGAAAATTAGGGTTAAGTTTATCAGGTTTGATTATTCAAAATTTAATAATTAAGGGAACAAGATAAACCTTAAAGGAACCCCTCATTTTTCAAAAATAGGGTTAAGGAGGCCAAGGTTTCAAGAAACACTAGCAAAGTCGAAAATGTCATAGGCTAGGGTTTATTTTCGATAAACCCTAATTCTTTGATCTATTATTTTATGCACAATCAACAGAAAACTATGACTTTGATACCACTGATGGGTTATCTAGGTTATAAAATTTTACATGTGGCGGAAAAACACTTAGACCCTTAAGTTCACATGCACCCTTGAAAGGATCTATGTTTTCTCTATTGATAGCAAGTAACTATGAATATCAAGAAACCCTAGGAGAGAGGCTATGTGATCAAAATTCATATAAAATTGGGGTTACATACCTTTTGATTATTATTGCAAATAAATAAAGTAGAATCATTCTTTAAAATCTTGAAAATCTAGCACCAAAGGAATGGATGCCTCTAATGGCTTGTACCCAAAACCCTAGTAGCAAGAAGACTTGAGGAGAGAGGAGGCTAGAGCAAAATTTCGGCTTTATGAAGGCAAGAAGGAGTGGATGAAAATAATAAGATCCAGGAAGGGGTTTATATATCCGAATGAAACTTGAGGCCAAAGCTAGGTTTTTAGGATAAGGCCCAGATCAATTAATATAATAATTAAGCTACCTTATTTCCTTATCCTAAGCCTTATGAACGAAAATTTTTGGTTATTCCTAGCCAAATTTCGTTCACCCCCATCCCATGAGGCTCTAGAGTTTTTCTGCTTTAACTTTCAATAAATAACTAAGCAGTCCCTCCACTTTTAATCAATTCAATTAATCCCAAAATTAATTCCAATTAATTTCTAATTAATTCCAAATTAATTATTATTATTTCTTATTAATATTAATCATATAATATATTAATAAAATATTTATTATAATTTATTAATCATATAATATATTAGAAATTCAGCTTCTTCCTCTAAAAATCATTTTATCCAAATACTAGTTTTGAAGGCAACCCAAAAAAGACTTTGCTTCTAATTACAAGAATATACCAATTTAGTTACTGGCTAGACACCTTAATCCAACATTATATACGTGCTGACCAACTGGGTCTTATTTGTTGTTACCCTGTTATGTGTTACTGTGTGTATTGAGACTTCAGGTAGTCTCCAGGGTTGATGATAACCCAGAGGGCGTGCTGTTTGCCCACTGAGACATCAAGTAGTCTCCAGGGTTTTCGATAACCTACAGGGCATGCTGTCTGCCCACTGAGACTCCGGGTAGTCTCCAAGATTGTTGATAACCCATATTTATTATTTCTGATGTGTTGCATGTGATATTTGGGGGAACTCACTAAGCTTTGAGCTTACGATAAATGATTTTAGGTTTCTTATATCAAAAGAGGGGCACGGCTCGATTGCATTGCATTTATGGGAGTTTTGTGCACATGATAACTTTTGAGGATACTTTGATAAATGCTTTGAGTTAAATTGTTTTATCTAAGATGTTCGTAGTTGTAAATTGAATAACCACTTAAATTTTTAATTGAAAATTTTGGGTTGAAATTTGGAGCGTTACACAAACTCTCCCATGATTGAGCATGTAATGGGAACTCGAGCCTCTACCTCTTCCTTTAAGCCTAAATCTTTCACTGCAACTAAATATCTCCTGCCACTTGACTCTTCTTAGATTGAACCCAAAACTTTCTTACATTCTACAAAGATACCTAATTGGAAACAAGCAATGGAGTTATAATTTGATGCCTTAATGTTTAATAGGATTTGGGAACTCGTTCCCAGACCTTCTGAACCTGATATTACGGGTTGTAAGTGGATTTTCAAGATTAAGAAGAAACCTGATGGTGTCGTTAAACGCTACAAAGCACGATTAGTTGCAAACGGATTTAGCCAAGAAAAAGGTGTTGATTATTTTGATGCATTCAGCCTAATTATCAAGCCTACAACAATCTGACTTGTTCTAAGTATTTTTGTCACTCATAGTTGACCTTCTCGTCAAGTGGGCATCAACAACGCCATCCTAAATAGTGATCTATGTGAAACTGTTTACATGGATCAACAACAAGGATTTATTGCTTATGATCTTTCCACACATGTTTGCAAGTTTAACAAGGCTCTTTATGGACTTAAACAAGCTCTAAGAGCTTGGTTTCAAAAGTTACAAAAGTCGTTGATTTAACAGGGATTCAAACCTTGCTTTTCAGATTCATCTTTCTTCATAGAACAACATGGTTCTGATGTTGTTTATGTCCTTATTAATTTTGATGATCTCATCGTTACAAGCTCTAATTTCTCAAACATCGATGAATTTTTCAAATACCTTAATTCTATATTCTCTTTGAAGGATCTAGGTGATCTTACTATTTTTAGGTATTGAAGTGCATCGCTCTTCGTCCTCTCTTTTGCTATCACAACAGAAGTATATTTTATATCTTCTTGAAAGAAGCAAAATGGTGGGAGCTAAACCTATATCCTCTCTAGTAGAACCCGGCTCCAGGTTGTGTGTGGGTGGTGATCCTTTCACTGATCCATACTTATACCGTAGCATTGGTTTTGGTTTATGTTATGTGATCATTACTCTCCCTGAAATTGTGTATATCGTAGCATTGGTGTTGCTTTATGATATGTGACCATTACTCGCCCTGAAATTGCGTATTTTGTCAGCCGGGTTTGTTAATTTATGCATAGCCCTTCTGAGCATCATTGGGCAGCAGTTAAACGCATCTTATGTTACCTTAAGGACACTATCAATGTTGGTTTGATCTTTCATCCATCTAAAGACCAGATTGGTTTGCTTTATTGATGCTAGTTGAGTATCTGATCCTGATGATTGCCTTTCTCAACATGGTTTCTCTATTTACTTTGGAGGAAATTTAGTCGGTTGGTCATCCCAAAAGCAAAATGCCAGCATAACTTATTTAGGTTCAACAACTTGTAAAAGAGATGACAAGTTTCGTGGATGGTCTACCTATCGTTCTTTGCGACAACCTGAATGCAACCTTTTTCACGGCTAATCCGTTCTTTCATCAATGCTCCAAGCACAATAAACTTGATTATCAATTTTTCTGTGAACAAGTTCAATCTAAAGAGTTAGTGGTTCCCTATGTTAAGTCGGTTGATCAAATTGTTGACATTTTACCAAGGTTGTTGGATCCTCTCGTTTCAAGAATTTGAGGCAGTAGTTGTTCTTCTGTAATCTGTCATGAGCTCGCAGGAGGGTATTATTATACTTTTACAATTCTATTTTCAAGATGAATATTTCTTGTCTGTATCTTTTATTGTGACTGATTTCATCAGTGATTGTAACCGGTTAATTTGCAATCACTATCATAGTTTCTATAATTAGCTTTCTTCTCCTTGTATATATATCCCTTGTAAATGAGATGTAAAAAAGACAACTTTTCTCCAACCTTATTAATTTATATTTATAGGGAGGAACCAAAGAAGGTAGTTTCTAGGGTTACACTTTTGAGAGTCAAATTGACTAATAGGATAAAGTAATTCAAAATTTCAAGCCACAGTAGGATCTGATCATTCCACGATCCCACAAATGATTTAATGATCTTGAATGTGATATTTGGATTCAACAGAAAATGTGATCCTTATATGATCTAGCTCATTTTTTTATGTCTATGATCATAAGATTGTATCCTAAGATCAGGATCGAGATTTTGACAATTTTATAGGAACAGTCAATTTGAGAAGACCAACGGATTAGTAAAGAATAAGGTTTTTAAACTTTTTCCAAGTCACCGTATCCTATCCTAGTTTGATCAAAGGATATCTTGTTCTGAATGAAATGGTTCATTATTCCATGCCCTTGTATAAGGGTATTGGATGGATGAATGGTTTCTAAGCAAATATAAAATCTTATTACTTGCTAGAACTTAAGTAGGATCACGTTGAAAAGAAACTTTCCAAACTAAAATAAAATGATAAGGTTATAAACATGAATCACAATTTTCTTGCAACCATTTCTCTTATTACAATAATATAGAATTCTTTCTTTCAACACACTCATATAAAAAAAACAAAAAAGAATTGCGACCTTGAGTTAAGGTCATAAACAGTTATACTAATACAGAAGAAGCCGATAAACTAATTTTTCAAGTAGTGCTAACATAGCACCACAAGAAAGAATTAAATAAACACAACCCAAAATAAATTTAATTCTAGAATAAGGAAAAAAAACACATCTCTAAACTCAAATCCTCATACCTTCTCAAAGAGGCCGTGTATGGCGACCCGTGGCCTTCCCACACACCCGCGCATTCTTTGGAATCGGAAATTCATCTCTAATCGACCCTGAATTTGTGTACACACGTAAGTAAAACTGTTCTCCGAGGTATTGTCTTGCCCAAAATTCCGTCCTCACATTCCACATTCCCACGTTGTCAAGTCCAACATAAAGCGCCGACCATGATTTTGGGTACACCTGGATCGTACTCCGTGCAACACCGTCTCGCAAGTTGTAACCCGCCCTGCTTGCTTGTGTCCATTCTCCTCCATCCATTCTGTTTTTTCATAAACAAAATTAGCATATTTCATATTTGACCTAATTCATAACAAAAAATAAAATAGTCAATGACTTACCCGACAACGAAGAACTGATAGCCATCGATGTGATAACTGAGAACGATATCGGAAGGGTTTTCAAATACAATCTCAACAAAAGCTCTGTAATCAGCTCCCATAACCGACGTGTCTGTATAAAGTCCGCCGCCAGTGGGTCTATCAGAGATGCTTCCGACACGGAAAACACCTCCGATGTTGAAATAATCCGCGAGTTTAAGCGGAGTGTCATCAGATGGTTTAAACGAGACACTGTTGATTCCATATCTTTGTTTTCCACCAACTTGTCCGGCGGAGCTTTGAAGAACAATGGTGCGGCTGGTGTTTATCATACCGTAGTGGTATGAGCCTTGTGGGTTGGGGCGGGGTCCGCTAGCGGTGAGATTGGTTCTGATGGATCGGGCTTGGTTTAAGGACCAGTCGACTTGGATTGTGGGCCCGCCAGGGATTGGGCCGGAGGGTTGTCCGGCGGAGTTGGCGTAGTGGAGGACGCCCGTGGTTGTAAGAATTGGGGTGGTGAAGCGGGAGGAGACGACAATGTAGTAGTCTTGACCGGGTTGATCTGCAGTGATGAGTACGGAATAGGATTGACCACAGTGGACGTCTAGGGAAGAGTAGGTTTGTTGGACTGTGTGTGTTCCTTCTACTTCTACTAATTTCATTTTGTGGTTTTGGATTCGGAAGTTGAGGGAGTTTTGTAGTCCCACATTTGAGATTCGTAATCTGTATGTTTTTCCTGTTTGCCATGATGACAACAACGTTAAAAACTTAAAATCATTAAAGATTAAGGTTTAAATGCTCAATGTTGATTGTTGAATTAACAAGTAGTAGTGATAATTACCTTGTTCGACAGCGAAAGAGGCGCCACCTGGGCCACGTCCGTTGATGAGAATGCCATCGGGGAATGGTATCTTGTGACCTCCGTCTAGAACTGTTTTCAAGGTCTGCAACAATTAAAATAAATTTGTTATGGATAATGTGAAATTAATATGGTATATTGGTAAGTTTTTAGCATCTAAGTATTCATTTAATATATTTACATGAAGAGGTTAACATCCTATTTGGCCAATGAAGTATCTCCTTTGTCGTCGAATAAAAAGTAAATGCATTTTATCATACTAAATTTTAACCAATTATGACATGGTATAGCAAATACAATAAGTTACAAAGTTTAAACATGCGTTAACTAATATTTTATTATATCTAATATTTATTTTTTATTATTTTGGCCCATATTTGAACTTTGTTACGACATTTGTCCAAACAAATTTTACGAATTTGTCTCAAACTTAGTTTGTCTTATAATTTTTTATAACCTTTTTTTTTTCAATTTCTACTTATGTTTTGTTATGTTTAGCGCATTTATTTAAGTATTTTAATAAATATTTTCATTTAAATTTCTACTTATGTTTTTTTTTTTCAAATTTAAACACCACAAAAAAGAAAGGATGTTTGTCATTAATTTTGGAAAACAGAAAACCAATTTAAAAAATTACAAACAACAGTTATAAATTTTAAAAAGATATGCCTTAAACAGATGCGTTGTGTTTTACAAATTTTTTATAAATATTTTTATTTTCCAACTATATTTAAACATGAAAAAACAAAAAGTTATAAAAAGTAACAGAAAATTTTTGGAGCAAATTGTAAATACCCCTAAAATAAATGATTCTTTATTTGTTATAGTAGGTCAAAAATATAATAATAATAACAATAATAATTTATGTTAAATATTGAGTCGGTGGAATGACAAACCAACCTACAAACGTCAAGGCAGAAAAATGACAAAACTATGAAAATGTGTGGGTCTAGGCTGGAGTTTGGCAATCAGCTAAATTTGCACATGGCTCATGTGAGGTTCCACTTACTCGAACCAACATAGTGGCAACTTAATAGTATCAACTTCATATATATTGCTATCGACAATAAACACCCCATGTGAATTATAATACAATGCAAAAGCGACAACTATAACTCACCACTTTCTTACTCCTACCTAAAAAACATTTATTGAGATAAAAGCACTATCCATAAAACATTAAAACACATCACCTTTTTATATGTAATAAATAGCACGTTGAGTTGAGTATAAATAAACAAAAGTTTGTTCGAAATGGAAATAGATGTAGTAATAACTAGTTATAATATTGATGGGATTGCATTTAGTGCAATAATTTTCAGATCTTGCTGTGAACCAACTGTCTAGAAGAAACTTTGGTGGGGATCTAATTGATTTGTTATCTATTTGAGGTAGTGGGACCCAAAATTTGTCTTTTAGGCTACAACAAGGTTGCTATATATCAAAAGTGAAGGGAGTCCAGCTGTATACAAGACTGTAGTAGGCCAGTCTTATTAAACCGAAAATAGTAACCATGGTTACCGACGATCGACCTACTCTTCATATTTCATAACTTCATACCGGTTATTATTTTATTTTATTTTATTTTATATTTATTTACACGTCAATAAATTTTATGTCCACTTAAATTATGTCACATGTTAATAAATTTGCTATTTTCAACGTTTAAATGTTCGATGATTACAAAATATACCAAAAGTGATATGTGGTCCAATTGATAATGATATTTTAACAATTTGGCATAAACTTTTAAAATATTCCGGAAAAAAATCATTTTTTGCAAAATACGTAATATAATCATATATTGTTATGTAGCTTTATGTCAGTAGAAATAATTTATGTAATTTTATAGAACCCCAAACATCGAAAATGATTTTTTTTAAAACCCGAAACGAAGTGAAAAGAAAATTAGTAGAAAATATTTGTATGGAGATTTTTTTAGTAACGCGTGAAATTACCCTTCCCCCAAGTAACAGCGAGTTACGCAGTCTACAGAAGTTGACCAAAGAACCAAACCAAACCATAGTTAATGCAGACCAAACCAAACCAAACCTTAGTTAATGCAAAAACAGGACCATTGCCAATTAATAAATAAAATAAATACGATGGGGGCTAGGGTTTTGACTTTTTATAAGCGAAACAACTTTTCAAATCAAACACTTTTCATAATCGCAAAAAAGATAAGATTTTAATTAAATGAAAAGGATTAGTATTTAGGTATTTACTTACAGTGTGGTTAGCTTTGTACCAATCTCCGATAAGAACTGTATAATCTCCGGCCGGTTCATCAAAAGGAACCGGAATTCTAGGCCGGCTTAAAATCCGGATACCTCCAAAACCGCCGGCAGCTTTGTGAAATGCTAAAGAAGGAAAATAGTAAAAACTTCCAATTTGATCCTTCACTTGAAGGATATATGTGAAGTTTTTACCCGGTGGAATTGGACACGTGGTGCCAAATACCCCATCTTCATAAGAATTCCTTCTTTGTTGAACTCCATTCCTACAAAATCAGTTATTTTGTTTTTCAATAAAATAAAATGGAAAAAGAAACACCTAAAATAATTAAGTACAAAAAAGAGGAAGCATATTGACATATTCTAATGAGAATTTAATTGTAGTATTTTTTTTTTTACCGAATGACGAAAAAGTCACGGAATACGAATTTGTTAGTTTCACGTGCGATTGCAATTGCAAACACGGGAGCACCGAATCTGACCTGTTTCAAGTACTGTTTTGAATTTTTGATGATTTGTGTTTTAAAAGAAAAAAACAAATTAAAGAAAATAGTACAAATGACTATCTTAAAATGTGAGCCAATTTATAATGTTTCCTTTTTGTGGACCCAATATGATTTTATGAGGCTGTGTCGAAAGGATCTAATTGGCAGGCATTATTTGAATTATTTGAAAATTTAATTTTTTTGGTGTACTTGAATTATATAGCAAAAATAACTAGAGATTGACCAAAAATAAACCTTCAAACTTTGTCTGTGGAAAGATAATCATAGAGTAGATTGGATTTTAACTAAATCCATTAAAGAAGGGTCAAAAGTTGGAATACACACGTACACTTATGATAAATCATATGGTTCAATAATAGATTTGAATTAACGTAACACTAATGGTGATAAATATAGCAATCATAATCTACCAAATCTTTGAAAACAATATGCAAAGTTGTTGTATATGGAAACAGATATTTAATAAATATAATATAGGAAATGAATAAAAACAAATTGTGGTATTTTTTATGGTATTGATTAGATTACCACCAGATCATGTCTATTGATAAAAATAATCAAAAAAGTTAGAAATTCTTGAGAATAATTTAACTTTTAAAAACAGAATATTTGCATGTTTTTCTGAACTCGGATTTTGTAAGAGAATGTGCAATGGAGTTTTTTAGCATATTTATTCAAATTATAATCAACACTTTTGAATACTAAATCCTTAATTTTGTAAGAGAATATGCAATGGAGCTTTTTAGCATATTTATTCAAATTCGAATTGCTACAGTTAAAAGCACACTGTTTATGCTCCATAAAATTAAAAAAGGAATTAATTACCATGAGACAAGAAAAGGCTCAGTTAAGCTGTTGAAGACATTGATAATGAGATTGTCATTTGTAACAGAGTGAATATCAGGTCCAGGAAACTGTCCATTGATCAAAATCCCCTGCACTCACACACAACAGAAACACAGTTAGAAAATCAACCGCCATTGATTTGATGATTGATGAGTTCTAGTTTAGATCTAACGACAAACAATTTGAAATCAGGCAAATCTAACTTCGAGATCCGCTTCATAACGCAATGATCGATGAATTAGAACACGAAAAACGTAAGTAAATCGACAATGAGATGATTGATGAACCTGTTGACGGACTCCGAGAGGATAAATATCGCCGTACGTAACATTCCAGTTGAAGAACCTGTACGGATCTTCGGCGCCGGCGATGGCGAGGAGAGCAGCTCCGACGGCAATGCAAAGCGCGAAGCTTCGCGGCATGATTCTGATCGGTGGGAAAGATGGAGGGGAGGAGAGGGAGTAAAGTGTAGGGAGATGGGGAGAGGGTAGGAAAATTTAAAGTGCGGTACAGATAGAGAGAGAGGATGAGTTGTGTCTGCCGACTGATGGAAGGGGTTTTGAGAGGGAAAAATATTAGATTAAAAAAATGATTTCACAAATGCAAATGCATGTGGTCGCTATTGTTTTTCTTTTTTTTTTTCGGTGGAAATTATTGATTGTTTGTTAAGAATATTAAGGAATAGTTTTAAATATATTAATGTGATTATATTTTTTATATTAGATTTTATGTTTTAATTTAATTGATACTGTTTTACTGTTTTGTTAAACTGTAATTCTTAATTTCATTGGATTATGGAATAAGAAAGAGGGTTACCGTAGTTTTTTATAAATTAATTTTTTAAAATGTATTAAAGTTGTCAACTAAATTTTAAAGACAAAATTGCAAAAATGTCCCTGTTGTATGCATTTTTTAGGTTTTTAGTCCAAACCCCAACTTTTTTGGGTTGATGGTCCTTTTGAGCTACTTTGCTTGCAGTTTTGGTCCCTGTCCAAACTAAAAAGACTATTATACCTTTAATGAATTTATTTTTCATTTTTCTTTCACTTTTTAATATTATTATTAAATATAAAAGTGGGTCCATTTATCCTCTCTCTCTCTCTCTCTCTCTCTCTCTCTCTCTCTCTCTCTCTCTCTCTCTCTCTCTCTCTCTCTCCCCTACAAATCATCTGCAGAACCCATCTTCATCTTCCTCACACTTCTTCATCCAAAACTACTCTTGTCAAAAATGAAATCAGAATACCCGTAACTGAAACTTCAGATGAAGAAAAAACCGTACATAAATAAATTTTGGGTTTTCTTTCTCGCTTTACAATATATCAAAAGACCATCCTCTTCATGTTGGAGCTTGAAAGCCGTTGGAACTCACCTCCAGCTCCTTTTATATTTACTAAAATCCATATTTTCCTCCTATTATCTCTGCTAAAATCATAAATTTTAACAACACCTACCTACCGTATTTTTGGTTTGATGTCTCACAAAATAGAGAACATAAATACTGGGTTGATTCTTGGATCTATGCAATCGGATTCCCCCAATCAAAGACTTTAACCCATATGAATAAGGTCTTATAAATCCACTTTGCTGGCCACCAAGGTGGTCTCCGTTTCATTCACTGACATGGGTAACGGTGGTAGTCTTCGCATCAAACTCTTTTCCTGGGTTATCTTCGCATCAAACTCACTTACACATATATACTTGAATCATACGTTTTAGGTGTAACTAGCCAAAATCAAAATCAAATAGCACCCTCCTGGGTTGTCTTTTAGGAAGAATTTCATTTCCAGGGTCAGATTGTGTGTGGGGGTCTGGTGGTGTGAGGAGGTTGTGAATACGATGAATGGGTAAGTGAAGTAGAGGGTTCGATGGTGTGGGTGGATTTAAATCCACAGTGTTCAATCTTCGACAAGGTAAGATGCTTCTCTAGTCAACCAATTTTTAGTTCTCCTGTCACATAGAGAGAGAATCATTGGAAGACTCTAAGCAATCATGGGTTATTAGCAACCATGGGGATTTCCAGCAATCCCAGTGGGCTAACAGCACGCCCCATGGATTAAAAATAGGTTTCAGGGGTTATCAGCAACCCTGGGGATTTCCAGTAATCCCAAAATTAACAGTTTTTCAATTTAATTCACATATAACATAAATCATGAGTTAAGAACAATGTGGTCACAGACATAAATACCACACATGTAACTGTAGTGAGAATACTCGCCTCACGAATATCAGCTAGAGAGACAACAACTCTCACACACAGGGTAGACCGGAGCAACAAGACACCTAACAACAGTAAAGAAATGCCCTCTCAATATACACCCTTAAACCCTAGTTTGACCCAAAAGTCAAGCATTGTCAAAAGTCAACCAGGGTTAACCTCAGTCAATTATCACTTTATGACCACCCATAGGTCACATCGTGATGGGACCAGGAGAAAACTCCTCCTCACAACGTGACATAGCATCTGTCACATTGTGAGATCTGTTATGGAAAGTTTTTAGCATTAAGCTCTTAATCCCTTAAGCTAATACTTCAGACCTTTTAGAAGGTCTTCCCCAACCCAAAGGACCATAAAAATTGAAGCTTTTCAGTCATGCATGTCCAATACATGACTTCAACACTAACTATGTCAATAAGGAAAAAATGAACCAAAACTTATGCTTGGAGTCTAAAACCACCACCAAACCTCATATCCGAAACCTATACTAAATAAGAGGCATCAATGATCCATAAAGTTTCTAACTTTATGGATCCCATGCATGCTATCCAACCCAACTATGAAGATAAGTGAATAAAACTTAGATCTAGCATGCTTAATATAGAAATGTAAGAGTTTTAGGACTTACAAAGTTCTAGAAGAAATGAAAGGCGGGTGGAAGCAACTTGCTTTCCAAAAAGATGCACCCAAGGAGTCTTCTTCTTCTTCAAGGAGCCAAAAATCACCAAATGAGGTCTTCAAGGTCACAAAGGAGGCTAACTTTGATTTGGGAAGGAGGAAGGTGATGGATGTTGAGGGTGTGCAAACCTTAGCCCCTCACTTCCTTTAAATAGGGCACAAATCACGGGATTAGGGTAAACCCGTCCTCACGTTGTAACCACCTCTGAATCATGTCGTGACCCACAAATATGGACACGCGTTTCAAGTCAATGGTCACGTTGTGAGGCCCCATTCCTCTCCTTGTGACCAACTAATAATTGGGTTTTTACATTCTTTAATTGAATCAAAACATTAAAAGATCGAATACATTTATTGGATGTTATAGTGCTTATGTTAATCGTCAGTCCTAAAATTCCCAAAAATTGATTTGTTTCTTCTTGATGCCATTGATTTGAGATATCATGTAACGCCTCAATTTTCAAGACAATTTTTTTCATTTTTAATTCTCTAAATATTACTCATAAATTTAAGTCATCACATAAATTGTAAGTTATTATCAAAACAATATCAAAGTATCCCAAAATCCTTAAATCCTCATAAGTCGGAGAATGTGTACAGTCACGCCTCCGCCTTCTCGGAATCTATAGAAGTACCTGAAACACATTTAAATCAACAGTTGTAAGCACGAAGCTTAGTGAGTTCCCTAAATACCACATACAACACAACGCAAATAGACAGTTATGGGTTATCAGCAACCCTGGGGACTATCAGCAGTCCCAGTGGCTAACAACACACCATGTGGGTTATCAACAACCCTGGAGTCTTTTAGCAGTCTAAATCACACATAATCAGCATAATACAATAATAACAGCTAGACCCAGCTGGTCATCACAGATACAACTATTCTACCACACAGGCACACACAAACATGCAAGAGTCACAAAGATAGCTAGCATCCTACATACATAATTTAGTGAGCCGACATTAGTGCCTTAGACTCACGAACACCGGGAGAAGACTCACCTCAACCGCTACGCAAGTAATCCTACACAAAATTTGTTGCTGCGAAATGGCTCCAGAACTATGCCAAACAACCCAACACCATAATCAATAACTAAAAAAGACTAAGCCCTAACACTAGGCCCAAAGATGGACCCAACTAACCAGGACCACTAATGACCCAAACCCATTAGGCCCACCAAGACCCAAGCCCTTTGGGCCCACTAAGGCCCATAAATTGGTCCAATCCTTAATGTAAGTCCTCAGTTTATCAAAGGCCCAAATGGCACCAACCCAGACAAAACCCAAGGCCCAAAGTCCAAACGACGAACAAGTCTGAAAGCCCACTGACCATCATTACGTTGGGTGTAATCCTGGTACACCCTGCGTACCAGGTTGCTCGGCTAAAAACAGGGAGTTGCATGCGTACGCTCAACGTACCCATTTTTATGCTCGACGTATGTGCCAAAAAATGTCCATTAAGCACTTAATGCTTAAGACCAGAAGCCCACAACACAGGTCCAACTCTTAATGAACGTCTAGAACCATAATGTCACGGACTTAGTGACTTTGCATGCCCCAAGAGCACCCAATCTCAAGAAATGACACTCTACTTCCACTAAATGAACATTAACTCATGCATCAAAGGATTATACTCATCAATATCCAAACTTTAAGACTCCATAACCCCAACAAGTACCAAATACGAAGCTCAAAGTTTCTAAAGTAACTTCTACTCACAATAACCACCACAAAGGGACCAAAACCATAACCAAAAACCACCTACCTAGATCTACATGAAAAAGTTGCCAAGTTTGAGACTTTATACCTCCATCAGCTTGTAAAGTTGATGAAGGTTCTGGATCTAGAAGCTTTACTCCAACCATAGCTTGATCACCAAAATCCTTCTTCTTCAAGGGCCAAACATAGCAAGTCATAACCCAACTAGATCCACATGAAAAAGCCACCAAGATTCAAACTTTATACTTTCTGAAGCTAGATGAATGTGATTAGGGCTTGGATCCATAAGCTCCAAGCCAAGCAATGATTCCTCAAGAAACTCCTTCTTCCACAATAAGCACCAAAAACCCACTAAATCACCAAAAAACCTCATGAATAACTCAAATGGAGGCTAAAGGTCGATTTCTAGGGTTTAGAGGGATGGGGGCTGAAGATATTAGGGTTAGGTTATGAGATAAGGATCTTAAATAGGGTCCAAGACCCTAAAATAGGGTTTGGGTCTGATTGGAGTACGCCCAACGTACATATGGTACACCCAACACACTCCAAAGAGTACTCGTGATCTTCCTGGTTAGTACGCCCAACGTACGCCAAGGTACGCCCCACGTACTCCTCTTTGCACTAGTACGCCCCGCGTAACCTTTATGTACGCCCGCGTACCCGGTTGAACCCTAAAACCATGAAACTTCTGGAAGTCATAACATATTCATTATAAATCCATTTTCAACAATCGTTATATCCACGAAAAGGTAATGAGAAGCCCTACACTTCTATCAACTTTGTCTCTCCTTAATCCTACTCGAACTCAGATCCAAAATTCATGAAAGGCCCAAACCAACGCCTTTAACAATACCTTTGGGCTCTAAAGCACAAACCGAACTCTTAGGTCCCCTTGAGACCTAAAGACTAGATCTTGGTTATTTAGACCATCTTAATGGATAACGTTGGAAACTTTATCCATTACGGAGCCATTAGGAACCAGATCTGAGCTTTGAGTGAAAGGTCTTAATGAAATAAGCTCTTAATGTGAGTATTAGAACATGAGACAGTACACCATGCGTAATTCAGGCTACAACCCGTATAGCCTAATTGAGGCCTGTGTTCTGGCTTGAAGCTCTACGCCCAACATAGAGCTAGAGTCTACAGCGAGTAGGTCAACAAAGGGTTGACCATTGACTTTTTGACTAGTTGACTCTTGGTCAACTGTGAGGGGTTAAATACTTGGAAGGGGAAAAATGTTCTTTTGCCCAAATAAGGGTTAGCCTTGTTATTTTGTGACCTGTTAAGTTAGAAAATTACCTTAATTGTTAATTTAGTTTCTTTTGGTTATGTATAGAGTGAGGAGCTTTTGATAGCAGCAGCTCGAGTGTGTGTTTTACCCGACTATCGTCTGAGGCGAGTCTTCTCACTATACTTGTGAGTTGAAGGCACCAATGTCAGCCCACTAGATTGTATTATGTAGAATGCTAGCTGTCTTTGTACTCTTTCATGTATGATTGGGTTAAAAGAAACCCCAAGGCTGGGAGCATTATTGTATGTTGGGTTGGAATATACCTCAGGACTAGGCCTAATGATATGTATGATATGTGGTATTTTAGGAAACTCACTAAGCTTTGTGATTACGGTTTATGTTTAAAATGTTTTTAGGTACTTCTGGTTTCAAAAGGAAGGGTCTAGCTTGATCGCACTGTATTCCCTGGAGATTTATTCCGCACTGAATATTTGCGAATTGCTCTGATGTTTTGAGAACACTATTATTCTGATCGTCTATGAGATAATGAATGAATGGTTTTGAATTATTTAAAAATGAAAATTTTACTCGGTATTTTGGGTCTTTACATCACTTGAGGTTTTCTATATTAAATATGAAAATTTTTTGTTGAAAAATTGGGTTGTTACATGCACACACAAATCGATGGTTGGAGGAAGCAGTAGAATATCTGAAGGGAAAACATCAAGATTTGGATCTGGATTTGTAACTGTATTCCGATCTGGTAATTTCCCATTTCTTTAGTAAGAAGCAATGGTGCTAGGTTCTATTCGAAGGTGTTGAAAACCACAAACCACCATGTTGAGTCTTGTAGTAAGTGTGGACTGAGATAACAGAGAGAAAAAAAAACAAATTTTAGGCTTTGAGGTACTCACTCTTGACTCGATCAGCATATGTTTGGTTATGTGTGTTTTTCTAGATTTATAAAGTAGAAAATTCTCTTTGTGTATATGTCTGTGTAGGAGAGTGAGATGGGAATAGTTGGAAATGGTGAATGGGGGTTTGGAAATGGCCACCATTGTTGAAGCTTGAAAATGCAATATATATATATATATATATATATATATATATATATATATATATATATATATATATATATATATATATATATATAGAATAAAAAGAGATTTTGGGCTAGTTCTTGAATTGAATAATAAGAGAGAGAGAGAGAGAGAGAGAGAGAGAGAGAGAGAGAGAACCTATGGCCTATGGAGCTGAGGTCGCCGTTTTTTTATTTTTCCTTTTTATTTAATTAATAAAGTATTAAAAATGAAGAAAATAAATATAGATGACAAAATTGTCTTTTCAAATTTTTAGAACCAAAACCATAGGAAATTTCTGATTTTGGACCTTCCATGCAAGTTGAAAACTTTTTGGACCCTATCCATAGTTTTTTATAAACCACATGGACCAATTTTGTAGTTTTGTCCTACAAAAATGACCTACATTGCTAAATATGATTATAACTCCTCAAACACTATTTTAAGGACATTTAATGGTTAAGATACATTCTAAACTTAATTATTTATGTAATAGAATTCTATATTATCATTAACATCATGAAATCATAAAAACTCCATTTTAATGCTTTAAAACTAAAAGAACACTAGTTTGGATTTTTACATTTGATTTTGATACTAGCTAACTTATAGTCATACTAATACCATTTTAACATCCTTCATTATTGATTAATCATATCAATATTTAGTCAAAATATAGTTCAAAATTATTAACCATATGGGGATTTAGTCAAAATATAGTTAAAAATTGATTAATCATATGAAGATTTAGTTAAAATATAGATCAAAATCTACTTTATAGCTTATTAAACATTAATTTGTTTCATTTAAAGAACCAGTAGTCCATATTGAGTTAACAACTTAAACAAATGATTCCAACTGAAGATTAATTGCTAATTTTTTGGTTGAAGAAAGCGACACATCTGGTAAATGTTGCGGAATTTGGTTAAAGAAACCAGTAGTCCCCATTTTCACGACCAGAAAAGACCGATTTTGTTTATGCTTTATAAGAATCAAAGTACTTCTTTTCATAAAATTGTTGCGGAATTTGTTCCCCGAAAAATACGATAAATACGTTATCAAAACATTTTCGAAGAAACGTATTTTATTCATTTTAAAACGTTTGGGATGTCATCGTCAATACAGGAACATAAGTATAAACGGAGCTTATATTTATTTACACTAGTGATCTACATCTCTTTAATCTCTCAGTGTAATGTCACTTCATATCGACACCTGTGATATAAATAAACTGAGTGGGTTAGGTTGGGAAACCTGGTGAGTACATAGGGTTTTCAACACACAATAATATAATTATTATGTTTAATCATCAAACAGTTAACCTAATTACCCATCCCCATTATTTTCTTTATTCTTAAGGATCTACCCTAAGAATCAGTTATTTCTTGTTCATTCATTCCTAAGGAGTATCCTAAGGAATAGGCATGAATTTCATTGTTGTAAATGACACATCTGTCAAGCACAACTGCTAGTTCTGTCACTTAGGCGCAACTGCCAAAATTGTGACATTCTCTATGGGGCGCATCTGCTAGAATAGTCCTTTAGGCGCATCTGCCGGAGTTATGAGGTTCTCTATTAGGTGCTTCTGCCGGTAGAGTCCTTTAGGCGCATCTGCCAGGGTTTTATTGACAGTATCGTTTTCGAGAGTCCACTCGCAATACATATCAATGGGTTTTTAGAGTACACCAGTGAACACATCGTTCACAACACCTACAGGTTGCGAGCCTGCTAGTGTTCCACTGGAGTGTCTAGAATAGTCCGTAGTTGTCATCAATACTCTGCTGAATGACGGGGCCATCATTTGGGAAAAGGCTTCTCACATTGTCCACCTCTCACCCTCACCTCACGGTCTATTTCACCTCTCAACTCATCATCCAACTCATATTTCATCTATTACATCTACCCATGTCTTACCCCAACATTTTCGTAGATATAAAATACATATACAATTTAAATCATTTAAAACATGTATATAATCGTTCATCCAGCATAGACAACAAATACTCAGGTAATATGCACACATAGCACGTAATTTATATAAAATACTTCATATCTATGTGCAAGATGAAAGTAACTATGCACTCACTTGATTAGGTGGTGATTCCGAACTCAGACAACACTTCGTCATCTCAAAACAATTTTCCTCGACAAAACCTAGTATCAATACCACTAGAGTTTAGTTTTTAACGTTAACCGCAACTAATTAATAGTCTAGCTATTATTACTATTATATATGCGTTAAATAACACTTAATATAACTCATAATAATAGCCCAAATAATTATTTTAAGGTCTTAATAATTTTACTATAATTAAATAAAAGCTATATTAAATA
Organism: Lactuca sativa; assembly: GCF_002870075.4. Classification (NCBI taxonomy): domain Eukaryota; kingdom Viridiplantae; phylum Streptophyta; class Magnoliopsida; order Asterales; family Asteraceae; genus Lactuca; species Lactuca sativa. The sequence continues at coordinate 52,780,395 of NC_056631.2, forward strand.
TAGTATAGGCGTAGCTCACCTACGTCGGGTTTTTATTAAAAATCGGGCTTCGCTGGAGCAGCGTTTCCGAGCCGAAAGCTTCACTTCTCGGAGCCTTCGGGCGCTCCGGGGCTTTCTTCTCGTGCTAGGGAGGTTCCCTAGACTTGGGAGGGGTTTAGGGAGGCTAGAGAGAAGTCAGAGAGAGAAAGATATGCTTATGGTGTGAAGAAATAATTAAGGGTTCAACCTTTATTTATAGGGATTTTATAGTAAAGTAGCCGCTAAGTTTCGTCCGTATCTTCCGCGTACGAGCTCCATTTTCTAAGTTTTTTATATCCACGCGTTGGTATTTACGAGGACTACAACTTTCATTTAGACCTCGTCGGCTAATTCTCCTTCTATCTAAGATTTACAAAAACTGTATCGTATTTATCGCGCTCGCAGAGTAGCGACTAAGCTTCGTCCATATCTTTCGCATACGAGCTTCGTTTCCGACTTTATTTATATCCACGCGTTGGTATTTACGAGTACTACAACTTTCATTTAGACCCCGTTGGCTAATTCTCATTCTATCTCAGATTCATAAAACTGTATCGAATTTGTCGCGCTCGAAAAGTAGAGACTAAGCTTCGTCCATAACTTTCGCATACGAGCTCCATTTTTTACTGTCTTTTTATTTTTTAACTCCTATTAACGATATCTTCATTTCTCGTTTGGATTATTTTGGCTGAAAATCGACCTATCTAAAATTTGAATTTTCGGGCTGTGCACTGTTATGCTAAATCTTAGAAAAATCATAACTTCCTCATACGAAGTCAGATTTGGATGTTCTTTTTATGTACACTCGCGGTTTAACATATACTACGACTTTCGTTTAGATCGTTAAGGCTAAATCTCGCTCTATCGTAAATTCACTATTTACGCCTCCCGGTATCGTGTCGGTTCCGTCGCGAAACTTCGACGGGTCATAACTTCTTCGTATAACTCGGATTTTGACGCTCTTTATATGTACGGAAACCTTGTAACATATACTACAACTTGGTTGAGATTATTTATTTTTAATAATCTTTTGTCAAAAAGTTGTTTTCGACCCCTATTGTCTCTAAATTGACTAGCCCGGATCTACGGGCGTTACACTTCAACCCTTGGTTGTTTGTACCAAATACTAACGTTTTGCCCAAACGTTCTTCCTTTCGGTCATTTTTATATAAAGCTTCCTCTTGATATTTCTTTATACTTTTCATAGTTGTCGAGACAACTTCAATTCTCAACGCTCTTGGCCTTTTCTTTTCAAGGTTTACCTTCCAACCAAGAGCATCAGCAACAACATTTGCTTTACCAGGGTGGTAAAGTATCTCACAGTCGTAGTCCTTGAGTAACTATAGCCAGCGTTGTAGCCTCATGTTCAATTCCTTCTGATTAAAGAGATATTGGAGACTCTTATGATCAGTGAAAAGTTTGCATTTAGTACCATAAAGATAATGCCTCCGTATCTTTAAGGCAAATACTACCACTGCCAACTCCAGATCATGAGTGGGGTAGTTATTTTCATGCTCCTTCAATTGCCTCGATGCATACGCGATCACTTTATCCCTTTGGGTCAGAGCACAACCTAACCCAACTCCAGATGCATCGCTATAAACTGCGAAGTCATTAACTCCTTCGGGAAATGAAAGAATCGGTGCTTGACACAATCTCTTCTTCAACTTCTCAAAGGCTTCCTTATGCTTCTCATTCCAAGCATAAGTAGCTCCTTTGTGGGTCAAAGCAGTTAATGGAGTAGCAATCGAAGAAAAGCCTTGGATAAACCTTCGGTAATATCCAGCTAATCCTAAAAAGCTTCGAATCTCCGTAGGGCTTTTTGGTTGTTCCCACTTCATCACAGCTTCAATCTTTGTTGGGTCAACCATTATTCCTTCTTGGTTAACCACATGACCTAAAAATTGGACTTCTTGAATCCAAAATTCACATTTGGAGAACTTTGCATACAGCTTCTCCTTTTTCAGGACTTCTAGCACTTCACGCAGATGTTTTTCATGCTCTTGCTTGCTTTTCGAATAAATCAAGATATCGTCTATGAATACTATCACGGATTTATCTAGGAATGGTTTACAAACCCTATTCATCAAATCCATAAAAACTGCTGGGGCATTGGTTAGTCCAAACGACATAACCAAAAATTCATAGTGTCCATATCTATTTATAAACGCTGTCTTTTCGATATCCTGCTCTCTCACCTTTAGTTGATGGTATCCCGACCTAAGATCGATCTTCGATAAATAGCTCGAACCCTGTAACTGGTCGAACAGGTCATCGATCCTCGACAACGGGTACTTGTTCTTTATCGTCGCTTTGTTCAGCTCTCTGTAATCGATGCACATTCTCATGCTCCCGTATTTCTTCTTTACAAATAACACAGGGGTTCCCCAGGGTGATGAACTAGGTCGAATGAAACCTTTGTCCAATAACTCCTGAAGTTGTGTCATAAGTTCTTTCATCTCTGTTGGTGCTAATCGATATGGTGCTTTTGCTATCAGCGTCGTTCCTGGTAACAAGTCGATACGAAATTCTACTTGTCGATCAGGGGGCAATCCGGGAATATCTTCGGGAAAGACTTTCGGATAATCACACACCACTGGAATATTTTGCATCTCCTTCTTTTCCTTCTTAGCATCGATCACAAATGCTATATATGATGTACATCCCTTGGCCAAACACTTTCTGACTTTCATTAGGGAAATGATTCCAGAATTTACTCTGCGTTTGTCTCCATACACCATAAACGACTCTTTCCCTGGCGGGTTTACTTTTACTATCTTCTTCCTACACAATATTTCGGCATCATTGGCACTAAGCCAATCCATTCCTAAAACTATGTCGAATCCATTTAACTCGATAGGCAATAATTCCTCATGGAACTTATTCCCATCCAAGTCAATGAGGATTTTTTCATACGATGGCTAACAAGTGCAAACTTGCCACTAGCAATCTTGACTAATAAAGCATTAACTAGCCTATCTATAGGCAAAGCTAGTTTTCTACCAAATTCATGCGATATAAAGGAGTAATTGGCTCCAGAATCAAACAAAATTTGGGCAGGCAATTCGTTTACGAGAAAGGTACCTGAAGTGACATCGACTTCTTCTTTTGCAACTTCAAGTGTCATCTGAAAGGCTCTCGCCTTTGGCTTTGGTGGTAGATTGGGCTTTGCTGCATCCTTCCTCTTTGGACAGTCTTTAAAAACATGTCCTACTTCATGGCACTCAAAACATACCCTCTTGTCGGATGGACACACGTTGGCATAATGCCTAATCTTTCCACATTTGAAGCAAGTCACCTCCTCACTACATTTCCCATAGTGCTTTTTTCTTTCACTTGTCACACCATTTCACTTCACCTCCTCCTCTTCCAAACTTCTTGGACTTAGAAAATTTGCTTTTCTTGTTGGAACCTGAAGTTCCTTCAAATTTTCTCTTTTCACCAACTTCTGCCCTCTCGAGACCCTTTTCTCTGATCTGAACCTCAACATTCTTAGCAGCCCAGATGGCGACTTTCAAAGTGGTTGCTTGCTTAACCATCGGACCAAAGTCCGCTGGTAATCCGAGGGCTAACTTGTTGACCTTAGAGAGTTCAGTTGGACTAGGTAAGGAGCAAGCTTCATCTTTTCTGTAAAACTAGCAACATATTCAGTAACTCTCATCTTTCCCTTCTTTACATTTTGGAACTCATTATTAATTTCCAGAAGATCCTGCTTAGAGCAGTACTGCAATTTCAGTTGTACCACAAAATCTTCCTAAGACATCTTACTAGCTTCTTCGTTGGGCATCGAATCAGCTAGTAACTTCCACCAGCTCAACACACCATACTTTAACAGAGGAGTTGCAAGTGCGGTCATTTGTTTTTTGCTGCACTCACAACTTTCAAACATTGTCTCCATTTCGTAGATCCAATTCATGACTTCCGCCGGTGTCGGACTTCCAAATAGACACGACGGTTGAGATGCCATGAAATCTTTGTATTTGCATCCGCGTCCATCAAATCCTCCATCCTGGTTGTTTTGTCTAACTATCAATGGGTTGGCTTGACCAAGAGTCCCACTGTAGTTCCCTCCTACTGATTGCCCTTCATTCGATATGGGCTGTTCAACAGGTATCGTAGTCTCTTCCCTATGTTGTTGTAGTAATCGCCTTGTCTCCTCCATTTGGCGATCTAACATCATCTGCATCATTGCTTGTACCCCAACCATCGTCATTGGCTCAGGTGCAGCTCCTACAACAGGTACTTGCTCAACTACTTGAGGTTGAGGCTGTTGATCCCCGTTTCCGTTTGCATTTGCAACTCCACTACGAGTTCTTGCCATTACACTCTATATATCGAATAAGGTGAATTTAGATCTTTATCCTTGTTAGACATTTTAATTCCCTTATCACTCCGAAAATTTTACATGTTAGTTCTAATCTCGTAATCATACGCTTAGAATCCTACACACATAAGGTTTCCAGATCCGGTCTGCAACAGACCATAGATCCGAACAAATAATGGCACACATGGCAAACACATAGCATTTAGCACATAAGGGAATTTTAGGCATCTTTCCTAAAATAAACTAGTGCTCGTGTCTAAAATATGGTAGACACACATCTCACAATCATCACTTAGCAATCTAAGTTTAAGTCTACAAATCCTACAATTTCTTAGTTCGCTTAAACTAATGCTCTCATACCAACTGTGACATCCCCTAATTTCTCGGCCAGAAAAGACCGATTTAATTTATGCTTTTTAAAATAAAATCAGAGAAATCCTTTTAAAAGATGTTGCGGAATTAGTCCCCAAAACAAAACATGATAAAAGTTTAGCAAAACCTTTCTTTAAGAAATGTATAGTTTCATTTCATATCAAAACCTCGGGATGTCATGTTCCGATACAGATCAAAAGTATAAACAAGACATTATAAGCCTTTCAACAATTATTTACAACTACTGGCCTATAATCAAAAAATTTCTCATCGTCCTCCGATTATGCTCGAGGTCCACTACCTGTAACATAAAAAGCTGAGTGGGTTAGGCTTGGGCGCCTGGTGAGCATATAGGGTTTTCAACCCACAATAATAATAAACTTATTAAGTTCACCAATCAACAATAACCCTGATTACCCGTTCCCGTCATCCTCACTTTACGTCCCTAAACACTTATCACAAGGGACCTAGCCTAAAGAATATCATCGGGATGGACACTACTGCTAAGGGGTTTCCTCAGCCATACATGTCCTAAAGGCAACCATGAGGGGGATGGAGTACAACGAATGAACATTCTTAGTTCATTACACCTACAGGTTGCGGGTCTGCTAGTGTTCCACTGGACTGTCTAGAAAGTCTGTGGTCGTCATCTAAACTCCGCTAGATGACTGGATCTCAAATCACATCGAGGCCTCTCATCACTTTTATTTTATCACACATCACTATCTACCCATGTTTTACCCAACATATTTGTAGATAAAAATACATATACAGTTTAAAACTTGTATAAAACATCAATTCAACAGTCACCTCAATTAAACAATTAATATAATTACACGTAGCATGTATTTCATATAAAATACTTCATATCTAGGTGTAAGATGAAGGTGACTATACACTCACTTGATTTGATGATAATCGGGCCGCAATTCGTTGCTTAAAACGATCGTTTCTAATAAAACCGGAAGTTTTATTGAGAAACCGGGCTCTGCAAAGGTCGGGCTTCAAAACCGAAAAGATAAATTTTCCGGGCTTCTCAGGCACTTCGTGGAGTATTCCGGGGCTTATAATCGATATCGGGGCTTTGGGGGATATTAAGATGAAATAAATATGAGAAAAGGGGTGAAAATGGACAATTTCTTAAAATTATCCGAGGAGGCTCGCAGCCTTCTATTTATAAGGGAGGCTTCTGATTGGACGGCTGAGAAGCTCCCAGGTGGCAGCAGATCTGAAGAGGGCAGGTGGCTTCGCACGTGGGCTGCGCATGCAAGGGGCTCGTTGTCGCCTCCTGATTGGACTGCGGTCTTGTCCGAGGCTTCGGACGTGGCTCCTCCTGCGAGACTCGGACACGTGATAAGGGACACACGTCGGACGTCTAGTCTACCACTTCGATAGCTCAACAGCTCGAATGAATCAACAGTATTTTTGGACACGTGGCGCGTTTTGAGCGAGGGTGACGTGGCAAAAACGTGACTATGCGAATTTTCTCGGTTTTTGTGCAAAAAATTATAAAATTCATAACTTTCGCATACGAGCTCCGTTTTTTACGTTCTTTAGATGCACGCATAGGTAAAATTACGCTCTACAACTTCCGTTTAGACTTTGTCGGCTAATTTTGACTTTAATTTTTATATTATTATTTTTAAAAGACCGGGACAGGAAATCTGTTAAAAATTCATAACTTCTTCATCCGATGTCCGTTTTCGTCGACTTTTTACCGTTATGCTACTAATGACGAGACCTTCGATTCTCATTTAGGTCGTGTCGGCTAAAAATCACTCGATCTAAATTTCGAGTTTTTAGCTGTCTACTGCTAAGCTGAAACTTCGAAAAATCATAACTTCCTCATACGAAGTCAGATTTGGGCGTTATTTTTATACATACTCTCGGTTTAACGAGAACTACGACTTTTGTTTAGATCACTAAGGCTAAAAAGTAGTTTATCAAAAACTCACTTTTTTACGACATTCAGCACCGTGCCGGTTTTGTCGCGAAACTTCGACAGGTCATAACTTCTTCATTATAACTCGGATTTTGGTATTCTTTATAGCCCCGAAATCCTTGTTTCGACCACTACAACTTTATGTAAAGATATCGGGCTTACCTCACACTTTAATTTTGACGCTTATTTTTATTCTTAATTAATTAAACCCTAATAATTAAGCATAAAACACATAATTCACATAATATTCACATAATTCCTTTTCATTTCTTCAAAATGAGTTACAAAGGTAAACCTAGACTATAATGTCAATATTAATGCCTATCCTAGAAACACGGTCATTACAGTTTTGTAGTTTCATTTACGGGTAATATTTCTTTGGGGATTTGACTATTTTGATCATGTTAGTCTTAAAATAGTCACCATCTGGTCACTAAATTGCTAATCATACTAATTAAGTCTCTAAACTTCCTTGTCACTATTTAGCCACCTAAACAGGTTGAATCGTTTTCCCAGTTGTCACTAGATATGTGGCTGTGATGTGGTGTCTACTTGTTTTATATCGGGAGATTAGATGAAATTTCCCATTAAAGATTTGGTTTTGTTACCATTTGGTCACCGATCATGTAATCATGATTTACCCCAATTGAAGAAATTACTTAAACATTCTAACCATCTACTGTTTTATCTCTCCTCTCTTACACAACTTGTAGACCATATTTGTGACACCTGTTTTTCATAGTAGGTATTATTACAAGGGATGTAGCCTATTAATGGACATACGAGACGCTACACAACATATTACCAACGAGAAGGGTGTTGGTAAGGAAAAATACTCTAAGTATGGGATGGTAATGTATTTTGGGTACACAACAAGTTAAAGTAGAGACACACGACACAATTTATAAGTACGCTGCTATAACTTAAAATGCTAACGAACAACGTGATGAGTTTTTCAGGAGGTCACAACGCGCTGAAGTGTCATGGTATTGGACACATGCATTAGGCATGAGATGTGTAGTGAGGGAGAAAATGACATGTGGCATGAAGTGAGACACATGAGAAGATCAGGTATACGTACATGGGAGCGACACATAATTGCCTATGGTGCGACAAAATTCTTGTAAAAACTAGATATTATATAAATAGTTCAAAGGCTTTTTGGTGGTTCTTTTTACGAAACGAGAACCAGAGCATATGAAGAGGGTTTATAGTTGGACAATGTGAATTTTAACGCTAGTATATGATAGTACGATTACAGAAGGAAATAATGTATCTTCTTATCTCATTATATAAATAGTTCCTACCTTTAGAGTATGTCTTATGAAATAACAGTACGTTTAGAGGAGTACGATACGTCTGAAGTACACCTTCGATTGGCAGGATGATGGAACGATTGATGAAATTCTTGAAGTTGTCTCATCGTCTGGTATTTCCATCACCAATTGAGTTGTAGAGTTGATGATTGAAGATTGAACAATGAAGAAGTCCTAGTAGAGTCTAAGGAAATTGTTTATGATTATTTGGACACATTCGTATGTGTTAAATTGTTTTGTGATTTTCTTGTATGGTGACTTGGTCGACTGCGGGACAATACTTGGGACGGGTATGAGTAGGTGTGAAAGGTAGTAGATGCATATACTACCGGAAGCACATGGCTCACACTTGGATCGGGGAAAGTCACAAGGTTACCAAGAAGCTAGTAATTGATTCTGTTTTATTCTGGTATGTCATTACCACAGTTTCGGTAATGACTAGTAAGATGGTTGTTATTCCGACCCTAGTGGTCATGTCCAATTTGAGTTCGACTACGATGAGTTTGTTACATGGTCCAGAGGACCAAGTTCGATGTAACATCTGACTTAAGTCAGAAGGTTGAAATTAATGCGATCGATAGTATCGCGCTCGTTGTTAAATAAGTTGTAGCTAGAAATGTTGGATGCTAAAAGGTGATTATATCACATTAGAATGTGAAGGAAGGTATATTCCATTCTGGAATTTGACTCTAAGAGACTTGAGTCTAAGCGTTGCATCATACGATGAAAGGTCATTAGAACACGACCCATCGGTCTGTTACAATAGATAAAGGAAAGTATTTATCCTAAGAAGAAGAAGGAGTCCACAATAAGGACTTATTTGGTAACTCGAAGGTTACGATTGAAAGTACCGCATAGTACGATAAGCAGATGCAAGATTGGGCATCGTCTGTGGTCAAGAAAGCCATAGAGTTAAATACTTTTTCGAGGAAACATAGAATTTATGGTTATTTCCTAGGATGAAGAGATAGCGTATGAAATCATTATACAAGTCCTATTTTCTTTGATGATTCTGGGACGTAATCATCCTAAAGGGGAGATAATTGTAACACCTGTAGATCCGGGCTAGTCAATTTAGAGATGATAAGCATCAAAAATGACTTTTTGATGGAAGATTATTTAGAAGGATTAATCTTAACCAAGCTTTAGTATATATCACAAGGTTTCCGTGCATATAAAGAACTCTAAAATCCGAGTTATAACGAAGAAGTTATGACCTGTCGAAGTTTCGCGATAGAACCGGCACGACCCAGCGCGACCCAGCACTACGTAAATAGTGAATTTAAGGTAGATATATATATATATATATATATATATATATATATATATATATATATATATATATATATATATATATATATATATATATATATATCCTTAGTGATCTAAACGAGAGTTGAAGATTTCTTTAATAGTAGTCCAACGATAAAAAGACAGACGAAAACGGAGTTTAGATGAAGGAGTTATGAATTTCGAACGGAGTTTTCCTGTCACGGCCTACTAAAGATAATATATAAGTAATATATTTATAATATATTAAAAATAAAGTCAAAATTAGCCAATGGAGTCTAAACGAGAGTTGTAGAGCATAATCTCACCTACGCGTCGATATGAAGAACGTCAAAAACGGAGTTCGTATGCGAAAGTTTTGAATTTCTGAAGTTCGGCGCGTGAAACCCCAAAACTGTCAGATACCACAACGTGGCAAGTCTTCTGACACCTCCGGGAGTCCCCCAGATGCAACTTGCGATGACGCATGCAGTGACGACCAAGCCCACGACGTGGAAAAAGGTGTCACGACGTGGCAAGGGCAGATTTTTCCCTATAAATATATTTGAAGGGCCAACCGAGTTTGGTTGCTCATTCTCTCATCTCTCACCCATATTACATCGTTTTACGTGCAATTTTAACCTCCCGAAGCCCCGGTATCATCCTGAGACCCGAAGCGAGTCCCGAAGCACCGAAGATCCCGAGAAGAAAAGAGTTTCCAAGCCGAAGCTCTGCTTGCGAGAAGCCCGGTGTGTGAAGATCTACCGAAGAATACTACTTCTACAAGTCATAGTGCTGTCCGAGCCTCGTCTAATCAAGTGAGTGTGTGGTCACTTTCTTCTAACACATAAATATTAAGTATTTGCTTTGAAATTTGTGCTATGTGTATAATATAAAGTTGTTTATATGTGTGGGTGTATAGTCCCTTTCATAAACACGATAATAATACAAGTATTGTTTGAGTGTATTAAGTATATCATTGTTTATATTTGTGAGCGTGTGGTTACTTTCTTCTAACGCATAGATATGAAGTATTTGCTATGAAATACATGTTATGTGTTTATACATTGTTTGCTTATTTGAGATGAGTGCGGAATGGAAGTTTTATATAGTTTTTAAATGAGTTAAAGTGTATATGTATTTTATATCTACGAATATGTTGGGTAGAAAATTGGTAGATGAGATAGTTGGTATGTGATAAAATGAGGAGGTATGAAAGATGCTTAAGAATAATATTGGTAGATGCACCAAGTAGTGAATGTCGTAATCCTGACAGATGCGCTTATAGGATAATGTCGGCAGATGCGCCAAATAGAGATGTCATAATACTAACAGATGCGCTTAAGAATAATATTGGTAGATGCACCAATTAGAGAATGTCATAATACTAGCAGATGCACTTAAGAATAATATTGGTAGATGCACCAATTAGAGAATGTCATAATACTAGCAGATGCACTTATAGGATAATCCTGGCAGATGCGCTTATAAGATAATGTCGGCAGATACGCCTAAAAGAGAATGTCATAAACCAGGACGTCGCGTCTCATAATGTATGACGTAATCCTGGCAGAGGCGCTTAAATGATGATGTTGGTAGATGCGCCTTATGCAACAATAGATTTCGTGCCAATTCCTTAGGTCAATCCTTAGGAATGAATGAATGACGGGTAGTTGAATTTTTAGGGTAAAATCCTAAGATATAAAGGAAGATAATGAGGATGGGTAATTAGGTTGGTTGTTTGATGGTTGAATATAATAATTATATTATTGTGGGTTGAAAACCCTATATGCTCACCAGACTCCCAAGCCTGACCCACTCAGTTTTCTTTGTATCACAGGTATCGATACGAAGATATATTTCACGGAGAGATTAAAGGAGATGTAAAATCTTTAGTGTAAATAATGTAAGTTATGTTTATGTTTATGTGTCTGTATCGGAACATGACATCCCGAGATTTTGTTATATAATAAAAATACATTTCTTTAAAGAAATGCTTTGAGAAATCTTTATCATATTTTGTGAACAAATTCCGCAACTATTTTCATTAAAACATTACTCTGATTTTAAAATAAAGTATAAACAAATCGGTCTTTTCTGACAGTGATTTTCGGGATGTCACACTTTATCTTTCTCTAGATGACTCATGTCTAGATTTATGATATTTGTTGTGTATGTACAAAATACAATATAGTATGTATGGACTATTATTATTTTATCTTGTATGGATGGAGTAATTGGTATAATAATCGAGAGTTTTAGTTAATTGATGTTATGTGAGTTATTGAGTAGAAAAACTTAGAGTTACAACGATTTATTGCTATTTGAGTAAACGAATGAGTGTAGATGATATATACATATATATATATATATATATATCCCTATTCTAATAAAAGAATAGTTTTAATCTCCTTTTGATATGTGTCATCATATTAAGCCTTCTAATTAATACACATTTTATTCTTTTTTTGCCATGTGTCACCCTATTAAACCTCTTAATTAATGCATGTCACTTGTCAAGCTATTAATTATCTATTTTAAATTTTAAAATTTTCACTTTAATTACAATAAATTAATAACAATGCAATAAAAATTAAAATAAAATTAATACAAATTATAAGGTGATATAATTTCACATATTTATTTAAATTAATGATTATAATTGATTAATAATTTTGTGGTCTAACTATTAAAGTTTAATTAATTTTGTAGCCGCGGTTTCACGGGTTATAAACTAGTATATATATATATATATATATATATATATATATATATATATATATATATATATATATATATATATATATATATATATATATATATATCATGATCTTTTGTGAACCCAGATTTTCTCACAAACTTCGAAAACTTTTTCGTGTGATTTTTAAAAAAAAAAAGTGACTTAAGGCATTAAGTCGGTCATATAGAAGTGTATTCATAAAAAACACATCTTGAAAAAAAACGTGCACACTTGAAAAGTGCATATATGCATGAACGTCGGAAGTGCATTTCCTCGTCAAAAATAAACGAAATATGTGCACATTTTTTTCAAGTTATTTATTTATTTATTTATTTATTTATTTTTGAGAATGCTCTTCTATATGACTGACTTAATGCCCTAAGTCACTTTTTTAAGAAGAAAATTCACACGAAAAAGTTCGCGGGAAAATATGAGTTCACAAAAGATCCCGACACACACACACACACACACACACACACACACATATATATATATATATATATATATATATATATATATATATATATATATAGTTAGGATTAAATATGAACAATATGTAACAACCAAAAATACGACCCAAAAATTTCATTTTTCAATATAACCAAAAACCATAATCTGAGTGTCATATCATAAAACCATATGTGATGTATCCCAAACATAATAAAAACAACACTGTGCGGGAACTGGATCATATCCATGTCATATAAAAATCAAAAACTAAATCAACTCCCAGGATAAAAGCTGAAGCTGTGGTGTGTGCGATGTCATCATCCCGAGCTCTTCCCTCTGCTAGCGGAAGTACCTGAAACCAAAATTAAAACTGTAAGCACGAAGCTTAGTGAGCTCCCCCAAACTACCACATACCATACAATACACATAAGCACATACTGGGCCTTGCCCACTGCATCAGACCGAAGTCTGGAACTAGCTGCATCGGACCGAAGTCCGGAACTGGCTGGGACCTTGTCCCCTGCATCGGACCAGAGTCCGGAACTGACTGCATCGGACCGAAGTCCGGAACTAACTGCATCGGACCGGAGTCCGGAACTAACTGCATCGGACCGAAGTCCGGAACTGACTGATCATGGCATAGCATAAAACATAACAACTATTATAAACACATAAACTGCATACTGCATCGAAACAGAGTCCAGAACACATAACACAAACATGCTTGAATCACAAAGACATCAAGCACTCTAGCTACTGCATCAGACCAAAGTCCGAGACTACTGATAATTAAACGGGCCGGCATTGTGGCCGTAGACCCGTTCCTACTGAAAGGAAACTCACCTCGTGAACTGGCTGCTGAGTGAATAGCTCTGAGGGCTAACTGCTGCTGCTCCGGTATCTCCCCGGCTGCAAGTCCATAAATACAATCAATCAAATACTAAACACTACACTGGGTAAAATGACTCTTTTACCCTTGGTCAAAGTCAACTGTCGGTCAAGGTCAACTCTCAGTCAAAGTCAACCCACAGTTGACCTGACTCGCCGAGTTGGGCCGCCAACTCGCCGAGTCCTTATTCTCACTCCTCGACTCTACTCGCTGCTACTCGTCGAGTATGGCATCGACTCGACGAGTACTCTCCTGATCCAAGAATTCAGACAATCTTCATCCGACTCGCCGAGTCCTATGAACAACTCGACGAGTTGTTCTTGAGCTTAAGAAGATTGCCTTGGACTCGCCGAGTTGTATGAACAACTCGCCGAGTCCCTCCATTACTGAGTCTACCCTCAAACTCGCTGAGTCCACTCCACTACTCACTGGTCCCACTCGACACCGCTCAAAAAGGAAGAAATCGGGGACTCGCGACTAGACTCGCCGAGTCGTTCTTCCGACTCGCCGAGTCACCGCCATGCAACTATTCTACACTCGATTCTGCTCGAATCCAATACATCCAAATGATAGATCTGAGTCCAATAAGCTGATTTACCACGTAAAGTTTCCAACTTTACGTGTACAAACGCATGAACAAGGGAATAAAGGCTAAAAGATGCTTAAAAGGGGTAGATCTAGGGTTAATATGCAAAATAGCTCCATAAAGGCAATAGATCTGGGCTCTACAACTCCTAAAGGAACAGATCTAAGGTTATCTCGGCCTAAGAGAGCTTCCATATCAACATAAAGCTTTGAGAAAGGCATTAACAAGATCTAGAAAGGGTTTTAAGGCATAAAAGAGAGGGAAAAACTGAAGAATACCTCAAAGAGCTATTGCTTTCCCTTGAATATCTGTTTTGGAATCCTTCTCCTTGCTCCTTTCTTCTTCTTCTTCTTCAAGCCTTCACAAATGCACACAAGATCACTAAAACAAACACTCAAGATCGAATTAGGGTTTTCTCACAGCTTCAGAGGGTGAAGGAGGCGAGATTGGGGGCTATAAGGTGGCTTAAATAGTGGGCAACCCGGGGATTTAGGGTTTCTCCCAGACAGACAGACTCGCCGAGTCCAGAATGTGGACTCGCCGAGTCGCCAGCTAATCACGTGTTCGAAATCCCGACCCTACTCGGCGAGTCAGGCTATGAACTCGCCGAGTCCCTCTTGCAAAACTTCAAAATAAATACCAGGGAATTATCATACCGGAGACGGGTCGTTACACAATAACTATTGTGTGAATGTGTGACCATGTTTTGTCTATTAGATTAAAAAGTAATTGGTTGTGATATGAGTGTGTATTTTATTAACATGGAACATCATTACTATATAATTACTCTTAATTAATTATAAGAATATTTTAGTTTATTAACCTATATTTAAAAAAGGAATATCCCTTATTTATCTCCTAACTTGATGGGATGTATATTTATTACTTATTTATTTTATTTTATAAAATATAACAAAGATAATTACTTGGTTTTATAGATAAACACAGGTTTATATCATCTTATGATGAACAATTATTATTTTTTCATTCTTATAGAATATTACTTTATTCAAGTAATTTTTTCAGAATTAACATTCTTAAAGAATACACTTACATATATTATCAAGAATAACAATTTGCTTCAAATAACAATCATTTTTATTGCAACGGTGACACACTAAAAAAAATAACTTGTAAAAAATAACACAAATATCAATTTCTCAAAGCACAATTTATTTTTTGAGAATATAATCATTCTCACAGAATATATGTAGGTGTATTTTAGAATTGTTAATTCTCAAAGAATTGTTAATAATGATAATGAGATAGAATGCATATGAACGAATAAAATGAATGAAAATGGCAATAATTTATCATAATCACTTTATAAAAAAGAAACCTATATCTGAAGTAATTCTAAAAGAATACGAGAAAATAAAAACCAAGGAAATAAGAATTACAAATAAATGAGCACTCTTGATGTACATAAGGTCGACATTTTTTTAAGAATAATTTAGTATTTTTGAAAAAAAAAACATTCTCAACGAATACAACATAAAATTAAGAAAAAAGAAATTAATCTACCCTTCCTCTTCCATCCATAAGTTGAGTCCTTCTCTTTTTGAATAAAGAGTCATTCTTGAAGATACAAATATTCTCGAGGAACAATCTTTTCATTGATGTTGGTTCCACCTTTCTTTTTGTTATTTGGATAATATAAATCAACCTTTTTTTCATAATGTCTTACATGTTTAATCATCCTCTCTAGATTGTCTTTGTCCTGTTTTGAATCAATCACACCAAACCTGTGTCAGCGTATGACAACAACAAAAATAAATTTGCACTCCTCTTCCTCAATTGAATGTGATTATAGGGCTAAAGGTCAACAACAAACTAAATAAGCATGGACCTGGTCCACTTCAAAAGCAACCACAAAAAATGTTAACACAATAAGAACTCAAGATTGCCCAAATTTATAAAAGAAAATTTCTACCTTACTTATAAATGTTTATAATCATGATCGAAAAATCCTTCATTTACCAAATAAATCATTTAATTTGTCCAAAAAAACTAGAAGAAAGGTGATATACATGATTATTCCAATCTAATCAAACATATGTTGTCTCGTAACAACTTCTAAATTCTTATTTCTTAATTTCTTCAAATAGTCCAAACCCACAACCTTATCACATTTTTTTAATCAACAGTAACAAACAATCGTCACTTTGAAAAGGAAAATCAAGAACAAACTAATCTACATCCTAATTCTTAATTGAGGGTGTCTTATGGGTAAAAAAATAAAGATCAAAGGAAAAAAGTGATGGTTGCATAAGCTTAAGAATATTAAGATTATAAGGAGAGACAGGAAAGAGGGCATATCAGTCGATCAACTCCTTCATGGGTTTTTTGTGTTGCTGATTATTTTCTGGCAAGCGGCACCAATTCAACCAAAGAGAGACTGAACGACAGAGAGACTGAGGAAAGATGAAAAGAGATCACATGAATAAGGGATGAAATCTTTAAAAAACTAAAGGAATGTGATATGAGTTATTTCTATAATTACAACATGTTAAATAGAGTAATCTAATTAATTAATTAATGGATATTATAACTATATTATACGATTTGTTTAATTTGCCTATGCATAATGAATGGTCCAGAATTAGCCATACTTTTCACACAATATGTATAGTTTATATATGAACCTAACACACACACACAGTCTCTCTCTCTCTCTCTCTCTATATATATATATATATATATATATATATAGCTAGGTTCAAATGTGTATTGATATCTATTGTGCGGACGTGTGTACAATGTTATTTTGTGAGAATGACAAAGAAAATATGTTGTTTGTGATGGGTTTTGGTCATAAGAACATATTATGTGCTCATACAAACCCTACTGCTTGGATCTAGGTTTCTCTATTGTACATGCAAGTTATCCAAGACTATAAACCCTAATTCTAGCATACAAGTAATCGTATTAACATAAGAATGGGTTTAAGATGTTACCTTGATTGTTATGTAGCAATAAAAATCCCAGATCTCCTTGTATTGACTTTAGAAAGCTTAGAGTCACAAATGTCACTCCTCTAATGGTTCACAAACACCATAAGCAAGAGGATGAAGAGGAGAGAGGATGGAGGCTGCCCAAAAATGTGTGAAACCCTAGAAGAAGTCTTAGCCACGTTTTTGGTCCTTAAGGGGTCTACTTATAGTGGGGCTATTAGGGTTATCTAACAAGGAAACCCTAATTTGGATGCTTAAGCCCTAAGCAACCCATGGACTCCATTAATTAAGGCCTTGGACGATTTCCTCATGGGCTTCCCCATAGAATTCGTCCACTCCTTAATACAAGGCAATCCATGGCCCAAATTGCAATTATCTTATAATTACAATTCCAGTCCCTTAAGTTTAATTAATCTCTTTTAGTCACAAAACTAATTACCAATTAATTATTGACTAATATTAATTAAACAATATGATTTCTCCTTTAAAATATTATTCTCATAATATATTAATAAATCATATTTAATCCTTTCTCTCTATAATTCATCCTATCAAGTTGCTTTGGTGAAGGCAACCCAAAAGGACCATGCACCATCAGGTCAAGTACATACCAAAATAGTTATGGACTTAGACACTAATCCAACAGTTTGATAATGTGAATACGTTCAATCTTACATAACTATTGTCATTATCACACATTCTCACTAATTAAATCGTCTATAAAGTTATTATAGATTTTTTTTATTATTCTCATTCTGTCAGAATGTGTATTGAGTCATATTCTGTCAGAATGACAATGAGTGAAAAACGATATGTGAGAACAAAAATGAATAAGAATTAGTGAGAATGAATAAACATGACAATAGTTGTGTGATATTGAACGTATTCGCATTACTAAACAACCTATTCTCTTAAGAATTCTCATAGAATAACATTGTCCACACATCTGCACAATAGTTGTCCATAGCTATATATATATATATATATATATATATATATATGGATAGACTAGAGAGGGATTGTGTATATGGAAAGAGAGAGAAATAGAATGAGCATAGGGAAAGAGAAATAATGATTATATATATATATATATATATATATATATATATATATATATATATATATAAATAGAGAGAGAGAGAGAGAGAGAGAGAAGAAAGAAAAAGGATGCACATACAGAAAGAGAGAGAAATAGAATGAATGTAGAGAGTATAATGAATTACATAATAAGTACTTGTGAATATGATTGACGGATGTAGATAAAGGTTGTGACTAATAGATATTATTAGTTGATAATGTGTAACATCCCAAATTACAATATACAAATTTTCATTTTTAAAATAAAATAAACACCTATTTTTATAAAATTACATTTAGTCAAACCATTTGTTCAATAAAAATAACTCAAAATCAAAGTTATAAGGAAAACAATGTGGGATCTCGAATCATAAAACCGTTGATGTGCATGTATACAGTCTCGCATTCGCAATCCGATAATTACCTGAAAAAAAATTAAATTTATAACTGTAATCCAAAGTTTAGTGAATTCCCCAAAATACCTAACACAACAATACATGTACAATGCATACACACCGGACCCACAACATAAAATTGGATTGCGCTCCGCGCTCACGGTTAGGGGTATTCATGGATGGTTAACCGAACCGAAAACATATTTCGAAAGGTTAACCAAGACTATCGGTTCGTATATTTCTTGAACCTAAACCTAAACCGAAAAATCATGTTAACCGGTATTCGGTTAACCGATTATTTCGGTTCAGTTATCCAGTTAGCCAATTAACTATTATTAATTAATAAAAATATGTTAAGATTACTAAACCCCATAAAAAATTTCCTGTAAAAGAATGAATGACAATGAATAATCCATATAATTTGTTTAATTATGTTGTTGCGTCTATTAATAATGAAATTAGAATGAATTATCAAATATTCATGGAATATGAAAAATAATATCGACTAATACAAAAATGCTTGTTGTAATTAATATATAAAAGATAGTTAAATATTTAGTTATTTATATGAAATGGCTGTGAAAAGCAAATGACAATTTTAGTCTATATCAAACTATGTATATTTATAATAAATGTTAATGATGACATCATTGGTTTAAAATGAAAAATATAAATAACATGACGATTATTAATTGTAATTGTAAATTTCTAGAAAATAATTTGATATTAATTTAAAAGACTAAACATACACAATATTTTAAAAAATAAAAAATAAAATTTATGTTGTTCGGTTAAACATTCGTAGCAAAAAAAAAAGAACCGTAACCGAAAAAACCAAATAATTTACCTGTTCGGTTTACCAAACCGAAAAATTCAATAATATCAGTTTGTTTAACCTGAAAATCGATATGTTTTTTAGGTTTTAAGGATCGGTTTTTCGAATATTGTCAACACCCCTAACCATGGTTGTCCACCGTCCACCATCACTACTAACTTAGTCTAACACAATTGATTTAATGTCAAAATCACTATCAAAAGAAATCAAGAACATTAATATCAAAAAAGTACTTTTCAAATTCCAAATCTAAATCACCATCAAAACAAACCAATAAATTTACAAATTACGAATTAGGAAATACCATTACATGTTCAAGGGACTACAAAAGCAAATTTAGGGAAATGTTGGAGAAGATGAAGACCATTGATTTTTTAAATTTGTTCTTAGTTTATGCAAATTCGAATAGATATTTGGGATCTGGTGGAGCAGAAGAACACCAAACATCTACATTTATCCAAACCCCCAAACACGACAGACTATGTTCTAGGCTTTCTTAAAACCCACCACACCAAATCACAAGTTTCAAAGGTATTGTAAAATTTGAACTGAACAAAAAATAAACATAAGTTGAAGAACTAAATAAAATCCATCAAAAAATGAGTAGAAATTGAAGAACCAAAAATGCACGGATTTTTTAAATGCTTCCAAAGGTCTGAGTTGCTCCTTCCATCTAAAATATTATTGGAGACAAAGAAAATGGTAGCGATCTTGTCGTTACTTCGGGATTATGTTATCTCCGTGAAAGCACACTCCCCTCTTGATGTAGTTAACTTCTATCCAACCATGATGATCTTCATCTTCGGCTAGAACTACAACATTTTTTTCTCCTCATACTCTCGCCCCTCTTATTTTTGAACTATAAAAAACGAAACTTTAGCAGGATGCTAGAAAAATGAGAATTACAAAGAATATGACTGGGTTTTTCAGCGAGTCAACCGAAGAATATTGATGTAAAAAAATCTCTAATAGTGTCAAAAATAGTATGGTGTCGGTATTTCCACCATAAAGATCATATTCTCGCTCATCTGATTACAGTTATAACTTTAAGTATATTGATGTAAAAATATTGTTTTGGTGATAATTAAACACGGAAAGTTTGATTAAAGTTTATTATCGTGCTTTATATGTCCGCTAAAATAAAGATAATTAAGTAAACCATTTAATAAAGGTTTGGAATATAAATAATAGAGACCACATGCGGACATGCGTATAGTCTTTAAAATTGCTCACAACCAAACCAAAGTAAAGAAAAAAGCGCAATAACACACACACCGGCCATGTGATATTTAGACCCGAAACAATTAACCCCCACCCACCGACACGTTACTCCATCAATGTCGTTACCGCAATTTGATTAACCGGTTAAACTGTTAAAGTAGTAGTAATAATAATAATAATAATAATAATAATAATAATAATAATAATAATAATAATAATAAACTAGAGCAGATAAATAATCATCATATTAACGGAGTTTCGTGAATACACCATTCATAAAATAGAAACGATTGAGAATTTTGTAAGACTCTAGATCAGTAGATGTATCGTGGTGAAAACATTGTTTGAAATGAGATAGAAAGTGCATAAATAAAATATTTGTCTACCGCTTTATTTTAAGTACTTTTTATTGCACACATCTTAAACAGTTTAATTAAAAAATATGGATTATGATCACAATATATGTTTCTAGTCTATCATATTCTCCAGACAAAATTATATAAATGGTGCCTATGATTAGCAAATAAATAAATAAATAAATAAATAAACCATACATAGTTTTTATGAGCATTTTGTTACACCAATGGTCCATAAGCACGCAAAACACTACACTAGGGATGAAAGTGGGTCCAAATTCGGACCAGATGAACCCGGACCCAGAAAACCCGGAACCGGTTAATGAGATTTTGTAGAACCGGAAACCGGAACGGCATATAGGAATCGGTTCCGGGTACGGTACCGGGTAAAGTGGATCTAGAACCGTAGAACTGGAAACATCAAAATGGGTAGGTTGGAACCGGATAAAGTGGGTTTAGAACCGGAAAACCCGGAAAAACCGGAATTTTTTGGTAATTACTTACTACTTAGTGGGTTGAACTTTGAAAATTTTCATATTGATATCCCGACTTTGGGGGATTGTAACTCATTGAATATGAAACCGAAATTGACAAAATTATAGTCTAAAATCAAGTACAAACTCTAAACTACACTCTGGACAAAAACCTTATATAAACCCGACTTTAAATGAATGAGATATGCATATGTTAACATTTTCACAGAATAAAAAGTACAAAAACAAATAGCTGAAAAGTTGAAAATTTTCAGTTTTGATATCCCGACTTTGGGGGCCAGTAAATCAATGAATATTAAACCAAAAATGACAAAATTTTAGTCTAATATCATGTACAAACTGTAAAATACAAGTTGGAAAAAACCACATGTCAATCCGACTTCAAACGAATTAGATATGCATGCTTTAAAACTTTCACAAAATACGGAAAAACTAAAAACTTTCAGTTTTGATATCTCGACTTTTGGGGACTGTAAGTCAATGAATATAAAACTAAAAATGGCAAATTTATAGTCTAAAATCATGTAAAAACTCTAAGCTACATGTTGGAAAAAACCGCATGTCAATCGGAGTTGAAACGAAAGACATATGCATCTTTTAAATGTTTCACAAAAACCAGTTCCGACCCTAAAAGTGGTTCTGGTTCCTAACACCGGTTCCGGTTTTTAGACCCGGTTTATCCGGACTCGATGGACTCAAACCCGAATTATCCGGAACCCGGATAAAGCCAATTTTTAAACCCGGAACTGGAACTGTTAGAACCGGGTTGTCACAAACCGGTTCTGATTTGTGACAACCCGACACTTTTACACTGTGCAATCGATCCATATATCTATAATTCATTTGAATTTAGCATCTTTTAGCAAAATGTTGGATCCGCGCGAGTGCTTTAGGCTTAGTATATCATAGATGTGGGCCTTAGGAAGGGTGTTGCATCACAATATTCCAGCCAAACACACCAAGAGAGGTGTGTGCGGCCGCACACTAGTGTGTACGGCCAACCAGCCACACACCCAGCCGCAAACCCCCTCCAGCCTCCCACCCGACCCTATATATATATATATATATATAGTAGAGGACCCCCTTCCATTCACTTTTGGCTGCATCTTTCTCTCTCTATACTTTCTCTCTCTAGAAAAACAATCCAAGAACACTTAGAAGGCCTCCAAAAAGTGAAGAACATCATCGTTCAACTTGTTATAGAGGTAAAACACTTGAATCTAAGCTTAAAACTCATAGTGTTCTTTGTGTTCTTCATCCCTTGAAGGAATGCGGCCGCACACCCTCATCAGGTGGCCACACACATTCAAAGCACCCTCCAAAGTGAGAGTATGGCCACACAATCGACACATAGGACTCAAACAAGGAATGTACGGCCGCACACACACCCTGTACGGCCGCACACTCTAGTGTGCAGCCTCACACACAAGTCTGGCCGCATTCCCCAGCCGTACACTCACTTTTATGGTCATACACCCACCCTAATACTCATATTTGGCCTTAAACTTGCATAGATCATTGAGTATAGAACACGGGACACTTAGTCCTAGTGATTCCAAGCCCTTAGGGTAATTTCCCATCATGTTTAGTCATGAGACGCCCTAGATCTAACTTATATATGTGTCACCATATGATTAATAGGGGCTACTTGCGTTCAGAGCATCCGTTGACATTCAACACTCATATCGATCGCACACTCGAACCCTACGTTAATCTGTGAGTTCATACCCCTTAATTAACCTTTCAAATGTTTTTAAATGCTTTTATGGAGGGGGGGATACAAGTTGAATCCAACAATTTATAGTATCAATCACATGTGATTTGTATCTTACAATCATAAAGGAATTCTATACTTTTAACCATTTTGCCATCAAAACTGCTTTCAATGTTATCAAACTCATTTTTAGGTTAAATTGTTATAAAAACTATTTTCAAACTCTTTTAAAACTTCTTATGTTTCTAAAATATATCCACACCAATATATTTATATAAGTAAGACTTGAAGGACTTAGGACTGATAGCTCGCCTGATTTCCTGTTCTTGTTTGATTGGGGTCTTAGGGTATATTGTTATCTGTCCGACTGTCGTTGAATTCTTAGTTATATATTGTATGTATTTGTGCCGGATATGAATATCTTCGTTCAGTTCAATACTTTTGGGTATTCCAAAATGACTGCAACACGCTAGTTAACTATAATATGTATAGTTAAGGTTTACCACTCCTCACTACCATTACTATGTTACTTACCACGGTTAGTACTATTTTGAGTCTCTACATGATTAAGTACTATACAAGAAGAATACTATATACTATACAAAAGAACACTAAATACATTATACCGAGAAGCACAGTATACACTAATACAAGAGAACATACTAAAACAGAATGTGATACACTATTCCTCTATACGGCACTTTACTGCGCCTTCACCGTGTGACCTTAGTCTCCTGGAGGGAGAGCGGGATCTATGTGTGTAGATCTATACTAGGCGGATACTCTCACATCCCGACTGCTAGCTACAGTCTGAGCCGACCAGGCCCAGGGATGATAACATGCTACCACAATACATATGACATAGAGGGTCATGATACATTCGATCGCCTATCCACATGGTTACATAAAGATTCACATTCGGATCCCTAAATTAACAAATTATGATTTAAAGGTAAAGTAGACTCCCCGAGGTGTATTAAATACATATCACTACCTAGAGTCTGCAGTTATTTACCATTCAGTCGGCAGTAACACTGCTGGAACAATACATTATTTTCCCATTTACTTTGTTCAAATGAAGTCCAAACTGTATTTTTATAATTGAGAGTCAAATTGGGAAATCTTAAACAAACTCAAAGGATCAAACCTACAAATAACCAAGTCTTGGTAGAAGACTACTTTTATTAGAAAATATAGGATTTTCTAGAGATTCACACTATTTTTAAACTGGATAACAACTTTCATGTTACACAATTGTAAACACGTTTATACAAGCAATGACACTAAGAGTCTTATGAACTCACCAGCTTTATGCTGATACTCGTTTTCAAAATAACTTGTATTCTCAGGTCAACAATAGACATGTACTGATGCAACTTTTGAGAAGATGGAGCACATACAAGACCCATCTTTTATTTTTGTTTATACTTTTGGTGTCTATCAAACTGTACAGAACACGTTTGTATTACAATTACTATATTAATGCAATGGATGTTGTTGCTTGTTTGTACTATTATGCATTGTTATGATACTGAACATGACGTCCTCCACCCCAGAACGTATTCCGCCGTTATCGGTTTTGGGGTGTGACAGATTGGTATCAGAGCATTGTTTATAGTGAATCAAGTATATCAAACCATAAAAGATATACAAACTATAAACACATCGGGATTAAAACACTCTGACCAAGAAAATATACTTTTAAATACTAAAAGATTTAACTAAGTGTGTGTGTGTGTGTATATATATATATATATATATATATATATATACCCATTAATACAAAAGATCAGTATCATACTAGAACAGAACAAAAGTATTAAGATTGTTGAACAACACAATTAGGCTTAGAGACATATAGTCAAATCTGGGCAAATGTAGGCTGATCAACTACATTTTCCTAGGAGTGACTAGCATGTTCCTAAGAGTGATTGTGATGTTGCAACAAGTCTAAAAACCTACCAACACTACCACAAGAACATCTGAACAAGAATACTATAGGAGTATTCTGCATTCTATTAACTACATATGTGAGAACTAAAAGGGTCGTTACTAGTAGGGCAATAGTTGCTAAGTGGATACACCACGGTTACAAGTGACTAAGGCGCTATAGACTTAGAATCTGTGACCTTTGCTTCATTTCTTGTTCTTGTTTGATTGTGGACTTAGAGTTAGGGTCACTTATTCGAAGGTCTATCCTGCTTCGGTTACATGTAATTGGTATGCACTATGAAAGTATTGGGTCGGCTAATAACGATCATCTTATAAGTATCCTAGATTAGTACGTCTATTAACCTTTCTTTCCCCCCATTCTCGCGTAGATAGCATGGCTGGCTTCCACCATCTCGACGATCCGTACTATCCAAACCAAGGCATTGGAGGATGGCTCGAAGAGGAGTCAGAAGACGATCACCCGATTCCTTTGGATGATCACCATGCAGAAGGCTTTTCGGATAGCTCCAGCTCCGAGCCAGAAATCAACAACCTACCCCCAATAGCTCCAAACCCCAACCCCCGTCCAACATTCCAAGGTCCCACTCCCATGTGGGAAACAACCTTGGATCGATGGAGTGATGAACAGGGTCAGCCCTTACCTTTCAACGAAGACCGAAGCTTTTACAACATAAGCGAGGGTGGCTCAGCTGATTGAGCCCTACCCGTCATGGCCCGAAGGATCGCTAGGAATGTCGAGCAAGGTCATGCAGCTATCAGCAGAGTTGTGGAAATTGATGCCAACTCTAACCTTAACACTGTCCGTATCTGCCAGCTGGAAGAAGCCATGGATAGGACTAGGAGGACCAATGAGGCTCTGCAGCAACAGCTAGTTGCATCCCGAGCTGAAGTCAGGGAACTCCGAGCGCGTTAGAGAGCACAGGAACGACATCTTCAAGAAGTTGTACGTCAACTGGCTGATCTTAGGATTCGCCCAAGGGATACCCGTCGCCAGTAGAAGATGTCAACTTATCTTCCCTTTTTGTTTAAGGAATAGCCTTTTCTTTTCTATGCTCAATAGAGCACTAGTCTGTAAACATTTCTAACTCTGAAAGTACCTTACCTAGACTCCTAGACTACCAACATTTTCCCTTATGGTTTGATGTAAGACCTACTGTGAGGTCACTTTTCCCGAACTCATATTACATCATTAATACCAGTGATATTGGCAGTTACCTACTCTGTTACTATGCCACTATTTGATATTTGGACTATGTCGATTTAGTCCATGAAATACTCTCATCATATATGCAATTGATCCTTTTTGTAGTCATCACCTCTATAAACTTTCAGTAAAAGATGCCTCCCCGTAAGTGCCCGAACAGAGGCAGACCTGCGACTCAAACTCCTCCACCACCACCTCCTCCACAGTTTGATCCGGTGATGTTTCAGACGGCTGTAACCGCAACGGTGACTGCAGCGCTGGCTCAAATAAATTCCTGAGATGCAAGTGGTGCTGAAATGGGCGGCAATTCTAGACATGGTGAAGTTCACCAACGGACACAGGGGTGCACCTATAAGGATTTCATGAGCTGCAAACCAACATTCTTCAATGGGACCAGAGGGATCATTGCACTATCCCAATGGGTCGAAAGAACTGAAGCCGTCTTTGAAATGTGCTCGTGCCATGAGGAAAACAAGATAAAGTTCGTTGCTGCCACCTTTACTGAAAGGGCTCTGACGTGGTGGAACGGACATGTCAATTCACTCTCCTTGGTAACAGCCAACGCCATGGGCTAGGACACACTGAAGGACCTTCTGAGAAGGGAGTACTGCCCTAGGGGTGAAATCTAGAAAATTGAGGAGGAACTCTGGAACCTCAAGATGAAGGGGATCGACATAGTGGATTATACGGCCAGGTTCTGCGACCTGGTAACTATGTGTCCTAACATGATCCCTACTGAGGGCAAAAAGATTGAACGATACATCTGGGGTTTAGTGCCCCCGTATCGAGGTAACGTTTTAGCAGCACGCCCTACAACCTTTGACAGCGCCAAGGAGTTGGCTCAAAGGTTGATTGATCATGAAGTTCCTTCCACCCCATCAACAACCACAACGGTTGCCACCGCACCAACCATGCCATCCGACAACAAGAGGACACGTTGGGACCGGAAGAAGGGCAAGTCAACTCAATCATCCTCCAAAAACCAACAGACAGTGGTTGTCCATGCTGCCACTACTCCTGCTACCCCTGTACCAGCCAAAACATATGCTGGAAACCTACCCAAGTGCACCAAGTGCTCATTCCATCATCACGGTCCCTGTCATGAAATGCACTGCACTAATTGTGACCGGAAGGGCCATACCGCCCAGTTTTGCAGGTCTCAACCCAAACCCATCAGTAAAGTTCCCAGTACCAGAGTGAGTCAAGCCTGCTATGGCTGTGGAGAGGTCGGACACTTCAAAAGAAACTGCCCGAAAGCTGGGAATAGGGGAGGAACAGGAAAGCTGCTTGCTATCAGCCACAATGAAGCAGTAGAAGACCCCACAGTAGTCACGGGTACGTTCCTTCTCGATGACTCTTATGCTTGTATCCTATTCGATAGTGGAGTAGAAAGAAGTTTTGTAAATAATAACTTTAAACACTTACTTAAACAATCCCCGCAACCATTAGGAGAAACCTTCGTCGTAGAAATGGCTAACGGAAAGACAGAGAATTCTAACGAAATTTACATAGGTTGTACCCTCACGCTAAATAATCATTCATTCCCAATCTACCTTATACCAGTATCGATCAAGAGTTTCGATGTCATCGTGGGCATGGACTGGTTGAGTCTCCATCATGCCGACATTCGGTGTTTCGACATAGCAATCCGTCTAAATCTACCGAATAACGAAACCTTATTAATCTTCGGAGACAAACCCAATACGAGTCTTCGTATCATCTCGAGTATGCAAGCCCAGAAGTACTTGCGTAAGGAATATCGTGCATTCCTTGCACACGTTGTCGACACGAGCCAGAAAGCGAAAGATCTAAAAGACTTCCCCGTAGTATGCGACTTCCCTGATGTTTTTCCAGAAGAGTTACCAGGTTTACCTCCCCAACGCCAGGTCGAGTTTAGGATCGACTTAATTCCAGGAGCCACCCCAGTAGCCAAGTCGCCCTATCGTCCAGCGCCTGCTGAAATACAAGAGCTGTCTGGTCAACTTAACGAGCTGCTCAACAAGGGCTTTATAAGATTGAGTTTCTCACCCTGGGGAGCGCCGGTTTTGTTCTTAAAGAAGAAAGATGGATCATTCCGTTTGTGCATCGATTATAGAGAGCTCAACAAACTCACGATAAAAAATCGTTACCCTCTTCCTTGTATTTACGATCTATTTGACCAACTGCAAGGGGCGAGTTATTTTTCCAAGATTGATCTTAGGTCCGGGTATCATCAATTGCGAGTGCTCGAGGAGGATGTCCTGAAAACAGCTTTCCGAACTCGTTACGGACACTACAAGTTCGTAGTGATGCCCTTCGGACTGACGAATGCACCCGCAGTATTCATGGACTTAATGAATAGGGTGTGTCGTCCTTACTTGGATCAGTTTGTCATCGTCTTCATTGATGACATACTTGTCTACTCCCGGAACAAGGAGGAGCATAGCGATCATCTACGACGAGTCCTAGAAACCCTACGATCGGAGAAGTTATATGCGAAGTTCTCTAAGTGCGAATTCTGGATCCAAAGAGTTGAATTCTTAGGACACGTGGTTAGTGAGGAAGGAATCCACGTGGACCCATCCAAGATTAAAGCTATTGAGAACTAGTCAGCACCGAAGACGCCTACAGAAATTCGTCAATTTCTGGGCCTCGCTGGCTACTACCGTAGATTCATTCAGAACTTCTCTAGGATCATGAAACCCCTTACCACATTGACCCAGAAAGGCATGACCTTTGACTTGGGAGAGAAACGGGAGAAGGAATTCCAGACCTTGAAACGAGCCTTATGCACCGCACCAATACTGTCCCTCCCCGAGGGGATAGAAGATTTGTAGTATACTGCGATGCGTCCAAGCAGGGGCTCGGTTGTGTCCTGATGCAACGAGGTAAGGTCATCGCCTATGCCTCGAGACAGCTGAAGGCACATGAAGTTAACTACACCACGCACGACCTCGAATTAGGAGCTGTTGTATTCGCTCTAAAGATCTGGAGACACTACCTGTATGGTACGAAGAGCACGATATTCACTGACCACAAAAGCCTCCAACGCATACTCAACCAGAAGGAGCTCAATATGAGACAACGACGGTGGGTCGAGCTACTAAATGATTACGACTGTGAGATTCGTTATCACCCAGGAAAAACCAATGTAGTAGTAGACGCCCTAAGTCGGAAGGAATATTCTGGTCGAAGAGTCAAGTCATTAACAATGACTATCCATTCGCATCTATCCGCACAAATTAAGGAAGCTCAGTTTGAAGCCTTGAAACCTGAAAATGTAGCGGGAGAATCCCTGCGAGGAATGGATAAGAACCTAGAAGTTAAGGGTGACGGAGCCTTATATCTCATGGACCGAATCTGGACACCTCGACATGGTGGCTTCAGAGACTTGGCCATGAAGGAAGCCCACAACACTCGGTATTCCGTGCACCCAGTTTCAGATAAGATGTATCTGGACCTTAAAAAGTCTTATTGGTGGCCTAACATGAAAGCAGAGATTGCTACCTTCATGAGTAAATGCCTTACTTGCGCCAAGGTCAAGTTCGAATACCAGAAGCCATCAGGTTTACTACAACAACCAGAGATACCTGAATGGAAGTGGGAGCGGATCACTATGGACTTCATAACCAAGCTACCCAAGACAACAGATGGGCATGATACCATATGGGTCATCGTCGATAGATTGACCAAGTCCGCGCACTTCCTACCCATCAAGGAAACAGATAGGATGGAGAAACTCACAAGAACATACATTAAGGAGATTGTACGACTGCATGGTGTCCCTATATCTATAATCTCCGATAGAGATAGTAGGTTCACTTCGAGATTTTGGCAATCACTACAAAACGCTTTAGGGACGAGGCTGGACATGAGTACTGCCTACAACAACAGTTATCACACGAGCATCAAGGCAGCTCCATTCGAAGCCCTCTACAGCCGAAAGTGCAGATCCCCTCTGTGTTGGGCTGAGGTGGGTGACACTCAGTTAGCTAAAGGATGAGTTCCTGACAGCGCTCTCACGGGTCGAAAAATCATTCGAGAAACGACCGAGAAGATTGTATAGATTCGCGAACGGTTAAAAACCGCTAAAGATCGACAGAAAAGCTACGCGGACAAACGAAGAAAACCCTTGGAGTTCCAGGTGGGAGACCGAGTCCTTCTAAAAGTCTCAACCTAGAAAGGCACGATACGCTTTGGGAAGCGTGGAAAGCTAAATCCAAGATACATAGGGCCTTTCGAGATTCTCGCTAGAATCGGCCCCGTGGCTTACAAACTCAAACTACCTCGCGAACTTAGTAACGTACATTCTACATTCCACGTCTCAAACTTGAAAAAGTGTCTATCCAACGAGACTCTTGTAATCCCACTCGACGAGATCGAGATCAATGAGAGCCTCAACTTCGTGGAAGAACCGGTGGAGATTATGGATCGAGAGGTTAAGTGAAGGAAACAAAGCCGCATCCATATAGTGAAGGTTCGTTGGAATGCCAAACGAGGACCGGAGTTCACTTGGGAGCGCGAAGATCAAATGAAACTTAAATACCCCCATCTTTCTACTTAGTTAATTGTAATAACTTAACTGCTTGAACTCTAAATTTCGAGACAAAATTCCCTTAACGGGGGGAGGATGTTACAACCCGACACTTTTACACTGTACAATCGATCCATATATCTATAATTCACTTGAATTTAGCATCTTTTAGCAAAATGTTGGATCCGCGCGAGTGCTTTAGGCTTAGTATATCATAAATGTGGGCCTTAGGAAGGGTTAGGAAGGGTGTTGCACCACAAAATCCAGACAAACACACCAAGAGAGGTGTGTGCGACCACACACTAGTGTGTACCGCCAGCCAGCCACACACCCAGCCGTAAACCCCCTCCAGCCTCACACCCGACCCTATATATATAGTAGAGGACCCCCTTCCATTCACTTTTGGCTGCATCTTTCTCTCTCTATACTTTCTCTCTCTAGAAAAACAATCCAAGAACACTTAGAAGGCCTCCAAAAAGTGAAGAACATCATCGTTCAGCTTGTTATAGAGGTAAAACACTTGAATCTAAGCTTAAAACTCATAGTGTTCTTCGTGTTCTTCATCCCTTGAAGGAATGCGGCCGCACACCCTCATCAGGTGGCCGCACACATTCAAAGCACCCTCTAAAGTGAGAGTATGGCCACACAATCGACACATAGGACTCAAACAAGGAATGTACGACCGCACACACACCATGTACGGCCGCACACTCTAGTGTGCAGCCTCACACACAAGTCTGGCCGCATTCCCCAGCCGTACACTCACTTTTATGGTCATACACCCACCCTAATACTCATATTTGGCCTTAAACTTGCATAGATCATTGAGTATAGAACACGGGACACTTAGTCCTAGTGATTCCAAGCCCTTAGGGTAATTTCCCATCATGTTTAGTCATGTGACGCCCTAGCTCTAACTTATATATGTGTCACCAGATGATTAATAGGGGCTACTTGCGTTCAGAGCATCCGTTGACATTCAACACTCATATCGATCGCACACTCGAACCCTACGTTAATCTGTGAGTTCATACCCCTTAATTAACCTTTCAAATGTTTTTAAATGCTTTTATGGAGCGGGGGGGGGGGGGGGGGGGGGGAATACAAGTTGAATCCAACAATTTATAGTATCAATCAAATGTGATTTGTAGCTTACAATCATAAAGGAATTCTATACTTTTAACCATTTTGCCATCAAAACTGCTTTCAATGTTATCAAACTCATTTTCAGGTTAAATTGTTATAAAACTATTTTCAAACTCTTTTAAAACTTCTTATGTTTCTAAAATATATCCACACCAATATATTTATATAAGTAAGACTTGAAGGACTTAGGACTGATAGCTCGCCTTATTTCTTGTTCTTGTTTGATTGAGGTCTTAGGGTATATTGTTATCTGTCCGACTGTCGTTGAATTCTTAGTTATATATTGTATGTATTTGTGTCAGATATGAATATCTTCGTTCAGTTCAATACTTTTGGGTATTCCAAAATGACTGCAACACGCTAGTTAACTATAATAGGTATAGTTAAGGTTTACCACTCCTCACTACCATTACTATGTTACTTACCACGGTTAGTACTATTATGAGTCTCTACATGATTAAGTACTATACAAGAAGAATACTATATACTATACAAAAGAACACTAAATACATTATACCGAGAAGCACACTATACATTAATACAAGAGAACATACTAAAACAGAATGTGATACACTATTCCTTTATACGACACTTTACTACGCCTTCACCGTGTGACCTTAGTCTCCTGGAGGGAGAGCGGGATCTATGTGTATAGATCTATACTAGGCGGATACTCTCACATCCGGACTGCTAGCTACAGTCTGAGCCGACCAGGCCCAGGGATGATAACATGCTACCACACTACATATGACCTAGAGGGTCATGATACATTCGATCGCCTATCCGCATGGTTACATAAATATTCACATTCGGATCCCTAAATTAACAAATTATGATTTAAAGGTAAAGTAAACTCCCCGAGGTGTATTAAATACATATCACTACCTAGATTCTGCAGTTATTTACCATTCAGTCGGCAGTAACACTGCTAGAACAATACATTATTTTCCCATTTACTTTGTTCAAATGAAGTCCAAACTGTATTTTCATAATTGAGAGTCAAATTGGGAAATCTTAAACAAACTCAAAGGATCAAACCTACAAATAACCAAGTCTTGGCAGAAGACTACTTTTATTAGAAAATATAGGATTTTCTAGAGATTCACACTATTTTCAAACTGGATAACAACTTTCATGTTACACAATTGTAAACACGTTTATACAAGCAATGACACTAAGATTCTTATGGACTCACCAGCTTTATGCTGATACTCGTTTTCAAAATAACTTGTATTCTTAGGTCAACAATAGACAGGTACTGATGCAACTTTTGAGAAGATGGAGCACATACAAGACCCATCTTTTATTTTTGTTTATACTTTTGGTGTTTATCAAACTGTATAGAACACGCTTGTATTACTATTACTATATTAATGCAATGGATGTTGCTGCTTGTTTTTACTATTATGCATTGTTATGATACTGAACATGACGTCCTCCACCCCAGAACGTATTCCGTCGTTCTCGGTTCTAGGGTGTGACACGGTTCCAGTTCTGGTCCGGGTTTCCGGTTCTAAATCTCATCCCTACACTACACCTTATCTCATTATTTTTAACACGGATAAATGTTTGTAAAAACTCTTGTTTGACCTTTTCTTTTTTGTTTTTTCTTTTTTTTTAATGATTTTTAATATCATATTTATTTAATAAAAGATCTTACATACCCTATATCAACCCCAAACCCACAATCTATATCCTCCATTTTACGGTTCATCCCTTATACCGGAGGGAGTGGTGCCATTAAATAGGAACGACTTAATCAATTTGGGGGCTCTAAGCAGACAAAAAAAGTAGGGCCCTTTAAGTAAGCAAACAATTTCAAATTTGAGACCTTTAGTTTTTTAAACCAATGCTTTTAGCACCAAGCCAAACTCCAACTTGTCTTTGTAACCCAAGAAATACGTGTATATATATATATATATATATATATATATATATATATATATATATAATAGAATAAACTTTAAAATTGGAGACCCTTTAAAATTGGGGGCCCTAAACCCTTACTTAGTTTTGCAAAGGGTAGAGTCGGCCCTGCCACTAAAACCGCACTCGTTCTTATGCCACGTAGATGCCAACTCATATTTTTTTCTCATTTCATCAATTTGATACCACTCAGTGGGAGTGGGAAAAAGGTTAGGAGAGAGAGAAAAGAAAGAAGAAAGGAAATAAGATGATTGGTTGATGGAGAGAGAGAGTAAAAGAGAAATGAGAGAATGGGGAGTGCGGCCGGGGATTGCCGTGGTGCAGCCTCCACTGCACCCAAGCCGTGGTGGAGGGGCGGTGTTCATGCTGAAGTAGCAGGAGACTACGATCTCTACCGCAACCACTCCCTCAAGTCTTACATTTGTCCCACTTCAGACGACTTAGCCCACCAAAAAAAAAGAACAACCTCTTTTCAAAACTAGTTGAATCTCTTTTATCCATGAGTTAATTAAACCATCAAAGGTGTTGCTAAAGATTCCAAAAGACCAAAAATTATGATACAATTTCATAGGAGAAATTCATTTAAAAGAGATGGTCGTGTACGAGTTAAAAATACAAAAATAAGTAAATTATATAAAAGTCACAACTTTTGTATAATTTATGGTTTTTTATAAAATAGTTAAATTATTAATTTCAATATATTGTTAAACGGTTAACTTAAATCAAAATTTCAGTTAAACTTGAAAAAAATTCGAGAGACTATTTTATAAATAGTTAAAAGTTATAAATTATAGTGTTAAACCTAAGTTGTAATCCTAAATTAACAAAAAATAACATGAAACTATTTTTTTATAATCATTAAGAATTTTTACAATAAGAATAGTTAAAGTAATATTTTATAAAAAATTAGAATGTTATCTTTAAATATAAAAACAATGTTTGTTGTTTTAAATAATTACAACCAAAGAAACTAAAAACATCCATCAAATAAAATTTAAAAGGGTTAAATTTCTGAAAGCAAATTAAAATAATTAAGAGATTCTAAATATATTATTTTAAATAACATACAACAACAATAGTTAAAAGTAATATTATATACAAAAATTATATTATTGTCTTTAAAAACAAAAACAATGTTTGATGTTTTAAATAATTACAATGATAGAAATTACAAATCTTAAGCAAATAAACTTTTTAAAATTTAATAATCATAACAACAATATAAATATCATTAAATTATAACAGTGTTCCATAAAAAGCAGTTAAGGGTCATTGTTGGGTATGACATGAACTGCGTTATAGGCTTATGTAGCCAATATGTGATTTGTTCCCTCTTATTCGTTGAGAGTTAGACATCTAAGACCTTATTAAAAGTTGAACACTAAATGAGATTGATATCGATCCATAGCTCATGTTCAACATGATGTCTAACACAAATGAATAACTAATACCACACTTTTAGTGACAATTGCAGCTTTGAGCTCCTGGAATTAGCTGCTAATAAGATGGAACCCTTCAGGTGTTGTTAGAGGCAGTAGCTCGTTGCTAGACGTCAGCTACTGTCTATGTCAGTCTGTAACAAATCTTGTGCAAGTAGGAGATTATTGGATCCATATGCTCAAGAATCATTATTGAGTGATACTGCTAATAACATATGATCTTATAGGGTCACACCTTTATCAAGTTGACACATTTTGTATATTTATTATTAATATGATTATTAATAAATATTATTAGTTATTGTCTTTAATTAGGGAATAATTATTATTTTATGAAAATAATAATTAAAGAGAGTATAACTAGTTATTATATCATATGGTATGATATAATAAGTCATGTACAAAGTTTTTGACACTTTGGGATACTATGTCTTAACTAGTTATGTGATACATTTATATAAAGGAGGAAGAAGACAAATTTTGTCTTCTTCTTTAGAGCATGGCCGAAAGTATGATGAAGGTGTGGGAAATTGCTTGTCAACCTCCCACCTTTGTCCCCCATTCCCCTAAAGTAAGGCTATTACTTTACATTATAATATTGGATTATTTTTGACCTTTATGAAGGTATTTAAAGGAATGTAAGGGCTTGAAAAAGTTACTAGTGGTTCATTACTTCTCCCATTTTCTCCTTATGGCCGAATCCTCTCTTCCTCATCCTCTTCTTCTTGTATTTTGAAGTGTATTGAAGAATTGGTGCTAAAATTACTTCTCCTATAGTGCTTATTTGAGTTAAGCACTTAAAGGCTTAAGAAGTACTTTATACAAGAAGGAACTAGCATTCCAAGTGTCTTACTCTTGATGACGGATACTTATAGAGAAAATCATCTTCTTTAATCCTTCTATCTTCATGAAAAACTACACTTATATTTTGTATCAAAACCCATCACAACCAAGTTCCAAACTAGGTTATCGTACATGGACATAATCTTGCTCTCCATCGCCTCCTTCCGGTTAGCAACCTTTGGGCTAGCCATGGCTTCCTGATAACTGGTTGGCTAATCTTCACCAGTGTATCATATCCTTCAATAATATGATAATCATAGAACTCAGGAGCATGGCGTTCTCTATTATATATACGAGGAAGAGGTGCAGATATGCCAGATTTCTCAACGGGTGTTTCAACTTTTGGTTGAGTGTTAGTGTCAACTTCAGGTTATTTTTTTGTTGACTCTTGAATATCTTCAAGATTAATCTAGCTCCTACTATACTCTTTGGATATTAGCTCCCTCTCTCGGATGACTTCCCTTCAAGCAACAAACACGTTGTTCTCAAAAGGTTTGTAAAACAAATATCCAAAAACTTGTAGGGATATTCAATGAAGTAACACTTCTCTGATCTAGGTTCTGACTTGTCGAGTGCTTTGTGACGAACAAAATCCTCACAAATCCATACTTTATATGTGTTAGTGAGGGAAGAACCTTACTCCATATATGATAGGGTGTCTTTGA
The DNA here is from genome assembly GCF_002870075.4 of Lactuca sativa. Classification (NCBI taxonomy): domain Eukaryota; kingdom Viridiplantae; phylum Streptophyta; class Magnoliopsida; order Asterales; family Asteraceae; genus Lactuca; species Lactuca sativa. The sequence goes on from NC_056631.2 coordinate 52,817,036, forward strand.
ACCTTTTTAGTTTGTACAAGGTTTAGGACATGAGCAACAGTCTCTAAGGCATAACCCTTGAAATTGATCAGAAGCATAGTACAACTCATCATGGATCAAACCATATCAAGAAATGTTAGATTTCTCCTCTTAGCCACACCATTATGACGCATTGTTATAGGATGAGTCACTTGTGAAACTATTCATCAATTCCTTAGATGATCGTAGAACTCAAGACTAAGATATTCTCCACCCCTGTTGGATCGAAACATCTTAATCTTCTTTCCTAATTGATTCTCTACTTTGTTTTGGATTGTATTGAACACCTTAAAGGTTTCAGACTTATGTTTAATCAGATAAACCTAACCATATCTATTGAAATCATTAGTAACTATAACACAATATCTTTCTCCATGTCTTATGGTGGATTTGAATGGTCCACACACATCAGTGTGTATGAGGTCCAGTAGATCCTTACCACTTTCGTAATTCTTATAAATAATGCCTTTATCATCTTTTGATGTAAGCAAGACCTGCATACATCGTTTGAATTCAAGATAAATGAATCCAAGATCCCATCCGATTGGAACTTAGCGATGCAAATATTGTTTATATGGCCATGGTGACAATGCCACAAACATGAATTATGACTTATCCAAAACATTTTCGGATTTGTTACAATCAAAATTCAAGATTAAGCTATAATTCTTTATTATGCTAATTATGGTTTCATAATTACCATCACAAGAATTTTATTTAAAGTATAAACAATCGTTTTTTAAAAATTAAAATAAAACCATTGTCAAACTTGAAGTCAAAACCATCCTTGTACAAAGCATGAAAAGCTATAATGTTTCTTGCTATTTCTGACGAATAGCAACAATTAAAAATCCACTAGATAACATGAGCTCCTAATCCATGATGCTTGTAGCTGTGATAATGTGTATGTTGCCAATGGTAGGTTGGCTACCCATGCCTCAACTTCCTACTTCCCTTTAGTCCTTGTATACCAACGCAAATATGAGTGCCACCGCACTTTTATTTATTTATTTATTTATTATTTTAATTAAATAAAATGTAATTTAATAAAAAAAGAAACACTTCATTAATTTAATTAAAATGATTACATTCCTAAAAAACAAAAAATAAATTAAAAAAATTAAATAAAAACAATAATTTTTAAATAAAAACACTACTTGTAATATTTTTTTCATAATGTCCGCTCTAACTCTCAAAACCATATCGAACTCGTTTACGGAGAGGTGATCGAAAGGTTTTGTTAAAACTTCCATATTCCGACTTCTTTTCTTCTCCTTTCGAGCTCGTTGCTTCTCCTATCTTATCTTGATCTCATTTTCTCCTCCAACTTCTCATTTTCAAAATTCAAACGACTTTCAAAATTCAAATTATAAATTTCCAAATTGCTAGCAACTCTATAATCTCCTCTTCCCGTGCCCGATGTATTCGACGATAAGCCTCTCTTTTCACCTTATCTCGAGCCATCGGTCGAATTACCTCTTCAAGCTCAAGCTCATCCACTTTGTTCAAATCAACCCCAAAATACGCATCCGATGAAGTAGTGTAACTCGTCTCGGAAACTTTGGTTCTTTTCGAACCACCTTCTTCACTACCAAAATCTTCTATCCATTTGGGGGACTTGGATAAAAACCTCCAAATATGGAGAAACAAGAAAAAAAATTTAAGCATCGTCTCTAAAATTTGTTCATCGCCTTCCCTACTTTTCTGTTGAGTTACTAAATTGTTGTAAATGTCGTTGAATTTTGTGATATATTTGTTCATCTCGCGAAACTTGCTAGTACAATGATCTTTAGTGCGGTACTCGTCACGATCCATCACCATAAGAAATCACTCTTTAATGCGTCGCCAAAAGTGGTCATCTTTTTGCACGTTACCTTTCTTGGAATCCTCCGAAATATCGACCCATAATTATGCTAAAACCATCTCTTCGTCCGGTTGCCATTGTTGAGACGTCATCTTTTTCTTTTTCAAACCGGTGCTTTTCCCTTTTCTCGTTTTTTGGGGTCAGATGGTTCCGGTTCGGTTCCCGAACAATTGTGGTTCGGACTCGACTACCGGTTTGGGATCAGGTTGAGTTTCGGACTTTTGGGGACAAATTTGACTTCCGACGAGGGAACGTATTCAAGGAGGGGGGAAATTTTTTGAAATGTGGTTGGGCTAAGATGTTGCATCGTGTAAAATTATTGTAATATTTGTTGATAATAAAAATGTTGGGGTTTCGGGCGAATCTAAGATGAATCCATTTGTGGTTGGTAAACCGGCGACTCAATCGGACGAACATTTGCATTGCTATGAACGTTAAATTGAGGGTTATTTGCATTTATTTTTGGAATGCAAATGTTTCAAATGTTGTATAAATTATAAATGGTTTGTGTGTGAAAAATATAACAGATAGTGGTGTATTTATAGTGTTTTTCAAAAAAAAATTAAAAATATGATTTTAGTCATTGGCCAATGGCTACAAACAACCACATTTTCAAATTCGCATGCAGTAAACCACTCATGTACGGTATCAATACCACATTTTTAATGAGTTCGATAGAATGTTTGCCGCGCATTGCGTTGCCAAATTAGCTACCACAGTGTGTGGTCTTGTATGCACCGAGGGTCTTAGGAACCAACCATGCTAAAAATTTAAACCACAGGACAATTTGTATCAAAAAAAGTTTAGCAAAACTTTATTTGTATCTTTGATAAACCAAAAGGATCATTTATGTAATTATTTCTTAAATAAAATTTAAATTAAGTAAAGCACATTGAGGGTTGTCGTGTTTTGGAACATATTCTTTTACGTTAATGTCGTTATATATGCAACAAATATTCATGTAGATTTCGATGGTGTGCTTTCCCATGAACATGCCACCGACCTCGCCACACCTGCAATCTGACCATGGTTTACAGAGGTTTGCCCGTGTTCACTAGGATGATCAGATACATATTTAAACTAATTATTTTGAAGTCGTAAGAGATAAACTCAAGCGTTCAGATAAATTTAAAGGTGATAAAAAGGACATTATAACATATAAGAGCATATTGGGAAGTTTTTTAGGATTAAATATCAATAATCAAATTTTAAAAGTGATTTTTTTTATTATTAGAGTGATTTGATTGAGTTAATAATGTTTCAATTTTATTATACATTAAGTTTTGTGATTTGCATAGTTAACTTTTTTTTTTATTCAATAATGTTTTATTTTAGTTCGTTATTATATTTAATTTATAAAATTTTATTATTTTTTAACTATTTTTTAGTATAATTTTAAGTATTAAATATTAAATTCTTGATGGTCATATAATACTTTTATCAAGGTTCTAAATAACGTAAGGCGTGGCTTGGCGGTAAGGTAAAAGTTAAGCCATGACAAACCTTGGCGAGCCATGACGTTTTTCAAGGCGTGACTATATTATATACATTAAAATATATAAATCATATAATTATTGAATTTTATCAAATATATGAAGTTTTTAGAAGTATTATATTAATATCTAATAGAAAAAAATTAACAAAAACTCATTTATTTTAGGCCCGATAAAAACACAAAAGAAAAAAAAACACAAAAAAATCCGCGCCTTGAAAAAATCTCGCGCCATAACGCGATAAGACGCGTCTTGACACGTTATTTGGGCGTCACGCTTCACAAACCCGCCTTGGACGTTTTCGTAACGGCTACATCACGCCTTGAGGCGCGCCATGGCGCGCTTTTTAGAACCATGACTTTTATCAATTTTTATTTTTATAAATATACAGTTAATGTATAAATGGATCATTGGATTTGGTTGACTTGTTAAAATCTTTTGTTCGGTATTCTTTGTGCGTATACTAGATGTATTAAAATACTATTGCAAAACGTATATAAAACAACTTAAAAGATTATAAACTTTCTAATATACTATATAAAAACTTTTGAAATATATAAATTATTCTCTTTATAGTTAAAAAGTTATTTGTTTTATTTTAATAAGTACGGTACACTAGATATAGTACCATATATATATATATATATATATATATATATATATATATATATATATATATATATATATATATATATATATATATATATATATATATATATAATTCAACCCGTATATCCTATCAGTTATAGTTGATATACAAATTTAGCTACTACCATCATACCAAATATATAGTTAATACAAATTTGTTTGACTAACAATAATTTGAGATGGTGCATGTTTATAATGGTATATGCAAACATATACAAGAGTTTTGTGAATGTAGATTTATGTATTCTTGAGCATTATGAAACTAATGAAGGGCTTGTGAATTGGTAACATTAGAAATTAGATCCAAAACTATTTTATAATCTTTTACCACTAATTTAAATTTTAATAAAAAATGTGCACCATATGCATATATCACATGAATAAAAAAACGCATTAAATTTTTTTTCTTCAACAAATCACCTTTTATAACGTATTAACCAATTAAGACTTTTTTTTAAAAAAAATATCTAGAAAAAGTTAATAAAAAAAAATATGCACATATGCACAAACTGAAATGAATATGATTTTTCAACCTTATATTAGAGCTATAAAATGTGGGTTTGTTGAAAAAAAAAATCAAAACAGACGATTTTCCACTGATGTGTATATAGTATATATTTTACGTTAAATGCATTTTTTTTCCGAATATCAGTATGGGTAGAGGCAGTGTTGCAAAAATCGGCATAAATGGACGATTAATTTGAATCGAGTATGGGCCGAAGAGTCTAATTAGTAATCAGCCAAAAAACTCATAATCAGTCTAACTCGGTCAAAATCGGCAAAAATCGGAAAAATTCGGAATTGGTCAAAATCGATAAAAATCGGAAAATTTCGACTTTTTTTAAGAAAAAAAATATATAATTGTTATTGATATTCATATATTTTGTTATAATTTTTAATAAACTTGTTATATTTGTTAAATATATAATTTTTCTAAAATTAATTTCATGTAATTTTCCAATCCAAGTGCTCCCTGCCTAGACCGAATACTCGTTAGGCGTTAGTTGACCGCCTAACGAGTTTTGCAACAATTAGTAGAGGTTAAAAATGATAAAATTATATATTTTTAATTATCTCTTTTAGATAGAAGTTAAGTTCTTAAAACGTTTTTTCCAAATGATATGTATATGAAGCACATATTATAGATTTTTTTTTCCAAATATCAATATGAAAAGAGGTTAAAACATAATAAAATTTCATATATATATATATATATATATATATATATATATATATATATATATATATATATATATATATATATATATATATAACAAAGTTAGTCATCCAACCCCCCCCCTCCTCTCTCTCTCTCTCTCTCTCTCTCTCTATATATATATATATATATATATATATATATATATATATATATATATATATATATATATATATATATATATATATATATATATATATATATATAATGTAGGGGTGGATTTACTATGTTGCATGTGATAGCTCGGGCTACCGCTTAAATTTTCCTGTCAAATAAAAATTTAATGAAAATTCGTTAAAATCGGTCACAAATCCGTTGGAAATCTATCACAAATCCGTCATGAATCCACTTGAAATCCACCACAAATTGTGATAATTGTGAATTAAGTGTATATTCGTCGGTTTATTGACGATTTTATGACGAAAACTGCCTCCAGAAATGAGTTTTTTCTAGCAATGTAACTGCAAAAAAATTTATATTATTGCGATATATTAAACTTTATATCGTTTGCGTAATTTCTTTTAGCTAACTTGTATATTTGATAATAAATATATAATTATTTAAGAAAAATGTCAATGTTTTTTAGTTTTAGAGATGGTTTCTTTAAATTATTTATTATCATTTGGAAGGAATGAGATGCACATGTAATTTTAACATGCGATGGAAGGAACAAAGAAAAACACATGACTGGTCTCAAAAACCACTTCCAATTATTTGGACACTTATTTCCTTTATACAATTTTAAAAGGTCCATAGATCTCAACAAATTATTCACTTTTTCTCACACACACACACACATATATATATATATATATATATATATATATATATATATATATATATATATATATATATATATATATATATATATATAGATAGATAGAGAGAATATTACACTTTTGGTCCCTATGGTTTGTGCCAATTCGTAGGTTTGGTCAAACCTTTGGAATTTTGATAGGACACATCCTTGTGGTTTTAAAAAATTGCAGTGGCCAACCCTGAAGCATAAGACATTTATTTAAGCCGGCAAACACCATCACGTGCCCCTCACACGAGGGACATTTTTGTCAATTTGCTTTTGCGTTTTACGTTGCCGCCACTCTCTTAATTACATTAGTATCCATCATTATCCTACTCTAACATTTTGGTGTACCTGCTAAGCATCCCAAGAAACCCCATTATCCTCCTTCCTAATTTATTCGTTAGGCTTACTTTGTCTGAAGATTGAGAATGGGTCCAACGTTATGGAGTATACGACCTACAAATTCTCATACGGATGTTGACAAAGTGTATGTTAATGATACATATGTCTTCAAATTACCATTCATGATCGTTCTTTTTCTTTGTTTGGGTCATAATATGAGGTTATTTTGCCTTTATGTAGAAGCTTTGCCCCATATTTTCACAATGCGTATTTCACATGGAGGCATGTTGTAACACTCCAAAATTAAAGGAAATTTAAAAATTTTCAAAATCAACCATTAGTCAACATTGTTTACAAAAAGAGTCATTGTTTCAAAAGTAGTATTTCAAATCAGAGTTTTCCCAAGCCCCAACGATATAAAATAGGAAGCTATATACGATCATGCATTTGTCTTCCCACTATCCTCAAAAGTACATGAAACGGTAAACTAAAGACTGTGAGCCAAAGCTTAGTGAGTTTCCCCAAAGTATCAACACACACATACATATAACAACATATACTGGGTACACAACTAGAAGAGATGGAAGTAATTAATGAAGATAAATTTGAGTTTGCTAGTTATGAAGAGGACAATAAAGCAAGGTTGTTGAAAGAGTTGACTAGGAAAAAATATTGTTCATATGGTAAGGTGCATGGGAATGAATTTATAGTGGTTCAAACTTTTCAAACTAAGAAGGAAGTGACAGGCTTGGTGAAGGAACATGCTTTACAGACTAGGAGGGACCTACACATAGAAAAGAATGATAAGATAAGGGTAAGGGTAGTATGCAGAGGTGTTACTCCAAAATTTAACTCTAGTGGGTTTTCGGGGTGTAATAAAGGTAAGGGTAGTTTTGTAAATAAAGAAAAGGGATATTGTCCGTGGGTTTTGTTGGTTTCTAGGCCATCAAACTTAGATATTTAGAATGTTAAGGTTTATGAAGAGAAACATTATTGCTTGCGTACAAGAGATGTTAAGAGCTGCACCCAGAGTTTCATAGCTAAGAAAAATTCATCACAAATAGAGATGAGCCCTACTTATCTAACACATGCTTTACAGGAGGAGTTTTAGACGAAATATGGCGTTGGGATTTCAAAAAGAAAAAATTTCAGAGCAAAGGCCATAGCTTAACATCAACTACATGGCGACTATGAGAAGCAATACTCGATGCTTAGGGACTATGTCTTGGAGCTATAAACAACAAATTTTGGGACGACATGCAAGATACAGGTTGAAAGTTAGCCAAACATTAATTTGGAAACTAGGAAATTCCAAAGAATTTATGTTTGTCTTGGTGTATTGAAACATGGTTTCAAAGAATCTCAAAGAGAAATACTTGGCCTTGATGGGTCATTCATGAAAGGCCCTTACCCATGCTAGATCTTGACTGTAGTTGGTTTTGACTCAAAGAATGGTATGTAACGCCTGTGTTTCCGGGCTTGCCATATTTAGCAATATAATAGTCTAGGTTAACCTTTGTAACCCGTTTTGAAATAATAAGAATGTATTATTTGAGTATTATGTGTTTTGTGCTTAATTGCTTAATTATGTGGTCTGATTAATTAAGAATAAAAATAAGCGTCAAAATTTAAGAGTGAAATAAATATCTTTGGTTAATGTTGTAGTAGTCGAAACGAGGTTTCCGAATATATATAGAACGCCCAAATCTGACTTCGTATGAGGAAGTTATGATTTATCGAAGTTCCGACTTAGCGGTATACAGCCTGTTTTACTCGATTGAGATCGAGCGGTTTTTAGCCGAAGCAATCTAAATGAGAATCGAAGATCTCATTGTTGGTATCGAAGCGATAAAAAGTTAGGCGAGAACGGACATCAAACGAAGAAGTTATGAATTTATAACGAAAGTTTCTGTCGCGGCCTATTAAAAATAATTAATAAAAATAAAGTCAAAATTAGCCGACGGAGTCTAAACGAAAGTCGTAGAGCGTGGTCTCACCTTTCCGTGGATATAAAGAACGTCGAAAACGGAGTTCGTATGAAGAAGTTATGAATTTCCGAAGTTTATTAATCATTTTGTATTTATTTTTAAATCAAAATCGGAGGCATTATCCGAAGCCGAGTCACCCGTCTGATCCAAGGTACGCCCCGCGTACGTGAGTACGCTATCGCGTACTCCGCATAGTGTCGACACTTCGGATGACGCATGCAGTGACGATTTCGGACGCGTACGCGCTGCGTACGCCTGTACGCCCCGCGTACTCCGAGGTTCCAGCCTCTATATAAAGGATCCGAAGGCAGCCGGCTATCTTGTTCATTTCTTCTCTTCTCTCTCCCGTTTTTCACCGTTTTTCGTGCCGAAGCTACCCCGAAGCCCCGGTATCATACTCTAGCCCCGAGGCAAGTCCCGAGATCCCGAAGATCCCGAGAAGCGCGGTTCCCGAGTCGAAGCTCTGCCCGCGAGAAGTTCGATTTTCGAGGAGATCTTCCAGATCTGCTAAGGAATACTACTTCTATAAGCCGTAGTGCTGTCGGATCGTCTTCTGATCAAGTGAGTGTGTAGTTATTTCTTCTAATACAATAATACGAAGTATTTTTATATAAAAATATGTGCTATGTGTATATATTTGGTTGTGTTATGTGTGAATGAGTATTCATTCTCTTCTATCTTACAGATCTGCTTATTTCTTTATGAGATATGTGTTATGTGTGTGTGTGCCTCATCTGTTATGTGATATATGTGTTGATTCAAGCATGCTATACAGGTTTCTTTAAACTATGTATACAAATGTATATTTTTATCTACTAATATGTTGGGTAGAACATGGGTAGATAGTTGGTGTGTAATAAACAGATGAGAGGCCTCGTTGTTGTTGTTGTTGTTGATCTAGTTATTCAGCGGAGTATGGATAACGACCACGGACTCTTTCTAGACAGTCCAGTGGAACGCTAGCAGGTTCATAACCTGTAGGTGTTGTGAACGATGTGTTCACCGGTGTACTCTATCCCCCTCATGGTTGCCTTTAGGATATCTATTGTTGAGGAAACCCCTTCGCAGTGATGTCCGTCCCGATGAAAATCCTAGATTAGGTCCCTTGAGATAGTTGTTTTAGGGACGAAAAGTGAGGATAACGGGAATGGGTAATCGGGATAGTGTTTGGTTGGTGAAATTAAATATAACTTATTTATTGTGGGTTGAAAACCCTATATGCTCACCAGGCTCCCAAGCCTGACCCACTCAGTTTTATTTGTATTACAGGAAGTGGCACAAGGGCGTAAGATGGATGGATCATCTTGTTGTTTTGTTTACAAGTCTGTATATGTATATATTTGTTGAATGACTTGTAATGTTTATCGTTTATGCTTTATGGTCTGTATCGGAACATGACATCCCGAGTTTTGATTATATAATGAAATGCATCTCTTGATGAAATGCTTTGATAAATATTATTTTATCATGTTTTGTTTTGGGAACAAATTCCGCTACTCTTTCAAATCAAAAGGATTTACTCTGAAAATATTTAAAAGCATAAATGAAAATCGGTCTTTTTTGGCCGAGATTTTGGGGATGTCACAGTTGGTATCAGAGCATTAGTTTAAGCGAACTAGGGATTTGTAGGATTTCTAGACTTAAACTTAGTATGCTAAATGGAATGATGAGATGTGTGTCTGTTGGATTTTAGACACGAGCACTAGTTTATTTTAGGAAAGTAGCCTAAAATGCTTTATGTGCTAAATGTTATATGTTGCCATATATGATATTATTTGTTCGGATCTACGGTTTGTTGCCAACCGGATCTGAAGGTTTATGTGTTTAGGATTCTAAGCGTATGTATACGATATTAGAACTAGCATGTAATCGTTTGGAGTAATAAGGTGAAATAATTCGGTGTGTAGATCAAAATGGTGAGAACAAGGAGTGGCGTTGGAAACGCTGATGAAAACAGGAATCAACCACCTGTAATTCAACAAGTACCTGTCGTAGCTGATGCACCTGAGCCGATAACAATGGCTGGTGTACAAATGATGATTCAAATGATGTTGGATCGTCAGATGGAAGAAACAAGACGCCTGCTTAGGCAGAATCATGAAGAACCGTCAATTCAAGCGGAAGAGCCCGAGGAGAATGGAGGGCAGTCTGAAGGAGAAAACTTTAGTGGAATCATTGGTCAAGACGAACAACCAGTGGTTAGACGCAATAACCAGTATGGAGGAAATGATGGTCGTGGGTGCAAGTATAAGGATTTCATGGCATCCAAACCACCATGTTTATCCGGAAGCCCGACGCCGGTGCAAGTTATGGATTGGGTCTCCGAAATGGAGACTATGTTTGAAAGTTGCGAATGCAGCAACAGGCAGAAGACCGCTCTTGCGATCCCCCTGCTAAAATCTGGCGTGTTGAGTTGGTGGAAGCTGTTAGCTGATTCTATGCCCAAGGGAGAAGCAAGCAAAATGTCTTGGGAAGACTTTGTGGAACAACTAAAAATGCAATACTGCTCCGAGCAGGACCTTCTGGAAATCAGTAATGAGTTTCAGAATTTGAAGAAAGGGAAATTGAGCGTTACTGAATACGCTGCAAGTTTCACAGAAAAGATGAAGTTTATCCCATATTTGGTGCCTACAGAACTCTCTAAGGTCAACAAGTTTGCCCTTGGACTACCAGCGGACTATGGTCCAATGGTTAAGCAAGCAACCACATTGAAAGCCGCCATCTGGGCTGCTAGAAATGTTGAGACCCAGATCAGGGAAAAAGGTCTGGAAAGGTCAGAGGTTGGCGAGAAAAGGAAAATCGATGGATTTTCAGGGTCCAGCAAGAAAAGTAAATTCTCGAAGTCTAGTTCGAGAGGAAGTGGAGGAAAGGTAGAGGCGAAATGGTGCGACAAGTGCAAGAAGAAGCATCATGGGAAGTGTGGCGGGGAAACCACATGCTTCAAATGTGGAAAGCCAGGGCATTATGCCAACGACTGCACCTTCACCAAGAATGTTTGTTATGGTTGTGGTGAGGAGGGGCACATCTCAAGGGATTGTCCGAAAAAGAAGGAAGCAGCAAGACCCAACATTCCGCCAAAGCCAAAGGCGAGAGCATTCCAGATGACACTGGAAGCTGCTAAAGATGAAGCTGATGTCGCTTCAGGTACCTTTCTCGTTAACGAATTGCCTGCCCAAATTTTATTTGATTCTGGAGCCAACTACTCCTTTATATCGCATGAATTTGGTAGAAAGCTAGCTTTGCCTGTTGTTAGACTAGATAATGCTTTATTAGTCGAAGTTGCTAGTGGCAAGTTTGTACCTGTTAGCTATCGCATGAAAAACATCTTAATCGATCTGAATGGAAATAAGTTCCGCGAGGAATTATTGCCTATCGAACTTAACGGTTTCGACATCGTTTTGGGAATGGATTGGCTTAGCGCCAATGATGCCGAAATTTTATGCAAGAAGAAAATAGTCAAAGTAAACCCGCCTGGGAAAGATTCGTTTATGGTGTATGGAGATAAACGTAGAGTGAATTCTGGAATCATTTCATTGATGAAAGCCAGAAAATGTTTGACCAAGGGGTGTACATCGTTTTTAGCATTCGTGATTGATGCTAAGAAGGAAAAGAAGGTGATGCAGAATATTCCAGTTGTGTGTGATTATCCGGAAGTATTTCCCGAAGATCTTCCTGGATTACCGCCTGATAGACAAGTGGAATTTCGTATCGACTTGTTGCCAGGAACAACGCCAATTGCGAAAGCACCTTATCGATTAGCACCGACGGAGATGAAGGAGCTAATGATGCAACTTCAGGAGTTATTGGACAACGGTTTCATTAGACCTAGTTCATCGCCCTGGGGAGCTCCGGTGTTATTTGTAAAGAAGAAAGATGGAAGTATGAGAATGTGCATTGATTACAGAGAGCTGAACAAGGCAACAATAAAGAATAGATATCCGTTGCCGAGGATTGATGACCTGTTTGATCAATTGCAAGGTTCGAGCTATTTCTCGAAGATCGATCTTAGGTCAGGATATCATCAGCTGAAAGTAAGAGAGCAAGATATCGAGAAGACTGCATTCAGAACTAGATATGGACACTACGAGTTCTTGGTTATGTCGTTTGGACTAACCAATGCTCCAGCAGCGTTCATGGATTTGATGAATAGGGTTTGTAACCCGTTCCTTGATAAATCCGTGATAGTGTTCATAGACGACATTCTGATTTACTCGAAAAGCCAGGAGGAGCATGGCAGACACTTGCGAGAAGTGTTAGAAGTCTTGAAGAAGGAGAAGCTGTATGCTAAGTTCTCCAAATGTGATTTTTGGATTCGTGAAGTCCAATTCTTGGGTCACGTGGTCAACCAAGAAGGGATAATGGTTGATCCAGCAAAGATCAAAGCTGTGACGAAGTGGGAACAACCGAAAAGTCCCACGGAGATTCGAAGCTTTTTAGGATTAGCCGGATATTACCGAAGGTTTATCCAAGGCTTTTCTTCGATCGCTAGTCCATTGTCAGCTTTGACCCACAAAGGAGCTACTTATGCTTGGGGTGAGAAGCATAAGGAAGCATTTGAGAAGCTAAAGGAGAAGCTATGCGAGGCACCGATACTTTCTCTACCCGATGGAGTTGAAGACTTCGCTGTCTATAGCGATGCGTCTGGTGTTGGATTGGGTTGTGTTTTGACCCAAAGAGAAAAGGTGATAGCATATGCGTCTCGACAGCTGAAAGAGCATGAAAAGAACTACCCGACTCATGATTTAGAGTTGGCAGCGGTAGTTTTCGCTCTGAAAATATGGAGGCATTACCTCTATGGCACGAAGTGCAAACTTTTCACTGATCATAAGAGTCTCCAATACCTCTTTAATCAGAAAGAATTGAATATGAGGCAACGACGCTGGCTAGAATTACTTAAAGACTATGACTGCGAGATACTTTACCACCCCGGTAAAGCTAATGTTGTTGCTGATGCTCTCAGTCGGAAAGTCAATCCCGAAAGGAAAAGGCCAAGAGTGTTGAGAATTGAAGTTGTCTCAACTATTTTGGAAAGTATAAAGAAAGCTCAGAGCGAAGCTTCTGAGAAGAATGACAGAAAGGAGGAACGTTTGGGCAAAACGTTGGTGTTCGGTGTAAACAGTCATGGACTGAAGGTGTTCCAAGATCGGATTTGGATACCTAAGACAGGAGGAATCAGAGATCTTCTGATGGAAGAAGCTCACAAGACCATGTAATCGATTCATCCGGGTAGCACTAAAATGTATAGGGACCTGAAACCCTACTACTGGTGGCCGACGATGAAGCTTGATGTTGCAAAGTATGTGGCCGAGTGTGTGACTTGTGCGAGAGTCAAGACACAACATCAGAAACCGTACGGGAGTTTAGAACCTTTGCCTGTGCCTATGGGTAAGTGGGAAGACATTGCTATGGATTTTGTCACTAAACTGCCCAGAACAAAGAATGGTCACGACATGATTTGGGTGGTCGTTGATCGATTCACTAAGAGTGCGCATTTCATAGCGGCCAGGGAGAAATGGTCTATGGAGAAGCTTGCGAATTCTTACGTGAAGGAAATTGTGAGGCTTCACGGTGTTCCGTTAACGATTGTGTCGGATCGTGATAGCCGTTTCACATCGAGGTTTTGGAAAAGTCTACAAGAGGAATTGGGTACCAAGTTGTGTTTAAGTACAGCTTACCATCCGCAGACTGATGGTCAGAGCGAACGAACGATACAAACACTTGAAGATATGCTGAGAGCGTGTACCTTGGAATTCCTAGGTAATTGGGATGAACATTTACCTTTGGTAGAGTTTTCCTATAATAATAGTTTTCACTCGAGCATTAAGATGGCACCTTACCAAGCTTTGTATGGACAGAAGTGTCGTACGCCGTCTTGTTGGCTTGAGGCTGGGGAAAAGCAGTTTATGGGACTGGAGTTGGTTCATCAAACTGCTGAAAAGTTGAAAATAATTAGGGAAAGAATGTTAGCGGCTCAGGATCGTCAAAAGAGCTATGCTGACAAGAAGCGGAGACCGATAACTTTTGAGGTTGGGGATTCGGTTTTGCTTAAGGTCTCGCCGTGGAAGGGACTTATAAGATTTGGTAAAAGGGGAAAGTTGAGTCCAAGGTTTATTGGACCGTTTAAAGTTCTTCAGAGGATTGGGAACCAAGCTTACAAGCTCGAATTACCCGAAGAACTGAATGGAATTCATAACACTTTTCATGTGTGTTACTTGAGGAAGTTCACGGGAGAAGTTCCCGACATAATTCCAATTTCTGAATTGAGAATTGATGAGAACAAAAGGTTGATTGAAGAACCAGAGGCAATTGTTGACCGAAAGACTAAGAAATTGCGACGCAAGATGGTTGGGTTAGTGCTTGTCCGATGGAAACACACGAATGGGCCGAATCTCACCTGGGAGACGGAGAGTGACATGATGGGTCGCTATCCGCATTTGTTTGTTGATGTGTGATTCCGGGGACGGAATCATTCTAAGGTGGAGAGAATTGTAACGCCTGTGTTTCCGGGCTTGCCATATTTAGCAATATAATAGTCTAGGTTAACCTTTGTAACCCGTTTTGAAATAATAAGAATGTATTATTTGAGTATTATGTGTTTTGTGCTTAATTGCTTAATTATGTGGTCTGATTAATTAAGAATAAAAATAAGCGTCAAAATTTAAGAGTGAAATAAATATCTTTGGTTAATGTTGTAGTAGTCGAAACGAGGTTTCCGAATATATATAGAACGCCCAAATCTGACTTCGTATGAGGAAGTTATGATTTATCGAAGTTCCGGCTTAGCGGTATACAGCCTGTTTTACTCGATTTGAGATCGAGCGGTTTTTAGCCGAAGCAATCTAAATGAGAATCGAAGATCTCATTGTTGGTATCGAAGCGATAAAAAGTTAGGCGAGAACGGACATCAAACGAAGAAGTTATGAATTTATAACGAAAGTTTCTGTCGCGGCCTATTAAAAATAATTAATAAATATAAAGTCAAAATTAGCCGACGGAGTCTAAACGAAAGTCGTAGAGCGTGGTCTCACCTTTCCGTGGATATAAAGAACGTCGAAAACGGAGTTCGTATGAAGAAGTTATGAATTTCCGAAGTTTATTAATCATTTTGTATTTATTTTTAAATCAAAATCGGAGGCATTATCCGAAGCCGAGTCACCCGTCTGATCCAAGGTACGCCCCGCGTACGTGAGTACGCTATCGCGTATTCCGCATAGTGTCGACACTTCGGATGACGCATGCAGTGACGATTTCGGACGCGTACGCGCTGCGTACGCCTGTACGCCCCGCGTACTCTGAGGTTCCAGCCTCTATATAAAGGATCCGAAGGCAGCCGGCTATCTTGTTCATTTCTTCTCTTCTCTCTCCCGTTTTTCACCGTTTTTCGTGCCGAAGCTACCCCGAAGCCCCGGTATCATACTCTAGCCCCGAGGCAAGTCCCGAGATCCCGAAGATCCCGAGAAGCGCGGTTCCCGAGTCGAAGCTCTGCCCGCGAGAAGTTCGATTTTCGAGGAGATCTTCCAGATCTGCTGAGGAATACTACTTCTATAAGCCGTAGTGCTGTCGGATCGTCTTCTGATCAAGTGAGTGTGTAGTTATTTCTTCTAATACAATAATACGAAGTATTTTTATATAAAAATATGTGCTATGTGTATATATTTGGTTGTGTTATGTGTGAATGAGTATTCATTCTCTTCTATCTTACAGATCTGCTTATTTCTTTATGAGATATGTGTTATGTGTGTGTGTGCCTCATCTGTTATGTGATATATGTGTTGATTCAAGCATGCTATACAGGTTTCTTTAAACTATGTATACAAATGTATATTTTTATCTACTAATATGTTGGGTAGAACATGGGTAGATAGTTGGTGTGTAATAAACAGATGAGAGGCCTCGTTGTTGTTGTTGTTGTTGATCTAGTTATTCAGCGAAGTATGGATAACGACCACGGACTCTTTCTAGACAGTCCAGTGGAACGCTAGCAGGTTCATAACCTGTAGGTGTTGTGAACGATGTGTTCACCGGTGTACTCTATCCCCCTCATGGTTGCCTTTAGGATATCTATTGTTGAGGAAACCCCTTCGCAGTGATGTCCGTCCCGATGAAAATCCTAGATTAGGTCCCTTGAGATAGTTGTTTTAGGGACGAAAAGTGAGGATAACGGGAATGGGTAATCGGGATAGTGTTTGGTTGGTGAAATTAAATATAACTTATTTATTGTGGGTTGAAAACCCTATATGCTCACCAGGCTCCCAAGCCTGACCCACTCAGTTTTATTTGTATTACAGGAAGTGGCACAAGGGCGTAAGATGGATGGATCATCTTGTTGTTTTGTTTACAAGTCTGTATATGTATATATTTGTTGAATGACTTGTAATGTTTATCGTTTATGCTTTATGGTCTGTATCGGAACATGACATCCCGAGTTTTGATTATATAATGAAATGCATCTCTTGATGAAATGCTTTGATAAATATTATTTTATCATGTTTTGTTTTGGGAACAAATTCCGCAACTCTTTCAAATCAAAAGGATTTACTCTGAAAATATTTAAAAGCATAAATGAAAATCGGTCTTTTTTGGCCGAGATTTTGGGGATGTCACATGGTATGTTACCTGTTACATATGCAATTGTTGAAGCAGAGAATTTGAAGTCATGGTCATGGTTTTTAGAATGTTTGGGTGAAGATCTGGACCTACCCACAACAACCAACTTTTCCTTCATTTCAGACAGACAGAAGGTACCCTTTAAGTACTCAGTTTTTTATTATAATATATGTTTTTATGGATGTATTATAATACTCTATATTGTTATTTAAGGGTTATTATTGTTGGAATAGTGTCTAAGGCTACAACTATATTAGGCAAGTATTTGACCCGGTTGTGCATGATCCTTTTGGGTTGCCTTCACCATAGCAACTTGACAGGATGATTTATAATGAGAGAATGAGTATTATTAATATATTATATGAATAATATAAGGAATAATAATATTGTTATTTGATTAATATAAGTCATAAATTAATTAGGAATTAATTTGGTGACTTAAAGAGATTAACTAAATAAAGGGGTATAAACTGTCAATTGTATGATAGTTTGACTTTGGGCTATAAATCCCTTAAGGATAAGGGGGGACGGATTCTAGGGCTTTGGATAGGCTTAGATTTCGTCCAAGGGATTATCTATTAGGGTATTGGATTGCTTAGGGCCTAAGTTATCCAATTAGGGTTTAAGGGTGAAACCCTAGGAGCCTTACAAGTACAAGGTTCTAAATGGCGTGAGGCGTGGCGGCAAGGCCAAGCCTCAAGCTTAACGAGCCATGGCGAGCCACGGCGTTTTTCAAGGCGTGATGTAAGACGGCGATTTTGTATTAATTTAAAATTATATTACCACATAAATATAAATTTATATTAAATATAACTACTTATTAGAAGTGTTAGATCAATAACTAATAACAAAAAGTTAACAAAAACCACAATACTTGTATCTCCGATTTGAAAAGACATAACGAAGAGAAAAAAGCTGTGTCTCAAACGAAAAAACACGCGCCATAACACGCCATAACGCGCCATGGCGCGCCATATCACGCCTTGCCACGCGTTACGCCTAACAACAACGTTATGAAGCTTTTCGTAACGGCGAAGCCACGCCTCACGCCATGGCGCGCCTTGGCGCGCACCATGGCGCGCCCTTTAGAACACTGTACAAGTATAAATAGACCCTAAGGGCTAAGGGATTTCGTGACTTATGCTTAGAGGAGAAACCCTAGCCGATTTGATCCCCTCTCCTCTCTCCTAAATCATCTTCTTGCTAGTTGGTGTTTGTACGCCATTAGAGGAGTGAAAATTGTGACTCTAAAGCCTCAAGGACAAGAAGATCAAGCAAGTGATTCAAGGTAAACTTCTAATCTTTGTTTTCACATTGTTATTATAGTCTATTAGTCATTAGAAGTCTTGGATTCAATGTACGTTCAATTAGAGAAACCTAGATCCAAGCATTAGGGTTGCATGTGCACATAGGAATGTTCATATGGCTAAACCCATCAGTGGTATCAGAGCCTAGATTGGTTTCTATTGAATTGATGCATTGATTGCTTGTTTGTTGCTTAAAAAAAATCGTTTTTTTGTCCTTTGCCTGATGAACCCGGCGAGTCCCACGGTGGTAATCGGCGAGTAGGCTCAACTCGGCGAGTCCATCTGGGTACTCGGCGAGTTCGAGCGTCAGAAAGAGCAATATTCGGGATTTCTTGCTGTTTATCTTTGAGATACTTGCCTTAATCATATTAGATCAATATAAATCCGATTTTATGATATATATGAGTATATTCTTGACCTAATTGAAGATATTTATCAATTAATAAAATATTTGTTTCCTTATGTGATAATTGATTAATTATTTTGATTAAATTGGTAAATTGTTTTGCAAGAAATCATTAAATAAATCAAATATGGATAATTATGGAATTAATTGTTAATTCAGATTATTTGTTATTTGATTATCTATGTTTTGAAAAGTTAAAAACTTGCCCTCAAGTTTTGAAATTTATGTTTTGTGATTAAAAGTTTAATTTAGACAATTTAAATTTCAAACCCTAGAATTTTACAAGTTTAAAATTCAACCCTATACTAATATAATATTACAAGATTAATATATATATATATATATATATATATATATATATATATATATATATATATATATATATATATATATATATATATATATAATTAAAATGCTAGTCTTACCGTTAGTAGGCCTCATTCACGAAGCCGGTCTATAAGATGGGTATAAGGTTGCTGCGTATAAAATGGCGCTTAATGGGTGTACACTCACACCCACCGCTTGCTTGATCGGTGGAGGGTCGTTAGCCGAACGGGTAGGATAGGCCAACCTCATCTCTTCATTAAAAGTATAATATGAAATATAAAAGTAACTACATGTTTTTTTCAAAAATTTCCCAATCTTAGTTACTTTAGGAAAAGTGAATTGATGCAATCCCATGAAATTACACTTTGCACCCTTGCTAAGAAGTTAGTGGAGTGCGTGTGGTTTACCGGCACACTACTTGGTTCTAAGCAAAGGTGGCAAAGGGTGATTCATTGTTTATCATAGTTCGATGGAGCGTGTGTGGTTTACCGGCACATCGAATAGGTGATCGTTACAATGAAGGCACCATGTAAATTTGCATGGTAATTCACACCCACTTTGTGATCCTCGGTATCCCAGTCACAAACGAGAGGGGCATATCGAGATTTAAACATGTCATTGAAAAGTTTCAATGAACCTCATCCAAACCTAGGAATTCTCAATACATTTAGAACTTAAAGTTATGTTTTTGTGGTGGAGAATTAGTGAATCGTCATTCACTTACCTTCATATTATTTGCATGTTAGATTACGGCATACCTTTTCTAATATGTAAATATTGTTGTTGGATCCTAGCCCTAATTTTCTTATTGGGTAATAATTAGGGATTCATATTCTAATCTATCTTTGTCATTTCTATTTGTAGATGTCGAACGCAAACAACGTTGCTGCTAGTTCATTCACATTGATGAGCCTTTGTCAAAAGGTCACTTTCGATGGGATGAACTTTAGCGAATGGATAAGATACATTCGCACAATTGCTCGCTATGAGGACAAGGAGTATGTCCTCGATGAGAAGCTCGAGAAAATCAACCCTGAAATCGCTACTCCGGCTGAAATGACCGCTTTTGAAACTCACGAGCGTGATGCAACGAAGGTACATTGCATCATGATAGCCACTATGAACTCCGAATTCCAAAAGTCCTATGAGGACATGTATCCGTATGAAATGCACCAAGACTTGTTGGAGAGATACCACCAGAACGCGAGGCAAGAGCGTTACGAGATTTTCACTAACATGATTTCCGCTAAAATGGGTCATGGAGAATCTCTTACCGTGCACCTGCAAAAGATGCAAAGGTATGTCGATCGTCTTCGCAAGTTGAATGTTGAATTTGGGGAAGACTTGGCAATCGACATGGTGCTTCACTCTTTGCCTCCGTGTTACAATCAATTTAGGATGACCTACCACATGAACAAGGAAGAGGTCACCCTAAGCAAACTCCAAGGTCTCCTTAGGGTTGCTGAAGGCAACCTCAAGGACAAGTCTGTTGCACCCACTCCCAATCCACCCGCTGCTCCTGTTTTGGCCATTGGGCAAGGAAGAGGTAAAAAGAGGAAGGCTCCGTCTAAGAGCCACCGCAAGGGAAAGTCCCGAGATGGTTCCTCTTTTAGTGGGACCAAAGTTGATCCTGCTAAACCCTGTCCTAACCCTAAGGAGGCAGAGTGCCATCATTGCCATAAAATAGGGCATTGGAAGAGAAGCTGCCCAGACTACCTGCAAGCCATAAGGGAAGGAAAGATCAAGCCATCATTCGCAGGTATTTATACAATTAAATCTAATGATTCATCTCATGCTATTTCTTGGGTCCTTGATACCGGTTGTGCTTACCACATTTGTTCTAATTTGCAGGGACTAAGAAGAAATAGGGATGTGGAGCATGGAAGAATAAATCTAATCATGGGGAATAGAAGATCGTCGCCTGTGACCAAGATTGGAGTGTATTCTTTAGTGCTTAGGAATGGTTTATCTTTAGATTTTAACAATTGTTGCTATTCGCCAGAAATAGCAAGAAACATCATTTCATTTCATGGTTTGTTTAGACAAGGTTTTAGATTTTCTTTCAATAATGAGAATGGTTCTATTCTTGCTTATATAAATGGTGTCTTATATTTTGAAGCTATACCATGTAATGGAATTTATGAAACAGTTATGATTGTAGATAACTTAGGAAATGATGTTTTATGCATGGATTCTTCCAATGGTATGAATAGAGCATCTTTGTGGCATTGTCGTCTTGGACATGTCAACAAGAAGCGCATAGCTCAACTCCAAAAGGATGGAGTGTTGGAGTCATTCGACTTTAGGGAAGATGACACATGCGAGTCTTGTTTGTTTGGAAAGATGACTAAGTCACCCTTCACAAGTACATGTGAAAGGGCTGAGGGTTTATTGGACCTCATACATACCGATGTATGTGGACCGTTTAGATCAACCACAAAGGATGGGAACCGCTTCTATGTGACTTTTACCGATGACTATAGTAGATATGGGTATATCTACTTAATCAAGCAAAAGTCAGAAACTTTTGAAAAGTTCAAAGAGTTCAAGAATGAAGTGGAGAATCAATTGGGCAGGAAAATCAAGATGCTTCGATCCGATCGAGGAGGAGAGTACCTAAGTCTTGAATTGCACGACTATCTCAAGGAGTGTGGAATAGTTTCACAACTGACGCCACCTAGGACACCACAGTTGAATGGTGTGGCAGAAAGGTGTAATCGAACCTTGTTAGACATGGTTCGCTCTATGATGAGTCGTGCTTCACTACCTATCTCTTTTTGGGAGAATGCCTTAGAGACTGCCGCCCATATCCTTAACCGATTCCCTACTAAGAAGGTTGCCAAAACACCTTACGAGATGTGGACAGGGAAAGCTCCCTCATTGGCACATATCAAGGTTTGGGGTTGCGAGGCTTTCGTAAGACGAGATACTCACGACAAGCTCTAACCTCGTAGTGAGCGATGTATTTTCATCGGCTACCCGCAGAAATCCTTTGGATATCTCTTCTATAGACCGAAGGACAATGTTGTCTTCGTTGCGAGGAGAGGAGTTTTCCGAGAGCGATAACTCATAAGCCAAGGAGACAGTGGGAGGCAAATCGAGCTTGAAGAGATTTAAGAGTCGATAGATGAATGAACCTCTACCACTGGCACTCAACCCGAGGAGGAAACTCCGGTTGAACCAATTGACGAGTCCTTACCTCTTAGACGTTCCGAAAGAGTTAGAGTTCAACCCCAGTTTTATGGTTTTCATATTACTACCGAAGGGGACACGTATATTAGTGATGGTACACTAATAAGTCTAGATGAACTTAATAGTTATAAGGAAGCCATGGCAGGCCCGGAGTCTGTGAAATGGAAAGAGGCGATGGACAGCGAGATCCAGTCCATGTATGACAACCAAGTATGGAATTTGGTTGGTAATGTGCCCGGACATAAGACCGTTGGGTGCAAATGGATATTCAAGAAGAAGACCAACGTGGATGGAAACATACATACATATAAGGCGCGATTGGTTGCGAAGGGCTTTACCCAAACTCCCGGAGTTGACTATGATGAGACCTTCTCATCAGTTGCGAAGATTAAGTCTATTAGAGTGATGCTAGCTATTGCCGTATTTCATGATTATGAGATTTGGCAAATGGATGTCAAAACCGCTTTCCTTAATGGGAAGTTGGCTGAGGATGTTTACATGGCTCAGCCAGAGGGTTTTGTCGATCCGAAGCATCCGAATAGAGTGTGTAAGCTTGAGAAGTCCATTTATGGACTTAAGCAAGCATCTCGCAGATGGAATCTTTGCTTCGATGAGAAAGTCAAAGAGTTTGGATTTATACGAAGCGAAGACAAATCTTGTGTATATGTCAAAGCCAGTGGGAGTATAGTAAGCTTCCTCGTTCTATATGTCGATGACATATTACTCATAGGAAACGACATTCCGACTCTACAAGAGGTTAAGTCCTGGCTCGGGAAGTGCTTCGCTATGAAGGACCTCGGAGAGACTTCCTATATTTTGGGAATAAGGATAGTGAGAGAAAGAAGTAAGAGACTAATAAGACTTAGTCATAACACTTACTTAGATAAGGTACTAAAATGTTTTAGTATGGAAAACTCGAAGAAGGGAGAATTACCGATACAAAGTAATGCCAAGTTGAGTAAGACTCAAAGTCCAAGTACCGAAGCTGAAATAGCATAAATGAGCCGAGTACCATACGCTTGCGCAGTTGGCTCAATCATGTATGCTATGACTTGGACTCTCCCTGATGTAGCCTTTGCTTTGAGCATGGTTAGTAGATATCAAGGGAATCCTGGCAGAGCCCATTGGAATGCGGTTAAGAATATCCTTAAGTACCTTCGGAGGACGAAGGAATGGTTCTTAGTCCTCGGAGGGAGTGATGACTTGAAGGTGCGAGGGTATAGTGACGCCAGCTTTCAGACCGACAGAGACAACTACCGTTTGCAGTCGGGCTGGGTCTTTACCCTGAATGGAGGAGCAGTGACTTGGAAAAGTTCCAAGTAGGAAACCGTAGTTAATTCAACGTGCGAATTAGAGTACATTGCAGCGAGCGAAGCGTCGAAGGAGGCAATATGGTTAAAGA
The DNA here is from genome assembly GCF_002870075.4 of Lactuca sativa. Lineage (NCBI taxonomy): Eukaryota > Viridiplantae > Streptophyta > Magnoliopsida > Asterales > Asteraceae > Lactuca > Lactuca sativa. Next base: position 52,840,648 of record NC_056631.2, read on the forward strand.
ACTTCATCGGTGATCTTGGAGTTGTACCTGCCATAAAGGAGCCCATGGAGATTTTCTGTGATAATGAAGGAGCGGTTGCCTTGACCAAGGAACCAAGGGATCATGGTAGATCTCAACATATCGACAGAAAATATCACTTTATTGGACATCGTGTAGAAGAAGGACAACTCGTAGTGAAGAGGATATCATCAGAAGATAACCCAGCAGATCCGCTTACGAAGGGACTGAGTAGGGTTAAGCACTTGCAGCATGCTAGGAGTATTGGGCTGAAGGATGATATTAGCATAGATTAGATAGCAATAGAAATGTGTAATAGATAAATGTAATTAACATTTGATGAATAAATAAAAGAGTATTATTTATGAGTAATGTTATTGTCTTATGTTAATTGTTTAACTATTTTTTCATTTTGCATGTTTTGACTTCCAGAATAATTGAGTTTATTAAGAATAATCGAATTATTCAAATTGTCCACAATCGTTCATATGTTGGAAGTAGATATGAATGAAGATTGTCATGAATCGGTGTGTAGATTGTCTAAATGGTATTAGACATAGCAAAAGTTTGCTGCAACGTTCATGAGTGCTTATGAACTAGTTTTGAGCATTGGAACATACCCGTGCTTGCTGGAATCACCTTATGCAATATGATAAAAAAAAGGTGATCGCAAGACGATAATATCATATAGTCTTAAACCAAGATATATGGTTTGTTATTTGTTAATTGGTTGTACATTGATAATGCGAAACCGCATCAGTAACTTGATGTTATAAAACGCATTGTTGTGTATAGTTGATTAATGAATAAGTAAATGCATATAAGTCGAAGTTTATCTGTTACTTTTATCTTAAGAAGGTAAAAGCGATATCTCGGCCGCTCGATGATTTGATTTGACTTATGTGTCGGGCCCGGTCAGAACTGAATTGATGTGTTCGATTAAGTTCTATGTCGAATAAATCAGAGATCGAGAAAGCAAATGCTAGAAAAATTAGTTCCATATAAATGTCAGCATGATATCTAAACAGAGGACTGTGTGATCCCTTATCTAAAGGACAAGATTGATTAGATCAGAGTTTGACAGCGTCTTTGAGAGCTACGATTGCTAATCGGAATATACTTGTATATATAGTTACTAGACTTATCCAAGTGGGAGACTGTTGGAATAGTGTCTAAGGCTACAACTATATTAGGCAAGTATTTGACCCGGTTGAGCATGGTCCTTTTGGGTTGCCTTCACCATAGCAACTTGACAGGATGATTTATAATGAGAGAAAGAATATTATTAATATATTATAAGAATAATATAAGGAATAATAATATTATTATTTGATTAATATAAGTCATAAATTAATTAGGAATTAATTTGGTGACTTAAAGAGATTAATTAAATAAAGGGTTATAAACTGTCAATTGTTTGATAGTTGCACTTTGGGCTATATATCCTTTATGGATAAGGGGTGGACGATTTCTAGGGCTAAGGATAGCCATAAAATCGTCCAAGGCTTATCATGGAAAGGATTTGGATTGCTTAGGGCTTAAGTTATCCAATTAGGGTTTAAGGGTGAAACCCTAGGAGCCTTACAAGTATAAATAGACCCCAAGGGCTAAGGGATTTCGTGACTTATGCTTAGAGGAGAAAACCTGGCCGATTTGATCCCCTCTCCTCTCTCCTAAATGATCTTCTTGCTAGTTGGTGTTTGTAAGCCATTAGAGGAGTGACAATTGTGACTCTAAAGCCTCAAGGACAAGAAGATCAAGCAAGTGATTCAAGGTAAACTTCTAATCTCTGATTTCACATTGTTATTATAGTCTATTAGTCATTAGAAGTCTTGGATTCAATGTATGTTCAATTAGAGAAACCTAGATCCAAGCATTAGGGTTGCATGTGCACATAGGAATGTTCATATGGCTAAAACCCATCAATTATCAGCTATTGCAAAAATCTTCCCATATGTTGAGCACAAGTTTTATCTTAGACACATACATGAAAACATAAAACCAAAATGGAGAGGGAATCAATTAAAGGAAATGTTATGGAACTGTGTAACTGCTACAACTGTATCTACTTTGAAAAGGCTATTAAGAGGCTATCTTTATTTAATAAGGATGCATATGATTGGCTGAAAAAATTCCACTAGTGCATTGGGTTAGGAGTCATTTCACAGGTATGATGTATTATGTATTTGTTCTTTAATGTTTCCATATAATTACCATGTATTGACTATTTCATTTCATTGTGTAATAGGTAGGTCTTATTGTCAAATTTTGCTTAACAATATGTGTGAAATCTTCAATGGAAAATTGATTGATGGGAGAGATAAGCCAATAATCTTAGGCTTAGAGTACATTAGGGAGTACCCGATGAGGAGAATGTGCAGTGTCAAAAAGGCCATAGATAAAAGTATGGGTCCTTCAACACCTATTGCGACAAAGTTTCTAGAAAAAAATAAAGAAGAAGCACAACATACGAGGGTGATTTTTTCAGGAAATGAAAAGTGCCAACTGATAGGGGTATGGAATGATCAATATGATGTTAACATGAGTGAAAGATCTTGTACTTGTAGGAAATGGGAGTTGATCGGCATACCCTGTAAACATGCAGTGGCAGTAATTAGGATATGATACAGCATGGAAATGTGATTGAGAGAGTGGATCATTGGGTTCATCAATGCTATTGGTTGTCTACTTGGCAAAAGAAGTACAAAGTGAAAGTGGATCCTATAAATGGTAGAGATATATGGAAGAAATCAGCATGCCTAACAACAATCACCCCACCAACTAATCATAAACAAGTAAACTTAACTAAAAAAAGATTAGTTGTTTATGAGTATGGTTGGTCAAATAATTAGACTAAGGTTTATCTATTTTCAGGTGGGAAGGCCAAAAAAGAAAAGAATTAGGAGTGCAGATAAGGTAGCAAGTCAGGTTTTGTCCCAAGGAACCAAGCTCACTAGAAAGTTTATCACTGTTACATGCAGTAAGTGTCATAATAAGGGACACAATTCTAGAAGTTGTAAAGGTTAAGGGGTGAAGGTGAAGCCAGTAAGAAAGCAGGTGTAACGACCCAAAAATCAAGGGTAAAAATTTCATTTTTAATATAGCTAAAACATTGATACCATTTACTTAAAACATTTTAAATCATCATTAAGTAAAACATTTATCAGAGTTCATCCCAAAATCATTCATTGCGAAAATCATAGGTGTGTGCACTATGATCAATCCGAGCTCTTCATTTCCAAATCGATGATACCTGAAACCAAAACTATAAACCGTAAGCACAAAGCTTAGTGAGTCCCCCAGAGCATACCCCACACACAATCCACATAACACATACCATATTAGCTATAAAAGCTACATATATCATATAATCCATGCACACAAACATATGGGTTGCCATGGAAACCATCCAAGGTCTTATAGCATGTGCCATGGGAACCCCCACATGGTCACAAACCACTGCCACAGGAACCCCCCGGGGTCTCTACTACCAAATATAAATCATGCAAAATAAACGTATTGGGATGCCATGGAAACCTTCCAGGGTCTTATACCATGTGCCATGGGAACCTCCCAGGGTCTTCCATGCAAGCATCACAAAGACAACTAGCATATCAAATACCACACAATCAATTAGCATCCACATATAACTAATTGCCATGGGAACCCCCACATGGTCACATACATAATACATAATGTATCGATAGCACATTCATAATAATCATCATAACTAAATAAATGGGCCAGACTTGGTGCCTTAGACCCATTGGTATGGTGAAAAGACTAACCTCACACTGCAGAAGCTTCCCACATGAATTCTTTAGCTGCTGCCCCGCCAGCTTCCCGAGCTGTCACTACCAATCAATATACCCAATTAGCAATTGGGTCCCATACCATAACCTTAATCCATGCATGGGGTAAAATGACCATTTTACCTCTGGCCCAGTATGATCCAAAACTAAGGCCAAATCCCAAAACAAAAGCCCACCATTATAATGTCCATAAAACCATCAATGGCCCAATTTTCCAAATTGGGCCCAGACCTTTCTAATGGACCTTATACTAAAGCCTAATATTATCCTTAGTCAATAATCCTAACCCTAATTGGACCACGAAGGCCCACAACAACCTAATCCAAGAATTGGCCCATACTGAGGCCCACAAATGTGAAGTCCATTTCTATATTGGGCCACAAGGCCCAATAGGCCCAACTATTCGAATATTGGCCCAAGATACATTCAGACCCAACAAACCGCAAATCTAGGCCCAAAACCATTAGGGCCCAAAGGTCCGAAGTCCACTAAGGCCCAAGTTCTCCTAAGAACGTACGCCCAACATACCTCTTTTGTACGCTTAGCGTACCGGGAAAATGGACTGTACTTGCAACGTACTACATAGTACGCCTAACGTACAAACAACTCATGCCCAAAATCCATTAAGTGCTTAATACTTGATCCCACTAGTCCAAATTATAGATCTGAGCTATACTTAATGTCTAAACCCATAAAGTCACTGACTTGGTGACCTTATTCTTGCTTCTTAAACTGTTGTACCCTAACTCATGCATGAACCCATTAAGGCCTTCAAGATGGCAACTTTCTGTCTTAGGGACTCAAATAGCATCAAGGGTGGCAACCCACAATTCTAAGAATCGAATTTGAACCATAAAGCTTCATCCTTGGGACCAAAAAGAAACCAAAACCTAAAAATGGTAGATCTAAGAGATATATGATCAAGTTCGAAGCTTTATCCCTTCATTAAGCTGAGAATGAGTCCTAAAAGCCAGATCCATAAGCTCCTGCCCCATCAAACTCCTTCTTCTTGAAAATGGATCAAACACCCCAAAAATGGACTTCATAAGCTCAAAATGCCACCATGGATGATATATGATGATTTCTAGGGCTCAGAGGGATGGAGGCTAAAGATATTAGGGTTAGGTTATGAGATAAGGAGCTTAAATAGGGTTGTGATTTGACTGGAGTACGCCCAACATACATATGGTACGCACGACGTACTCCGGGGAACATTCGCGAGCATCCTGTTTAGTACGCCCAACGTACTCTAAGGTACTCTTTGTGTACGCCCAGTGTACTCGGCTAAGCCGGAAAACCACGAAACTTCTGAAGGCCATAACTTCTTCGTTATAAGACCGATTCCGACAATCCTTATATCCACGGAAAGGTGACGAGAATCCCTACACTTCTAAAAACTCAAACCTTTCTTAAGACCTTCCAAACAAAAATCCATTTTCCACAAAAGCCCGAACTGCCACTTTACTGAAATACCCCTAGGCTCCAAAACACGAACTGAACACCCGGATCACTTCTAATACATCACCCACACCAAAATGGGCATAGATCTTACCTTCCCAAAATCCCTCATCCTTATAATGACCGACCTTCGAGCCACAACCTCAGACTAGGAGTCAATTCGAAACAGAGCGTTACAGCAGGAAAAAAGAGCAAGAGCAAGGAGAAGGGTACAACAGTTTAAGAAGCAAGAATAAGGAGAAGGATGCAACAATTTATCTTTTTAACTACTATGTTTTTGTAATGTAATGATCAAGTCATGTACTGATGGTATTAGGGACAACATTTATGCCAAACACACCTTTGTAAGAATACCAAACACCACTTAAACATTATTGTCACAAATCAAGTCTAAAACGCAACAAACCCACACATTATATAACATTACTTCTTAAACATTACAGGCAAAAGCACGGCTTAATGCCAAAAAAAACAACACAAGGATCCTACCAAAAGAAACAACACATCTAACAAAAAAAATAAGCGATCCCACCAAAATAACCAACATAGGGACTACAAGTTGCACCTACTTCAACTCTACATCATCATTACCATCACCCATGAAGAACACGACTCCAAAAAACCGAAGACACGAAAAAGAGGTATTTGTAAATCCTTTTACTAGCTTCCAAGCTGTTTCTTGCCCCCAATAATCTCGGGATGATATCGACATACCTATGCCACATCGATGGGTGTAAAAAATGAACGGCTAAAGGAGTTGATTAAACTATTAAAAGGACATGTGTGACATCTTTGAAATTAAGGATAACACATATGAATATTTGAAATTATAAATAAGTTTATTCTAAATATTTCGTACACAAGTAAGTAAAACAATTCGATGCATCATTATATCTCATAAGTGTAATAACAATAATGGTTAACTTGATTTATTATACTAGTTTTCAAATGTCAATAGCATCAACATCAACGTTACGTTATTCAATATCCCGCATATCCCGCGTCTCTAAACTTGTTTAAAACTAATTCAACTCAACCTTTATCCATCGATGTGCACCTAAAGCGTAGAAAATAAAATCCATACCACAAACCTAAGTGAATACATTTTAACTCAATAAAACTCAATAAAACTCATGTACAAAATAAAATCCATGTACTTGTAACCACAATATATTGCCAAATAAATCTACAATTCCATATAATAATGACCAATTAAAGAAATTATTATCCTTAGGGTTCTAACTTCTAAGGAGAAAGTTTCTTACCACCAAAACATATGTTTTCACCTCCCAAATGTGCAAAAGGTTGAATCCCATAGAATAAAACATATAATTGAACTTCAGAACCAATTAGTCTTTCTCCCCCACTTGATTGCAAAAATCACCACTCTCTGCTCTTTCCCTTCTCTTGATTGAAGGAACAAAAAAAACAAGATCTAATAAGTTTATGTGGTTTAAGGACATCTACAAATACAATGAACTCCACAAAGTTCAACGGATTGTCATATCATATTTTTATATTATATATAACTCTATCTTTTTTTCCCTAAAATTCATTAAACTATACAAACTTCAATAGAGCATTATAAAAACTAATTTATAGTATTTGTTTACGAATTAGAAAGCTTTTCTTTTTCCATTTAAGAGTTCAGATTATTGAACTTCAAATCCATTGAATGTCACGGTGACATCTAACGATGGTAGAGTTTTATTCATAACATTTAGACTTTTCATTTCATTTAACTCGGACACACAATTATGAATGTTTTAAATGCCTACCACCTATAATTACCTAAATTAACGGAATCAAAATAGTAGCTTATTCTCCCATATTACTCCTTGGTCCCTCCTATTGAACCAAAGGGTAATACTCATCCCAATGTCAAAGTCTTTAATATAAGAATAACTAAAATAATAGCGATGTAATTAGAGGTTTCAACCACACCATATGTACACTTGAAAATTCTTCACTTCTAAAATCTTCAAGTTATATCCTACACCTACAATACACAATTAACAATTCAACATAACTAATAACACAAATAAAGGATATTTAAGAGACAACAATGTTTCTCGAGAGGACCTTTGAGTCTAGCTATGATTCATAAAAGAATGCATAGAAACACATTACAAGAAAGAAATCCACATGCAGGCCTTGATGGCTCAGAAAAATAAAGAATATGACAAATAAACTTTGCAAAAACGACAACTACTAAAAATTAAATAAAAATTGGGCCAGAGCCATAAGTAAACCTAACCATATAGATGAAGAATGTAGTTTACTCTAAATATAATCCATTTATGTTCTATTCTCTTAGATAGTATGTTTAACTTTTAAAAATATAGAAAATTAAGTAACTAAAAAATGAAAACAAATACGAATTAAATTAATACTTTTAAAAATATAGAAAAATAAGTATCGATAACATTTAAAGAAAAGGCTGGTGACAAAAACTGGACTAAGTTAGTTAAAATGTATATTCATACCAGGCCTGATCCATGGTCTTGTTAGAATATGAGTCCCAAAATAGTGAAAGCCTGGTTAAAATGCCTTATGACATGGATAAATTTTGCCTAAATTAAGGTCCATTGTGTGCTTGGGATACTTTTAAACTTTTATTCTTTATATCTAATTTTAATGTTTTCATAGAAAGGATAAAAATGGGCCTTTTAAAATTGTATAAAAGCAAACAAGTGTCCAAATAACTGAAAGTGGTTTTGGAGACCAGTCGTCTGTTTTTCTTTGTTCCTTCCCATCATAGAAAAAGATAAAAACAGGACAATATGATGCAAATGAATCTGAAAATAATTAGTAAGAAGGCAAAAACATCAAAACAAGTGAACACGTTGAAATTGGTCAACAATTAAACACTTTGAGATTGGTTAAAATACTTTGGTAAAAATACCAATTAAGTTTGTTAAAAGTGAAAAATGAAAGTTTGAAAAACAACCCTAAACTTGAATACTATAATACCTTCTGGTGTAAATATGCTAGATTAAAATGAATTTAAAGGTTTGGATCAAGAAAAGTGTCGACTCATTAGAACTGACAAATGATCAAAATATTAACCGATTGAATGTAAAATTTTTATTTTTTACACATAAGTATACAAATAAGGGTAAAATGAACATAGAATTATAAAAATAAAGTGTTAGCATTTTGGTACTAATTAATGGAAAAATATAAAGATTTTAAAACTTTCTATTTTTAAAAACTTTATCCGTGTAAAATGACAAAACTATCTATATTGTTTCACATAACCTCATTTATCTTAGCATTTTGAAACTCTTTTGGGCGTGTTCGGCAAAATTAGCTGGTAGCTGGTGGCTTGTAGTGGGTAGCAGGTAGCTTGTAGCGTTTTGTTAAACGTTATATGAAGTAGCATTTGGATTTGGAGCGTTTTGTTTAAACTAAACATTAGAAGCTTGTAGTGCCGAATGGGGCTTTCTGTTCAAAATAGAGCGTTTTGTCAAACGCTAGAAGCTAGAAGCTTTCAAACGCTCCGTGCCGAACACACCCTTTATTGATCCAAGCAAGTCGCCTCTATCCATCGACAGATTAGAATTACATTGTCCCACATCAATATTTTTTTCCAAGTCAAGAAAAAGCTTACCCATGATGTTTTGTTTTTCAACATTTTTCTTATTTTTAGTCTCCATCCACCACCCTTGAATGCATTTCTTGAGCTTTTTGAGTTTATTTTTAAATGTAATTTGCTTAGAAGAAGAGACAAGGGGAGTAACTCCTCTTCCAAAGCTTTCATCACCATATCATGAAAGCGTTCGATACCCATCCAAGAATTGAATAACTTGAAGGGAATATGATCATAATCCACCACTTCACTTTTCAAAATGACCGGGGTGATGAAAACATGTCAAGTTACTAAGATTTTCTCAAATTTTTGTCACCCTTGTGAAAGAAAAACCTCTCATCGGCACATCAAACAAATATGCATAAGAAATAAAATGATTAAAAGAATTTATCGAGCTTTAGAAAAAACCCGATCTAAGCCCTCCACTCATGCACATCTCGAACCACAATTCAAGTCCCTAAGAATAATATAGCACCCTAGATAATCTATACATGAAGCATAAGATGCCATTCCTATTGTAAATCAGAATCAATAGACACACAAGGGAACCGACAAATAAGATTGAGAATTATATGTCGATTAGTTGCGAATAATACATCCAATTATTATAGATTACCAAGTTTCATCCAGAAACCAGATTAATCATTCTCGATTAGATCTGATTATAAGAAAGGTAGAAGGAGAGTGTCCAGTTATTGAACGAAAATAAACACAAGATAATAAAATAAAACCGACATGTTAATGGTTGATATTGAATGCGTAATAACTGTATGGATCAAACTTCTGTCCTCAAAGGTTTTTACTTCGCTTCTATCGGTTGTAAGCAACAGAGTAAAACCTCAAGATTTAATGCAGATTTACCGAGTTTCCAACAACAATGGAAAACGATAAACGCAAAGTGAATACTGAGAAATCGGGAAGAAATCGTAGAGAGAATGAGAGAGCTTTCAATTTTCGTGAGTATCAAATACGCTCATAGGGAGATGTATTTATAGGCATCGAAACCCTAGAAAGCAGAAAAGAGGCCTACATGGGCTGCCCCTTGGAAACCCTAGAACGCCGACTTGCTCTCCAAGTTATCCATTTTCTGACCCTTCCAAAATATTCTATTTCCATATCTACAAAGTCAACCGTTAATCAGATCGGTCAAACCGAATTGACCCGAAATTTGCCGAAATAAAAGCTCCTCAACTCCTAGCGACTGATGCATCGTGAGAAGTGCCAAGTGCGCCTAAATCATGCCATTTCGCGCACTCACGACGCCGACTAGTGCTTGGCCAGGCTAGGCGAACGTGTGTGGGTTTGGCTTATTCCTTTGATCCACTAAAGCCTTTAAAGGCCTATCAAGGGAAAAAACTTATAAACTTATACAAGGTTTATTCCCACACCAATGTGGGATAGAGGAAACCTGCCAACTTGCAAGATTACATCTATAATTTCCATCAATCCCCCACCAAGTTGGAGAGTTTCCTTTCACACATATACATGATGTCACTTGGGTGTCACGAAGATTAAACCCTAGTTTAATGAGAACAAACAAGAAGAGACCAATTCAATGGTATCCTTATAGGTTTAAACCATGAACCTTGTGACCTCTCCAGTTTACCTCCACACATCACATACCGTATTTGCGTTCTCCCTAAGCACTAATATAGCCATGTGCTATAAATCCTTTTCATGACCCTTTAGAAGATAAACCACTAATCTTCACTTGAGGCGGAACCATCTCTAGATCATATAGACAATTTTTTTTTATAACATCTTCGTTGCTTAGATGTCTCCAAAAACTTTTTTAAGAGTTGTAACTCAACCTCGTTCTCGGCAACAACATACTGTCTTACCTAACATGGATATATCATTAATGATAGTACATTCTATCGTTAGTGACTTTGTTGTTACCCTTTAAACTTGAGAACTAAGAGCCCTAATACCAAGTTGGATTTCCATCACTAAGCGATTTTGTTGTGGTTTTAGACCCATGAATCCCGTGGTAGATGTAACCAAATCTCTCATCAGAGTTTTGGTAAATGGATCTTCCAAGTTCCTACTTGTCTTGACATAAACAACTTTGACGGCACCATTTTCAATTAGTTGTCCCACAAAATTGTGTCGTAGACCTATATGTCTCGACTTCCCATTATATACCACATTATATACTTTAGATAGTGTGGCCTCGCTATCACAATACATGGGTATTGAAGGCATTGGAATATCCCGCAGACGGATATCCATAAGTAGATCTCGAATCAACTCTGCCTCTTTGCCCGCTGCTACTAAGGCAATTAGCTCTGCTACCATCGTTGAATGAGCTATATATGCCTATATCTTGCTCGCCCAAGAAATAACACCGCCAACAAAAGTATAAATCTAATCACTTGTAGATTTCGATTCACTGGTGTTATCTATCCAACTAGCATCAGAATACCCTTCTAGTATTCCATTTGATGATGAATACATAAACTCAAAAGTACTTATCCTTTACAGGTATCCTAGTACTCTACACATTGCCTTCCGATACTCCATCCCTGGATTGACAGTATAATAACTTAGTTTGCTTACAGCAAATGCGATGTCAGGTCGAGTGCAATGAGTAGCATACATCATGCTCCCAATTGCACTTGCATATTCTAGTTGGACCATTGATCATCCAGAATTCACATTAAGTTTCACACTTGAATCAAAAGAAGTGTTGAATTCCTTAATATTCAAATGTTGAAACTTTGTTAGAATTTTCTCTATGTAATGAGATTGACTTAGATAAATCTGACCGCCTGTCCTTTTCACATTGATAGCAAGAACTGTATCAACTTCACCAAGATCTTTCATCTTAAAGTTCGAGGATACGTATTTCTTCGTCTCAAGAATACTTTCTAGGTGAGTGCCAATGATCAACATATCATCAACATAAAGACATATTACTACTATGTAATCAGATGTGTATTTGAAAAAAATACATTTGTCAGAAGTATTGTGTTGAAATCCGAAAGCAGTCAAAGTGGTGTCAAATATTTTATGCCAGTGTTTGGGCGCTTGCTTAAACCCGTACAAGAGATTTAGTGGAAGATAATATCTGTTTACAAAATATATCTTTAATCTAAATCTTAGGAGTTTTTTAGGAAAGTGGAGCTATCTTTTTTTTTTCCATGATTATAAGTTTTTTTCCCTGTAGCCGTTCAGGGTAGGGTTTTTTTTTTTTTTTTTTTTGGATTGATAATAAAACATCTAGACTTTCATTGTTCTTGTTTTCTTCTACCTTGTGATTTTCTGGCCATTTATTTTTGCTAGCTTTTGGCATTAGTTTGTTTACTGTTTTACCTCCTAATGTGATCATGAAAATACATTGAACTTGTACGTACCGTGTGAAACCTTCTCCTACACAATAAACTATAGATTTTTTGCTAACCCAACACCAAATCGCAAAACCATAAGCACTAGCTTGGACATTCGAGTGCTTCTAATTGGTAACAAAAGTGTGATTAACATAAAAAAAGAGCCACAAGAATGACTGCATATTGGAAAAATTTAAAGAAAAAAAAGACATCATTTAGAGATGAAAAAGTTGCAATGAAGTTATTGGGCATGTTTGGTACGGAACGTTTGTGAGCTTCCGGCTTCTAGCATTTGACAAAACGTTAATTATTGAACAAAAAAACTTCGTTTGACACTAGAAATTTTTACAGTTTAGTTTAAACAAAACGATCAAAATCCAAAAGTTACATCACGTAGCATTGAACGAAGTGCTACCACCTACCACCTACTCGTTACCCGCTACCCGTTACTAGCTAGTTTTGCCAACTACGTCCATTATACACATGACTCTCCCGATCTTTCCTTGTTACTTGCTAACGTTGCTTCACATATATAACTAATTAAAACTAATTTGCGTATTTGATCTTTAATGTTAATTGGTTGCATCATCTCTTCACATTCTAAAACAGTGATGTTTTGTATAAATCTATAGTTACCTTAAATAGTTTTCAATGATAATACAAAGAGCAAATGGTTGACCAATCTACCTCCTCTAATAAACAAAACTCATTTTTGCCACGTGTCCCTCTTTTACATTGTCACATGTCATCTTCTACAAAATCCCTATATTTCCGATTTAAATAAAATAATTCAACAATTAATCATAATTATTCGACAATTAGATTATATAGTAGATATTATCGAAATTCCCGATTTTATATGAAGTTATTATTGAATGGTTCAAGATTTCAAATTCAAATTCCATGTTTTTTTGGAAACAAAAACAATGGACGTAAATCTTTGGTTACATATCCTAATTATTTTTTGAATCCTTTTAAAGATTTGAAAGAATCCCAAAAAATCAGCATTTTCAATTCAAATTTTAATAGATACATATCGAATACTCCAATAATACGTCTTCAACTTTCGTTACAATTCCAATTGTCGACTTTTATTGTGCTTTCTTCTTCAACATTACGTTTTCTGCACAAGATACATCATAAGAAATCTGGTTAGTTCATCTTCATATCTTCATAAACCAATAATTCTAACCTTTTTTTGAAAATACGTTAATACCATTCTACTTTCAGTTTTTATTTCTTTGTTCAGACGCATCCTACTTTACTCGTCTATTTCTGGTTCAATTTCTCCATATATGTTTTTAATATAAAGGAAGCCGCCCCTTTATGTTCAAGATATATGTTCTGTTTGTATACATCTTGAAAAATAAGCTTGAAAAATTAGATAAAGATATATGTTTTGATTCACTAATTTCATATAGATTTTGATTTGTTTGTTTTGTTTTCTTATTTTTTCTGTATTATGCAAGAATTTTAGGGTAGTTATTTGAAGCTTCATATAAATCTAGAAGAAAAACAAAGAGTAATTGTTAATTATATCCCATAGCTATCTGTTTTTGATTTGTTTGTTTTATTTTCTTATTCTTTCGTAGTTATTTGAAACTCCATATAAATCTGGAAAAAAAATCAAAGAAAGAATAGTTGTTAAAGATATCACATAGCTATTTGTTTTAAAGATTAAAAAAATCGCATTTCTAGACTAAACATTTCATTACACATTTTTCTAGAATGAAAAATAATGTTTATTATATAACCTTAGATAAAGATGTATGTTTTGATTCACTTATTTCCTATAGATTTTGATTTGTTTATTTTGTTTTCTTATTTTTCTGTATTATGCAGAATTTTAGGTAGTTATTTGAAGCTTCATATAAATTTGGAAAAAAAAATCAAAGAGTAGTTGTTAATGATATTCCATAGCTATCTGTTTTTGATTTGTTTATTTTATTTTCTTATTCTTTCTACCGAAACTACCCCTTTATGTTCAAGATATATGTTCTGTTTGTATATATCTTGAGAAATAAGCTTGAAAAATAAGATAAAGATGTATGTTTTGATTCACTGATTTCATATAGATTTTGATTTGTTTATTTTGTTTTCTTATTTTTTATGTATTATGCAGAATTTTAGTGTAGTAATTTGAAGCTTCATATAAATCTGGAAAAAAAATCAAAGAGTAGTTGTTATGATATCCCATAGCAATCACCTAAACAATTTAATAAATACTAAATCTGGAATCTATTCATACAATTATTAGTGCATCTTCTGCAAAGAATGAAAAAAATTTTATTTTACCTTTATTCCTCTTCTTCAAACGTGTTTTAGCAACGACGCCATTATTTCTTCAAAACTCTTTTTCCAGATTTTGACCTCTCCAGGTATCTTTGTTCTCTACTCTCTATTTATTCCTTATTCAAAAACAAAGTCGCACCCAGGTTGAAAAAAAAGAAAAAAATCGCAAGGTTAGAATAGTTTAGGGTATTAGGTTATGAAAATCATTTTATCTCAAGAAGCTGTAAGTTGTTTTAAAACGCAAATCCTTACAATTATTTAAAATAGAACTTCACCACAATATCATATTACGGGTGTGTTTGGGATTGCTTTTTGAATCTTTTTGTAAAAGAACTTTGTCTAAAAGATGGTGTTTAAAATATGTTTGACTTGTCTTTTATGACTTTTAAGTGATAAAAGCTAAAAGTCACAAAAGATAAGAATTCCTATCTTTTCTCCAGCCAACTTTTCCTTCATGACTAAAAGTTTGTTTTAAAAGATCTTTTTAATTTGCCAAACAACTTTTAGTAATTTTTAACTTTTTGAAAAAGTTAAAAATCAAAAAGATTATTAAAAAGAAATGCCAAACACCCTCTCTCTACATGCAATGGGACTCCGGCGAGTTGATTTGGCGACGTTGGTAGACTTTTATTCCTTCCTCTTGAATCTTGAGACGACTGTGAATTACTCTATTCATCTGTTCATTGGCACATAAGGTTGTTTTATTAAAGTGAGTTACAAGTATAGTCCCTAGACTATATTAACATAAAATTTTGGGCCCTTGGCTTTCACTTAAACAATACATTTTTAAATGTAATTAATTAAGAAACATGATATTATTTCCAAAATAAAAACACACACACACATATATATATATATATATATATATATATATATATATATATATATATATATATATATATATCAATTTTCAAATATATAATCCAATGTAATTTTTATTCGGATGTGATAAATTAACTCCCGATATATTCTTATAACATCTTTGCAAATATATATGATCTTTCTTAAAATTTAAATACTATTCTTTTTTTTTTTGCAGATTCAAAGAACAATATGGACTACAGTCGTGCTAAAGAAAAGTAAAAACTTAGAAAATTATATTTGGATTAAAAAAATCCAAAAATAATTATTCTACGTCGGTACCTCAGAATTCATCAACGATACATGTTTTTAATATGAAAGAGAATGATAATGGTATAATTTTTTTTATCCAACTTTTACTATTTTCATGATTAATTTACTAACGAATTATAGGAGGATATCTTAAAACAATTTATAAATCTTTTTAAGTTTCCCGATACATTTTGAATACATTTTATTGTAATCTTTTTATCGTTTAAAAACTTTTGTTTTACAGAACGAATGGACATGTACTATAATAAAGTTGTACTTATTTACCATCCAGAATCAAATGTTTTTTTATAGTTATTAATTTTTTGGTGTATAATTTTTTTTTATCTCCCATGGTTTCGATAGTTATAACCTAATTAAAACATAAATGAGTGAAAAAACGTGACATGCAAGTGAAGGGTGAAGGGTGGAGATAAATCTTATTTTGAGAAAGTAACTCTAATTTGAATTTAAATCGGTTTTCTATTTGTTACCAACTATCTTTTCTATAGTGTTTTACTTGATGAAGGACTCTTTTTTGAGATTCTCGTATATAATATAATGACATTGGTTTAGTTTTCAAATGCATAGCAATTATTTGGCTCCGATGGGCAACAAGTACAACCACCGTCAAATAAATAAACTTCTCAAGCTGACTGAGTCCAATGCAAACATTCTCGATGTTCTGAGCACTCGTGTACAGCGTATGGAGGCGGAGTTGCAAAAGTTTCGACAAAATCAAGATGAAGAAGCTGAAAGATTCAGTTGCAGTCAACATCATCGACGAGGTTACCACCAGAAACCACCACCACATTACCACATACAACCGCAACTAGATCTAGATCACCTAAATGAATGGAGTGACTCTGAGTTTGAAGTGATGGCTGAACCACCCTCACAACACTACAAACAACAACCACCGCAACTTGATCAACTGACTGACGCGGGTGAGACTTCTTCAAATGAGGAGTGCGAATGGGGTTTTTGCCTCGTAACGAGACAAAATCAACATCTTTCAGAGGCAGATCTATTAATACCTCTTTTTAAGAAGAATCCTAATTATGATGAATTTAGTGAGTGGGTATGGGATGTCGAAAGGTTTTAATTTGAGTTATTTGAAATCCCGGAGGATGAACAAGTAGACCTGGTAGCCTACAGATTGGAAGAAGAGGCTTTCTCATGGTGGGAACTAATCCAAGATCTATGTAGGCAAACGGATACACCACCAATTAAAGAGTGGACACAGATGAAGGTGATGTTGATGCGTCATTCCTTTCTCCGTAAGGAAGGAGTAGCATTTGTTTTGAGTCTGGAGTTCTAAACTTCTAATTTTGTTCATCAAAACGTTTGTTTTGTCGATTATTTTAAGAAAGCTTAGTCAAAGTTTGTTATTTATTTGATCAGGAAAAACTTATGACCATTAATTGATGACGATGAAATATAGGAAATCGATAACATAATAATTTTTTTCCATATATAATTTGTTATAGCTGAATTGTAATCAACTAACGAACAAATGATTACTAGTTTAGTACTTGATTAAAGGGAAGAATATGAAAACCTACATATATAAAAACAGCAATAACTTGAAAGCAATAGACATTGACACAGCTAATAAAGCAAATCAAATCAAAGTAACAACAACAACAAAACAATTTTCCTTATGCTTAATCACACTCCTTTTCCTTCTTCTCCTCTTCACTCTTTGAATGATAACCAGGAAGCTTTTCTTTGATCATTTCAAGAATACCCTTTTTCTCCTTGTGCTCTTTTTCAACATCAGCATAGTGGTCGGGATGTGCCGCCACCGCCACCACCACTGGCGGTGGTGGAGGAGCAGTGTGCTCTTCTTCCAACTTTTTTTGACCGCCGGGGAGTTTGTCCTTGATCATCTCAAGGAACCCCTTTTTCTCTTCTGGTTCACAGCTCGGCTCCGGTGGGTGGACAACAACTTCACAAGGTGGTGGTGGTGGTGGTGCTTGATGATCCTCGTATTTCTCAACAGGAACACATGAGTCTTCCTTGCGTTCTTCTTCTTTCTTCTCTTTGTACTCCTCGATTTTCTCCCCTAATTTTTCTTTGATCTCTAGGACTTTCTCTTTGCCCTCTTCCATCTTCTCAATAGTTTTCTCTTTGAGCTCTTCGACTTTCTCTTTTCCTTCCTCGATCTTCACATTGATCTTCACTTTATCTTCTTCGATTTTCTTCTCCACCTTTTCCTTCAAGGTTTCATCTTTCTTCTTCTTCTTCTTCATCTTCTTTTTCTCCCCATCTTTACACTCCTCATCACTCGACTATAAAATACGATAACAGAATAAAAATATAACTTAGAGACGCACAAAAAATGTATTGTAATTGAGGATTGTGTGTTTAAAAGTGATTATCGAAGTTATAAATATGAGAATGATCAGACGATCAGTTGGTTAAAACGAAAGCTTACACTAGAGCTGCTATCGGATATGTGGAGTTTGTGCATCAGGCTTTCGTTCTTCTCGTCTTTATTACACTTCTTGTTTTCATCTTTCTTTCCGAAACAGTCGACCACCCCATGGTCTTCAGTCTCAGAGGCATGATGGTGAACCACTTTGTCAGCCATGATCACAGCAAAAGCAAGAAAAAACAGACACAGTAACTATGTGAAAATGATGGGTTTCTATTGTATTTGGAGTAGCAAGTTTTGAGAATGTTTGAATGATAAGTGTACATGTTTGAAAGGGGTAGTGATGGACGTTTATATAGGAGTTGAACTTTGAGTAAATTTTCTATATTAACAGTAATGATACTTCAACTATTTCAGTATTTTCTTGTCACTCCCTTAACTTCTAGTTTTATGATTTTAATTCCCAAATAACTTTTTATCAATTTGGTTTTTGCTCTCTAACAAAAGGCAAGATAGCACAAAGATAAATACTAAATGGTCAAATTGCATGTAAAAATGTATTCTTAATTGATTTCATTTAAAAAATCATTTTCAAAATCGACATTTATTGGTCGATGCTATAATATAAGTTTATTTATTTCGAATAAAATATTTATAGCTTTGTTTGTAATGTTTAAAGATATAAAACCTCGGCCAATATAGAGAATAGTGATATAGCCTTTATTCAAATTTCAAGTTTAGAGTTTATAAAACACATCAACATGTTTCAAGAGATTACATATTAAATATCATCTATTGTGTCATTTAATGAAAACCACAAACGTTTGCCAATAATCATGGTAAAATTAATATTTCTATTGTAGTAGGTATGAAATAAGACATTTTAAATAAAAATGTATTATAATTATCTTGATAACTATTATTTTGTCAATTTATAAATATATGATAATTATATTACATTACTTCGAATATTAAAATCATTTTCTTTTCATACACAATAATATTTTATAACAACAATTTGTACTAATTATTATGATGACAAACTTTTAAAAATATTTTTAATTTTTATAACATTTTTAACGTGTTAATTATCTTTTATCACAACAAGATCTGAAAACATAATTGATTTGAAAAAGACAACTTATTATGGTTTAAAAAATTTTAATAAGTACAAACTAATCATCTTTGAACACATGTCATTTGCATTTGAAACAAACTAATGAAGCACCATTGTAAACACAACGTTGTAACTGATGGACCAAAACTGTATAACTAAAAGCCGGGTCTCATAATCGTATGTTACGAAGAAGTTCAGGGCCATATAAGTAATCTTAGCAACTTCCTTAATCTCATTGTGACAAGTGTACATAAGATGGTTATTTGATGCTAAAAATTACAACTAAACATTAAAAGTAAAATAAATATTAAATTCAAATCATATGTGCATCGTATGTGAAGCATAATCGAAATCCTGGATTCGCAACGTACACTCGTCCTTTTAAAAGAAACTTTAAATATATTTTCATGTTTCCTATGACTTTGTCTCTCTTATAAATTTTTTATATTTGAAATCCAATAACATTTAATAATCACATACATCTTATAACTGTGATATGCTTAAACAAGCAATAAGATATAAAATGATATAAAAATACATTTAAAATAATTTGTTTTTTTTAATTAGTTAACGGTATATTTGGAAAAAAAGAATTTAAAAGCTCCTAAAAAATTAGTTTAGGTTGTGTTTGGCGCGTTACAGGTAGCTGACAAGCTAGTTTATTTTTTGAGTTTATTTATTTTTTTTTTTTAAAATTGTTATGGCAAACCAAAAAGTAGCTTATATGCTAGTTTTCAGAAAAGCTACTTAGAGTAGTTTTTTAGAATTTTTTAAATTTTTTTCCAAATATACCCTTAATTAATTATAAAACACATTCTTAAATACTATTTTATGTCATTTTATATCTGTCAGCTATCTTTTCAGCTAGTTTTACCAAACGTTATTTTTTATCAGTTGACTTTTCAGCTATCAAATATTTTTTAACAATTAGCTTTTCAGCTAGTACGCCAAACATAGCTTTAATCAGCTAATTAGTAGCATTTGGATGATGCAGAGACCTGGATGATGTACAGACTCTATATGAATTTATATCTAAATGATAAATTGATATTTGGTCAGACATTTCAATGTCTGTCTCTTAGAAAAATGATAATTTTAACCCTCTGAACTATATATTACTGTATGGTTGGACATCTGGACGATTGTGTTGAATGATACTGAATTTTTAAATAATTATAAATAAAATACAAAATGTCATATAATATCCAAATTAAACATAAAACAAAATCCAAATTAAAATTCATACAACATCCAAATTAAACATCACACAACATCCAAATTAAACATAATCATAAGCATACAATTTTAAAGTAATTGATTAGAATCTGGTTATGCAAATTAGACATATATTAATTGTCTTGGTTACCCCATTAAATGTCATGTATGTTTTGGTCATCACTTCCCTCTACCTTCTACTTCAGCAGTAAACATAGTGTCTTTTACAAAGTCCCTAAATAATTGATCACGAATATTACATTTCCTTATTAAATTATGGACCGCAAAACAAGCAAACACTATGTTTCTTTGTAACGGAAAATGATAAGGAGCCACTTGCTTTAGGACTGAGAATCTCGCCTTCAAAACTCCATAAGCGCTCAATAACATTTTTGAGTTGTGCGTGAGCATGGTTAGACTTTTCCTCCTTAGTTAATGCATGTTGTCATCGAAAAATCGGCTAACCAATACCTCATATTGCGGTAGGGAGGCCTAAATCCACGAGTGTTGGTATATGCAACATCACAAATGTAATATTTTTCTGTAAACATGAATTTTGCAATTGTTATATGAAAAATAGATGATGTATTTAATAACCAAAGTTAAAAAAAAAAAGATTACAAACCTGATGGAGGGTATGGAAAGTCGGAAGTTAGGTTAAATACAACTTCTTTTAGAGTTAGTGAATCATGTGCAATGCCCTCCCAACGCCCATACAAACGTGAATATCATATTAAAATTACAAATTTCAATCACATTTTGATAACATTCACCTTTTCCTCTTCCCCTATAACGAGTTTGTTGATCAATGGGCACAATTACATGTACAAGAATTCCATCTAACGCACCTATCGCTCCTAAAAATATTTCTTTTAGCGCTCTAATATTGTCATGATGTGTTTATTGTTGCATTAGAAGATGTGCCAAATAAGGATGCCTTCAGTATCAATAGGGATGTCTGATAAGCCAGTTAGAGATCATCTTTTCCATCTGTTTGGCCATCATAGTCCAAATCATGGCTTGTACTCCAATTATCGTGACTGGCTTGGGTGCAGCTTCTACTATCGGCACCTGCTCAATCCCTTGGGGATGAGGCTGCTAATTCCTGTTCCCCTTTGCATTTCCGAGTCCACTTTGGGTTCTCACCATGTTGATCAATACACCAAGGTAGATGAATTTAGATATTTATTTACAATAGACGCTTAAATCCTCCTTATCACTCCGAAATGTTACATGCTAGTTCTTATATCATAATTGAACGCTTAGAATCCTAAACACGTAAGGTTTCCAGATCCGGTCGGCAACAGACCATTGACCCGAACAAATAATAGCATACAAGGCAAACATAAATCATTTAGCACATAAAAGTAGTTTAGGCATCTTTCCTAAAATAAACTAGTGCTTGTGTCTAAAATATGGTAGACATTCATCTCAAGATCATCGCTTAGCATTCTAAGTTTAAGTCTGGAAATCCTACAAATTCCTAGTTCGCTTAAACTAATGCTCTGATCCCAACTGTGACATCCTCATTTTCACGGCCAGAAAAGACCGATTTGTTTATGCTTTATTTTCAAATCAGAGTAACTTTTTAAAGAAAAGTGTTGCGGGATTTGTTCACAGAAAAACATGATAAATATGTTATCAAATCATTTCCGAAGAAATGTATTTTATTCATTTTAAAACTTTGTGATGTCATCGTCAATACAGAAACATAAGCATAAACAGAACTTAAATTTATTTATTGTAACACTGCAAATTTTCAAATAAAATTTTCATTTTTAAAATCACATAAACTCAATATCACATTTCTCAAAAATCACAAAATGTATAATTTGTCAAAACACAAGTCAACAATGTTTGATAAAATCCCAGAATCCTCAAAATTATGATCTCTAACTGGTGTGTATAATCAAGTCGACGCCTTCCCACGATGCTAAAAAGTACCTGAAACACATATCACACAACACGGTAAGCACGAAGTTTAGTGAGTTCCCCAAAATAACACATACACAAATAATAAGCCTCTCATGGCTATAGCTCGGCATGGACCCTCCGGTTATGCGTCTCGTTGAGGACCCTCCGGTCTCACGGCTCGGTGTGGACCCTCCGGTCATGTGTCTTTGTGAAGACCCTCCGGTCTCACAATTCGGGTTGGACCTCCAGTCTTGTATCTCAGTGAAGACTGCAGATTTTCATTTATTTATTGTAACACTACAAATTTTCAAATAAAATTTTCATTTTTAAAATCACATAAACTCAATATCACATTTCTCAAAAATCACAAAATGTATAAGTTGTCAAAACACAAGTCAACAATGTTTGATAAAATCCTAGAATCCTCAAAATCATGATCTCTAACTGGTGTGTACAATCAAGTCGGCGCCTTCCCACGATGCTAAAAAGTACGTGAAACACATATCACACAACACGGTAAGCACGAAGTTTAGTGAGTTCCCCAAAATAACACATTCACAAATATAAGCCTCTCATGGCTATAGCTCGGCATGGACCCTCCGGTCATGCGTCTCGGTGAGGACCCTCCAGTCTCACGGCTCGGTGTGGACCCTTCGGTCATGTGTCTCTTTGAAGACCCTCCGGTCTCACAGCTCGGGTTGGACCCTCAAGTCTTGTATCTCAGTGAAGACCCTCCTGTCTCATAACTTGGTTTGGACCCTCCGGTCCTAACTCAGTAAGGCACATAATAATATAGCATATATCATAAAGACAAAATGCATAATATCACATAACTCAGTATAAGTACATAGGACCCTTCGGTTACACTATATTACCACTCAGGTATGTATAGTGAGAAGACTCACCTCGGATGATGAACAACTCTTATAAATGTTGTTGCTGCACATCGGCCTCTAACACCGAGCCAAACCCACAATTAACCCAATTAGGATCTAAGACCAAACCCTCACTCATTAAGTCTAAAGATAGTCCACTAACCAGCCCATAAATAAGCCAAGCCCATTGGACCCACCAAGGCCCAATACTAAATGGATCCTTCCAAGGCCCAACCCTTAAACTTAAGTCCAAAAGGCAAGCCCAACATAAGGGCCCAAGACATATATATTCCTCTGATCCAAAATCTCCAATACAACAAGCCCAAAATCCAGGCCCAACACTGAAGGCCCAATACGAGATTTAGCCCAAAAAGCCCACAATAAGATTACGCGGGGCGTACCTCCCTTGGTACGCTCAGCGTACACATAGATCCTGATCGGGGAAACAAGACCAATACGTGGGGCATAATAGGACTTACGCGGGGTGTACTAGGACTTATGCGGGGCGTAATGCTCAAGTCCAGAAACTCCAATTTCGACTTAACCACTTTAGCCAAAGCATCCAAACTTCAGGTAAGCTTTGTTAATGGGACCCAACTTCCAAAATAACCATTAAGACTCTTAAATCCTCTTAACACATACATGAAGAAATCTAGACGATCAAGTTCTCATTTTTATGAATCAAGGCAACCCAATACACTTAAAAGGACATGATATTTGCTTTGGAGTTCACGAAACTCACAAAGTTCCAATCTTGGGACATAAAACCCTAAAAATGGACCCAAAACAAGAACTAGCACAACAATGAGCAAGTCTCGAACTTTATACCTCTGGAAGATGCACCAACACGGGTAGAACTCAGATCCACAAGCTAGAAGCACAAGCTATCCTTTTTCAAGACTCCTTCTTCACCAAGAGTTTCACGAAAAACACTCAAATGAGCCACAACACTCACACAAGCCGTGGAAATGTGATAGGGTTTTGAGAGGAGTTGGAGGCTGGAAATGGTAGCTGAAAATGAGGCCATCATGTTCTTTGAATAGGGTCACCTCAAAATATTAGGGTTTACATTCTCTGGCTAGTACATCCAGCGTACCCTTTGGTACGCCCAGCGTACTAGGTGGTCTTCGCGTTCATGCTACACACATAAGTACATTGAGCGTACACATACTTACGCCTTGCGTACTCATTTGCCACCCATTTCTCAATAAGGACTAAAATTTCAAAAACTTCAAACTATCATAGCTTCTTTGTTATAAGTCTGTTTCTAACGACCCTTATATCCACGGAAAGGTGGCGAGAAGCCCTATACTTCTAGTAACTTGTCGTAGTCTCAAGGCTTCCTCATGCCCGGGTTGCAGCCCACGAACCCTAAATCACAGACGACCCAAAACAGGATGTTACATTTACACTAGTGATCTACATTTCTTTAATCTCTCGGTGTAGTGTAACTTTATATCGACACCTGTGATACAAATAAACTGAGTGGGTCAGGTTGGGAAACCTAGTGGGTACATAGGGATTTCAATCCCACAATGTTACATATATATATATATATATATATATATATATTAGAACTCACAAAGTATATAATTTCACCATATATAAGCAACTTTACCCCACCCCATCAATCCTCACAACAAGATGATCCATACTCTAAAATTAACCTCTTTACCTAATCCATACTCCCAAATCTAAAATTTACCTCTTTACCTAATCCATACTCCCAAATCTAAAATTTACCTCTTTACTTAATCCATACTCCCAAATTTAAAATATACCTCTTTACCTAATCCATACTCCTAGATCTAAAATGTACCTCTTTACCCAATCCATACTCCTGGATCTAAAATTTAACTCTTTACCTAATTCATGCTCCTGGATCGGGTATGTCTGATCCATACTCCCAAATATAAAATTTACCTCCTTACCTAATCCATACTCCCGGATTAGGTATGTCTGATCCATACTCCCAGATCTAAAATTTACTTCTTTACCTAATCCATACTCCTGGATTGGGTATGTCTGATCCATACTCTTGTAACTAAAAACAAGTAACTATGTCTTAACCATACTCTCAGACTCAGGACAACTGACTAAGTCTAATGCATACTCTTTGATAAATGACAAGTTTTAAAGTTATTTTTTCCATGTATATCTCACTTGTACTCACAAGGAGATACTACCCAATATCCTTCTTAAATTATTTGGGTCTACTCTGTATCCTAAATCATCATATATTTATCAGATATGATCTTAACATGTATTTCAGGCAGTATCAAAACCAACTATTTGAACTACCCATGTTATACTCAACATATTTGTAGATATAAAATACATATACAGTTCAGATCTGAAGAAAAAGTTTAGATTTGAAAAAGAAAATACATATACGGTTCAGATCTGAAGAAAAATGTCTACATCTGAAAAACAAAGTTTAAATCTTTCATCCAGCATCGATCTCAAGTATAAAATACATATACAGTTTTGATCTGAAAAAGAAATTTTAGATTTGAAAAAGAATGTTTAGATCTGAAAAGAAAAAGTTTAGGTCTGAAAAGAAAAAAGTTAAGATCTGAAGAGAGAAGTTTAGATCTTTTATCCAACACATATATCAAGTAAACAGATAATATGCACACATAGCACGTAATAAAATACTTCATATCTATGTGTAAGTAACTATGCACTCACACATAAACTCTTTAACAAATATTTAACTCCTTAACAAATATTTAATACTTTAATTAATACTTGTATTAAAATCATGTTCATGAAAGGGACTATGCACTTACCTGATAAAGTGGTGATTCAAACTTGGACATCGTTTCGCTCCTTAAAAATATGGTTTCCTTTGATGAAATTGGGTGGTTTGCTTAAAAACCGGGCTCTGCGGGGGCAAAGTTTCTAAACCGAAAAACTCTTTTTTCTCTGAGCCTTCGGGTGCTCCTAGGCTTTCTTCTAGTGCTAGGGAGGTTTCCTAAGCTCCGGAGGTGTTTGGGGAGGTTTAGAGAGAGAGAGAGAGAGAAAGAAGTGTGAAATGTGTGAGAAATAAGACTGGTCGCGCACCTCTATTTATAGGCCGAAACCTCTCATTACGCTGGGTATACATGCGGAGGTACGCGGGGCGTTCAGGGCTACGAAGTGTATTTGTACGATGGCGTGTCAACCTCCAGATGGAAAGATGTGGATCACTTCGAACCGTGCATAAGATGACCGTTGAGTGTACATTCGGTGTATTCGGGGCGTACTCGGTACGCAAGGCGTTTGAAGGCTACGTGTGACGTGGCCTTGCAATTTGCCTTTCCGTCTTCTAAATTCCATAACTTTCACATACGAGCTCCATTTTCGATGTTCTTTATATCCACATGTAGGTAGAGACGTGCTCTAAAACTTTCGTTTAGACTCTGTCGGTTAATTTTGACTTTATTTTTAAAGTTGTATTTTTAACAGGCCGGGATAGGAAAAGTCCGTTAAAAATTCATAACTTTGTCGTCCGATGTCTGTTTATGTCTGTCTTTTTATCATTGAGCTCCTATTAACGAAATCTTCGATTCTCATTTAGGTTGTGTCGGCTAAAAATCGGTCGATCTACTATTCGAACTCTGGGCTGTATACTGCTAAGCAGAAACTTGGAAAAACCAGAACTTCCTCATACGAAGTCAGATTTGGGCGTTTTTTATTCATGCTCCCGGTTTAACGTATGCTACGACTTTCGTTTATATTGCAAAGGCTAAAAATCACTTTTTCGTAAACTCACTTTTTATGTCACACAGTGTCGTGTCGGTTTTTCGTGAAACTTCGACATGTCATAACTTCTTTGTTATAACACGGGTTTCGTTGTTCTTTATATGTACAGAACCCTTGAGACGTATACTACAACTTAGTTAAGATTATTTATTCTAAATAATCTTCTATCAAAAAGTCATTTTCGCCACTTATTGTGTTTTAACTGACTAGTCCGGATCTGCGGGCGTTACAATTAAGGTAGGTTCTACCTGATCCTACATCGACTTGGAAGGAGAATGAAACATTTCCTTATAAGGGGAGTGGATACCTTCCTTTTCACAACGCGTTTTAAAGCCGTGAGGGTAGCAGATCCCATAAGAACTCTACAGTTAAGCGTGCTCAGGCGAGAGTAATCTAGGATGGGTGACCCCTGGGAAGTTTTCGTGTCGAGAGGCCAAAGCGGACAATATTGTGATATGTGCCGACGGGGATGTTACAGATGGTATCAAATCTAGGACACGGTTCAAGACGTTCGACGGGGACGTTGAACCCTATAATGGGGGGTGAAGGTGGGTTATACCTGATCCTACATCGACTTGGAAGGAGAACGAAACATTTCCTTATAAGGGGTGTGGATACCTTCCTTGTCACAATGCGTTTTAAAGTCTTGAGTGTTTTAGTCCCATTTTATTTATAATTTTATATCTTATATAGGTTGATATACTTAGTTCACTATAAACAATGTTGAGATACCAATCTGTCACACCCCCAAACCGGAACGGCGGATACGTTCAGGGGTGGATGACGTTATGTACAATATGAGAACAATTTTATAATAGTAATCAAAGAAAACACAACCATTTGATTGATAATATAAAGTTTACATTGTGTTTATATCATTGTTTGTATAACACCAAAAATATATAGCAAAAACTATAAGACGTGATGCTATGCTCCGTCTTCTCAAAAACCTGCAAGTGTACCTGTCTACTGGTTTCCTGAGAATACAAGTGATTTTGAAAGTGTATCAACATTTAAGTTGGTGAGTTCATAAGTATTTTATAAGAACATGTATGTTCTTTGTTCTTTGAAAATTTTAGTGTGTTCCTCCAGAAAATCCTATATTTCCTATTGTAAATGTATTATAGTCTTAAGAGTAAATTACACGAATGGTCCCTATGGTTTAGGGTAATTTGCGTGTTTGGTCGCTAACTTATTTTTTTAACTCAGAAGGTCCCTACTGTTTGTTTTTGTTACGCGTTTGGTCCCTGTCTTACCTAAAAAGACTATTTTGCCCTTTATTTTTTAATTTATTTAAATAAACACACCCCCAACCCCACCCCCATCACCTTACCTTACCTACCCCACAATTTTTCCCTATTTAAATAATAGTCTTTTTAGGTAAGATAGAGACCAAATGCGTAACAAAAACAAATAGTAAGGACCAAACGGGTATCAAAAACAAATATTATGGACCTTCTAAGTTAAAAAAATAAGTTAGGGACCAAACGCATAAATTACACAAACCATAGGGTCCATTCGTGTAATTTACTCTAGTCTTAATATCCAAAGACCAAAACGTGTAAATGTTATTGTACTCTAAAATAGCATGATATAGTTTTAACCCACATAAAACCATGAAATAAATGTTTCCTGAAATGCAAGTTTCTATGTTAGAAAATAGTGTACTGTACTTGTATGTAGTAATATGACTCATATCTGTTCCTCCTACGACTACTTAGTGTATACAATTTATATATAACCAAGATCAAACAGACAGTCGATTGTGTGGTTCTGTCCTAAGCCTACAACCAAACAAGGAACAGAAAATGAGGCGGAAATCACACATTCCACCGCCTATCGGATGTCATTTATGTATATCTCTGTTGTATAAACTAAGAAATCACAGACTTAGCAATAAGAGTACTATATGTCTTTCTGGTACGAATGTATGTTTCTGTATTCACCAATTATATTGTAAAGTCTTGTTTGGTAGTTTTATTATTAAATAAAACTATGTATTTTTGTTTATGTATTCATACACTAATCGTATTGTTAATACCAAATTGTGAGTTTTTATAACCATGCTTGATGACCAAGGATGGCCTGATACGACTTTCTTTAGTCGTCAGAATAGTTATGACATTTGTCACCCCAGACGTGCCGACCTAACTGTAGCTAACAATTTAGGTTCGGGATTCTCAGTCCCGTATAGATCTATACACAAATTCACACTCTCCCTCCAGGGGACTCTGGTTGTAAAATCAGGGATTTCGTTGGCACTTAGATAAGTACGTGAAGGTATGTCTCACAAAGCTATATTGACGATTACATGTAGAATAAATAAAAGCCATTTAATACTGATAAATTGTATGTAGTATCCTTTTCATAGTAAAAACCTTGTACATATGTTCCATAAACTATACCTATTATAGTTTATATGTTTGTTCTTGTATTGTTATCTGACTTAGTAGAATAGTATGTAAGTTACCTAAACTATACCTATTATAGTTTATATGTATGTTCCTTATGTAATGAAAACCATTGTAATGTAACATTTTGTATATGGTAATGAAATATTTGAGAAAGATTACCCTTTTGTTCAACATGTTACAAAAGGGTTAAAGTCTTATTTAAATAAATTTTCTATTCATATATATATATATATATATATATATATATATATATATATATATATATATATATATATATATATATATATATATATAATTTAAATTGAAAAGGCAGTTGGACAAGTGATTCTTTCTTAAGCACACACCCAAACAAGGAACATGAGTTAAGGCGGAAACAACAGTCCTAAACCTGTTAAATCTTTTATATATATATATATATATATATATATATATTGTGAAAAACAAAAGTTGAAATAATTTAAGCACTATGAAATAGTTTAAAATAGTTTGAATCAATAGAAATAGCTTGAAATGGATCGCAACAGTTTGAAATCGTTAAAATGTTAAGACAAGATTCCCTGCGTTTTACTTGTATCCCCCCCCCCTCAATAACATTGAAAAATAGTGAAAACATTGGGGTATGAATTCACCTCGAATGTAAGTTCGTGTTTGGATGCGAAGTGGTAGCGGTTATCATCGCGTTAGAATCCGCGTGCGTAGTCGTGTCCTAATAATAATTATACATGATATCGTATTTAAATTAATAAGATATTAATTTAAATAATTTAAATAATAAATTAATAGTTAGACAACACTTAATTATTTAAGGAAAAAACTTACAAAAAGTGTTAGGAATTAATTGAGTGAAATTCTAGGTGTTTTCGGTGTTCCTGGGGGTTTTTCAGTGTGTTAGGTGTTTTCGGTGTGCTTGAAGATTTAAGATTGTTCTTGGTGTTCTTGGTGAATTTATGAAGATTTGAAGGTGGGATGATGATTTCGGTTGAAGATTTGAAGGTCTTCGGATGATACTTGAGAGCAAATGGGAGTGTCTACGGTTTGGAAACTTTAGAAATGAATTGTGTTCACGGTTGAACATGTATATATAGAAGAGGCTTTCGATCTAAGATCCACCGGAATCAAGGTGATTTTGGTCTAAATCTCACTAAGAACAAGGCTGTTTTCGGTCCTAAAGGTTCAAACGAGGATGAGTTTTTGGTCAACAAAAGAGGATTCAGTGAGGGTTTGCGGTCCAAAGGTGGGACCTTGCGAGGGTTTTCGGTGGGGATGATTTCGGTTCGCATGAATTCGTATTTGGTGATTTCGGCCAAGGTGTTTTAAATACCAAATATTTAAAACACTTATATAATAAAATAATTTCCATATATTAAACCATATTTAAGCCTTATAAATTTACTAAATTAACAATTTGACTTTTATTTAGCAAGTTTGACTTTTATTGACTTAAAAATAAAATGTTGCTACATTACACCACTCTAGCACTATCTGCCAACCTTGTGAATGCTACGGCTACACCCGCAGACTTACATCACTCTAGAACTATTTGCTAACCTAGGTCCTACAGTTAATCCAACTATACCCATCCTGGGTCGAACACACACTCGACCTAACACTCAACTGAACTTGAGTCCTAACTGGACCTCTAACCTGGTCCACGAAACATGCTATCTGATGCCAAGGAAAAGTGTGAACCAAACGTTGGAACGTTTTTTAAACTTCCAACTCACACTATCCTCATTCCAAATAGCCGCTTGGGCTATCTTCCTTCCTGATAAGGATTCCAAACTTATCAGTTTCAAAACTACTCCTGCTTCCGAATCCCTGGGTGATTCTCCCCCCACTTAGATTCGACTAAATCTTCACAATACATGAAGATTGAAGAAATCCCAACAATACTGATAACTCAAGATGCTGTGAAATGATATCGTACTCAAATCTTGGAGTCCAATTAACCGATGCTCAATGCAAAACTTCAATAGTAGACCACTTCCCTTGGCAACACAATGAATCAAACTGAGCATAATGATTGAACCCACTGAAACCTGTCGTGGGTGGATAACCACCCTGCTGAACCTTGAGCACAAACCTTCCGTATAGTGCCCCTGAACCGATCTCTACCGTAAACCAAGATGACACTACACACTCCAACCCCCAATTAAGGAAATGAACTTTAGCTACCCACTAATAATTCTTGGCATGCAAATGGCATATGAAATCACTTGAAGGTATAACCTTAACACAACAGGGAAACAACCAAAGTATACACTTACCCAAGCCCTTAGAACGCAAAACTCCATCGAGCAATTTCCCGCAAGTGTTGCACTGAATCCGGCCCTGTTGGCTTCTCAAACGCTGATCGAAAATCTTGGGTCTCTTCCCGGGACCCTCCAATATATGCACCTGATCTGGTCTCCTCTTCCCAATGTGCTCCAAATCAGTCTCACACTCTCGGGCTCTAGAAATCATATCATTTAGGGTCTCACACCCCGAGATACTCACGAACTCTCTGATATCATTCCACGGTATATCATGATGCCTCAACTTCTTCCTTCTCTCATCTAATGCATACTGTGGTACGAAATAAGCTCTCTCCCGAGACTTGGTAGTGATCTCTGCCACAGTCTTAATAGTCTGGCGGAGACCTAAAAACTCTTTGTGCCAACTGATACGCCTCAATCGCCTGGGAAAACTCTGCCCGGAATCTGGTAAAATAGTCATCCCATGACATAGCATCAACCACATTATCACCCAACTCACTACCAACCCCTTCCCATCAATCACATGCCTTGTCCTTCAGGAGGCAAGAAGTAAGTCGGACCTTGTCCCTCCCGGGCAACGGCTGGTACGAAAGCGTTGGCGACATCTGACAACCATTTGCCGGTAGCAATGGGGTCCCTAGCCCCATGATAATCTAGAGCTTCACAAGCTTTGAACTCCCGAAACATCAACGCACGCGCCCCTATCATGGCCGCTATCTCAGTGTAGAATGCACTAAGCCTCTCATCAAGAATTTCCAAATGCCCTCCTTGACCATACCAAAGATCAAATGAGTCTGGGAAGTCATATTGTGCATACTCTCAGATGGAATGAACTCCCTCATCTAACCGTCAAGCTGCCCGACTCCGTAGTCCGAACCTGATCCCTCGCCGACACCGGAACTACCATCTCGTCTACCATGTAACGTCACCATACTCAGAAATATACCATCACAATCATCATAATACTCATCATAACTCGAGGGAGCTCACACACTACAAGTTCATTGGGTTCATCTCAGCCTTCCTTGATTCGAGTACGGATACTCTGCTTTCAGTAGTACGGGCCCATACTACCTTCCACATCTATCCATACTTTCCTCAACAACTACCTTGACTCCACCAAGTCCCTTTCACTACTACTACTCTCTGCTAATCTCATCCTAGGCTTGCCCTAGGGTAACCTCCAACCCACTCTCCACCATCAGCTACATAAGAAGTCACTGATATCTCTCCCTAACTAGCTCGCAAATAACATCACATATTACTAAGAGCAGATAATTCTTCGAATGACAGATCCTGCCCCACAATGGTTAGACTCAAACGAGAGCTGTGAAATAGAGCTAAACCTAACCTTCTGAAAGTATTTAGTCCTCGTAATATGTAACTTAACGTATTTGTTTACTAGTTAGTTAAATATAATTAGGAATCCTAAAAGCAAAAAGCAAGCAGCATTCGAGCATTAAGTAAACACAATCAAGCATATTCTACTCAGGCTGTCATATCACTGACTAATCAGTACTAGCATACAGTTCAATAAGCTCATACAACAGGCACATAAGTCATCCTTCCAAGATCCTTAGCCCTAAACTAGCATGGAGTTCGCATACACATATAATAGGCATACAAGGCATCATTCCTAGATCCTTAGCCCTAATCTAGCATGCAATTCTCATAATAACATCATAAAATATACTTGTATGGGTAATTTAGGAGTACTTACTTGAGCTCAGCTGATTGCATGCACCACACCCTTTTTCTCTTTTCAAAATCCTTTTTGTAAAAATGATTTTTTTCTTTAAAAAATTTATACCAAGTCCTTTGTTTGAGTTCAGACACACCCGAGAGTGTGCTCGAATCCCTCAAACCAAGTCTCTGATACCAACTTGAAACATCCCAATAATACGGCCCAAAAAGTTCATTTCAAATCATTAAGAAAACCATAGCTATCAAACATCATATAAAATCATAAGTCGTGTATCTCAAAAATATCATAAACATCTGTCAAATATATCAGAGTATAAACATCTCAGGCTAAACTAATGGTATGTGTACTGCAATCATCTTGAGCTCTTCCCCTTGCTACCGGAAGTACCTGAAAGCAAAACTAAACATTGTAAGCACGGAGCTTAGTGATTCTCCCCAAACTACCATATACCATACACATAATCACATAATAACATACATTGGGCCTCGCCCACTACATCGGGCTCCGCCCGACATCGGACCAAAGTCTGGCATTGGGCCCCGTCTGGCATCGGACCGAAGTCTAGTATATATAAACATATCAACAAAGCATATAACATAAGCATAAAAACATTCCTCGGGCCCCACCCGACTGTTGGATAAGGTGTCTAAGTCCATAACTTATTTGGTATATACTTGACCCGACCTGCATGGTCCATTTGGGTTACATCTCATCCAAACTATTTATGGATAATTTTATGAGAGTTATACACATATGTTTATTAATATATTATAAGTTATAATATATTAATATGAAGTTATGTTATTTAATTAGTTTTAGTCTTAAATTAATTATGAATTAATTTAGAGATTAAAAGGAAGACTAATTAGATTATGGGCTATTGGTTTTATATAGTGTGGGCTAATACTCATTTGATAATGGGCTAGGCTTATATGGAAGTCCATGGATGATCCATGGAGCTTTTAACCCATGGATCCTTGGAAAGGAAAGGTCATGGGTTATTAGGGTTTCACCCTAACCATGCACACTATATAAGCATGCTTATGGAGCATGAAATGGCAACTAGTGAACTAGTGTGTGTGAGCTTGTGTGTGGCCGAAATATACAAGTGTGTATACTCTCTCAAAGTTTTCCAAGAGTTTGTGGTGTTTTGTGATTCCATTTGAGGCATTCACACTATTGGTGCTTGGCCCTCAAACTCCTTAAGAACCAAACTCATCAAAAGGTATGTAATCTCTTCTAACTCTTTTATGTTGAAATGTTCCCCATGCCATGTTAGATAGGTTATAAACCTTGGAAAATTATTATTTTGCATGTATTTAGACAAACATAGATCCAAGGTTTATTAGGGTTGCATGCACACTTAGGAAGTGTTAGATTGCTCAAAACCCAACACCGACATCGGACCGAAATCCGAAAACATATAACATAACATATGAGCTAAACATTCCTCGGGCTTGACCCAACATCGGACCAAAGCCTAAAACATATAAACAAGCACATGCAAGAATCACGAAGACATCAAGCATACAAACATTCTTCGGGATTTCCCCCAGTATCAGATCGATGTCCAGAAACATATAACCTACATTTGGCTAACCTCAACATCGGACCTAAGTCCGAAACATATAATGTACATCGGGCTACCATGGAAATGGGCCTAAGCCTGGAACATACTACAATACATATACGGGTCGACATTGGTGCCTTTAACCCGTTCATACAGGAGGAAACTCACCTCACACTGCCGAAGTCCTGCGGACAAAACTCTAGCTGCTGGATGACAGATTCCCAAACTTTCAACATCAATATAACACCCAATTAGTACTTGGGTTCCAACACATAACCATAAGTCCATGCTTAGGGTAAAATACTACTTTACCCTTAACTTAGCTTGATTCAAGCCCAAGGCCCAAATTCACACCCTGAAGGCCCAAAAGCCAAATAAACAACCAAGGCCCACTTATGGCCCAATTTTCCAAATTGGGCGCAAACCCCTCACATGGGTCTTACTCTAAAGCCCATCCAAATTCCCTAGTCCATATACTTGTTAATAATTGGTCCATCAAGAGTCCAAACATCTAGGCCCAACAGAAAGCCCCAACTCAAAACCCAACACAGTTTGGGTTTTCACATGAAATGATGATTAGGGTTAATTAGAAACAATTAACCCATTAAGGACTTAATCCATTAATTCCATCAATTTACTTCACTACAAGAAAATATCCCTTTAATGACGCGCAAACAATGACACTCGCTGATAGACGACGCGCATTTGTAAGTGCCCTAAAAGATAATGTCAGTTTTGCAAAATTTGAAGGATAGAGGGCATGCATTTTTGCGCGCCCTAAAATTAGTGTCAGAAAAGAAAAAAAAGAAATGTGGAGGGCACCTTTCATAAAATGTGCGTCATGTGAATGTGTCGCTTTATAATTTTAAGTGAAACACGCGTTTTAGGCGGGAAATGAAACCGACGAAAATTACCCCCGCCTATTGAATCCCAAAATTAATCCCCCCGCCTCTTCTACTTAGCAAGAAAAAGCCCTAGGTCCTTCATCTTCATCTTCAGTATCATCAAACATCTCGTTCATCGGATCTCTACTCGATCTCCTTCTTATCAGTATCACCAAACATCTCATTCACCACCTCCGCCCTATCAACATTCCCTTAATTTCAATTTGATGCAGGTAATACACGACCAACTACAAGTCTCTCTCTCTCTCTCTCTCTCTCTCTACCCCTACTGTTCAACAACAACCTAGGCACCCACCACCCCTCGTCTTCTCTCTGGTTCACCACCGCCACCAATGAAGCCCCATTGTTTTATCCAAAATGGGCCCAAAATCATGAACATAATCAAGCCCTCTTGGAATAAAAATCTTCCCGCCCAAATAGTTCTATTGCCGACGTATCGTAGCCATTTATAAGTCGATTTCCTTACCCCAGTATCCCCCAATCGCAAACGAATCAAACCCTAACCCTAGATTTTTTGCTAACTAGGTATGTTTTCTTCCTCTTTTTCCTCAATGTCGACTCTAATTTTTTTCATTTACAACCATTTTCGCTTCGATTTTTGACCTAGTTTGTTGTTTCGGTTGTTTCATTCAGGATCAAATGATGAAAGGAGGCAAATCAAGCGGTGCTACGAGGAAAGCCGATACCAAGTACGATTTAATCTAACTATGTTTAAAACATACCATCTGCTAGGGTTTAATGTTGTATTTTTTTTCATCTTCAATGAAATTAGGTTTTTGTTCTTCCTCAGGATCATGATTTCGGTACTTTTTAACAATTGTTTGTTGTAATTTTAGGTTGGCTTTAAAGAAGACTGCAGCCAAGGGGAAAGCAGCTAAGGATCCCAATAAACCCAAGAAGACTGTAGCTGTTCTTCGTTTATCACTACCTTCATGTTTTACTTCCATTTCCAAAGTTTAAATATTTTTCCTCTTGTTAATGTTATAAAGGGAGGACTTTAGAAAGCAGTTCAAAGAAGATCACCCTGACAACAAATCTGTTGTTGCTGTAAGTGATCTTCCTTTTTGCCTTTTGTCATCGAAACTTCTTAAGCTTTGTTTCAAGTATTCTGTATCTAGATTGAGTTGAGTTTGTGTTTTTAGATTTTGATTTGGATTTCACTTGTGTATAATTATCAGGTTGATAAAGCTGGTGGGGCAAAATGGAAGTCAATGTCCGACTCTGTAAGTAGCACTTACATTACATTACTATGTTTAGTTTTTGAGGCAAAATCATAATGCTCATCAACTTCTTAAGAATTTATAAAAAAATGATGTAGTATTTAGTTATTTACCTTTGTTTTTTGGATGATGTGAATGTAGGAAAAGGCACCTTTTCAAGCCAAAGCTGACAAAAGAAAGAAGGAATATGAGAAGAACTTGGACACCTACAACAAAAAACTTGTAAAATCTTTGTTTAAACTTAGAATTCATATGCTTATCATTTTAATATTTTTGTTTTGATTCATTGACTTTGAGTTTGCTTCCATGTAAATAGGCTGGAGGTGGTAATGATGATGATGATGAGGATTCTGACAAATCTAAGTCTGAAGTCAATGATGAAGCAGATGAGGATGAAAGTGATGATGTATGTTTTTTTATAAAACATAATGATATTGATACTTATTTTTTTCAGTATATGATTAATATTTTTTAACAAATGAAACTAAATGTGGTTTTAATTTGTGTTTTGTAGGAGGAAGATGATGACTGAATCAAGAAAGTGGAAGTTGATTCGGTGTTGATGGTTTGATAAGTTACCTGCTTTGTAGTTTCATGTTACTGATTAGAATAGATTTGGCTTTTATGGTGCACAGGAAAAAGGAAATGTAACTTTGGTTTGATAAGATGTTCTAGTTTTTCCAAATTAAATTTTGTAATATCATTTTTTTAGTTTTATTTTATTTATTTTTATTTATTTATTTATTATTTAGGAGTTGTTTGATCATCAGAGTCAAAATTATTTTCAATTTTGTAGAATTGTCACCTGTGACTTTTGTTCTTTTCTGTGTTCATGTTTATGTTTACGGAACTGTTAGCTAGGCTATACACATATCAAGATCCTACCATTTATGCATAAGAGTCTTTTATTTTAATTATATTTTTCCTTTTTAGTTTTTTTTGCTCGACTTGTGTTGTCTATTTTATGATGATTCCAGACCTCTGATCCGAATTATAGGCGATCGATTCCCATGGCAAGTGAAAAGTGCTATTTTGTCAACTTTGACCATCATAATAGCAAAAGGTGGGATGGCACTTAAACCTTTTCTCCTACAGCCACAAACCACCTTTGTCAAATTCTTACAGGACAACCCAAGGTAAGACTTGTTTTATACTACTGTCTTTTGTTGATTATTCGACTTACAAGGGCATTCTCGTCAATTTGCAGGAGTGTTCGTTCAAGTGCTGCTCTTGCACTTGGTAAGCTTAGTGCACTAAGCACAAGAGCTGATCCCCTAGTTAGGGGTCTTCTATCTAACCTACTTGCATCAGATGGTGGGGTTCGTGATTCAATATTGGTCGCCCTAAAAGGTGTTGTCAAGCATGCTGGAAAGAGTGTTAGTGGTCTCGTTAAGACACGTGTTTTTGATCTCTCAAACGAGTTGATCTAGAACGATGATGACCAAATACAAAGCTCTTCAGCAAGAATTCTAGGCATCATATCAGAGGTTCAGTTCAGTACATTCACTTGCATTTATAGCATCTGTTCCATCTCTGGGATTTACCACCTATGTAATTTCACAACAGCACCTGTCAACATTTGGTTGTGAGTGCAGGTGAAAAAGAAACGAGCTGGTCGGGATGGAAAAATAGATGGGCTGGTCCCTCCCCAAAGTAACCACATATGGTAACTCATGTCGTGTCACCGGACCATCTGGTTGTGTATAAAAGCTTAATTGCACATCCTCCTGCGACAATAATAAGATATAAAGATGCTGTGAACAAGGGGATCTTGCTCCAACCAGTGCTATTATACCTTTCTCGGTACAACTGGAATCTAAAAGTGTTGATGCTTTTTATTTTTATTTTCAAATCTTAAGTATATATTTATTTGCTGATTTTTCAAACATAATGTATCATGAAAAACAGGGCATTAAACTTTATTTCCTCCTTAGCAACCAAGTTGCCTGATGTGAAAGCTTCTATGGACATATTCATCAGCAGAATATTGATAGATTATCAATCACTTTCCGATCCAAAAGCATACAAGAATGATCACCCATAACTTATTCAAATATGCACAAGTACCTTCAGGTAAGAATATTTATGTGTGTTTGGCCTTATATGTTGGATTTGGGGAACAGAGAGTCTTCCAAATATGAAGAAAGCTACTACTTAAGGATACTTTTGGACAGCAGAGATGCTTGGTTAGGTCCTTGGATTCCTAGAAGGTATACACTTGTTACATATCAACTTTAGGGGGCGTTTGGTTTGTAGGATTTATCAAGAATTGGAATTCAATTCCGAATAATTTCTGTGTTTGGTTGTATATAAGTAAGGATTTGAATTCAATTCTATATAAGTAAGGATTTGGATGATTATTTGTTAGTTTTACTAGGTGTGAGACTCATATGTTATACGGGTTGATTAAAATAAAATGTTAAATACGAATGATTAAATGGGAAGTTTATTTTAATTTGAACTTTAAAATAATTATAAAATTATAAGAAAAAAACATGAAAAAAATTAAAATTATTTGTTTAGTTTTCAGACCCATGTACTAAACGTGTTAATTATAACAAAATATTAAATACAAATGTTTAAACTGTAAATTTATTTAAAATTAAATTTGAAATTTGAAAATTTACATTAATATAGTAATTATGATATGTTTAATTTATGGAAACTAAATTAATGATATATTGAAAAATGAAAAATGAAGTGAATGACAAGTGGAAAATAAATATTTCAAAATTATGACACAATGACATGTGGCATAATGCATGAGAGAATGACATGTGACAAAATCATTTTCATTTATTAGGGAGGATATGAATGTATAATCCATGTTAGCAATGTACATTAAATTTTATGCAATGGATTGTATTTTTTGTATATGATATTTTATTTATGTTATGAGATATTAAATGCAAATGTAATTTAAAAATTAATAAATATATAAATATTTTTTTAGAACATTTAAAATTATGATATGCAAAAATGTGTGTCATCTTCATTTATGACATGGCCTTTCTTGACTGGGGCTTCCTTGATACACATTGCGTGTCATAAACACGCGCGTCGTAAGGTTACGACAGGCGAATGCGTGTCATCTTCTTTTATGACAGGGCCTTCCTTGATACGCATTGCGTGTCATAACTGCACGTCGTAAATGCGCGTCATAAATGCACGTCGTAAATGCGCGTCGTCTATAGACGACACGCAAAAGCGCGTCGTCTCTCGTTATGACAGGGCCTTCCTTGACGCACATTTGCGCGTCGTCTGAGCGTTTTACGACGCACAATGAGCGTCGTAAAAGGCCTTTTTTCTAGTAGTGCTTGGTCAATCATAAAGTGTGGTCGGGCTTAATTCATAATTCCAGTCCTGTCGTCCAAAATGCGGGTCTCGACAAGTCCAAATTAAAATCTCCAAGATTAGGGTTTTTTAAACCCTAATTAGGGTTTCCAACCCGAAACACGCCAGTTAGGCCCAAAAGCTAAGTCTTTAGATCAATTAAGGTTTCATTAGGTCGGGCACCACCCACCATCACCTCGGGTAGTGGTGGTCAATGTCGGCTCACGGCGGCAACCACCACCTCGTGGTGGTGGTGGTTGTGATTCTAGATCCAAAACATGTTCAAGCATATCTCAAATAGCAATCCATTCACACTCAAATGCACACTGCCACCCAACACGGCGGTTGGTGGTGGCAGAAGGCGGAAGCCACCACCTCTCGGTGGTGGTGGTGGGTTTTCTTTGGGTTTTTTAGCCAAATAATGTACATACAACATATTATCAAAAAGGAATGCACACACAAAATAACACACACACACACAACCACCCTTGTGGCGGCCGACGGTGGTACAAGGTGGAAGCCACCATTGTTGGCCGCCATGGTGGTTCCCTTACAACTTTCGGCCAACAGAAACACGCACACACACTCCAAACACGAGGTCAGACCCCCAGAATATACACACCAACACAGCCACCTTGTGGCGACATAAGGCAGTCGGAGGAGGACGTCACCCACAATAGCTGCTTGGAATAGCGACGACGGTGACATCACAATGACTGTAAAAGGTGGAGGAGGCATGTCTGATAATGGTAGCACACAGCCCTGACGTCGTATTTGACATCTTTGGCGTTGTTCTTCCTCCGTTCGTTCATGATGTCATTGGTAGCAAGGGCCACGATGACATCTCGATGGTGAGGCAGCAGGAGGCGGTCGTTCGGAACTTCGTCTGGTCGGAAAACAAGAGGGAATCAGGTGGCTCGTGACTTCAACAATGGCTAGGAAGCGGTGGCGGTGATCGGTTGGAGAGGTCGTGGGTGGCGGCTGGAGAAGAGCATAAGGTGGCGGCTAGATAAATATTTAGGGTTAGGGTTTCTTGATGATACATTTTCAACGGGAAGGGAAGGCACGGGTTTAAGTCCCGTGTTTTCCTTTCAAACTTAAAGCATTTTTTACACTTTTGATCCCTTCTTCATAAAGATTTTTCACTTTAAGTCCAGAAATTACCCTTTAGCCCTTGCTTCCATAATTCCTTTCATAATAAGTCCTAATAATTACCGAGCAGCTTCTGTCTTCAAAAATCCTTTCAAATTAAGCCCATAATTTATTAAACTACCCTCAACCTTCAAAATTCTTTACAAATTAATCCGAAAATTACATTTTAACCCCCAAACTCTCAATTAAGACTCTTTGGCCCCCAAAACCAACACCTTGCTAGATTATTCCATATTTAGGGCTACTATTAATTTATTAATTTTATCTATTTATTTATTTAATAAACGGAATGTTACACATGGTGTCCCGATAAGCCACATATGCTATGAAGTCCTCTATGATGCTCAAGATTGTTCAAGGTAGCTTAGAAGTTGAAGATGCTCATCAGAATACACCATGATACGTCATCATGATGGATGATGTGCCACTAGTGTTCATGATGTTCCACCGGTGTATCATGATGCTCCACTATGGCTCATGGTGCTCCATCATGTGCGTTGCTGATGCTCATGTGTTGTATAACATGATAAATGTTCCAAAAGTTGATGCATGATGGATTGTGATTGGTTGACACCTTTCATAGGCCTATGTGCTAATTGGCTTGGCCTATTAGATTTTTAGGTCTGATCCCTTCAATATAAATAGGGATGCCCGGTAAGTCATTTGGTGTGTCATGTCTTTTGTATCTGTAGTGAGTAGGATGAATCTCTATGGTTGTACTTGTAATCTTTTTTTGAGAACTTTATGAATAAATAATACTTCCCTCCCGCCCGTGGATGTAGGTCACCTTGACCGAACCTAGTAAATATTATGTATTTGTGTGCTTTTAGTTTCGTGTGTTATCCACATTACTTCCTAATAAGGGTCATCAGAACTCGGCAAGTGGCATCAGATTTGTTCTAAGTCTTGACAAGTATCGTTTGGTTTTCCCTAACACTTATTGACCGACTACTTTGCAACCAATTTATTTGTTTAAAATGGTTTCACAGTAGTACGTAAGCTTCCCATGAAAGACAAATCAACTCATGACATTGTAAAGAAGATCCGTGCAATAATTATTACGTAAATGCATGACCAATGTAACATCCTAAATCCCAAGGTACCACTCTATTTATGTTATTTTTTTTGCTATATGGTTTTACAATAAGAAGTGAGGATTTCCGGCTTACGCAAGGCGTATTAGCCATGTACGTCAGGCGTAAGCCTTAATGAGGATCGGGGTGGAGGTGATATACGTTGGGTGTATGAGTAGGTACGTCGGGCGTACGCATAAAGGTGGAAAACCCCTAAATTTGAGTTGTAACGCCTATTTAAACACCTTTTTCCTCCCTTGGACATTTCTTAGACAGCCTCCCTTCATTCTAAACCCTAGATATCAAACCCTAGCCTTGAGAGTGGGGATCTTGGAGTCTTTAGGTGATTTTGTGAATTCATTTTGAGGAAGAAGATCCTTGAAGAAGGATGTGTTTCATTCAAGCTTGTAGATCCTAAAACTCCTT
Organism: Lactuca sativa; assembly: GCF_002870075.4. Lineage (NCBI taxonomy): Eukaryota > Viridiplantae > Streptophyta > Magnoliopsida > Asterales > Asteraceae > Lactuca > Lactuca sativa. The sequence goes on from NC_056631.2 coordinate 52,883,539, forward strand.
CATCTTGTGAATCTTTTGAAGGTATAAAGTCCATAACTTCCTAATGTTCTTTCTAGATCTCTTAAGATGGGTATTTATAAGCTTTTTGTCCCAAAGCTTGGACCTTTGTGATTATGGGTTACTCCAAAGCATTTTGGTTGTCCTTTTAGATGTTTGAGAGTGCCTTGAGTCATAAAAATAGTTACTTGATCATTTTATTTTTCTGTGTATGAGTTAAGTGACTTTGAGTGATGTAAAGGTTAAGGTTTTGTGTTTTGAGCCCTATCTAGCCATGCAAAGGTTTAAAGTCAATGACTTTATGGGTTAAGACATTCCATAGTGGTCAGATCTGAAGTTGGAATAAGTGTCTTTATGGTTTAAGACATAAAAGTGGGAATGATGCATCTAGGTAGAGTACGATGGGCGTACTCCTAACTACTCCCCACATAGCCATGCCCATTCCCAATTTTCCTAGTTTGATCAGTACGCCCCGCTTAAGATTCGTACCCCCCCCCCCTCGGTACGCACCGAACTTTTGACTTTTGACTTTTGGTCAAGATTTAGGGTTTTGGACCTTGAAGGGGAAAATGGTCTCTGTCCTATCAAGGGGCTTAGTTGTGGGATTTGGACTTGTGAGTTGAGTTATGGACCTTAATTATTAATTAGGGTTAATTATTGTGTTATTAGACGGAGTCTAGTTCCAGCTGTTTGGGTGTGAGACTTATCTGTCATCACTATCAGGCGAGTCTCCTCACTTATCCTTACCTGTATGGTAAAATAGTTGTATTTGTGATGACGATCTAGGTCTAATTGTTATTATTGTGTTATGTTGTTTATGTGTGACTGAGACTACGGATAGCCTCTAAGGTTGTTGATAACATGCATGGCATGTTGTTTGTCCATTGGGACTGTTGATAGTCCCCATGGTTGTTGATAACCCATAGTTTTTTATTTATGTTGTGATATATGTGGTATCTTGGGGAACTCACTAACCTTCGTGCTTACAATTGTTGATTATATATGTTCCAGGTACTTCTGAGGATCTCGGGAAAGCGAATGTCTGATTGTATACACTCGTTGGGAGATTTGTTATTGGGAATTTGTGTGGCACTCTGATATTTTGTGACGATGATTTGTATTTGACACTTATATTTTTCCGATGTCTTGGTTTATGGACAATATTTTGGGTAATTTAAAAACGAAAAATTTTGTTTGAAATTTGAGGTGTTACAACCGATCAATGTCGAATTGAAGTCGCATATCCTTTTTTTCTTGTCGAAGCTAAAAACATCCAATACTAAGAAAGCAACATGAAATACACAATCTCATCATCGATATCCATAAGTCACATGTCAAACAACATATAAATTCAACATTTTAAAAACATAACGTCAAACAACATATAAAATTTAACATTTTAAACACAATAACGACAAACATTAAATAAAATTCTAAAATAGTTCAACATTTAAAACACAATAACGACAAACTTCAAATAAATCCTAGAAAAATTCAAAATTTTAAACATCATAACGATAAACTTCAAATAAAATCCTAAAAAAGTTCAACATTTTAAATCCAAAAGGACACACCTCAAATAAAATCCTAAAAAAACCATCACATCAAGGCATACTTTGATCCAACATTCTTTAACCATATCTCACAAGCTTCCGTCAAAAGGAATAACCAAACTTTTCTAAGATCGACACTTTCACCAAAAAGCAAAATAGTTGTTTTGTATCTTGGATCAAATATTTCGCATTCCATTTTCACCAATTTTTCCATATATTATGCCATATTCTTCTCTTTATGTTTCTCCAGTAACATCCTTGCAACTTTGCTAATTTCATCATCGACTTCAATGATCTTTGCATTGATTGTTGCGTTTCCTTTCCCATTAGCTCCTTTGTTTTTGGAAAGACTAGAGGTTCTTTCATTTAGACTTTTGGGTGGAGTCATATTTTCCATGTGAGTTATACTAATACAATCAAAGTCACTTACATTAATGTCGAGCGAGTCATGAGAAGGGTTAGGAAGTGTAGAAGATGGTCCTTAACCATGAATGTCAATCGTAGCCGACCCATCAAACAACTGGACACACAGATCAAGGTATACTAGTGGAGAAGATCTCAAAGTTTCTACCATTCTGTTCGGCTGCTTGAAAATATGATAAATATTATGAAATATTATAAACTATTATGATATATTACTTCCTATCAGAATCACAATATGTTGATCTCTGGTTTCCATTCGTCTTCTTCCATGATAAACGTGTTAGTTATAGGGTTATAAACGTTGTCTGTTCTGTTTTTAAATTTCAACCAAGCACAAAACTTTGTTTTTAGGTAGTCGTATCAGTTTTTTCATCTACTTTTGATCAACTACAAAATTGCATTATGTTTTCAATCTTTCGGCTACATTCTTCAATAAGTTCACTTTCAAACTACACGATTCATGTCTGTAAGATGTAATTTGATGAATACAAGCTTCAAGGAATATTTCTTCCACACCTTCTATATGTTTCCAGTTAATTCTAGGCATCTTCTGTTCCATTTCCATGTCTAGTATTCAAAATCCAATAATAACAGGTTTTAGCAACAAAACTACTACACAAATAGACCAACAACATAATAGAAAAAACCAAGCAAGAAGATATCATATTTCAGCAATATAAAGCGGCAAAATCACAACAAGAAGATAACAGATTTCAACAATATATATCAACAACATATTTTCAGAGTTCAAATCACATAAAGTAGCAAAATCATAGCAAAGTCAGCAAGAATAAGGTTCAAACACAAAAACGCAACAAGAACATAGATGAAACTAAGAAAGGGATTGAAAATCGATAAAATTCAAACACAAAAATGCAATCCAGCAACAAAACCATAACAATCTGGCAACAAAATCATAGCAATCTAGCAACAGAATCACTTCTTGAGAAAGGGTTTGAAAAATAGACCATACATAAATAGAGTATAAAACTTACCAATGAAGAGGGAGGCGGCATGGAAAGAAGCAACAAAGGCAGAGGTCCGACGGGAAACTAGGAATCGATGCCTAAGAAGAGCGAACGACTGCTCGATGGGAGAAGATGTGGAAGAAAAAAGCGGCAAATGTTTTTTATTTATTTTAGGACAAAATGTATCAGATGGAAAACTTTCCATCCAAACTCTTCATCACATCTATCCGATTAAGATCCCTTTCTTGCATATCTAACTGGTTAAGAGGTAAAAAAAACTACAACTAAACATTCTAAATCTTAATAATCCAAGCCAACCTCTTTAATTATGAGACCATTAAGAGCCCAAACAAACAACCTCTAAGTAGAATTTTTAAGAGCTAACTTATAAATTAGCTTATCGGTTGCTTTTTGGTTGGTCAAACATAACAATTTAAAAAAAAAAAACTCAAAAAATAAACTCTCTTATTAGCTAACTGTGACATGTCAAACACAACCTTAATAAGAATATAGGTTGGAACGAATACATGATGGTTATAAATTTTTTTTAAATAACAGAATAAAAAATTAATATTTAGTGGTAACTATTTTATCCAAAACAAACTTATTTCGGGTAAAATTATAGCTAGTCTTTTTAGTTATAAACCAATTTCTTTTCATTCACCCACCAATGTGGGATGACTTTTAAAACCCACTTAACACTTTTATTTTATCTTTTAATTTTTCTAATTTGACAAGGAATTTCTCATTCTTTTTAATCCGTTTTGGACATGTGATATCTCAAAACGAAGTTATCACGGAGAAAAACACAAATATATAATCAATAACTCGTTTTGATTATATTTAAAGTCCAAAATTTATGCTCAAAAATGAAGAAAATCCATTTTTGAAAATCAACAAAATTAATTTTCCAACAAAAATCATGGTTGATAACTATGACATATTTCAGATACTCGAGATTTGCCATACTTTTTATTTGACTATGTTGTTTTCCAAACTCATGCATTTATTTGATGGTGTATACGTAATATAATTATGAACATAAAAATAGACGTAGAAAATCCTTTTGTTCATAAAACATTTATTATTATCATTTTTTGACATAATTTTATTATATAGAATTTTTATTTAAATAATTCAGTGTAGGTATATTTACTCGTTTACATATAACTATGCTGAATTTGGCTGTATATGACCTCTAATTAATGGATCAATCAGTAAATTTATAAGTATATTTGAAGAAAGAATTAATAATACATACATTGAAAAAAGGTCAAATTGTATTCACTTACATTTAACTTTCTATTTCTTCCAAAAAAAAAAGATAATTATTGTACTCGTATAGTTTTTTATAATTGTGTCTTAACATATTAATAAAAAAATTACAATATTAAATTATTCAAGAAAATGTTCATAAGTTAACCAGGTAGGATCGCGAACATGAACTTGGACATCATATTGCTTTGGAAACCACGTCGAGTGGAATCTATTGGGGGATAGTCCGATGTGGTCGGTCGTCACACCGAAAGAGAGCTCGGCATTTGCGTTTTCTTTTCCGTTACACTCAATGACCATGGCACGTGTGTGTCTCCCTTTGGGCTAATGGAGCAGTTATTGTGCGTAGTTGGACCAGAGGATTCTACCGACTTCACAAAATATTTAGCCACTTGTGGCCCTAAATTTGTGGTGCTTTGGGCGGTTTAATTATAAAAATGTAAGGTTTTATATGTCGGATATATACGTAAGGGTTAACGGTACGGTGGATATATACCTAAGGCTGCTAGGAGTGAGCTACGCCCACTCCGGTTACCACCCTTTATAACACCTAATGACGCTTAAGAACAACGGCTCTCTCCACCGTTATTGCGTGTTATAGGTATTTCCGTTGCTTCCCGTTGCCACCACAACATCCGGTAACGTCGTTTTTTTTCCTGCTAATAACACCTGTGTGCGTTGCCCACTCCTAACATTCTAAGGGTTAACAGTGTGGTGTCAATCGGTTTTACTCATAAAAAGGTAAGGTTTTACATTCCACGTAGGCGACACTTCACTGATCTTGATATTTTTGTTAGAAATTATGGTGTGATGTTGAAAGGCAAATCTTGCCAAAAGAAGATGGAATGAGAAGGGAGAGAGAATGAATTCAAATGGCAGAAGTCTGTTTGTAAGAATTACCGCCAACAATAATTTGCAATGTTGGGTGGTGTTTGCCGCCGGCAATATCCGCCACGTTGGCATACGACGACAATATCATCACCACACCCGACCGTCTTTGCATGTGGATATGATGAAAAATGAATTAAACATAGATTGCTTGTAAGTTTGTAACAAAAGTGTATTAATGGGTTGATATATATATATATATATATATATATATATATATATATATATATATATATATATATATATATATATATATATATATATATATATATATATATATATATATATATATATATATATATATATATATATATATAGAGAGAGAGAGAGAGAGAGAGAGAGAGAGAGAGAGAGAGAGAGACCCCATAAATGTCAAGAACCGAATCATTAATTTTAAAATTATTTTATAAATTGCAAAAAGATTAAAAGGCTTAATGGTCTTTTTTTTTAAAACTCATTCATTTAGTTCAGATCTATTAGTTTAGATGTGGTTACATTTTCTTCTTAGTTCCCAAAAACAAAATAATATCTTCTCTCAACTTCTCTTATTCTCTCTCCACCCATCTTCAAGAACACAAACTCTACCACAATTTTCTTCAGCCAACACTACTGCCGGCCGCCACCACCACCGTTGACCGCCACCGTCGAAACTCTCATGTCATTTTCTTCTACTATCAAATTTACAAGCTTTGTTCGAGCGAAAAAACACTCGACGTGTGTGATCTCCAACAGATGTTGATACTGACGACTTTTCTTTGTTCTTCTTGCTCAGATCTAGTTAGATCTGAGCGATTCTAATGGTTTTTCTTGTCTCTGATGGTGTTCCTAGTCCAGATCTACCACCATTTTACAACAACCTAGTCTTCCTTGTCGACCATACTCATGATCTACCACCATTTTTACCTTATCTGGTAGCTTCACCTTCACCGGAGACGAACCTGAACATTATTCATTTCGATGCCTCTCGTTCCAAAATCCTAGGTAGAACATCAGACTCACGATTTCATCAACGAGACTCTCAGATCTGAAGCATTTTGATCTAGATCTATGATCTCTGACGATAGATCAACACTCTCTTGCGACAGATCTACTATGTCCATCTCTAGATCTACGATTTATATCTCCAGATCAATGATCTATGACGAGATTGATCGATCACATCAAAGATCGCCATCAACCACCACCACTGCTGCTACCTCCCCGCTCCGGTGAACCACCGCTAGCTCACAACCATCTTTCAAGTATGTTAATTTTTGTTTTACTTTCTTTTACATGTGTTAAATTATGAATTTAATGTTTTAATTTCATATTTGTGTTTTTTACTTTTGTTAATCTTAGTTTTACCTGCTCTTAAGTTGTGAATCCAAGTTTATTATCTTATTTGTTCAGGTGTGAATTTAATGTTTTAAACCAATTATGTTTTGTTGTTGTTATGATGTGAATTGAGTTTATTATGTGGGTTATTATGTTAATGTTTTTTCAAATACTATGAGTTCAAACTCTTTTTAAGTTGTAAATTGTGTTGTTATAATGTTGCAATTATTGTTTGTTATGTTATTGTTAGTTTTAACTATTATTAATAAGAAAATAAGCTTTTAAGCTGTGAATTCATGAATTTTTAAAGTATTAAGCTATGACTTAGTGTATGAACTAGTATATTAAGCCGAGAATATGGTTGTAAATGTATAACTTTTATGTATTAAACTATAAATTTATTATATTTAGCTGTGAATTTTATGTATTAAACAATAAATTGGTTGTATTAAGTTGTGAATTGACTGTATTAAACTGTAAATCAACTGTATTACAATGTGATTTTTTAGGTCTTTGTAAGCTATGAATTAATTGTTTTAAGAATTAACTGTATTAAGCTATGATTCTTTTTAGGTCTTTATAAGTTGTGAATTGTGATGTTTAAATGTTGCAGTTATTGTTTAGTTTTGTTAATGTTAGTTTTAATTGTTATTAACAAGAAAATATAAATTTTAAGCTGTGAATTCATAGATTTTTATAAGTTTTAAGTTGTAAAGTAGTGTCTGGATCTATTAAGTTGAGAATAGGACTCTAAATGTATAATTTTTATGTATTAAACTGTAAATTAACTGTATTAAGTTGTGAAGTGACGGTATTAAACCGTAATTTTTTTAATGAATTTTGTTTTTGCTAATGAAATATGAAATGAAAGAAAACGTTATACACATATATGATTTTCTCTAACTTTAAATAAATTATGTAAACTATAAATTGTTAATATTATGTAAATTAAACTTCAAGAGAAAAATTAGCCTCTAAATCTGAATGCATATATGTAAGTCTTAAGTTGAGAATATAGTTGTGAATGTATAATTTTTGTGTATTAAATTGTGAATTTTGTTTATTAAACTGTAAATTAACTATATTAAGTTGTGAAATGACTCTAATACGCTATAAATTTTGTGACATCCATCACTTGAGGTAATAATTATTTAATATTTCTTTAATTAATTGGTGGGCTAAGTATTTAATAGATGGATTATTGAGTGAACCATTAGTAAGTCGACCGTATAGTTGGGCTGCCCAGAAGACATAAGATGGGTGTAGCCTTGGCGTACGCGGGGCATAGAGGAGCTTTGGATATGGGGTCGCATGTAGGTACACGCAGCGTACATGAGCAGATTCCAAACCCTAATTTTTAGGGTTTAAGCCATATAAATACAACATTATGACTCAAACCCTAGGCTCCTTACCAGCTTCTCAACCTCAGAAACCCTAGATAGCCTCCATTTTCTCATTCTTGTGTGTGTTTGGCCTTGTGAAGCTTGTTTTGGAGCTTAGAAGCTTGAAAGAAGGAGAAGCTAGTGAAGAGGAACTTGAGTATCTTGAGCTCATAGATCCGGGATAGCATTATCATTTGAGACTCTTTGAATGTAGAAAGTTCACAACTTTCCTCAAGTATGCTTAGATATAGTGTAGTGATGTTTTGGACCTTTTTAGTCCCAAGAATGGATCTTTATGACTCAAATTCATTTGTAGGCCAAGGGTTGCCACCCTTAGTGATATATGAGCCCCATAAGCAGTAAAGTTTTGATCTTTAAGACCCATATGTGACCATGCATGAGTTTTGGGTCATTTCAATGGAAGTTAGTTGCTATATCCCAAGTTTGGGCTCATTTGGTGGGTTGCAAGCCACCAAGTAATTGACTTTATGAGTTAAGACATGCCAAGGGACTCGAATCTGTAATATTGGCTTAAGATCTTAATGGAATAGGCACTTTTGAAGTTTATATCTTAACAGGATAGTACGATGGGTGTACAAGCCATGCAGCAGTACGCTTCGCGTACAAAGGAGTACGCCCAACGTACTGTAACATCTGAACTTTCAGGTGTATATTATTGCGTGTTTAATTTTTGAGATTTGTGGAGTGACTCGACGAGTTGTGAGTCCAACTCGTCGAGTAGAGTCGAGTTGTCCGCGTAGGATTAATGAATGTACTCGACGAGTCAGAGAGCCGACTTGCTGAGTAGGTGCTGGGTAGAGAAACCCTAATTTCCTGGGGTTGGGGCCTATATAAGGGAACTTATTCCCTCATTTCTACCTCACCAGCTGCCTAACCCTTCTGTGTGAAACCCTAAACGAGTGTAGTGAGCTAAGATAGTCTCCAAGCTAGCCTTGAAGGATTTTAGTGCATCTTTGAGGAGGAAGAGGAGTTTATTCAGCAAGGAGCAAGAAGGAGTTGTTGGGGTTCAGGCTATTTTATCCAGAGCTTCAAGAGGAAGGTAAAAAGCTTGAACCTTTCCCCTTTATTTGGTTAGATCTCATGATTTGAGAAGTTAGGGTTTTCATCACTTATTATTTGGGACTTCAAGAATACTAAGATATCTAGAGGTTTAAACCTCAGATATGGACCTTGTGAGGTCCCTAGAGTCCAAAAGTCCCAAATTTATTCATCCATATGAGGAGTATGGTGTTTAGCACCTTATGAGAACATGTATTGGTAGTTTGGAGCAAAACCACCATCCATGAGTGTAAAGATCGAAGCTTTACGTGACAATCGAGCCTTAGGATGGAAGATTTTGTGACAACCCGAAATTTTTATCTTGTACAAGAGACCAATTGAATCAAAGTTAGACTCGTTTTACTAGCTTTTAGCACTGTTTGGGGTCTATTTGAGTGTTCCAAACCTAGTACAATTAAGGTAGGAACCTAGAAATGGGATAACATGATGCACATCAACCAAAATCGGGCCAAACACTCCAAAACATGGAGTGTGCAGCCGCACACTTGAGTGTACGGCCACACACGGGTGTGTGTGGCCGCACACCCATCCCAGCCACACACTCTTGCCTATATATGCCATCCTTATTCATTTTTGAACACTTTCCCCACTCCTTCAAAGCTGGAACACGTTTTCTCTCAAGTATCATCAAATCTTCATCTTGATCTACATAAAAGTAAGTAATCCCTCCTATGACTTGTTGATTCTTGAACTTAACTAGCCTTCTTCCCCACTTAGATCCATGAAAACACGTTTTTGGTGTAGATCTTCGAAAACACCAAGAACACACACTAAGTTTTGGACCCTAAACACCTGTTTCAAGCCTCTATAACATGTATATACTTGTTATACCTGGTTATATGTTAAGAACACTTGATGGTATGCTTGAAAAACTCGAGCTTATCATCTTCATGAAGGGTGTGCGGCCGCACACCTTCATAGTGGCCGCACACACACTTTTTAGGTCCTAAAATGGCAATGAACTCCATATAAGGCTAGAACATGAATTGAGAAACCTTCCTAGATGGGTCCTAAGGCCTTAGAATACGTTTTGGCACACTTCATGGGGAGTGTGCGGCCGTACACACATCCTGGCCGCACACACACCAATATGGTGTATTTTTACCATACACTCCCTTGTATAGCCATACACCCCTTATATACAATCATATATGGTTGTAACACTTCAATATAAGTGTTTACTAGCCCCTAAGGTGGTCCCAATTCTATAATTAGTTGCTTCAAACACTAATTGTATACATACATATGTCATTATATGGTTAATAGGATTCGTTTGTGCTCAAGTCCACAATTGACACTCAACCTCCTAAAACGATCCTACCGTCGCATCACTCACTAACAGGTGAGTTCATATCCTCCTCAGTTAACCTTTTATAAGTTTTAAATGCTATTATAGGGGGAGAATACAAGTTGAATTATACTAGTTATAATATCAATCACATGTGATTAATGACTAGTACGCTAATGGATTTACTATGCTTTAAACTATCTTGTCAACAAAACTGCTCAAAACGATTTCCGAACACTTTTACATGTTAAACCCTTTATAAAACTTAGTTTCAGTTTCCAAATCATTGCTTTCAAAACACTTTAAACTTATATACTGTCAAATCATGTCGAATACATATGTGGTTATATAAGTAAGGTTTGAAGGACTTAGGACTGATAATACGCTCTATTTCCTGTTTCTTGTTTGGTTGTGGACTTAGAGTCCCCTATTGTTTGTCCGAGTGTCGTTTGATCCTTAATTATATATCATGTGTGTATGTATAGACATAAAAGCTTCCTGCCTTATTTGAATACACTCAGCTATACAAATGATCTTGCTAGTAAACTATAATAGGTATAGTTTGCTGATATACTACTTACTACTTTTAGTACTATGAAACATACAAGGAGTCAGCTCATACATGAGACAATACATACCGTAAACAATATATACTCTACACTATACAATTGGACATACTACACACTAGGAAGAGAGAACATACACTATTACACACTATTTATACACACTAAATACTATACTAGAGAACATACTATGATGAGAATCAGGGAGGACACTCACTACACTAATACATACAATACATACACACTATAACATAGATGTGAACCACAACTTCGTGACATGGCACCACCTACCATGACTCGATATGTATCCAGAATCTCCTAGAGGGAGAACGTGAATTTGTGTATAGATCTATACTGGATTGACAATCCTACACCTTACTGCTAGCTACAGTGGGATCTGCAGATCTTCGGGTGACAAATGTCATTACTGTTCGACGTATTACAGCGTCGTGATTTCCCATAGTCAATTAGTACGGTTACAACTATATCACATTATACCTTAATTAACAATTGGATTAAGGTAGTTAGTACAATAATATTTATAATATTATTACACTACAATACCTCATTATTTTCCTTTACATCTACTTTGTGATCTCCTCATATAAAGAGTAATGTAACAACTATATTTTCTAATAATAGTCACATTTGGGAGAGGTACGCACTCCTACAATGAACAAACATACATTACACTTGATGCCTTGGTAGAAGGCTGCTTTTAAAGGAAAACATAGGGTTTTCTGGGAAATACAAACAAACACTTACAAACATTTTACGTACTATTACACTCGAATACTTACAAACATATTTCATACAAAACATGACACTAAATACTTATGGACTCACCAGCTTTAATGCTGATAAACTCTTTCAAAATAACTTGTATTCTCAAATAATAAGTAGACAGGTACCGATGCCAGCTTTTGAGAAGATGGAGCGCTTGCGAGACTCTTCTTTTATTTTGATTCATATTTTTGGTGTCTATAACTGTAAAGAACACACTTGTATTAAAATACATTATTAATGCAATGGATGATGTTGTTTGCTTGTTTACTATATTTCTGTGTTGTGATACTGTACATGACGTCCTCCGCCCCAGAACGTTTCCGCCGTTCTTGATTTTGGGGTGTGACAGATTGGTATCAGAGCATTGTTTATAGTGAATTGAGTATATCAACCCATAAAAGATATACTAACTATAAACAGAATGGGATTAAAATACTCTGACCAAGATTTTATACTTTTAAATAATACAATATTTACCTAAGTATACATACCTTCATTCATACTAAAATCAGTGTCACTAAGGCAGAACAAAAGTATTACGATTGTTGAATGTCATAAGCAGACTTGGGGATGTATGGTCATTCCTAGGAGTGGCATAGCCTGATCAACTATGTTGGTCCGAGAAGTGATTAGCATATGCCCAGGAATGGTTGTGATATGACAACAAGTCTAAAAAGTTACCAACACTACTACAATGAAGACATTAGGATAGAACGTAAACCTAAAATACTATAGGAGTATTTTGTGTTACTATAATTACTTGTCTGAGAACTAAAAAGGTCGTTATTTTAGGTCAATAGTTGCTAAGTGGATGCGCTGAGGTTATGTGTATCTAGGATGTCATAGACTCAGAATCTGTGATCTTTGATTTACTCCTTGTTCCTTGTTTAGTTGTGGGTTTAGAGTTAGGGTCACTTATTCGAAGGTCTATCTTGTTTTGAATACATATAACTGGTATGCACTATGCAAGTATTGAAGTAACCGATAAAGATTTTATTATAATTATCTTGAATAGTATGCCTATATATATATATATATATATATATATATATATATAAGATTCTTATACCTCTTTTCTCGTGTAGATATCATGGCTGGATTCCATCCTCCTAGCGACCCGTACTTCCCAAATCAAGGAAATGCTGGATGGCTAGACTACGAGCCGGAAGATGACCATCCAATCCCTTTGGATGATCACCTCGCTGAAGGTTTTTCTAATGGTTCCGACTCCGAGCCAGAAGTCAACAACCTACCCCCTGTGGCCCCGGTCCCGAATCCTAACCCCCGTCAGGCTTTTCAAGGCCCGACGCCTGCATGGGTTGAATGCATAGAAACATGGGGCGAAGAACAAAATCAGCCCATGCCATTCAATGGTGACCGAAGCTTTTATGACACGAGTGAAGGAGGATCAACAGACAGAGTCTTTCCAACCCTGGTCCGAAGAGTTGCCCGCAACGAAATCCAGAGCAGGACAGCCCTCCAGCGCATCACGGAGGTCGATGCAAATGCAAGAATGCATTCCATTCGCACCAGCCACCTAGAGCATGCTCGGGAGAGGTCTGCAACAGACCATGAGACCTTGCGGCAAGCACTAGCTGAGACTCAGGCTGAAGTCATAGAGCTCCGGGTTCGCCAGAGAGTCTACGAGCGCCAACTTCTCGAAATGGAGCGTTAGTTGGCAGACCTTAGGGTTCGCCCGAGGAATGACCGCCACCGGTAAAGGATGTTTAGTGCATCTTTTCTTTTGACTGAAGGAATAGCCTTCCCTAACTATGCTCTATGAAGCTTTTGTATGTAAAATGCCCATACTCTTCAAGTACTCTAACTAGGAATCTAAAAACTGTCAACCTTTTTCCTTATGGTGTGATGTATGACCTACTGTTAGGTCATTTTTCCCCGAACTTGTTACATCAATAATACCAGTAATATTGACAGTTATCTAATCTGTCGGAAAAATTTGTACTCTTGTGTCTCTCTACTCACCTACTATATTCTATTTCAAAACATACACTCATTCAACTGTTGGACTAAGGCGATTTAGCCCATGGATCACACTCATTATGCTTACAATTGACTCTTACTATCATGTTCATCTTTTAAACTTATAGTTGAAGGATGCCTCCTCGCAAATCAACAAGGCGTAATCCACCGATTATTCCAACTCCACCTCCTCCGCAATACGATGCAGCAGCTCTAAATGTTGCAGTAGTTGCGGCTGTGGCAGCAACCATGGCTCAGTATCACTCTATTGATGCCAGCAGAGGTGGAACCCCTGTTAACTCTACTCAATGTGAACTCCTTGTGTGCTCGAGGGAGTGCTCCTACAAGGACTTCACTAACTGTAAGCCAAAGCCCTTCAAAGGGACTGGCGGAGTTATTGCCCTCTTGCAATGGTTCGAAAAGACGGAGTCGATCTTCGAGATTTGCTCCTGCCCTGCCGCAAGTAAGGTCAAGTTTCCTACTTGTACCTTTGAGGAGAAAGCCCTGACATGGTGGAACAGCCATGCTAAGTCACTAACTCTTGTAGTGGCTAACGACATGGGCTGGGAAACTTTGAAAGACCTCAGGATCGAGGAATACTGCCCGAGGGGCGAAATCCAGAAGTTGGAACAAGAGCTGTGGAGCCTAACCATGAAGGGCTCCGATATAGTTTCTTATATCGCCAGATTTAGCGAGCTGGTGGCCCTCTACCCCAACATGGTTCCCACATAGGGAAAGAAGATAGAGAGGTATATCTAGGGGCTGTTGACTCCGGTTCAGGGGAATGTGTTAGCTACAAACCCCACTACCTTCGACAGTTCCGAGCGATTGGCACAACGTCTCATTGACCATGGGGTCCATACCCCGTCTACAACAACAACCCTAGCCATCCCCAAACCTTCCAAACCCGCAGACATCAAGCGGAAGTTCTGAGATGACAAGAAAAAGCAGAAAGCTGCGAAAAAGCAGAAGGTTGTGGCGGTTCATGCCGCGATAGCACCTACCGCTGCTACTCTGGTGAAGCAGTACGCTGGAAACTTGCCTAAGTGCAACGAATGCAGCTTCCACCACAATGGACCCTACCGAGAATTGCAATGCTCCAACTGCAAGAAGAAGGGACACACTGTCCGCTTCTGGAAATCCCTGACAAGGCCAATCAACCAGGTCCCTGGTGCTGGTGTGACTCAGTCATGCTATGGATGTGGCGAAGTGGTCCATTATAAAAGGGACTGCGCAAACGCAAGAAATTCTGGTGGAGCAGGAAGAGTTCTGGCTATAGGCCACGAAGAAGCAGTTGCTGACCCTACGGTGGTGACCGATACGTTTCTCCTTGAAAACTCTTATGCATGCATACTATTTGATAGTGGAGCGGAGAGAAGTTTCGTAAACCAGAAATTTGCACGCTTACTGAAACAACAACCATGCACACTTAAGGAACCATTCACTATAGAAATGGCTAATGGGAAGACTGGAAGTACTAGTTGCATATACATAGGGTGTACTCTAACTCTAGATAGCCATTCATTTCGTATCGACCTCATGCCGGTCCCGATTAAAAGCTTCGACGTCATCGTCGGCATGGATTGGTTGATTCTTCATCGTTCCGACATTATGTGTTACGAAAAGGTTGTACCCCTTAACCTTCCGTCTGACGAAACTCTTATTATCTACGGCGACAAACCCGACACTAGCCTTAGCATCATCTCAAGTATTCAAGCTCAAAAGTACCTACGTAAGGAATATCGTGCATTCCTTGCACATATTGTTGATTCGAGCAAAGAAGCCAAAGACCTGAAAAACCTCCCCGTAGTACGCGACTTCCCCGACATCTTTCCAGAAGAACTACCAGGGTTACCTCCGCAGCGACAAGTCGAATTCCGAATCGACTTAGTTCTGGGAGCTACCCCAGTAGCCAAATCGCCCTATCGATTAGCACCAACTGAGATGCAGGAAATATCTGGTCAACTTAACGAACTGCTCAACAAGGGCTTTATAGACCAAACTTCTCACTCTGGGGAGCACCGGTCTTGTCCGTCAAGAAGAAAGACGGATCGTTTCGTATGTGCATCGACTACAGGGAGCTCAACAAGATAACGGTTAAAAATCGTTACCCTTTGCCTCGCATAGACGATTTGATTGATCAACTGCAAGCGGCGTCTTACTTTTAAAAGATTGATATGAGATCCGGGTATCACCAGTTGCGAGTGTTAAAAAGGGATGTTTCGAAGACAACATTCCGAACTCGTTACGGATACTATGAGTTCGTAGTGATGCCATTCGGATTGACAAATGCGCCTGCAGTGTTCATGGATCTAATGAATCGAGTATGTCGTCCTTACTTGGATCAGTTCGTCATCATGTTCATCGATGACATACTTATCTACTCTCGAAGTGAGGAGGAACATAGCAATCACCTGCGGCAAGTCCTAGGAACTCTACGAACAGAGAAGCTCTGCGCGAAGTTCTCTAAATGCGAATTTTGGATCCGAAGGGTTGAATTATTAGGACACGTGGTTAGCAAAGAAGGAATCCACATGGACCCTTCCAAAATTAAGGCTATTAAGAATTGGTCAGCATCGAAGACGCCTACAGAAATTCGTCAGTTTCTAGGCCTCGCTGGCTACTACCGTAGATTCATACAAAACTTCTCCCGAATTGCGAAACCCCTTACAATGCTGACCTAGAAGGGTGTGGCCTTTGACTGGGGAGAGAAACAAGATAAGGCATTCCAAACGTTGAAACTAGCCTTGTGCACCGCACCGATACTATCCCTTCCGGAAGGAATAGAAGACTTCATAGTCTACTGTGATGCGTCAAATCAAGGACTCGGGTGTGTGCTGATGCAACGAGGTAAGGTCATCGCCTACGCCTCTAGAGATCTGGAGACACTACCTGTATGTGTGACATCCCCTAATTTCTCGGCAAGAAAAAGACCGATTTAATTTATGCTTTTTAAAATAAAATCAGAGAAATCTTTTTAAAAGATGTTGCGGAATTTGTTCCCAAAACAAAACATGATAAAAGTTTATCAAAACGTTCTTTAAGAAATGTATAGTTTCATTTCATATCAAACCTCGGGATGTCATGTTCCGATACACATCAAAAGCATAAACAAGACATTATAAGCCTTTCAACAGTTATTTACAGCTACTGGCCTATAATCCAAAAATCTCTCATCGTCCTCTGACTATGCTCGGGGTCCACTACCTGTAACATAAAAAGCTGAGTGGGTCAAGCTTGGGAACCTGGTGAGCATATAGTGTTTTCAACCCACAGTAATAACAAACTTATTAAGTTCACCAATCAACAATAACCTAATTACATGTTCCCGTTATCCTCACTTTACGTCCCTAAACACTTTTCACAAGGTACCTAACCTAAAGAATATTATCGGGATGGACACTACTGCTAAGGGGTTTCCTCAGCCATACATGTCTTAAAGGCAACCATGAGGGGGATGGAGTACATCGAATGAACACTCTAGTTCATTAACACTTACAGGTTGCGGACCTGCTAATGTTTCCCACTGGACTGTCTAGAAAGTCCGTTGTCGTCATCCAAACTCCGCTAGATGACTTGATCTCAAAACACATCGAGGCCTCTCATCAATTTTATTTTATCACACATCACTATCTACCCATGTTCTACCCAACATATTTGTAGATAAAAATACTTATACATATTAAAACTTGTATAAAACATCAACTCAACAGTCACCTCAAATAAACAATTAATATATTTACACATAGCACGTATTATAAGGTAAATACTTCATATTTATGTGTAAAATGAAAGTGACTATACACTCACATGATTTGATGATAATCGGGCAGCAATTCGTTGCTTAAAACGATCGTTTCTAATAAAACCGAGAGTTTTATTAAGAAACCGGGCTCTGCAAAGGTCGGGCTTCGAAACCGAAAAGATAAATTTTTCGGGCTTCTCAGGAAATTCGTGGAGTATTCCGGGCTTTGGAATAAGTATCGGGGTTCGGGGGATGTGAAAACAGCCAAAATAATGAAAAAGGGGCCAAAATTGCCAATTTCTAAATTCTAGCCGGGATGGTTCGCGCCCTTCTATTTATAGGGGGAGGCTTCTGATCCAAGGGCTGAGAATAGGCCACGCGTCGTAGATCCGAAGGCTCGCAGGGGGGTGGCTCGCACATGGCTCGCACCTGCGAGGGGCTCGCTGTCAGTCTGTGATTGGACCGAGGTCTAGGTTCCGAAGTCGGTTCCGGTGGTGGGGTCCGCAGGCGAAGGTGCGCAGATGGCAGCACGTGCGAGGGCCTCAGTGGCGGTTGCTGATTGGACCGCGGTCTAGCAGTCCATGTGCGAGGCTCGTACTAAGGCGTGCGAGGTTCGGATTGGGCCTCCCTTCGGTCAAATCAGAATTCGACACGTGGCTTCGCATAACTCACCATTTCTGACACGTGGCACCTGCGAGGCGAGGGAACGTGGCAACTTGTGACTATGTGAATTTTCTCGATTTTCGCGCCAAAACTTTTAACATCCATAACTTTCGCATACGAGCTCCGTTTTTGACGTTCTTTGTATGCACGCGTAGGTAAAACTACGCTCTACAACTTTCTTTTAGACTTTGTCGGCTAATTTTTATATTATTATTTTTAACAGACCGAGACAGAAAATCCGTTAAAAATTCATAACTTCTTCATCCGACGTCCATTTTCGTCAGACTTTTTACCGTTGTGCTACTAATGACGATACCTTCAATTCTCGTTTAGGTCGTGTTGGCTAAAAATCACTCGATCTAAAATTCGAGTTTTTAGCTGTCTACTGCTAAGCTGAAACTTCGAAAAATCATAACTTCCTCATACGAAGTCAGATTTGGGCGTTCTTTTTATCGAACTTCTCGGTTTAACGAATACTACAACTTTCGTTTAGATCACTAAGGATAAAAAGTAGTTTATCAAAAACTCACTTTTTACGACATTCGGCACCGTGCCGGTTTTGTCGCGAAACTTCGACAGGTCATAACTTCTTCGTTATAACTCGGATTTTGGTATTCTTTATATCCCCAAAATCCTTGTTTCGACCACTACAACTTTATGTAAAGATATTGGGCTTATCTCACACTTTAATTTTGACGCTTATTTTTATTCTTAATTAATTAAACCCTAATAATTAAGCATAAAACACATAATTCACATAATATTCACATAATTCCATTTCATTTCATCAAAATGAGTTACAAAGGTTAACCTAGACTATACTGTCAATATTAATGCCTAGCCTAGAAACACAGGCATTACAGTATGGTACTAAAGGCACGATCTTTACAGACCACAAAAGCCTACAACATAGATTCGACCAGAAGTAACTCAATATGAGACAACGACGGTGGGTCGAGCTACTCAATGACTATGAATGCGAAATTCGTTATCATCTGGGTAAAGACAATGTAGTAGCAGATGCCCTAAGTCGGAAAGAATACTCTGGTCGAAGAGTCAGATCACTGACCATGATTATCCATTTGCATCTGTCCACACAAATTAAAGAGGCTTGGCTCGAAGCTTTGAAACCTGAAAATGTGGCAGGTGAATCCTTGCGAGGGATGGAGAAGACTCTGGAAGTCAAGGGTGGCGGAGCCTTATTTCTCATGGACCGGATCTAGATACGGAAGCACGGTGGCTTCAGAGACTTGGTCATGACCGAGGCGTACAACACTCGATATTCCGTCCATCGGGGTTCATATAAGATGTATATGGATCTTAAAAATCAATACTGGTGGCCTAACATGAAAGAGGACATTGCTACCTTCGTGAGTAAATGCCTTACTTGCGCAAAGGTTAAGGTTGAATACCAAAAACCATCAGGCTTACTTCAACAACCGGAGATACCAGAATAGAAGTGGGAGCGGATCACTATGGATTTCATAACCAAGTTGCCCAAGACAACGGGTGGACTTGATACCATATGGGTCATCGTTGATAGATTGACCAAGTATGCACACCTCTTGCCTATCAAACAAACTGACAAAATGGAGAAGCTTACAAGAACTTACATTAAGGAAATCGTACGACTGCATGGTGTCCCTATATCCATTATCTTCGATAGAGATAGTAGATTCACTTCAAGGTTCTAGCAGTCGCTGCAAAGTTCCCTAGGGACGAGGCTGGACATGAGTACAACCTACCACCCACAGACCGACAGACAAAGTGAGAGAACGATACAAACACTAGAAGATATGCTGAGACCTTGTGTGATTGATTTTGGGAAAGCATGGGATACTCATTTACCCCTTGTCGAATATTCCTATAACAACAGCTATCACACGAGTATAAAGGCTGCTCCATTTGAAACCCTCTACGGCCGAAAGTGCAGATCCCCTTTGTGCTGGGCTAAGGTGGGTGACACTCAGTTAGCTAAAGGACAAGTTCCTGATAGCACTCTCATAATCATTCAGGAAACGACATAGAAGATCGTTTAGATCCGTGGACGATTGAAAGCCTCTAGAGACCGACAGAAAAGCTATACTGACAAACGAAGGAAACCTTTGGAATTCCAGGTGGGAGACCGCGTCCTTTTGAAAGTCTCACCCTGGAAGGGCTTAATACGCTTTGGAAACTGTGGGAAGCTAAATCCAAGGTACATAGGGCCTTTTGAGATTCTTGCCCGAATCGACTCAGTAGCTTACAAACTCAATCTACCGCGCGAACTCAGTAACGTACATTCTACATTCCACGTCTCCAACTTGAAAAAGTGTCGGTCCGACGAGACACTTGTAATCCCACTCGACGAGATCGAGATCAACGAGAGCCTCAACTTCGTGGAAGAACCTGTAGAGATCATGGACCGTGAGGTCAAACAAACAAAGCAAAGCCGCATCCCGATAGTGAAGGTTCGCTTGAACGCCAAGCGAGGGCCGGAATTCACATGGGAGCGTGAGGATCAGATGAAACTGAAATACCCTCACCTTTTCGCTTAGTTTTGTAACCATTTACTGCTTAAACTCTAATTTCAGTATGAAATTCCCTCTAACGGGGGGATGATGTGACAACCCGAAAGTTCAATCTTGTACAAGAGACCAATTGAGTCAAAGCTAGACTCGTTTTACTAGCTTTTAGCACTGTTTGGGGTTTATTTGAGTGTTCTAAACATAGTACAATTAAGGTAGGAACCTAGAAATGGGATAACATGATGCACATCAAGAAAAAACAGGCCAAACACTCCAAAACGTGGAGTGTGCGGCCGCACTCTTGAGTGTACGGCCACACACGGGTGTGTGCGGCCGCACACCCATCCCAGCCACACACTCTTGCCTATATATGCCATCCTTAGTCATTTTTGAACACTTTTCCCACTCCTTCAAAGCTGGAACACGTTTTCTCTCAAGTATCATCAAATCTTCATCTTGATCTACATAAAAGTAAGTAATCCCTCCTATGACTTGTTGATTCTTGAAGTTAACTAGCATTCTTCCCACTTAGATCCATGAAAACACGTTTTTGGTGCAGATCTTCAAAAACACCAAGAACACACACTAAGTTTTGGACCCTAAACACCTGTTTCAAGCCTCTATAACATGTATATACTTGTTATACCTGGTTATATGTTAAGAACACTTGATGGTATGCTTGAAAAACTCGAGCTTATCATCTTCATGAAGGGTGTGCGGCCGCACACCTTCATAGTGGCCGCACACACACTTTTTAGGTCCTAAAATGGCAATGAACTCCATATAAGGCTAGAACATGAATTGAGAAACCTTCCTAGATGGGTCCTAAGGCCTTAGAATACGTTTTGGCACACTTCATGGGGAGTGTGCGGCCGTACACACATCCTGGCCGCACACACACCAATATGGTGTATTTTTACCATACACTCCCTTGTATAGCCATACACCCCTTATATACAATCATATATGGTTGTAACACTTCAATATAAGTGTTTACTAGCCCCTAAGGTGGTCCCAATTCTATAATTAGTTGCTTCAAACACTAATTGTATACATACATATGTCATTATATGGTTAATAGGATTCGTTTGTGCTCAAGTCCACAATTGACACTCAACCTCCTAAACCGATCCTACCGTCGCATCACTCACTAACAGGTGAGTTCATACCCCCCCTTAATTAACCTTTTATATGTTTTAAATGCTTTTATGGGGGAGAATACAGGTTGAATCATACTAGATATTATATCAATCACATGTGATAAATGACTAGTACGCTAATGGATTTACTATGCTTTAAAGTGTCATGTCAACAAAACTGCTTCAAAACAATTTCCAAACACTTTTACATGTAAAACCCTTTATAAAACTTAGTTTCAGTTTCCAAATCATTACTTTCAAAACTCTTTAAACTTATATACTTTCAAATCATGTCCAATACATATATGGTTATATAAGTAAGGTTTGAAGGACTTAGGACTGATAATACGCTCTATTTCATGTTCCTTGTTTGGTTGTGGACTTAGAGTCCCCTATTGTTTGTCCGAGTGTCGTTTGATCCTTAGTTATATATCATGTGTATATGTATATACATAAAAGCTTCCTGTCTTATTTCAATACACTCAGCTATACAAATGATCTTGCTAGTAAACTATAATAGGTATAGTTTGCAGATATACTACTTGCTACTTTTAGTTTCTATGAAACATACAAGGAGTCAGCCCATACATGAGACAATACATACCGTAAACAATACATACTCTACACTATACAATTGGACATACTACACACTAGGAAGAGAGAACATACACTATTACACACTATTTATACACACTAAATACTATACTAGAGAACATACTATGATGAGAATCAGGGAGGAGACTCACTACACTAATACATACAATACATACACACTATAACATAGATGTGAACCAGTGCATCGTGAAATGGCATCACCTGCCATGACTCGATCTGTATCCAAAATCTCCTAGAGGGAGAACGTGAATTTGTGTATAGATCTATACTGGATTGACAATCCTACACCTTACTGCTAGCTACAGTGGGATCTGCAGATCTTCGGGTGACAAATGTCATTACTGTTCGACGTATTACAACGTCGTGATTTCCCCTAGTCAATTAGTACGGTTACAACTATGTCACATTATACTTTAAATAACAATTGGATTAAGATAGTTAGTACAATAACAATTATAATATTATTACACTACAATACCTCATTATTTTCCTTTACATCTACTTTGTGATCTCCACACATAAAGAGTAATGTAAAAACTATATTTTCTAATAATAGTCACATTTGGGAGAGGTACACACTCCTACAATGAACAAACATACATTACACTTGATGCCTTGGTAGAAGGCTGCTTTTAAAGGAAAACATAGGGTTTTCTGGGAAATACAAACAAACACTTACAAACATTTTACGTACTATTACACTCGAATACTTACAAACATTTTTCATACAAAACATGACACTAAATACTTATGGACTCACCAGCTTTAATGCTGATAAACTCTTTCAAAATAACTTGTATTCTCAAGTCATCAGTAGACAGGTACCGATGCCAACTTTTGAGAAGATGGAGCGCTTGCGAGACTCATCTTTTATTTTGATTCATATTTTTGGTGTCTATAACGTTACAGAACACACTTGTATTCAAATACATTATTAATGCAATGGATGATGTTGTTTGCTTGTTTATTATATTTCTATGTTGTAATAGTATACATGACTTCCTCCGCCCCAGAGCGTTTCCGCCGTTCTCGGTTTTGGGGTGTGACAGATTTAGTGTTTGGAGTGATAGATTTGCCTTAAATCTTCTGAATGAGAAATCAGGTCGAAGGGACTCGCCGAGTCCATGGCCTAACTCGACGTGTCGGTGAGGGTTTGTCCCGATGAGCTTGATCGTGCGATAACTCAGCGAGTTGGGGGTCAACTCGACGAGTTGAGCTGGACCTTCTTAAGACTTCTGAGGAAACGAGGGGACTCGATGAGTCGCAAGAGTGCACCTGACGAGTTGGGTCAAACATGGACTGTTGACTCGAGTTTCACTTCTGTTGACTTTAGGGTTTGGTCGACATGAGTAATGGAGACCATGGAAAGGTAAAATGGTCTTTTACCCAATTCAAGAGTTAGAGAGAGAAGAATAACATTTGGTTACTTAGAGTCAAGAATCGAGTTTTAATTACAGATATTTACCCTATGTGTTAGGCGGTGGCTATTTCGAGATGCGAGTTTGAGGATAATTGTTGGCTTGCTTGCAAGGTGAGTCTTCTCACTATACTTACCATGAGTGGTACCTTTGTGTGACTAAGATGTCTTATGTGTTTATGTTGAGTTCTGAGATATCCTACATTATGTCTATGTGATTTGTGTTGTGTATTATTATGTGCTTACTAACTTAGGACCGGAGGGTCCCACTAAGACACATTAACCGGAGGGTCTTATTGTGTTATAGCCTCGAGTGGCTAAGGAGATATGTGTGGTGTTTTGGAGAAATCATTAAGCTTCGTGCTTACTATGTTGTGTGTTATGTGTTTCAGGTTTTTCTCAGGATCGTGGGAAGGCACCAGCTTGATTGTACACACCAGTGAAAGAGTTATGTTTTGAGGATCCTAGATTTTAATCAAAGAATTATGGAGTTGCAATTTGTAAATTAAACAAATGAGATTTTTGTGAAATGTGTTATGAGAATTATGAGATTTTAAATGAAAATTTACGGTGTTACACGTACTCTCAGGATTGGGCTTTGCGATGTTCGGGCCAATCCTTGGACTCAGCAATTATTAGGCCTTAATGGGCCATCATAAGTCAGATAATGGACCAAGGACATGTTTGGGCTTAAGGGAAGGCCCATTTGTGAAATTAGGACCAATTTAGAAAACTGGGTCATTAGTGGGCCTTTAATGGGCTTGGAAATATTAGATGAAATTGGGCCTAGGCTATGGTCATTTTATCCTAAGAAGGAATATTGGATTTTGACTAAGTGTTATTGTTAATGATAGTCGGGGAGTCACGGGAGCAGCTGATAGAGATTCCTTACCAAGAGGTTCAGCAGCCAACTTTATGAGGTGAGTTTTCCTCCAGTAGGAACGGGTTGAAGCCACCAATGCCGGCCCATTTATGTATGTTAGCATATGCCGGACTTAGGTCTGATGTAGGGGTTATCCCGATGTAGGTTTTATGTTTCTGAGACTCACTAAGCTTCATACTTACAGTTTACAGTTTTGGTTTCAGGTACTTCCGGTAGCAAGGGGAAGGACTCAGGATGATTGCAGTGCGCACACCTTATGTTCAGTCTGAGATTTTTATACTCTGATGTTGTTGAAAGATGTTACGATATTTTAAGATACACTCTAGGCAGTTATGGCAGTCCAAAATCAAATATCGGTCAAGGGCCGATATAGCTTATCGCGGTGGGATATCGATATTTTTATATCATGCATAATTAATATATATAAATGTAAAACATATATAAAAGTAATATTAAAAGTCAAAACTCAAAAGTGTCAATATTTGAAACATAATCTTACGTAAGCTGTGAAATTTTCCTCTAAGTTCATATCAACCAATGCATCCAATTATTTTATCAAGATCTTCTATATCAACTCTAATATCATCATCATCATCATCATCTCAGTTAAGAATTAAGTACTTAACATAAAAACATGATCAAACCTTTAGAAACTATCAAGTTAACACTTAACTATTTAACAATTAACACAACAATATGATCAATTAACACTTAAAACCATGAGTCTATGACTTAAAACTACAATTAAGTACTTAACATAACAACATTTTCAATTAAGTTGAGAATATAACACTTAAGACAATAACTTAACACTAATAGAAGTAAGAAAGATTACTTAACCGATATCCCACCTGGAAATCACTTGGAAATATCAATAAATATCATCGATTTTTGCGGTTTCGATATTTTGGACTGTTTTTTTGGGATGTTGTAATTTTTTTTTTGAATTTTGTATTAAAATATGAATTATGTATGAAGGTTTCTATATTTTTTGTGAATATATTTATTTTTTTGTTATATAAATATGTAAAATTTATTTAATTTTTATAATTATTTTGCATTAAACTTTGAATGAGTAAATTAATAGGTATATTAAACTGTAAATATATAATTTATGAAGCCAACACACGATTTTATCTAAACAGATCTGATTTGGAAGAATGATGGTTGCAACGATGGAACAAGTGGTTAAAGGCAGCATGTGGTAGTTGGTGGTGGTAGAGTTTATGTTTGACTTCTCTCAATATGTGAATTAATGTATAACGGATTTATATTAAGTAGTGAAAGTTTTGTATATTTAATACAAAAAAGTCAGGTTTTAACATATTTATTTACAATACATAGTTAATAAATATTTGTGAAATGAGGGTTCTTAGAGTTCTTAACATTTTTGGGTTCTCATTTGAACCACTCTCTCTCTCTCTCTCTCTCTCTCTCTCTCTATATATATATATATATATATATATATATATATATATATATATATATATATATATATATATACATACATACATATATATATATATATATATATATATATATATATATATATATATATATATTAGGCGAATGCCCGCGCCTTGTGCATAAACACATATATAGTTGAAGTCTTCACAAATATATGTTTTTTTAAATATAATAATAACATTGTTGTTAAATTTGGTATAATAATTGATATACTAAGTTGATATAATATATAGATTATTTTGAATTATATGATAATATATACAACTATTAAAATTGTATAATCTCAATCTTTTTAAAATTTATTTGCTTAACGTTTTAATTTCTATCATTGTAATTATTTAAAACATCAAACATTGTTTTTTGTTTTTAAAGGTAACAAAAAAATAATTTATATAGAGTTATTTTTAACTATTTTTATGGTAAGTTGTATTAAGCTACTTATTCGAAAATGTTTAATGGTTATAAAAACATCTTTAAGAAATATTTTAGTTAAATTGAGATTACAATTTAGTTTTTGCATTTAACACTTCAATTTATCACTTTTAACTATTCGCAAAATATTCTTTGAGTTTTTTTTAAGTGGAACTGAAATTAATATAAGTTGACCATGTAATCTTATATTTAAATTAACAATTTAAGTATTTTATCCAAACTCTTCAAAAGTTGTAGCTTTAAGTAATAATCGTTAAATACAACAACATATTAAATCTAATATATTAAGTATAATATGATGAAAGCTAAAAAAACATAACTTTATAAGTAGAAGTAAAAATATTCTTTTAATATTGAAATTTAGTGTATATATGATTACACTTTAGGTTTTATATTTATTTAACCTTATTAACCAACTTATAATCATTATTAGAAAAAAAATTGAAAAATCATGGGAGTTTCAAATGAATGTGGTGAAAGGAAAAATGTATAGGAGTTTAGAATGAATGTGGTGGAAGATAAAATGCTTAATTTATAAGTATACTAGGTGAATGCTCGTGCGTTGCACAGAAACACCTATATAGTTGAAATCTTTACAAATATATGTTTTTTTTTAAATATAACAATAACGTTGTTGTTAAATTTGATATAATAATTCGTATACTAAATTGATATAATATATTGATTATTTTGAATTATATGATAATATATACATCTATTATAACTGTATAATCTCAACCTTTTGAATGATTTCTACCTGCGAGCTACTCATGAATAAAATTAAATATAATATATGACTTAATGTTATTTATAGTTTTTGTTATTGTTAATTATTTTTTTAAAATATATTTTCTTAACGTTTTAATTTCTATCATTATAATTATTTAAACATCAGATATTGTTTTTTGATTTTAAAGGTAACAATATAATCATTTATACAGAGTTATTTTTAACTATTGTTATTGTAAGTTATTTTAAGCTATTTATTTGAAAATATTTAATGATTATACAAATATCTTTAGGAAATATTTTAGTTAAATTAATATTATAATTTAGTTTTTGCATGTAGCACTACAGTTTATCACTTTTAACTATTCACAAAATATTCATTGGGTTTTTTAAGTGGAACTGAAATTTATATTTAAGTTGACACTATAATGTTAAATTTAAATTAACAATTTAAGTATTTTGACCGAATTGTTCAAAAGTTGTAGCTTTATATTGATAATGGTTTACATACAACAACATATTAAATCTACTAAAATTAAGTATAATATGTTAAAAGTTAAAGACATAATTTTATAAGTAGAAGTAAAGATATTATTTTAATGTTGAAATTTAGTTTATTTATGATTACACTTTAGGTTTGATATTTATTTAACTTTATTAACCAAATTATAATCAGTATTAGAAAGACACTATAGTTTATCACTTTTAACTATTTACAAACTATTATTTGGGTTGTTTAAGTTAAACTAAAATTTATATTTAAGTTGGTCATGTAATGTTATATTTAAGTTTATAATTTAAATATTTTATACAAATTGTTATATTTAATATAATGTTCTTTTTAATGTAATGTAATGTTATATTTAATGTTATATTTAAAATGATAATGGTTTACATCTAACAATATATTAAAACTAATAAATTAAGTATAATATATAAAAAGTTAAAACACATAACTTTATAAATAGAAGTAAATATATTATTTTAATATTGAAATTTAGTTTATATATGATTACACATTAGGTTTAATATTTATTTAATCTTATTAACCAACTTATAATCATTATTAGAAAGAAAATGAAAAGTCATGGAAGTTTCAAATGAATATGATGAAAGGAAAAATGCATTTGAGTTTCAAATGAATGTGGTGACCTTTATAATATAGTTTAGTTTTGATATTTATTTAATCTTATTAACCAGCTAATAATCATTATTAGCAACAAATTGAAAAGTCATGGATGTTTGAAATGAATGTGGCGAAAGAAAAAAATGCATGGGAGTTTCAAATGAATGTTGTGAAATCGAATATCTGTGCGTTGCGATGAATAAAATTAAAACTTTTGCTAATATTGTTTTATTGAAAATATTTATGTCGTTTATATTAACTTTAAAATAATAATTATTACATTTAGTTTATATAAAACTATAATTAGTTTGAACAATAGATAAAATAACGATTATTATAATCAAATCATTTAATGGTCTCTACTTATGTTTTATGTGTGTATAATATTAGTAAATTTGTCAACTCTTTTAATTTACTACTGCTATGATTTTTTAATTTTAAAAAAAATGATAGTGTTTTAATTTCATCATGATGATTATTTAAATTATCAACAACTGTTTGTAATCTAACATAATTTAATTTCTAAGTTTCTACTATTTTTAACTATTATTATAATAAGTTAATTAAAAAGCAACTGAATTTAATTTTAGTTATAATAAAATATAGTTTTCAGACACCTTTTAGGTAATTAGATTCATAGATTTAGGTTGTTTCATATTTATTATATTTAATGTTTTCTTTTAAACTATGTTAAAAAAATATATATTGATTTTTTTTAAAACATTATTTGATATTTTACTTTAGGTTTTAAATTTTACACTAAATTATTAATCTTATTTAATATATTAATGTTGATTATTTATTTAGCAATATATTGAAGTTAACAAATTAAATATATCATATTGATAAGTCACAAAGTCTTCCATTTATGATAATGTTTACAACTAAAAACATATTTAAGTTGATAAATTAAATATATTGTATAAAATATGAAGAGTTAGGAGTTTCAAATAAATGTGATGAAAGAAAAAAATATTTTCATTATAATATAATAGTATGATATATATATATATATATATATATATATATATATATATATATATATATATATATATATATATATATATATATAGCGTTCAATCGAGAACATTTCTTATTGCGAGAACATTTGAGAATAAATTTGAATCACATAATTTTTTAAACTTAAGATCATCAAATAATATTAATATAAAACAAAAATAAGTAAAACAATAAAAAACCAACTAACCAACATCACCCACCACCCAAACAACACCACCCACCACCACCACAACCTACCACCCGTCACTGCCACCCATTACCACCACCCCCACCCACCACCCATGCAAACCACCACCCACCACCATCACCACCACCCGCACCGTTAACCACGCCCACCATCTACCGTTCATTACCACTATTCACCACCACCCCGACCACCCACCACAACCACTACCCATCCACCACCACTACCCACATCCTCGACCCATCACTACCACCCGCCCACCACTCACCATTATGACCACCACTTGTCACTACCACCCACAACCACCTCTGCCTTCACCACCCATCACTACCACTCACCACCACCACTACCCCACCCCCACCACTACTTCCCATCACCACCGACCACCACCACCGCCACTATCACTACCACCCACCACCTACCAAAACCACCACCCACTACCATCACCACCATCAGCAACTACCACCCCCACCACTCACCACAACTACCACCCATCCACATCCACCATCCATCGTTATGATAATCACCTGCCACTACCAACCCACCACCCACCCACATCCACGACCCATTGCTACCACCCACCTATCGTTATGAACACCATCCGCCACTACTGCCTACCACCACCCTCCATCTATATCCACCACCACCCGTCTCCATCACCATCACCACCACCCACCAACACCACCCCACCCACTGAACACCAGCACCTGCCTCCACCATATATTACCACTACCTGCCACAACCATCCCCACCCACCAAGACCACCACCACCATCACCACCCCACCTAATAAAACCACCATACACCACTACCACCCACCTACTACTATCCATCACCACTACCCGTCTCCACCACTCATCACCACCATTCGTCACCACCACCACCCGTCACCCACCAAAACCACCACCCGTCACCACCAACCACCACCCACTATTACCACCCATCACTACTACCTGCTACCATAACCCCCACCACCATTACCACCACCACCACCCACCAACCACCACTCATCCACCCATCATCATCACCCACCACTACCACCCACTATCACCACTCATCACCACCACCTATCACCACCATCACCACCACCTGCCGCCACTATCTCCCCTACCAACCACTTCCCACCTACTACGTTCACTACCTACCGCCTACCACCACCAACACCAAACATCACCACACGCTACCATCACCCACCCATCAACACCACCGCCACTAACATATGCACCACCCATCATAACAAGTACCCCACCCCTACACACCACCCTTCACCACAACTACTACCCACCATCTATCACCACCACCACTCACAACCACCACAAACCAATTATCACCCACGACCCTCATTACTTACCACTCACCACCACAACCTGTCACTATTACCCACCACCCTCTCCCACTTCCACCACCACCACACACCACCACTCATCTTCACCACCTACTACCTACAACTACCAACACCGTATACTTATATAATGCAATAAATCGTATGTGATTATATGTACTTAATTACATAAATAACATGTAATTAAATACATATAATCACATGTGATTATATGTATCTAATCATATATGATTTATATAATCAAGATTTGTTTTCCTTTTTTCCATTCAATAATTTTTCTCTTGTGTTTAATCATACATGGTTATATGTATTTAACAACATATGATTAATGTGAACAAATATTTGTTTTTGCGTTTTTGATTAAATGGTTGTTCTCTTCTATATAATCACATATGATTATATGTATCTAATCACATCTGATTTATATGCACAAGATTCTTTTTGTCTATATAAATTATATGTGATTAGATACATATAATCACATGTGATTAGATGTATTTAATCACATATGATTAAAGTTGAGAAAGAATAATTACTGAATCGAGAATGCGATAACAAATCTTGTCCACATAAATCATATGTTATCCAATTGTTGTTCTCGTGTATTTAAATACACATAATCACATAAATCATATGTGATTATATGTATTTAATCAAATAAATCATATGTGATTAAATACATTTAATTATTTATATAGACAAAATTTAGTTTTTTGATTTTCGATTCAATAACTTTTTCATGTATTTAATCATGTGTGATTATATGTATTTCATCACATATGATTAATGTGGACAAAATTCTCTTTTGTCCATATAAGTCATATGTGATATATACATATAATCACATGTGATTAAATACAAAAGAACAATAATTGAATCAAGAAAACGAGAATGAATATTGTCCACATAAATCATATGTGATTAGATACGTATAGTCACATGTATTTAATCACATATGGTTTATGTGCTTAGTATTTCTTTTCTCAGTTTCAGTTTAATAGTTGGTCACATGTATCTAATCACATGCGATTATATGTATTTGATCATATATGATTTTTGTGGAAAATATGTGTTTTCATGTTTTTGTTACAATAATTGTGTATTTAATCACATGTGATTACATGTAATTAATCACAAATGATTAATATGGACAAAGAACAACTATTGAATCATGAACGAAAAATTAAATCTTGTGCACATACACATAAATCATATATGATTAAATGCATATAATCAAATATGATTAAATACATATTATAACATGTGATTAAATATACGACAACAAGTTTTAAATCGAAAATGTGAAAACATGTGATTAAATAAACAAGAACAATTATTGAATCGAGAACGTAAGAATGAACATTGTCCACATTAATTTTATGTGATTAGATACCAATTAAGTAGTTGTTATCGTATATTTAATCACACTTGAGTAGTTGTTCTCGTATAATGTCTACAAGATTCGTTTTTGTGTTCATAATTGAGTGGTTGTTCTCGTATATTTAATCACATGTGATTATATGTATCTAATCACATATGATGTATATGGACAATTTTTTTTCCTTCTTGATTCAATAATATTTTTCATGTATTTAATCAAATATGATTAATATGAATAATATTTGTTTATGTAGTTTTGATTAAATATTTGTTTTCATGTATTTAATCACATGTGACTATGTTTATTTAATGACACGTGATTAATATAGATAATATTCATTTTTACTTTCTCGATTCAATACTTGTTTTCATGTATTTAATCACAATTGATTATATGTTTTTTTAAAAAAAATTATATTTAAATGATATTTCTTTTATATATACAAAGTGTTCTAAATTTTATTTTGTTATTCATAAATTACTTCTTACGAACTAATATACTAAAGTTAAATTTTATTTATCTTATTTATTTCTATAATAAATGTTGTATATGTGTATTGTTGAAGTAATTCTAATATGAATATTAACGCTTGATTATTCATATATTCATTAGAATGCTATTATTTTATTATAAATTTATGTATGTGCATTTTTATAGTAAATTATAATTTTAGTTTTAACCTGTGAATATTTATTCATTCATTGCTGAATCATGACATAAAGTTGTGGATAGACCTGATATTTGTGTATTCGTGTCATGAAAACATGTCAGCCACGAATTTGATACGATACGATTACACCATAAGAAATAAACTTTATCTCAATTTTCAATATGTATTCGTGTCGTGTTGTGTCTCTCATATATTCATGTATTCATGTTTGAAATAGCCAGGGCTAGTTGTGGATACAAAATTTACTGCAGAATAATAACATAAAAATAGTGTTTTTACGTTCTTACATTATTTCCTGTTTTTATTTGATATATATATATATATATATATATATATATATATATATATATATATATATATATATATATATATATATATATATATATATATATATATATATATATATATATATAGTTGGGTTCCCGTGAGACCACTATATTTTGTGAGATGGGAAGACGCAATCCTAGCCACTCATTTTGTAGATAAAAATATATATTTTTAAAATGCAAAATAATTGAAATTTTTTTGAAAAATATTATTTTTGTCACTTTTTTATCTAAAAAAATAGAAATTAAATTAAAAAAATTAAAAAATTTCCGTTTTTTTAAATATCTATAAATATTCTAGTAGAATATTATAATATTTTATATATCTGACAAATCTAATAGAATAGTAGAAAATTCTAACATTTTAAAAATCACATTGGAATATTTATATTGTAATATTCTATTAAAATATTTCACGTATTTTTCATAAAAAAAAAAAACTATAATTTTTTAATGTTATTTATTTATTTTTTTTAGGTAAAGAAAATGACGAAAATAATAATTGAAAAAAGATTTTTCGGATTTTTCCTTTTATTTTGCATTTTAAAATATTTTTTAGATTGTGTCTCACGGTTTTACAAAATTAATATGGTGTAATATATATATATATATATATATATATATATATATATATATATATATATATATATATATATATATATATATATATATATATATATATATATATATATATATATATATATATATATATATATATATATATATATATATATATATATATATAGAATTTGTAAGAAAATGTTCCTGATATGTTGTTTTCTGACCCTACCACACCTAAGCATTACCCCAACCCACCCCATGCACATGTTCAGTCACAAGATTTCTGCTTTTAGTCTGGCTACTGCCATACGATCTCGTTTCTTCTTGGAGTTTGGCACGCACGCCTTCCTACAAATACATAGTGTGTGAATAGGTGGAGCATTAATAGAGGGTAGTAGGAGTTGGCATTGTCGAATTTAATAAGAGGATTGGCATTTAATTCGACAAATCGAATATATTTATTTTCCTCTGTATTGCATACATGTTTTACTCCTCTTTGTGTTTGACTTTTCGGTTTTTTTTTTTTTTTTTTTTTTTTTTTTTTTTTTTCATGCAAATACAAGGTGCTTATTTCCGAAGAGTTGTCTCATAGACTGTCCTTGCCAATTCAACTAATAGATTTTGTCCGCGAGACGTGATACAGGCAGACCGTTTGTTGTGTATCACATTTATCTTTCTCTATGATTGGTATCGATGTATTTGTATTGACATATTAATTGGATGACGTTTTTTACTTGGTTATAGAAGGTTATGCTAGCTCTGTCGAATGTGAAATAGTAGATTTTTATTTGGTATAAAATGTGTCATAAAACCCGATCCTATCCAGCGGAGTCGTATAGGTAAATAAAGCCCGGTTAGGTAAGCTTGTCATTGCAATAGATAGAGCCCAATTTAAGTAACCGGGTCCTATGAGGGAAATAAAGTCTAGTTCCCATTTAAAACACCGGGTTCCATGAGGCTCCCAACTCATGCATTATCCATCCCACATATCACCATTGATTTAATACAATACAAAGTTATTAGGGCCAGCTTGCTGCTATCCGTTACTGTAAGTTAATTACATTTCCTCTGGCTTTTTGTGAAAGGATGGAATCCTTCAGCATATATATATATATATATATATATATATATATATATATATATATATATATATATATATATATATATATATATATATATATATATATATATATATATATAAAAGAAACAAATGGTTTCAATCATTAGAAATCGACAAACATCAATATGCTAAATATTGACCAAATGTTCTATGTTGCACCTCTAGCCATTTATATATCAGGAGCTCTTCATCCTTCTTAATGACCAACAATACTTTTCTTGAATTTCTGTTTTACTCTTGTCCCTAGCTATTGGCATTTCCAGCCAACTCCAGAAACTAAACCCAACAAGATTAAGAAGATTAGAAGTTTTTCCATAGATCAAACCGATAAACTGTATATTAGGAAATATTAATGTCATGGTAAAAAAAACATTAATTGGTAAACGTATCCCTAAATCATACAGTAAGTTAGACAGGTGATATTCAAATCTATATTAAACAAAGGAGAACAGATAAGAAACATAACTTCGGCAACAAGAACTGAGTAACAAAGACATAAACATTAATTAGGATCAGCAGTACGTAGGAAAGAACAAACATATTTCTTTTAAGGTATTCATCTAAAATGAAGAAATAAAGAAAAGAAAACCATGAACAGAAAAAGAGAATTTGATATGCAAACAAAACAATGAGATTGATTACAAGAGCAATAAAGAAAATAAAGAGCTTCATATAGTACACAAATCAATCTTAACAATAGTCTTTGTTTTATAGGGATATTGTGTTTAGGATCGACGTTTATGATATACGGTAAATATAATGCAATTTATTACGAAGTACGAAAAGAGAACTTGCCTAGCTAAAAATTTCATATACATCGAAAAAAAAACGCGCGCCATGCATTGTGTTGCTTGAATAGCTTCTGGTCTTGTTCAACATCTTCCTTCTTTCTCTTTAAGTCTTTAACTTCCTGAAATCATTCAACAAACATCCAATTCTTAATAAAGCTTGGTGAACAAGAAATTTTTCCCATAAAAGGTTTGTCACTGTTTCTCTTTTATTCTTCCTGTTTTCTTCCTTACATGCACCTTGGTGATTAAAGATTATTATTTAAGTTTCACTTACATACTTTTATCCAACATTCATCCTAGAAAATAATTTAGTTTCAGTTATCACTACCTAAAAGTATCAACGCATTTGAAGAGGCAAAATCAGAGAAAAGAAAAAAGAGCAAAAGAAACAAAAAAAATAGCATCCATATGATTCAATAAACCACCCCACCACCAGCCAAAAGTCCCTAAATATTGAGCTTATTGGTGACAGTGTAAGGCAACGATGGCTTGAGTTGTCTAAAACATGAGCAAAGGAGACGAGGCATAGAGTGTATGGCAGCGATAGACTGAAAGCTTCACCGCCTTATAACGATTGCGAGTGTTAAGGGTGTTTGGAATTCCTTATTTAACGTAATAATTGCAATTTTCATAGAATTTTATCATTTCTTTTTATATAATAAACTGAAATCTAAAACGTTCCATCTACACTACAAGAATAAGAAGCTATGGAGAGGACATGCGCGGTTGCCACAGGTGCTTGCGGCGAATATGTCGTCACCACAAGTGTGGAATATCAACCATAAAATTATATATGGATTACTCGCAAACAATAAATTCAATTATTATTAAAGATAATTACTAAACTAGCCATTTTTACTAATTACTTTTCAACTTTTATCAATAATTAATCATTAGCCGAAAATAGCCCCAAAACTGTAGACTTCGGAATTACCTACGATCATCGTGCGGTCAAATCCTATTTGACTATGCTTTTAGTGGGCTATCTACGGTTTGGTGGGTCGGCTCCCATTGGCCCAGAATTTATAAAATTATAAAATTCATTTTTCTCATTTCTTGTGATTCAAGTCTAGAATTCTCTCTCAATAGTGCCTTCAAAAAATAATAAGGGTTGGTAGTATAAGGGTTTTATTTATTTATTTATTTTGTAGAAAAAGCAAAAAAAGAAAATATTAAATTAAATTAAAATTAAAACGTAGGTTCCTATGAAACTCACGGTGTACAAGCCTTCAATACACAAAACATGCATTGAATATGTAAACTGTAGGTTTCGTTTGCACCTACGGTATTCATAAAAAATGTGTTTGTTTATTTGTTTATTTTTGTTTGTTTGCAACTTGTATAAAACTTCATATATAATGCATTGTTGTGATTTTTGTTAAAAAAAACTAAAAAAATTACCAAAACCGTTGGTTTGTCAAGAAATCGTATAGTTTTGAGAGGATTTCGTACATCATAAAATGGCTTACGTTTTTGTTTAGCAAAATGAAAAAAAAATATAGCTAACACGTAGGCATATAAGTGAAACAGCAGACGATCTTAGAGGGCTACGGTTTTTAGGGCTATTTCCGACTAATGGCTTAATTTTGGCTAAAAACTAAAAAGTAATTAGTACAAATGGCTAACTTAGTAATTATACCTTATTATTATTATAGTTATTAAGTTTCATCTAAAAATCATATCGATCTTTTGCGATCTGATTATACGAAAGGAAGAAAAAAGACTTTTCCGTTATCAGACAAATTAAAATAACAGAACGACAAATTAAAACCAACCTAAAGTTATTGATATTTGATTGGTAAAATATTGCATGAAAGAAGTTCATATCCTTAAAGGTTTTTATGTCTCTATAAGGTTGTAAGCTTCAACGTGAATACTTATGATTTGATGCATAATACCCTTCATTCCAAAAACTATGGAATGAGAGATAAACACAAAGTGAAAACAAAAGAAACTTGGATTTTGCCGTTGCAAAAGTTCTAGATGGTAGAGAGACAGAGATAGCAACTCTCAAATTTTGGTGCGTGCAACAAAAGAAACTTGGATTTTGCAGTTGCAAAAAATATGGTTCTATGATGATGAGGGCCATATCACGGCTCACCACGTATCATGTCAAGTCGATCATTATCTCCAGCTGCATGCTCTCCAAGCCACTCAATTTTGGAGGCTTCTAGAAAGTTCCACAACTTTATCCATGAAGTCAACATCTGGACAATATTGATCGGGTTGGTCCAACCAACATGACCCGAATGATGCATCGTGCGCCTAAATAGTGCCATTTCACGCACTCACTTCAACAACTAGGCTAGGCGCACGTGTGTGGGATTGACTCATCTTATGATTCACTTAAAGCCTTTAATGGCCTATCGAGAGAAAAGCCTTATAAACCCATAAATGTGGGATACATGGGAACTTGCCAACTTGCAAATTACATACTATAATTTTCCATCAATCCCCCACATAGTTAGCAAGTTTCATTTCACTCAGACAAATAATGTCACTTTAGCGTCGCGAAGATTAAACCTTTTTTATCTGGACAAACAAGAGGAGACCCATTCTATGATATCCTTATAGTTTTAAAACAAAAACCTTCTGACCTCCCTGATTTACCCCCAAACAACATCTACCATTTTTTCGTCCTGACACTTGTTGACTAACGAACTTATCCCGTTATCTGGAAAAAACTAAGGACCAACCGTGGTCCCACCTATATCTGCTAACATGCATCCATTCTTATTCATGAGATTGATGTGGTCTAACTATAGTCTTATATTAATTGTAACTACACTGTTTCAATCACAAGACCACTTTATATCCTGAATATAACTCAAACCTTGAAATATTGAATAATCTTCCTCATGTGTTCGGACGATGTCTTGAATCCCCAATACTTCATCATACAACAACAGACAATGAGACTATCCATACAATCCTCGACCCGAGTCAAACCAACTAACCTTTTTCACAATATGGACATGTCATCCCATGAACGAACTTTATGCAACATAAGGTCACACCTGAAGAATCGAAGAAATGTTGCTCTTGTTAAATGAACTTCTATTACCGCATGCCAAAAAGGTATAAGTCTGCGATAATCACTAAAACAAACCACTCCAATATGAGTCGAACAATCTCAATCCATAATCCTCAAACATATTTATGGAGCATTAACGAATTCCAACTGTATCACTTTATCTCTACACTCAAAGAGGATAATACTATTACAATTAGTTACTTCTACACTTGCGACGATAGATGATTACATTATAGAATGAAGAAAGCATACATACCTAATTTTTAAAATGATTCGTGATTGCCAATTCTTTGTAGTACATAACCGACCCTTGTTGTGAGCTAACTAATTTCCATAATTCTAATATACAACCTGGGTGATCCAACTGCTTCCTTGATAAAATACATGGCACTCCTATTCTGATCCATGTGCAAAGACGAGTACCCTATGCCTTTTACATACTAACTTCAGCACTCCACCTGAGCGGTCCATCTGCTTCCATATGAAGAAACTTAGTGCTCGTAATGGGAACTACTTGACAAAGTGAGATCCTTGTTTAGCAGCTCCTATCCCGTAAGGATAACTAACGCATCACTAAAGACAACAATCCACTTAGCTACCCGAGTTGTACCCATGATGTAATTAATTCCTACATTCCTTCTGACGTTAGGATAGAAATCTAAAACCTTGATAAATAGAATGCTAAAACTTATAATCATGAGCACTCTTGACCCATGAAGCTGAAACCACAAGTCAGAGTGTCCTTTAAATCACTAACCCGAACACCCAATTCTACCCCACTTAGGGTTCGAACTACCACCGATTGTCACCTATAAAATCAGATCCCCGAATCAGCTCATCTAATTCTTTCAATTTTTTTTTATTCTTAAAGACTATGCCAAAAATAGAATCATATAGTCCTTTGAATAATTAGCTTCGCCCTCGAACCCTATCAGATGAGAACAGGCTGTAGAGCTAAGCCAAAATTCTAAGCCTATGTAATTTAATTCAAAAAGGTCCTCTAACAACTGAAAATAAATCACGGATGTTCCAAAGCAATCGTGAAACTTTTGCCAAACGATAAGCAATCTGATTGTACGACTCACTCATGAGTCGGCAAACTACAAAAAAATCCAAATTGATCAAATTACATCGTCCAATACGAACATCCACATAATACATCAGACCATCATAACATAACCAAATACACCAGCCACCCCTAAAGAGTTTTTGGATCCAAACCATCCTTTTACATCTAATCAGGGACAAACATCCTTAACCTGACTCAGTTGATTGAAAAGATAATTATTCTCCTTTCTCACCTTAGTTACAACCTTGGTTTAAGTATCCTCCTAACAAAATTTGGACCACCTTGAAATGTAAGCAAGAAAATCCATATGTGCTTCTTCCATACCTGATGCAATAACCACGACTTCTCTGATTTACTGATAAGCATCAACCGTCTTGAATCTCTTAGCTTCTAGTAGAGCCTAACCATGCACCAACTCTCTCTTCCTATCTTGGACTTCCAGTATGGACCCTGGAATCATATACCTGACCTGCATCGGGGACATTCGCTCTCCGCAAAACTGGGTCGAGGATTTGGCTCGTGACCTAGTCTCTACCCTAGCCACCGAACTGACAGAACAATCTAATATCGAATATTCTATTGCTTCTATCTAGTGACTGATAAGTGTGTGATCTACTCTCCCTTACATCCAGGAGATTGGAAAAATATTACTCAGTCATACCAAATGAAAATACATGTTCTTGGTTGATCATCCCTAACTAGGTCCACATGACCTCATACTCGAATGACTTGTGCATGCATGCAATACTTAGACCCAAGCCAACAGGGCCACTTAGGTCTAAACTAGAATCATTCTCATCTAGACCATCATAACCATACGCTCGATAGAGAGATAAACATACTATAAATCAATCATAGTACCATACCATATTATCTACTATCTACCAGGTCGTTAGTAACCTATTCGACCCTTCATGATCCCTGTATGTAATCTGTTCTTTTGGTAGTATGAGATTTTACTACATTCAAAACCTATCCGTACTCATCCCAAGAACTGTATCAAGGTTCCCAAGTCACTACTTACTACCAATTCTTAATGTTCTAATCATCTATACACGTGCTCAGACGAGCACACACCACTAATCTTCGTAGACATTTTTTCTAGGATTCTTCTAACAATATATTCCACCTTGTCCTGCTATCCTATTGTGAAGAAACTTCTATCAATATCAATTAACTATCTTACAAATACTAACTACATGTATCTAGAATCAAGCAATCATTCGACTAAGAGATCCTGCACTACAACGGTTAGACTCAAACAATAGTTGTGCAATAAGGAAGAACCAAGCAATCTAAGACTACCTAATTCTATGGCCATGCAATACTAATGCATTAATTTAATAATTAACTAATACCGATATAGATTTCAAGCAAATCATTAGTCAAGCAACTAATCTAACAAGTAATTCTACCATGTTATCATGATATTCTCCTTAGTCTATCTACTAGCATGAAATATCATGGCATGCCAACTACAAGCTCCCTAGGTGGAACTAAACATCTCCTGTCATATGAATACATATTGATTGAATATAATCATCATGTAAGTCAGTTTCATCACACAAATAGTTATACATCATGTCACTTACAAATGTCGACTAACCGTGGAGCTTTGTTGATTGGACAATCTGTATTCTCTTCTCCAAGGCATGTGACGCTTTCTTTCATTTATATTTTCAAAACTGGCCCCTTTTACTTAGTTTACTTACAAAAAGAAATTTTTTTTATGGAAATCCACAGTAATTTGAGTCTAAACACACCACGAAGTATGTTTAATTCTCTTAAATCATTGCTATGATACCAACTTGTAACATCCCAAAAGTCTAACTATAATTTTTTTGAAAATCAGAGTGTGAAATTACTAAAAAGGATTTCATTCATAAAACAACAATGTAGTCTCATCAACATCTATAATAAAACATGGAAGCTAAATCTTGGTTTAAAATGAAAACACGATAGATAACACAAATAGATGTCATGCCCCCGCGAATGTCTAAATATCTTAATCAAGCTAGCTCTTTGCCATTCAGACCATTAGACATGCAACTAAAACATGTAGTAGCAGTTTTAAGCCTAAAGCTTAGTGAGTAATTACAATATTTAATCACTATATAAATGATATGCATTCTAAGACTTACACATAAATATGTAATTAAACATATAAACACACAACTGAAACATATAAACCCATTAGTTGAAACATAAATTGAATTAAGAAAAAATTTCACGATTGGTCCCTTTGGTTTACACAATATCGCACTTTGAGGACTTTCTAGCAAAAAGTCACGCGAATGGTCCTTAAGGTTTCATTTAATTTCACGATTGGTCCTTGACCCTAACCCCGTCAATTTTGAACCGTTAATGAAGGGGTAAATTTGTCTTTTCATCTTGTTGTGCATCAGAGTATATAATTTAAGGTTCGCCTTTGTATCCTTCTACTTCTCGTTCCTTGCCTCTGTTCTTCCCTCCCTATTCACATTTTATTCCAAAATTGAAGAAGATGGTGATTTGCCACTGTGGAAGGCCGACGATTTTGGTGACATCGTGGACTGACTTGAACCCAAGTCGTTGATTCTGGACATGCTCAAGGTTAGGAGGAACATGCAGCTTTTTTGGATGGTTTGACCCTCCCATGTGCCCTAGGTCAACTGTTGTGATTCTGGGGTTGTTGCGTGGAAGAAACAATCTCGAAGCAAGATTGATGATGGTGAAATGGTTACTTTGTCTGAGTTGGTTGTTTTTCATGGTGTGTTACCTTTTCAAGTAAAAAATCAAGAAGCATTTGGGGGGCGGGGGGGGGGGGGGGGGGGGGCGGGAATCTATAACTTGGAATCTGTGTTTTGGTCCCATTTTTGTCATAGCTTTTGAAGGATTTTCCCTATGATTGTATGTAATGTTGGGACAAGAAAATGTAACAGATATAATATGTAATGTAAGTTTGATGTTTTGTTTTAATGTGATGGATATTATATTAGCAAGGAAGGAAATTGTCAATTTGATTGCATGTAAGTATAATGTTGATTATTAAAGTGTAGTAACATAGCCAAAAAACTAATTACCAAAGTAGCATTACCATTAACCATAATGCATGTAAGTGTAATATAATGTTGCAAACATAGAATACCCAAAAGACCTATCAAAAGTAGTTGTTTTGACTGACATACCATAACCAAACTTAGTAAACATGTTCTAACTTTAATTAGACATAATAGCAAAAGATTACTTAGAAATACAAACTAAGCTACAACATGTTTTCCCTTCTTCTGTCCACCCCCTTTCCAGCTTCACTAGGACCTCCCTGCCCCTTGCAAGTCCTAGCATTGTGACCTTTGTTGTGGCATTTGCTACAAGTGACTATCAAGTGTTTCCTACTTAACTTGGTACTTTGAGTTGGCTCATCAACTGCCTCTTCCTTTTTTTCTTTGGCCTACCAACCTATAAACAAATTCATATGGTTACATATTAACAAGTTTATTAAATAGTTTCAAGTTAAATTATACAAAACATGCATGACAACAAACCTGTTTGTGATGTTTGGGTGGGAGAAGGGTTGTTGGACAATCAGATCTAGGCCACATGCTCCTTCCATTTATTGGGTCAATTGTGTGTTGGTACATAGCATTCCATGTACTGAGCCAGTAACATTTGCTCACCCAAGCCTCAGGATCTCCACATTCTGACCCATTCTGCATCTTATCATACATTGCAGCAATAGCATGCTGGCATGGAATACCTGTAATGTCCCATTTCCTGCAAGTGCAACTCCTCTCTTTCAAATTCACAACATACTGCTCCATCCATAGACCAGTCACTTGATATTTATCAGCTCCATTAAATAGGACCCTCATCTTACTTGCCTCTGTCTTATTGTTTTCTAAGATTGTTGTTGCAGTTGTACTTAGAGAACCTTT
This sequence comes from Lactuca sativa, assembly GCF_002870075.4. Taxonomy (NCBI): domain Eukaryota; kingdom Viridiplantae; phylum Streptophyta; class Magnoliopsida; order Asterales; family Asteraceae; genus Lactuca; species Lactuca sativa. The sequence continues at coordinate 52,927,170 of NC_056631.2, forward strand.
GCATTTGTCTAGCACCTTATGAACACTTACTATTCTCTTTGTGAGGTATTTTCTAATATATTCCAAACAAGTGATTATAGGCTTGTCCCTTGCCTCATCTAACTTGGAGTTAAGTACCTCACACAAGTTATTTGTCAAACTATCAGTCAATGCCCTTCCTATATATAAAACCAAACAATTAATTACTGAAATCAGTTATGAAATATGTTAGTGAAAAGAGTATGATACTTACCAGAGAAATGGGATCTTGCCCAGTGTTTTGCAGGAATTTTACTTAACCACTCATGTGCTTCTGGGTTAAGCTTTTTCAATTTCTCCATAGCCCTATTAAATTTTGGTATGTTGTATACTTTTCCACAACACCATACTGCTTCCCTCAATTCATCTCCTTTGTGTTTCAATTTCATGTTGTCATACACATGTCTTAAACAGAACCTTTGCTCAGCTGATGGAAATAACTTCTCTATTGCAGCCAAGATTCCTTGTGAATATAATTAAAATAAGTTAGTAAATGAAATAAAAAAAAGTAAAAGTGAATAAAAAGTTAGAGGGTACCTTTTGCCGATCTGAAATGAAAGTGAAGTTAGATGAAGAATTCAAATCTAAGTCATCACCCAGGTGTTCCAAAAACCATGTCCAAGAGTTAATATTTTCAGTCTCTACAATGGCATATGCAACTGGGTAAATGCCATTGTTTGAATTAAGCCCAACTGCAGTAAGAATTTGTCCTGGAAAGAGACCCTTCAAAAACGTACCATCAAATCCAAGAAAATCCCTCAAACCTTTTTTAAATCCCTCCTTCAATGGACCTAAGCATATATATATATATATATATATATATATATATATATATATATATCCGTTTGAAGATCCTTGTTTCAGAACACACATTGGGTTCAATTTCGACATCTATCTTCACAGTTGTTCCTTGATTCTTTGACTTCAATTCCATGGCATATTCTCTCAAAACACCATACTGCTTTTCATAATCACCATAAACATATTGTTTTGCCATAGCTTTGGCCCGGAATACTTTCATATTTGATATTGAAAGTGAATACCTCTGTACTAAGTCCTCTAGTAAAGCACGTGTAGGGATCTTGGGGTTACTTTCAACTTGATGCAATATGTTGTTAGCTAGAAACTTAGATGAACAAGCCCTCATTGTCCTTGTTTGCAAACAAGAATGAGAATCTTCGTATGTTTTGATAGTCCAAACTTGTTTCTCATCTGCCCTAGATATAAAAAGAACCCATGGACAAGTTGTTTTCTTGGAAAGTACTAAATTACCCCTACCTTTATTACTGTCACCAGTCAATTCAGGAACAATACCCCTACACTTTACCCTAAGTCTTGTCTTGTCATTCTTTACATAATGTAGATCCCTCCTTTCTTTTACAGAGTAGTTGGCAATAACTTCTCTTATTTTTTTCCTTTTCCTTGAACGTCTGACCAATCTTAAAAGCTTTAGTGTGAACCTCACCAGATGAACAAGCAACTGGTTTTAGAATGGACCTTAACAAATTCTTCCTAGGCTCTTTTTCACTAGCAAATGACTCAAAGACATCATTGTCTAAGACTTCTAAATGTTCATCTTCAATGTCTTCATGTTCCTCAATATTATTGTTTGTCGGATCAAGCTGGCCCAAGTCAATGTCTTCATCAAGTACACTACAGAAGTTGATCATGTTCACCTCCACATCATCTATCAAATTTTCCTCATCAAACACTGTTTTTTTTTGCATCATGCTGACTATCAAAATCACTTTCATCTGCACTATCCTCACAATCATATTCATCATCTACAACTGGATCATTATTCATAACTGGCTCCTCATATTGGTCATCTATGATTGGCACATCAATCATAACAGGTACATCATTCATAACTGGTTCATCATTCAAAACTGGTTCATCATTCATAACTGGTTCATCATTCAAAACTGGCTCATCAATCATAACTGGCTCATCATCCATAACTGGCTCATCATCCATAACTGGCTCACTATCCTGTATCACTTGTGAAGGTCCATCAAATGTTCCATATGGCACAATGGACTGGGAGTAGTCTAATTTTTTCCTAGAAGATCCAACAACTTTTCCCTTCTTTTGGTTCCTATCTAGTTCAGGGGATACATCAGTAACCAACTCCTCAATAATAACCTTGGTGGGGGACAAAAAATAATTGTTAACCCTTGTATGCCCATGCTCTATGTAGATACTTAAAAGGTTATTTTTTCCACATAATTTGACAATACATGCACATCCCCATCATTTCCTAGAGGTAACAGACCAAAGTCCAACTCTACTTCTGGAATAAGAAAATGATAATACAAAGTTTGCCCTTCTACGTACCCTATTTCTCGAACCATTGTATCCAACTCATGCACAGAGAAAACGTCAATATCTACGAAGTCAACATAGTCTATTGTTCCATCTACGTACCTTCTCCCAGGGCTTTTTGTGAATATCCCACCATGATGGATTTTCAGAGTGAAAATCAAAGATCACTTTAGTAAGTCACTTTAGTAAGTCACTTACGGTATATCCTTTCCAAATCATAATTTGATGCTTTAGTGTGTTTGGAACGAAGTGACCATAACGTTAACACCATTATCGTTTTCAATCGACAGATGATCCTCTGCCTTGTGTTCTGTTAGAGAAGACGAAGATGAATGTGAAAGGGTAATGGGTAGCTGGGGAAGATGATCTTTGTACTTAATTACAGAGTTCATGCGTATATTATGTGCATAATGATCGATTATTAGAGTGACTGCAAGATGAAAAGACAAATTTACCCCTTCACTAACGGTTCAAAAATGACGGGGTTAGGGTCAAGGACCAATCACGCAATTAAATGAAACCTTAAGGACCATTCGTGTGACTTTTTGCTAGAAAGTCCTCAAAGTGTGATATTGTGTAAACCACAGGGACCAATCGTGAAATTTTTTCTTTAATTAACACGCTAACATAACTAACCACGATCACTAGATCCCCTACGAGTGGTCTATCTCTAGTTGACCTGGCATTGACCACTTCACTCTGATCGGTATATCATGGTTGACCATTTCCCTCAGAGAGGCCTGCCATGTTCCTGATTCTACTAGATTCCCTTGAAGAGGTATATCTCTAGTCTAACTGGCATATAATATAATATATAGTAAGTAAGTTCACGACAACTCACCTAAGTGGCCGATAAGGTAATCCACATACTAAGCTGAGTAGCAACGATACTCACTCAAACCACTACACAAATAATGATCCCAATTTAATAATTCAGACACATAACTTAATTTTCTCCACAAAACGAGCCTATCTTCTCTTAGTCTTTATTTTGGGGGTAAAAGACTATTTTTCTCTTACTGAGATACACTTTCACTAACATGTCACCAAAAATCAAACTGGTCAAAAATTCAATGGCCAATGATCAATGGTCCATTGTGATGTGGCACACTATAAACTTTGTTGTGGTCCAGTCCAAACCAAACTGAGGCAACTTTGTAGACTATTGCGTCGTGGTCAGCCCATGACCATGTCGTGGTGGATCTGGCAACTTAATAATCTCATTAAGCACTTAATATGTTGATCCTAGTTTCATAGCAAAAAATTTCATTTTTAATTAAGGTAAAACATCACATATATAGAATCCACGTTAAGAAAACCATTTGTTCCAAGTACATTGTTTAAAAATCATAGTAATATAGTAAACGTAGAATCTCCATTGCTACTGATGAATGTGTACAGTCATTTCTTTGTCTTCTTATGATCACCAATGGTACTTGAAAACATAAGTAACTGGGTAATCATGAAGCTTAGTGAGTTCCCCTTAAAATACCACACACCAAAAAAACACATATAATTCATGCACATCGGGACCACAGTCACAAAGATTGGATTGCCCCTGGGCCTACAACCACAATGACTAGATTGCCTTTGCGTATGTTGGCCTATCCCCTCAACCCAACCGCATATCTGAACCTCAATCAATGACTGGTTCCTCTTCTATGCCTATGACTTACAGCCGACCCGCACCTGGTATCTTGGCCTACAACATTATGCAGGACCACCTCAACCTAACCCGATACAATACGCTGACATATGTATATCAAAAAAGTAATCAAGTAAACATATAAGCACATGTAACTATCTACACGAATATACCTATCTAATAACTCACTACCACATGTTAGGCCTCTCCCAGCACACTAGGCCACTACCGACAAATCTCCATTGAATGTATAACTATATATAACCAGAGGTGAGATACACATCTAAAAAGATGATCCTACTCTAGAGCCACAACCAAACGAGGAGAAGGTAAGAAAGCCTAGATCAAGAGTTCTCATGTTATCCTACATGACTACATACATCCCCTAGGGCACTCTACTATGCGATAACCAGCCTATGGGTAATCTAACCAGCATCCCACTACTCTTATATCTTAAAAAACAGGGATATATTTCTAACAGATCACTACAGGATAACAACATCCTATACATAAGGATACATATCGCAATCTAGTGGGCCGACATTGGTTCCTACTCTAGATTTACAACCAAACGATGAGCGAGCAAGAAATCCTAGGTCATGAGCTCTCAGTTTATCCTACATAGCTACATACAGCCCTAGGGAACTCTACTAGGCAATAACCAGCCTACAAGTAATCTAACCAACATACCACTATTCCTATATCCTAACAAACATGGCTATATTTCTAATAGATCACTAAAACATAACAATATCTTATACACAAGGATACATATCACAATCTATTGGGTCGGCATTGGTGCCTTTGACCCACGAGAATAGTGAGGAAAATTCACCTAAATCATAAACCCAAGAAGTACCGCGACATGCTCACTTTTTGAAATACTCGCGAGGTCTTCAATCATCACGACGTGACAGACACCTCGTCATTTCGTGAGAACTGGCTATTAGGCAGCTTAATGGATTAAGCCCTTAATCCATTAAGCCAAACACTTAACACCACCAGAAAGCTTCCTTACACCCCCATAAACCATAAAAATTGATGCTTTAAAGTGTTGCATGCCTAATGCAAGTCTTGAGCTCAAATTAGGTCACTTGTGAAGAAAAAGGAGGTCAACACCATCAAGAATGAGTTCAAACTCCACCAAACTACAAATCTAGCACAAATAACCACAAAGGGACTCTAAGGAACCATAAAGTTGCCAACTTTATGGAATCCAAACACTCTAACTAACCTAAAATGGATAATAATACATAAAAGTCTATATCTAGCAACAAGGAATCATAAGGCTTGAAGCTTGAATAATCACAAGGGTTCAAAGAAGTTGCTAGAAGATGAAAATTCACAATCTATGGGGTCGGCATTGGTGCCTTTGACCCACGAGAATAGTGAGGAAAATTCACCTGAATCATAAACCCAAGAAGTACTGCGACATGCTCACTTTTTGAAATACTCGCGAGGTCTTCAATCATCACGACGTGACAGACACCTCGTCATTTCGTGAGAACTGGCTATTGGGCAGCTTAATGGATTAAGCCCTTAATCCATTAAGCCAAACACTTAACACCACCAGAAAGCTTCCTTACACCCCCATAAACCATAAAAATTGATGCTTTAAAGTGTTGCATGCCTAATGCAAGTCTTGAGCTCAAATTAGGTCACTTGTGAAGAAAAAGGAGGTCAACACCATCAAGAATGAGTTCAAACTCCACCAAACTACAAATCTAGCACAAATAACCACAAAGGGACTCTAAGGAACCATAAAGTTGCCAACTTTATGGAATCCAAACACTCTAACTAACCTAAAATGGATAATAATACATAAAAGTCTATATCTAGCAACAAGGAATCATAAGGCTTGAAGCTTGAATAATCACAAGGGTTCAAAGAAGTTGCTAGAAGATGAAAATGAGGCTTTCAAGTTGGAACTAAGCACTAAGGATGATCTCTTCTCCTTCAAGTCACTAAAACACCACTAAAAGCTCAATGATTCATTAATGAAGGCTAGGTTTGTTTGAAGGGGATAGAGACTAAAGAGGATACCCTAGGCCAAGAGTTAAGGGATTTAAATATGGAACAACCCCTAAAATTTTTCGGCTTGGGTTGCAACCGCTATCATGATGTGACCAATTTCTTTTCACACTGTGACAAACCTTCCCGGATACGTGTTTTACAATTAACTCGTCACGTCGTGACCTTCCATTGGTCATGTCGTGACACCTGGTGTTTTCCAAAAACCATGTTTTAACTCCTTAATGCCCTAAAACGATCCATTTTGGTAAACGGGTGTTACACTATGTAACACCCAAATCTTGAGGTACCCATTTTACATTTTCTTTTCAATTGTGGCATTTTTTGGTTGCCACTACGTGGAGGAGGAACCATGACGTGGAAATGTTGGATTCATTCATGTGTTTCATTAAAGCTGCCATGGCATGTCATATGGCAGATGGAAACCCTAACTTTCTGGGTATTTAAAGGAAAGTGGGAGGCTTAGGTTTCTTGTCCTTAACCTCCATTACTCTCAAACCCCAGAAACCGTAACCCTAATCCTCCTTGTTGCTATTTTGCTCATTTTATTAGTCTTATGGTGGTTTTGAAGGAAGAAGGAGAATATTTAACATCTTGATTCGACAAACAATCCTTTCCTCCATTTGGGTGCATCTTATGGACTCTTTATAAGTCCTCAAGCTTCAACCTTTTGTGTTCTTCTTCATAGATCTAGGTTTTTGAAGCATGTTTTGGTCCTTTTGGAGTAGTTTGAGTGATTAGAAGAGATAAAATTGCAACTTTATGGGTTCTCTACATCCCTTGAATGTTATATCTTATAGATTTGGATTTTAGTGGTAAGATGTGATACATACATGGATTTTGGTTCACAATTTCCCCTTTTGACCTAGTTTAAAGAAGGACATGGCCATGCATGTCCGTAAAGTTTGGATTTTTATGGACCATTAGGGGTTGTAAAGCATTTTGGAGAAGTTGGTATAAAGACCTTCTCAATTACGTGTTTAATAGTGGAGTCCTTGCCATTTTTGTCTTATTGAACATAGGGTTTGAGATTTTGTCCTTTTGGGTGGTCTTGAGGGATAAGGTCAGAAACTTTATCCTTCTAGACCATATTTCATACCAGATGTGAGCATTGGAGCTCTAGGGGCTGAAGGAAATAGCTTAACTCGTTAAGGTGTTTTGAACTCAGTACCCATGATGTGGCATCAGGTCTCGATGCAATGCTGACTAGGGTTGGATCGATTGTTTTGTCTTGATTTGATGCCATGGTGTAGTGAGTCACTAAAGCTATATGTTTGACTACTGGCTATGACCTTTTACCGTTGACCTTGAAGGTTGACTTTTGACTTGCAAATTTTGGTCAAATGTCTAGTTAGAAAAGTAGATTAAGGGTCTTCCTTGCATGCATATTTTAGGTGGCATTTTGTATCGTTTTGGGATTTTGTGATCTATTAATTTAGAGTTGCATTTTGACGTGAGTCTTTTCGCTGTACTCATAGGTTGAAGGCACCAATGTCGGGCCATTGGATTATGTTTATAGAATGCTAGTTATTTGTGTGATACTTGCATGTTTTATATGTTGGGTGGGGGCCGTTATGCGAGTTAGGGGGATGCCTATTATTATCATTGGATAGGGGCCCATTATGCAAGTTTGGGTGAGGCTCGTTATACTCATTGGACAAGGCCCGCTATGTGAGTTAGGGTGAGGCCCATTATACTCATTGGGTGGGGCCCATTGCTTGTTTGGTATGTGTTATTTTGAGGAACTCACTAAGCTTTGTGTTTATGGTTTATGTTTAAATGTTTTTCAGGTACTTCCAGGGAAAGGCCTGGCATGATCGCATCACATCTACCAATGTTTCGTATTTTATGATTTTAGTGTTGTACTCTGATAACTATTCTACATTGTTATAATTTGATGGTTTAAAATGCATGATTGGTGGTTTTGGTTGAATTAAAATAACAAGAAATATTAGTATTTTTGAGGATGTTACAAGTTGGTATTAGAGCCTTGGTTTGAGGGATTCAGGCACCCTCTCGGGTGTGTCTCACTCAAACTGAGGAATTGGTAAAAAGAAAGAAAATCCAAAAAGTTTTTATAAAAGAAGGGGTGTAATGTGTGCAATCGACCAAACTCAAGTAAGTATTCTCAAAATACCCGTACATGTTTATTTAATTCATTATACGAATATGTGAATAACAAGCTAGATTAGGGCAGATGATCTGCTCAGAATTGTATATTAGGAGAGATGCCTTTGTATGCTTACTTTATGAGCCTCTAGAACTACATGCTAGTATGGATTACAAATGATATGTTAGATTGGCCCGTTAGGTAGTTCTCTAGTTAGAACTCGAGGCTCAAATATTTCTCGCTTTGAGGTTTTAAGAACCACTAATGACACCAGTTAACTATCAAGCGAATATGTCAGGTTACATGTTACATAAATTAGATAATTTTAGAAGGCCAGGTTTAACGCTATTGCATGGCTCTTGTTTGATTCCAATCGTTGTAGTATGAGACCTTATAGTCAAAGGATTATTTTGTGTCTGTTGCATGTAATTATATTTGTGAGATAGTTAGTGGGCGTTAGTAGGGTTTTCTTCTGTAGCTGATATCGGAGAGTGGTGGGAAGGAAATCCTATGAGAACCTAGGAAGTATGTTAGCTTGTAAATTGTGATGTTTAGTGGGAAAGGTGAACGTTTAGTATGGCGTTCTTCATGTGTTTTCTGAAGGTTTGCATTGTTTATTTTCAGTATGGTGGTAACTCAAGGTGATTCAGGTCCTGGTGAGGGATCAAGTTCGGGCTCTGGAGCCAGACGCATGGATGATCAGATACAAGATTTTATTTCGTCTGAGATTACTTGTAGCATTTTGGAATAGACTCATATGATCTTTTCTTTAATCAAGGAGGGCATTATGGAGTTGATGGATGAGCATCTGGGCGCATTCCATACTGAGATGGTGGCTATGGTGGATGCATGCTCTTTGACTTTTTGAGAGTTTCGTACATGTGGGGATTTTGAGTTCTTTAGGAAAAAGGAGCCCATTGCTAGCAAATGGTGGTTGGTGGACATTGGGAATGCCTTCCGATCTAGAATTTACACCGATGAGGCGAAGGTCATACTTGCATCCTGTCTTTTTAAACATAGGTCCCATGATTGGTGTGAGGATGTTGGCCATTCTCTGAGAGGCGAGGCTATGTAGGTAATGACTTGGGATGACTTTGTTATGAGGTTCAAGGCTAAGTTTGCACTAGTGATCGAGGTTCAACAGATGGTGAGGGAATTCTAGGACCTTTGCCAGACTACTAAGTCAGTGATAGAGATTGCCGCCATGTTCCGAGTGTGACATTCCTATTTTTACGACCATAAAAGACCGATTTCGTTTATGCTTTTTAATAAAAATCAGAGTAACTTAAAAAAAAGTGTTGCGGAATTTGTTCCAAAAACAAAATATGATATAAATTTATCAAACCAATTCTTAAAGAAATGTATTTTCATTACATTACAAAAAACTTGGGCTGTCAATCATCGATATAGACCATAAGCATAAACCAAAAAGAAATAAACATCTTAGGTCACAAAACATAATTTGGCCCCAAATCCATAATCACTCGTCAAGTCATCCAACTATGTTTTTGCCACTACCTGTAATACAAGAAACTGAGTGGGTTAGCCTGGGGAGCCTGGTGAGCATATAGGGTTTTCAACCCACAATAAATAAGTTTATTATTTTCAACAATCATTAACCCAATTACCCGTTCCCGTTATCCTCACCTTACTTCCCTAAAGCGTCTATCATAAGGGATCTATCCAAAGGAATTTCATCGGGATGGACACTATTATTGCTAAGGGGATTCCTCAGCCATAAGTGTCCGTAAGGCAACCAGGGGGGATAGAGTACACCGGTGAATACTTCGTTCACAAACAACTACAGGTTGCAAGCCTGCTAGCGTAACACTGGACTTCGTAGAAAAGTCTGTGGTCGTCATCCATACTCCGCTAGATGACTGGAACAACGTCAACATTGGGGTATCTCATCATTTTATTTCACCACACACCAACTATTTTATCTACCCATGTTCTACCCAACATTTTTGTAGATATAAAATACATACATGGTCCAGATCTGTAAAATAAAGCTTACATGTTTTATCCAACATAACTTTTAAAGCATAAAATACATATATAGTCCAGATCTGAAAAACAATGTTTACATCCTTCATCCAACATAACTTTCAAAGCATAAAATATTTATACAACCTAGATCTGAAGAAAAAGTTTAGATCTGAAGGAAAGAACTTTAGATCTTTCATCCATTTCAAAGTATACAACCTAGATCTGAAGAAAAAGTGTAGAACTGAGTTGAGAAAGTGTAGATCTGAAGGAAAAACTTTCAGATTTGAAAGAAAGAAGTATAGATATTTCATCTAGCAAACATCTGAGGTAAACAGATAACATTTATATACACATAGCTCATAATTTATATAAAATACTTCATATCTATGTGTAAGATGAAAGTGACTATACACTCATCTTATACGGCGTGATTCGAACAACACCTCGCTTCAAAAAATAATCTTGTTTGACGAAACCGGGAGGTTTGCTTGAAAACCGGGCTCCTTACGGGTAGAGTTTCAAACCGAAAAACTCTTTTTCTCAGAGACTACGGGAGCCTCGGGGATTCCTTTGGATGCTAGGGGGTTTACCTAGGCTTAAGAGGGTGTTTGGGTGAGTTAGAGAGAAGATAGAGAGAGAAAGAGTTGAGGAATTGAGCAAAAATTTTGGCATCCCTCGCAGCCCTTTTATAGGCGCGAGCCTCCTCAGAACGATGGGTGTACCCTCGGTGGTACGCTGCGCGTAGGGGTAGGTGTCTCGCTTCGGGTGGGGCGATGTAGCCGTCTCCGGAACCGCAGAAAAAGTCAATACGTGGGGCGTAGGATACTCATACGCAGGGCATACTTGGTACGCGAGGCGTCCGAAGTCTACGCTGGGCATAGCCTCGCATCCAGCTTCGCAATTTGGACACTCGACTTCTTAAATTCTTATCTCTTGCATACGAGCTCCGTTTTCGACGTTCTTTCTATCCACACGTAGGTGAGACCGTACTCTACAACGTAGGTGAGACCGAACAAGAAATGGGTTAAACCCGATTATAGATGGGTACCAAAGGTGAAAACTCCCAAATATTCTAATGACTATAATATTTCTACATCTTCTGTTTGTGATAAGCAGGATATGTCATGGGAGAGAGTATCGTGCGTTGATGACAAAGGTCGACCCAGTTTCAAAATGGACTGGGTTCCAAAGACCAATAAATCCCGCTCTGTGTCGGAGCAGCTATGGAGGCATATCATCAGACTTCGGTTTGTTGGTAGTGGCTGCTCCTGGCATATGATTAGGGACATCTCTCAACTGTACAACATTCAGACCTTTGTTGAGAGTATGTGTCCTTTTGCGGGAAAGGAAGAAAGGAAGGGATCACTCATGGGGTTAGTGCTTAATGATATGAAGAATTTTCGGATCTGTTTTGAGATTATGCTTGCTGTTCTCAGACCTTCAGAATGCAGATTCAATCGGTGAATTATGGTTTGCGTTTTCTTCTCTACATTCCTGACTTTTTCTAAAGCTGATTCGCTTTAAAGACTAATTTTTGTTTTAGGATAGTTTAAATTTGCGCATTTACTTTCGTTTCTCTCCTATGCACAAATTTAGGGGGAGAAATAAAAACAAAACAAAAATTAGAAAATTTTAATTTAAAAAATCCAAAAACATTAGAAAATCAGAAAAAATAAATATGTTGGTTATGAAATGTGCTTGAGGGAGATGTTTTGGGAAGTGATATGATCATGTGATAATAGGCAACCTGAGTCTGCGTAATGTACCCAAAGTTGAAGGGTCTTTGCTCTGGTTTGATGCGTCGGTAGGCACGAAAGATTCTAAATGGACTTGACTAGGCAGACTTGAACTTAAGAAATTCTTAGTCTTGACAAATCTTGACCTAGTTAGATCCGTTCAGCCTGACAATACAATGCTTGGATAGGTTGAGCAGGGAAATATATATGAGAATCCACTCGTCACATTAAATGAACCCGTACTTGGAACCGAGGATTAACTTTTCCTCGATGTGCGGATTCTGTCCTTAATTCCGGTATTGATGGCGCGACTGGTAAATTCCGATGAATTAGGTCTGTAGAAAATAATTTTCTTTCTTTCTTACTGTTAGTCATATGTTGCCTCCTCTGCATGATTGGAAGAAATCCGACCTGGACTGCAACATATGCAAATCTATTTCTATGAATATTATATCTATGAAATTCTTCTTATCGGTTAGCCATATGCTATCTCCTTTGTCTGACTAACAATCTGACCTGGTACACAGCATATGCATCCTTCTACTTCTCAATCCCTCTAAAAACTATAAGTGATAATAATCTGAATCTATCTTCTCTCCAAATGAGCTTCGGGTTTAAGGTTGTTTATGAACTAACTAGATTTGGGCCTTTCCTGGACGTTGTAAATAAGATCTTTTGGGCCAGTTGGTGGTAGTGGATCATGAGGTAACCAACAAACCCGGGAGCATTCCAGATACGAGCTGAGGGCCATCTGGGGCATGCCAGACTTGTATTGTGGGTTCGGGAGCATTCCAGATACGAGCTGAGGGAGACTCGTACTGTGGGCTCGGTGGCAATCAAGATGTGAGTTGTAGGCCCGGAAGGCAATCCAGACTCACACTGTGGGCCCAGGGTAATCCAGTCGGTAAAGCTGTGGACCCAGTAAAAGCTGTTATTTGTATTTGTGTTATGTGTAGTGTATCAATATTTTAGGGGGAACCCACTAAGCTTCCGGGCTTACAGTTTTAGTTTATTATTTCACCACACACCAACTATTTTATCTACCCATGTTCTACCCAACGGTTTTGTTGATATAAAATACATACATTGTCAAGATCTGTAAAATAAAGCTTACATCTTTTATCCAGCATAACTTTTAAAGCATAAAATACATATATAGTCCAGATCTGAAAAACAATGTTTACATCCTTCATCCAACATAGCTTTCAAAGCATAAAATATTTATACGATCAAGATCTAAAGAAAAAGTTTAGATCTGAAGGAAAGAAGTTCAGATCTTTCATCCAATTCAAAGTATACAATCTAGATCTGAAGAAAAAGTGTAGAACCGAGTTGAGAAAGTGTAGATCTGAAGGAAAAAGTTTCAAATCTGAAAGAAAGAAGTATATATCTTTCATCTAGCAAACATCTCAGGTAAACAGATAACATTTATATACACATAGCTCATAATTTATATAAAATACTTCATATCTATGTGTAAGATGAAAGTGACTATACACTCACCTGATACGACATGATTCCGAGATCACCTATCTTCTAAAAATAATCTTGTTTGACGAAACCGGGAAGTTTGTTTGAAAACCGAGTTCCTTGCAGGAAGAGTTTCAAGCCGAAAAACTCTTTTTCTCAGAGACTTCGGAAGCTTTGGGCTTCCTTTAGATTCTTGGGGGTTTACCTAGGCTTAGGAGGGTGTTTCAGTGAGTTATAGAGAAGATACAGAGAGAAAGAGTCGAGGAATTGAGCAAAAATTTCAGCAGCTCTCGCAGCCCTTTTATAGTCGCGAGCCTCCTCGGAACGATGGGCGTAGGTGTTATGCTGCGTGTCGGGGCAGGTGTCTTGCTTCGGGTGGGGCGATGTGGCTTTCTCCGAAACCGCAGAAAAAGTCAATACGCGGGTCGTAGGATCCTCGTACATAGGGCGTACTTGGTACGTGAGGCGTCCGAAGTCTACGCTGGGCGTAGCCTCGCATCCCGCTTCGCGATTTAGACACTCGATTTCTAAAATTCATAACTCTTGCATACGAGCTCTGTTTTCGATGTTCAATACATCCACGCGTAGGTGAGAACGTACTCTACAACTTTCATTTAGATAGTTAAGGCTAAAAGTCGTTCTATTGTAAATTCACTTTTTACGTCTCCCGGTGTCGTGACGGTTCCCTCGCGAAACTTCAATGTGTCATAATACTCATACATTATGTAAAGATATCTAGCATATCTCGTACTTTAATTTTGACGCTTATTTTTATTCTTTATTAATTATACCATTATAATTAAGTATAAAACACATAAATTCACATAATACTCAAATATTTCATCTTTATTACTTCAAAAAGAGTTACAATAGTTGACCTAGACTATTACATCATCTAATAATGCTTAGCCCCGAAATACGGGCTTTACACCAAGAGAGGACCTTGTTGGTTCTGCAGTATGTGGCAGATGAGGAGATGAAGAAGGCCAGGTATCATGATATACTAAAGGGAGAGATTCGGGAGTTTGTGAGTATGTCTAGCTATAGGACATTAAAGGACATGATATCTCGGGATCGCGAGCGGGAGATTGATTTAGAGATGGAGAGGAAGAGGAATTTGGTTCTGGCTCAGGTATCTGAGGGCTCATGGAAGAAGCCCAAGGTTATAAATTCAAGATCGAGGGGGAGCAGGGTCAAGGATGATGTGGAAGGTGTGGCCAAACGCACGAGAGGGCTTGCAAGATGAGTGGTTCCAGTTGTTACTAGTGCGGCAAGATCGGTCACTACAACAAGGATTACACTATCACTACCACCACTTAGGGATCATGTTTGTTTTGCTTCCATTGCAATTAGAAAGGCAACACGAAGGCCGACTTGTCCAAGTTTGGCAGTATGGGGAGCCATTGCAGCACCCGCTCCGGTGACGTTGCAGATCATTAACGACCACCAGGTCAAGATGGAGGTGCCGGTTTCGAGAAGTCAAGCTTTCCAGCTGATATCAGAGGATCCTCGTGCAGCACCAGTTGTGGTTACCGACGTATCATTCCCTTATTTATTTACTGCTTGGATGTTTATGCATATTATTTTTATGATTTTATTTAGAGACTTTCCTAGTGAATGGTGTTCTAGTGTTGATTCTATTTGATTCAGGTGTCACACGATCGTTTGTATCTCTTGCTCTTAGAAAGAGATTTGGTGATGCTCCTGGCGAGCTTGATTATCTATTAGAGATAGAGATTGTCGATGATCATCCTATGCGAGTATCGATGGTTTATCGTGGTTATGCTATGGAGTTATTTAGTGAGTGGTATGTGACTGATTTGGTTCCTATTCCTTTTTGTGAGAGCAAGGTTATCGTAGGGATTGGTTGGTTGATCCCTAATATGGTAATGATTGATTGTGTGGTGACCAGTTAGTTCGGCTTCGAACCCCAAGTGGGGGAGAACTAGTTATTCATGTCAAATGTGCTTAGTGTGGACCAACTCTCTGTTCAGCCATGAGAGCTAGGAGATATCTACAACAGGGTTGTTCTGGTTTTGTGGATTATGTATTAGATACCAGGGAAGAGAGGAAGATGACGATTGATGATGTGTCAATCGTCTGAGATTACTCAGATGTCTTCCCACAAGATTATCCTGGAGTGCCTCTGGAAAGGCTGGTAGAGTTCCATATTGATCTAATTCTAGGCACTACTCTGATAGCTAAGGCACCTTATCAATTAGCACCACTGGAGATGTAGGAGTTATCTACACAGCTACAAGAGCTCTTACACAAGGGGTTCATCAGACCGACTAGTTCACCCCAAGGAGCGCCGATAATTTTTGTGAAGAAGAAAGATGGCACCCATAGGATTTACGTCGATTATTGGGAGAGAAAATAGTTAACGGTGAAGAACCGTTATCCACTTCCGAGGATTGATGTTTTGTTCGACCAGTTGCAGGGTGCGTCTTTGTTCTACAAGATCAATCTGCAATCCAGCTATCATCAGATGAGGGTTTGAGATGAGGATGTTTAGAAGATGGCCTTAAGAACTCATTATGGGCATTACATGTTCGTGGTGTTGCCTTTTGGGCTCAACAACACACCAACAGAATTCATAGATCTCATGAACACGATTTGCAGACCGATGCTGGATCAGTTAGTTATTGTGCTTATTGATGATATCTTGGTCTATTCTAATACCAAGGAGCAACATTAGGATCATATGAGAGAGGTTCTGGAGACTTTGAGGAGGGAGAGGCTTTATGCCAAATTCTCCAAGTGTGAGTTTTGTTTGCACGAGGTGTAGTTTCTGGGGAACCTTGTCATACATATTGGTATATTGGTTGATCCGACCAAGATCGAGGCCGTGATGCAGTGTGTAACATCCTGAGAATTTGGTAGGTATTCCCGAACCCTCTTCCATCATTACCTTGCCATTCATGGTCCTTGGGGTTGGAAGCGAAAAACCAAGATAAGTTTAAGGACCAAGTTTGCAAACTTGGGACAAAAGGGAGTACGACGTGCGTACATAAGAGTACGATAAGCGTATTAAGGTCCGCCTTAGTACGCTGGACGTACTAATTGTTGGGTCAAAAATATGGTTTATACTTTGCTTTTATGATAAATTGTATTTTTATGTAATATCATATAAATGTTTACGACCCAATGGGTGTTTACGGCCATAAACCCATTTACGATTGTAAACCCATTTAAAGGCCCATGTTTCCCGTGTGTATATATATAGGGGTGATGGATGTGAGGAAGAGATTGATGGAACAGTAAGGAGTACACAGCCAAGAGAGAAACTAGAGAGAAGTTTTGTCTGTGTGAATCTTTTGTATCCAGATCTTCATTCTAATCAATTCATACATAGATTCATCATATTCTTCTTCTTCTTCTTCTCTTCTATTTTATCTGACATCATCCGTTTGATTGGGATTTCGCACCATCAAATGGATCTGATTGATACACATGCATTTTAGGGACTTACAATTGGTATCAGAGCTTGGTTGTATCAGTCAATTTTGTCAGATTTGGAGCATTATTTGATCTTATTTTCGAAAGATTTTTGCGTTTTTAGATAGATCTCTAAAAAGTAAGGGGGGTTTGTTCTTCGTGTTTTTCATAAAAAAAGGTTTTTGATCGAGTTTTGGAGCTTCAAAGTCGAAAAATCGGTGTTTTTGGTCGAAACCTGCGAGGGTGTGGCGGAGTTTGCGGCCGGTGGCTAGGGTTTCGGAGTTCACGGTCTAGAGTTTGCAGCCCGAAGTTCATGGCCTCGGTTTGCGGTCCGAGTTTGAGGCCGGTCTTCGCACCTCGCACCAGATCCTCGCCTCGCACCTCGGTCCTCGTCCTCGCTTCGCAGTAGCAGCCTTCGCATTTAAAAAAAAATAAGAAGCAGAAGCGGAGGTGCCAGGGTTCGAACTCAAGACCTCTGGTTCACCAAGCAGTGCTACTTCCAACTCCTCTAGGCCACGACTTGATACTCTCCTTCCAAATTTAATTCATAAAACGTCTTTTTCGCTTCAAGTTTCGTATTTTTGACACTTTTAACCCCAAAACTGAATTTCTTTTAATTTTAAATTCCTTTTTCCTCTATAATAAATAAATAAATAATAATAATAATAAATAAATAATAATAATAAATAAATAAATAAAAATAGTTTTTAATTTTTGACTTTTATTTTTTACTTTTGTCTTCAAAAATTGACTTTGACATTCAAGTTTGACCTTTGATTTTAAATTTTGACTTTCTTGTTTGACTTTTAAATTTTCAAATTTAGCTTTTCGGTTTGACTTTTGAGTTTGACTTTTTAAATTTGACTTTTAAGGTTGAGTTTTGAGGTTTATAGTCAAAGGGCATTTTTTTAAAAAAAATTTAGTTTGACATTTAAGTTTTATTTTAGCTTCGAGTTGTGTTTTTAGTGGCTTTTGAGGTCAACAAGGGAAATAAAGACATGAAAGAGAGTCACCAGGAGATGTTAAGACAAAATTTCAACATTTTCGATTATATCCCTGGAGAGACCCTCGAAACTCAGTTGCAACGATTTACTACACTTACTACTGAGATGAATATAGATTGGATCTTCTTATCCAAATATGAGATTAAAAAAAAGCTACTGAACTCACTTCCAAAATCGTGGGATATGCACGTGGCTGTCATCAAGAGGACAAAAGATCTCAATAGTCTTAGTCTTGCTGCTTTAATCGAAGAACTTGACGCCTTGAAGTGTGTAAAAACAATGAGTTTCGAAAACATTCCGGTCACTGAAGTTAATTTGTACTCCAGCTTGTGAAACTACGATTAAATTTCTTCGGGAACAAATTGATTTATTAAAAAGAGAAGTTGAGGACCTGAGATATGAAGGATATCAACTCAGAAAAGGACAAAAACCCCTGAAGGCTGAATTAGAAGCAAAAACGAAGGACTTTAGGAAACTTCAGGAATAGTATAACAACAAGTGTGAAAATTATGACTATATTAAGAGACAACTTGATGCTGTAACCGAAGAACTTGACGCTGTAAAAATTAAGTGTGGAAAAACAGAAGTTACTTTCAAAAATTATACTGCGTCAAGTCAGACAGTCGAGTCATTATTTGAAACCCAATTAAAATTTAAAGATAATCAAAACAAAGGTCTAGGGTTGATAGTGTTCCTCCACCTTTCAATCATAACTACACATCCATCCCTATGACACAGGAAGAAATTAACAGGGAGGCAGATCTTCAATATGGCAAACCGTCTGGATTTATGTCAGGAGGTATTCAGGTTGAAGATTAAAATGTTTCTACTTTATGTGCAGGTAAAGTAGCAGAAGATGAGAACAAGGAGAACACTACTGAACAAACCAATGACTCCTTGAGCTTAGAATCTGTTGTTTCGAATTCTGTTACTCCTAACAAACCTACCATTGAGAAATACAGGCCACCAATTCCAGTGAAACAGAGTTCCTGTTGCAATTGTGCTTGTGGGATCAATAAGAGACAAGGCATAGATACGCCACCAGGGGCAGGAAGAAACAATTTTACAGTGAAGAAAAAGACTTGTTTTCACTGTGGAACACCTGGACACATTGCCAAAAATTGTCCTAATCGCGCATATGTTCCCCACTATGCACAAGGGTGGCAAAACGCGCCAAGAGGGATATACTTCAAAAGAAACCCCTCAAGGTCACGTTCAGACAGTGCTGACTGGAATGCCATGAAGGCCAAGAATTCAACTCCCAAGGCCAAGCATCCAACTCCCAAGAACAAGAAGAGAATGCTGACCCAAAAGTCCAATCCAATAGATGCTCCAGCGAAACCAAGACCGGCTAGGTCAAAGTCATCTCAACGTCTGACTTCAAGTTCCAAATCAAGTGCCGAGGCACCCATCAGATCGAACAGAAATGGGTTAAACCCGAATATAGATGGGTACCAAAGGTGAAAAATCCCAAATATTCTAATGACTCTAATATTTCTACATCTTCTGTTTGTGATAAGAAGGATATGTCATGGGAGAGAGTATCATGCGTTGATGAAAAAGGTCGACTCAATTTCAAAATGGACTGGGTTCCAAAGACCAATTAATCCTGCTCTATGTCGTAGCAGCTATGGAGGCATATTGTTGGGATTAAAACCCTAATGTGATTTGATGAACAAGATGCGGAAAATAAGAACAAACACAAATAATGAAGATTATGTCGAATGATCACTCGATTTATTCAATATGAGGAACAGATTACACTTTAAGAATAAGAATCTAACGATACAAGAAACCTCACGTGGCGGCTACATTTTGCCTCACTCTTAACCCTAATTGTGAATAATACATGACTATTTATAGGGAAAAGACAAGTCTTGGGCTTTTAACCTAGAATTCATCAAAGGGGCCCATTGCCATCATCCATGGAGTGCTTTGAAACCCTACAGTCCCCCCCTCAAAGTATGGAATGGATGACAATGCTTTAATTTCCAAAACAAGCATCTAGCGAATAAAAAGATCTGCAATGAGGAATATATGAAGCAATCCACGAATCTTGATTCTTCAATAGTCTTCAAACATGGGCTCTAGGATATATAAACCAAGCACTGAAGTAATGTCTTTTAACTTCATTTTTGAATGTAATCCCAAAGAATCTTCTTTCAAAACCAAACCCGCCATGAAAACCCATTTCAGAACAAAGAAACCGAATCACTTCTTGTCTTTGAAGAGCTCCCCCTCCAAGTCACAATTATCTTCAAATAAGCTAATGATATAAGCCATCAAAAAATATCATGTAACAACCCAAACTTTAAGATTCGTAACGCCACTTGATCGAGAAAATACTAGAAGTCGGAGATATAACAAGTCCTTAGCCGAGCTCGATGAAGAAATTCTACTGTAAAGGATACTTCTCTGTAAAAGCTTTAGCAGAGCTCGATGAAGAACTTCCACTATAAAAGCTACCTTCATAATTCTACCACAAGCTTTATCAAAAATCTTCAAATTTGAAAAGTTACAAATCCAATTTCGAATGACCATACCAAATTCTCCCCCGATTTATAATAAAAAACATGATTATAAAGTCTTCAAATGGTCATGAGAATGATCTTGAATGGATAAAAATTTACCATGCTCCCCCGTGACAAAATTATATATACAATGAAGTATAAAATCCGAAAAAAGTCGTGAAAATTTGACGTTATCACGAAAAACGACTTTCCGAACCGCCAAGACTTGATGAAATCTTTAATTTTCTGTTCACGGAAAAATATGCGCGTTAAAAAATTCCAAAACGTTCACCAGCCCTTAAATTTGCAAACTTTTCAAAAAATGGGCTGAAACTGTCACTTTGCTGAAATTCTAGGATTAAAGTAATAAATATGCATCATATTCCCCTTCATTTGTAATAGTTTCTGGAATTGGTCCATAATAGCACAGCTGTGAAAACAACAGGGACCAAAAGCGTCAATTTGCTGAAGTTGCAAGGACCAATAGTGAATCATTGAGTCATCTTCCCAATTTACCCCCGATTTAAAAAAAAACATGACTGGAACGGTAAAATAGAAGCTACGACATTGAACCGATAGAAAAACCCAGCAACTACGAGACTCATTCAAAATGTGAGTTGCGAATCCGAGCCGACAGGGACAACAATTCTGAGTCCATTCACAGTTTTGATTGTGAGTCGTTTTACTCCAAACCAAACAATCGTACTTCCAATAGCACCTCCGAATCTAGATTCCAATCAACTCCAAACCTCGAATCATCCCAACAGCGAATAATCAGTTCCGAATCCGATCTTGCCATTGACGTTCGTGGAAAAAAAAAAACGAGTGCGAGACTGGTCAAATTTCCAACAACGATCCGTTCCAAATCGATTAATCACAGTACCGATTCTGAGGCATATTCCACATCCGAGTTCAGCAAAACAATTCTAATTCATGTTCTAGATCCGAGTCCCAATTAATTCCGATTGAGAGACTGTTCGCATGTGAGTGCGTTCGCAACATTTCAATTTTGACTTTTCTGGTTTGACTTATACAAAACAGTCTCAATTGACAACCATTCCGACTGAGTTTTCACCAAGATTTCGAAACCCTTCAACAATTCTTGAGTACAACAGATGTTGTTACACACAATAACCCTTAATCAACGATATTCCATATCATCTTTAATCTTCACAGAACGATATAATTAGGAAGCAAAATTGATATTCTATGAATGAATGTACCGACTTAGATCGAACACAAAATCAGATAAATTCAAAATCGATCTTGATAAAGGGATTGATTATGAAATCGACTCAAGAACAGAGGAAAAATGGATTTGAAGAAACGAAAATCACATAATCATGTTTAGTCGATTGGTATAAGCGAATTCAAAGAACATGATAAATGGCCAAACAATCGTTGATGAATAGTACACAAAAAGAGTGACAGGCCCAAGAGTACATAAACAAAATTGGATTGGTGTGATAAAATGAAATAAGACTCGATTATATGGCCACAAACGGGATCTATTGATCTCAAAACAAATTAATCAGATCCAAAGAACAGACAAGAAAAAAAATACCACGATGAACAGTAGAGGAATATCAAAAATTTTCATGAACAGTAGCTTGAATAGAATTTTGATTCCAAACCGCCTAAACACCAATAATCTTCAAAATCTTGTGTAGAAAATCATCAAATCAAGAACCGATACTTCAAAGATCAATAGATCTTCAAATACCCGCTCTGATACCACTTGTTGGGATTAAAACCCTAATGTGATTTGATGAATAAGATGCGGAAAATAAGAACAAACACAAATAATGAAGATTATGTCGAATGATCACTCGATTTGTTCAATATGAGGAACAGATTACACTTTAAGAATAAGAATCTAACGATACAAGAAACCTCACGTGGCGGCTACATTTTGCCTCACTCTTAACCCTAATTGTGAATAATACATAACTATTTATAGGGAAAAGACAAGTCTTGGGCTTTTAACCTAGAATTCATCAAAGGGGCCCATTGTCATCATCCATGGAGTGCTTTGAAACCCTACACATATCATCAGACTTCGGTTTGTTGGTAGTGGCTGCTCCTGGTATATGATTGGGGACATCTCTCAACTGTACAACATTCAGACCTTTGTTGAGAGTATGTGTCCTTTTGCGGGAAAGGAAGAAAGGAAGGGATCACTCATGGGGTTAGTGCTTAATGATATATATGAAGAATTTTTGGATCTGTTCTGAGATTATGCTTGCTGTTCTCAAACCTTCAGAATGCAGATTCAATTGGTGAATTACGGTTTGCATTTTCTTCACTATATTCCTGAGTTTTTCTTAAGCTGATTCGCTTTAAAGACTAATTTTTGTTTTAGGATAGTTTTAATTTGCGCATTTAGTTTCGTTTCTCTCATATGCACAAATTTAGGGGGAGAAATAAAAACAAAACAAAGATTAGAAAATTTTAATTTAAAAAATCCAAAAACATTAGAAAATCAGAAAAAAAAATATATTGATTATGAAATGTGCTTGAGGGAGATGTTTTGGGAAGTGATATGATCATGTGATAACAGGCAACCTGAGTCTGCGTAATGTACCCAAAGTTGAAGGGTCTTTGCTCTGGTTTGATGCGTCGGTAGGCACGAAAGATTCTAAATGGACTTGACTAGGCAGACTTGAACTTAAGAAATTCTTAGTCTTGACAAATCTTGACCTAGTTAGATCCGTTCAGCCTGACAATACAACGCTCGGATAGGTTGAGCATGGAGATATATATGGGAATCCACTCGTCACATTAAATGAACCCATACTTGAAACCGTGGGTTAACTTTTCCTCGATGTGCGGATTTTGTCCTTAATTCCGGTATTGTTGGGGCGACTGGTAAATTCCGATGAATTAGGTCTATAGAAAATCATTTTCTTTCTTTCTTACTATTAGTCATATGTTGCCTCCTCTGCGTGATTGGAAGAAATCCGACCTGGACTGCAACATATGCAAATCTATTTCTATACATATTATATCTATGAAATTCTTCTTATCTATTAGCCATATGTTATCTCCTTTGCGTGACTAACAATCTGATCTGGTACACAGCATATGCATCCTTCTACTTCTCAATCCCTCTAAAAACTATAAGTGATAATAATCTGAATCTATCTTCTCTCCTAATGATTGTTTGCTCACCCGATGTAAGGAGTACTTTGGAAGTTCTTGATTACTGGGGCATATCAGGAAGCGGGAAACATGTTCCAGGAAGTTCTCAATTTAGGTGGACAAGAATATCCCTACTCATCGTCAGCTGAATGGTCCTTAAGATATAGTATCTAGGAACCTAGGATCACTTTGTCTTGTAACTAATAGTATGTCCTAATTTTGTCACAATTTTTCGTGTTTAAGTGGACAACAATACCGACGATAGACCAGACAAAGATGTGGATATGAAAGGTACCGACAAGTGGATTAAGGCTGTCTAAAAACTTTGATCCCAAATCATTCTTAAAGTTAGATATCATTTTATTTTTGTTAAATTTGTTCATAGTTTCTTCTAATTTAAATATTAGGGGAGAATTAAAAAAAATTAAAAACCAAACAAAAATAAGAAAATTAAAAAAATAGTGTTATTTATGTTTTATTTCTTGTTCAAGAAAATAAAAAAAAAGTCCAAAAATATTTTTGTTTATGTGCTAAGTTTTCTTTTAGTTTTGTTTTGTCTTGAAAAGTGATTTCAGGTATAGATAAGACTCATGAAGTTTGTTTCGAAGATGTATGATCCAAGGCTTCATCTGTGAGCATTGAAGAATTCACATTCGAAGGAACAAGAAATGAAGATTATTCTTTCGACATTCAATCTTTCAAACCCAGAAGCAGATTGAAGCTGAAATTGAAGAATATGTGATGGATTGCATTGAAGCCTCCTCAATCAGTCTATTACTATCTATGAACCTGCTGAAGTGATCCAAAAGATTTGTTCTCTCTGATGTTCTCTCTGAAGATTCTCAAGCTGAAAGCGCTATTTTTCAAGAATCAGTACGTCAAGCCTCCTCACCCAACGTGCGTTCAATGCCAAATTCTGAAGAAATGCCCAACTGCTCAAGATCAAGTCAATTATTGAAGATTCATCATGTTCATCTTGAAGTTGTGAAGAACTCAAAGACTAAAGCTGAAACCAAAGCTCCCAATGAAGATTATCAAGAAAGCCAGCTACTTTTTAGGGGGAGCTTGTTGGGTCATTTAAGAAAAGAAAAGAAAGCTATAAACAAAGGGAGAGATTGTTGGGTCAAAAATATGGTTTATACTTTGCTTTTCTGATAAATTGTAGTTTTATGTAATATCATATAGGTGTTTACGGCCCAATGGATGTTTACGGCCGTAAACCCATTTACGACCGTAAACCCATTTAAAGGCCCATGTTTCCCGTGTGTATATATATAGGGGTGAGGGGTGTGAGGAAGAGATTGATGGAACAATAAGGAGTATACGGCCAAGAGAGAAACTATAGAGAATTTTTGTGTGTGTGAATCTTTTGTATCCGGATCTTCATTCTAATCAATTCATACATAGATTCATCATATTCTTCTTCTTCTTCTCTTCTATTTTATCTGACATCATCCGTTTGATTGAGATTCCACACCATCAAACGGATCTGATTGATACACAGGCATTTTAGGGACTTGCACTAATGTCTGGGTGAAACCCAAATATTTAGGGTTTGGGGCCTATATAAGTAACATAATGTGCACCAACACCTCTTTTACCTTTGCCTCCACAGATCAAACTCAGCTCTCTCAAACCCTAGACTCCCCTTTGTGTTTTAAGCTCATTTTGGTGTGTTCTTGAGTGCCTTAGGAGGATACCATTGCATCAAAGAGTTGAAGGAAGAGACCAAGCTTGTAGATATGAAGTTAGCTCGTGTACAAGAAGCTCCAGAAGGTATAAAGTTCCAAACTTTATACTTATATGATTAGATCTCTCCATTTTGCTTTAAAAGACCCATTTCTTGTCCCAAAAACCACAAGGTGGTGCATGTGGTGTTTTGAACGAAAAGGAATGTCGTTCTGGACTCTTGAAGGGACCTTGAGTGATAAAAATGAGGTCCCATTAGCTGAAGGTGTCCCATGCATGGAAGGATAAGGTCTTAATGGATTAAGACCAATCATTTAGAACTTTATGGACGTCCAAAGTGATAAAGTTCACGACTTTATGGATCATAGGCATGTTAGATCTCTGGATCTGAAGTTTGGGCTTAAGTGCTTAAGCAATTAAGCACTTAACAAGGTTTTGGAAAACTGTCCAGTACGCCCAACGTAAATCCAGTACGCCCAGCGTACTGGGTCAACCACCCCGATGGTGGTCAGCGTATGGATGAGTACGCTCCGCATACCAGAGGAGTACGCCACGTACACGTCCTCTGTTGGGCCATTACCTAATGAGCTTCGGGTTTAAGGTTGTTTATGAACTAACTAGATTTGGGCCTTTGCTGGACATTGTAAATAAGATGTTTTAGGCCAGTTGGTGGTAGTGGATCATGGGGTAACCAACAAACCCGGGAGCATTCCAGATACGAGATGAGGGCCAGCTGGGGCATGCCAGACTTGTATTGTGGGTTCGGGAACATTCCAGATACAAGCTGAGGGAGACTCGTACTGTGGGCTCGGTGGCAATCCAGATGTGAGCTATAGGCCCGGAAGGTAATCCAAACTCACACTGTGGGCCCAGGGTAATCCAATCTATAAAGTTGTGGACCCAGTACATGTTGTTATTTGTAGATGTGTTATGTGCAGTGTATCAATATTTTAGGGGGAACCCACTAAGGTTTCGGGCTTACAGTTTCAGTTTATTATTTTACCACACACCAACTATTTTATCTACCCATGTTCTACCCAACGTTTTTGTTGATATAAAATACATACATTGTCCATATCTGTAAAATAAAGCTTACATCTTTTATCCAGCATAACTTTTAAAGCATAAAATACATATATAGTCCAGATCTGAAAAACAATGTTTACATCCTTCATCCAACATAACTTTCAAAGCATAAAATATTTATACGGTCAAGATCTAAAGAAAAAGTTTAGATCTAAAGGAAAGAAGTTCAGATCTTTCATCCAATTCAAAGTATACAATCTAGATCTGAAGAAAAAGTGTAGAACCGAGTTGAGAAAGTGTATATCTAAAGGAAAAAGTTTCAAATCTGAAAGAAAGAAGTATATATCTTTCATCTAGCAAACATCTCAGGTAAACAGATAACATTTATATACACATAGCTCATAATTTATATAAAATACTTCATATCTATGTGTAAGATAAAAGTGACTATACACTCACCTGATACGACATGATTCCGAGATCACCTATCTTCTAAAAATAATCTTGTTTGACGAAACCGGGAAGTTTGATTGAAAACCGAGTTCCTGGCGGGAAGAGTTTCAAACCGAAAAACTCTTTTTCTCAGAGACTTCGGGAGCCTTGGGCTTCCTTTGGATTCTAGGGGGTTTACCTAGGCTTAGGAGGGTGTTTCGGTGAGTTATAGAGAAGATACAGAGAGAAAGAGTTGAGGAATTGAGCAAAAATTTCAGCAGCCCTCGCAGCCCTTTTATAGTCGCGAGGCTCCTCGGAACGATGGGCGTACCCTCGGTGTTACGCTGCGCGTAGGGGCAAGTGTCTCGCTTCGGGTGGGGCGATCTGGCTGTCTTCGAAACCGCAGAAAAAGTCAATACGCGGGTTGTAGGATCCTCGTACACGGGGCGTACTTGGTACGTGAGGCGTCCGAAGTCTACGCTGGGCGTAGCCTCGCATCCAGCTTCGCGATTTGGACACTCGATTTCTAAAATTCATAACTCTTGCATACAAGCTCCGTTTTCGATGTTCAATACATCCACGCGTAGGTGAGAACGTACTCTACAACTTTCATTTAGATAGTTAAGGCTAAAAGTCACTCTATTGTAAATTCACTTTTTACGTCTCTTGGTGTCATGTCGATTCCTTCGCGAAACGTCAACATGTCATAACTTCTTCGTTATAACTCGGATTTCGGCGTTCTATATATCCCCGGAATCCTTGTTTCGACCACTACAACATTATGTAATGATATCTAGTCAATATCGTACTTTAATTTTGACCCTTATTTTTATTCTTTATTAATTATACATTTATAATTAAATATAAAACACATAATTCACATAATACTCAAATATTTCATCTTTATTACTTCAAAAAGAGTTACAATGGTGGACCTAGACTATTACATCATCTAATGATGCTTAGATTTGAAACGCGGGCGTTACATGCTCTTATCCTTAGGATGATTCCGTCCCGGAATCGTGCATCAGCAAATAGATGCGGATAGCGACTCATCATGTCACTTTCTGTTTCCCAAGTGAGATTCGGCCCATTCGAATTTTTCCAACGGACTAGCACTAAGTCGACCATCTTGCGTCGTAACTTCTTAGTCTTACGGTTAACAATTGCTTCGGGCTCTTGAATCAGCCTTTTATTCTCATCCATTCTTAACTCTGAGATTGGAATTATGTTGGGAACTTCTCCCGTGAATTTCCTCAAATGACACACATGGAAGGTGTTATGAATACCGTCTAGTTCTTCAGGCAATTCGAGCTTGTAAGCTTGGTTCCCAATCTTCAGAAGAACTTTGAACGGTCCAATAAACCGTGGACTCAACTTTCCTCGTTTCCCAAATCTTATAAGTCACTTCCATGGTGAGACTTTAAGCAAAACTGAATCCCAAACTTCGAATGTCATCGGTCGTCTCTTCTTATCAGCATAGCTCTTCTGACGATCCTGAGCTGCTAACATCCTTTCCCTGATCACCTTTAACTTCTCAGCAGTCTGGTGGACTATCTCGGGGCCGATAAACTGCTTTTCTCCAGCTTCAAGCCAACAAGACGGCATACGACACTTTTGTCCATATAAGGCTTGATAAGGTGCCATCTTGATGCTCGAATGGTAACTGTTGTTGTAGGAAAATTCTACAAGAGGTAAGTGTCCGTCCCAGTTACCTTAGAACTCTAGGGTACACGCTCTTAGCATATCCTCCAGCGTTTGAATTGTCCTTTCACTCTGACCATCAGTCTGTGGATGATAAGTTGTACTTAAACACAATTTCGTACCCAATTCCTATTGAAGGCACCTCCAGAATCTTGACGTGAAACGACTATCACGATCCGATACAATCGTAAGAGGAACACCGTGAAGTCTTACTACCTCCTTCACATAAGCATTTGCGAGCTTATCCATCGACGTTCTTTATATCCACATGTAGGTGAGACCGTAATCTATAACTTTCGTTTAGATAGCTAAGGCTAAAAGTCGCTCAATTGTAAATTCACTTTTTACGTCTCCCGGTGTCGTTTCGGTTCCCTCGCAAAACTTTGACGGGTCATAACTTCTTCATTATAACTCGGATTTCGGCATTCTATATATCCCCGAAATCCTTGTTTCAACCACTAAAACATTATGTAAAGATATCTAGCCGATCTTGTACTTTAATTTTGACGCTTATTTTTATTCTTTATTAATTATACCTTTATAATTAAGTATAAAACACATAAATTCACATAATTCACATAATACTCAAATATTTCATCTTTATTACTTTAAAAGAGTTACAATAGTTGACCTAGACTATTACATCATCTGATAATGCTTATCCCCGAAACGTGGGCATTACACTGAGAGATGGCCTTGTTGGTTCCGCAGTATGTGGCGGATGAGGAGATGAAGAAGGCCATGTATCATGATATACTAAAGGGCAAGGTTCGGGAATTTGTGAGTATGTCTAGCTATAGGACATTAGAGGACATGATATCTTGGGATCACGAGCGGGAGATTGATTTGGAGATGGCGAGGAAGAGGAAGTCAGTTCAGGCTCAGGTATCTGAGGGCTCATGGAAGAAGCCCATGGTTATAAATTCAACATCTAGGGGGAGCAGGGTCAAGGCCAATGTGGCAGGTGTGGCCAGACGAACGAGGGGGCTTGCAAGATGAGTGGTTCTAGTTGTTACAAGTGCAGCAAGACTGGTCACTACAACAAGGATAACACTATCACTACCACCACTTAGGGATCAGGTCTGATTTGCTTCCATTCCAATTAGAGAGGCCACACGAAGGCCGATTTGTCTAAGTTTGGAAGTATGGGGAGCCGTTGCAGCACTCGCTCCGGCGACATTGAGGATCATTGATGACCACCAGGTCAAGATGGAGGTGTCGGTTCTGAGAAGTCAATCTTTGCAGCTGATATCAGAGGATCCTCGTGCAGCACCAATTGTGGTTACCGACATGTATCATTCCCTTATTTATTTATTGCTTGGATGTTTATGCGTATTATTTTTATGATTTTATTTAGGGACGTTCCTAGTGAATGGTGTTCTAGTGTTGATTCTATTTGATTCGGGTGTCACCCGATCGTTTGTATCTCTTGCTCTCAGAAAGAGATTCGGTGATGCTCCTGGCGAGCTTGATTATCTATTAGAGATAGAGATTGCTGATGATCATCCTATGCGAGTATCGATGGTTTATCGTGGTTATGATTTGGAGTTATTTAATGAGCGGTATGTGACTGATTTGGTTCATATTCCTTTTTTGCGAGAGCAAGGTTATCATAGAGATTGGTTGGTTGATCCCTAATATGGTAATGATTGATTGTGTGGGGACCAGTTAGTTCAGCTTCGAACCCCAAGTGGGGGAGAACTAGTTATTCATGTCGAATGTGCTCAGTGTGGACCAACTCTCTGTTCAGTCGCGAAAGCTAGGAGATATCTACAACAGGGTTGTTCTGGTTTTGTGGATTATGTATTAGATACCAGGAAAGAGAGGAAGAGGACGATTAATGATGTGTCAATTGTCTGAGATTACTCAGATGTCTTCCCATAGGATTATCCTGGAGTGCCTCTGGAAAGGCTGGTTGAGTTCCATATTGATCTAATTCTAGGCACGACTTTGATAGCTAAGGCACCTTATCGATTAGCACTACTGGAGATTTAGGAGTTATCTACACAGCTACAGGAGATCTTACACAAGGGGTTCATCAGACTGAATAGTTCACCCTGGGGAGTGCCGATACTTTTTGTGAAGAAGAAAGATGGAACCCATAGAATTTACGGTGATTATTGGGAGAGAAAATAGTTAACAGTGAAGAACCGTTATCCACTTCCGAGGATTGAGGTTTTGTTCGACCAGTTGCAGGGTGCATCTTTGTTCTACAAGATCGATCTGCACTCTATATATCATCAGATGAGGGTTTGAGATGAGGATGTTTTGAAGATGGCCTTAAGAACTCGTTATGGACATTATGAGTTCGTGGTGATGCCTTTTGGGCTCAACAATGCACCAAAAAAATTCATGGATCTCATGAACATGATTTGCAGACCGATGCTAGATCAGTCAGTCATTGTGTTTATTGATGATATCTTGGTCTATTCTAAGACTAAGGAGCTACATTAGGATCATCTGAGAGAGGTTCTGGAGACTTTGAGGAGGGAGAGGCTTTATGCTAAATTCTCCAAGTATGAGTTTTGGTTGCATGAGGTGTGGTTTCTGGGGAACCCTGTCATACATATTGGTATATTGGTTGATCCGACTAAGATTGAGGCCGTTATGTAGTGTGTAACATCTTGAGAATTTGGTAGGTATTCCTAAACCCTATTCTATCATTACCTTTCCATTTATGGTACTTGGGATTGGAAGCGAAGAACCAAGATAAGTTTAAGGACCAAGTTTGCAAACTTGGGACAAAAAGGAGTACGATGCGCGTACATAAGAGTGTGCTAAGCGTATTAAGTTCCGCCTTAGTACGCTGGACGTACTAATGTCTGGGTGAAACCCTAATATTTAGGGTTTGGGGCCTATATAAGTAACATAATGTGCACCAACACCTCTTTTACCTTAGCCTCCACAAATCAAACTCGCCTCTCTCAAACCCTAGCCTTCCCTTTGTGTGCTAAGATCATTTTGGTGTGTTCTTGAGTGTCTTAGGAGGATACCATTGCATCAAAGAGTTGAAGGAAGAGACCAAACTTGTAGATATGAAGTTAGCTCGTTCACAAGAAGCTCCAGAAGGTATAAAGTTCCAAATTTTATGCTTATATGATTAGATCTCTCCATTTTGCTTTAAAAGACCCATTTCTTGTCCCAAAAACCACAATGTGGTGCATGTTGTGTTTTGAACGAAAAGGACTATCCTTCTGGACTCTTGAAGGGACCTTGAGTGATAAAAATGAGGTCCGATTAGCTGAAGGTGTCCCAAGTATGGAAGGATAAGGTCTTAATGGATTAAGACCAATCATTTAGAACTTTATGGACGTCCAAAGTGATAAAGTTCACGACTTTATGGATCATAGGCATGTTAGATCTCTGGATCTGAAGTTTAGGCTTAAGTGCTTAAGCCATTATGCACTTAACAAGGTTTTGGCAAACTGTCTAGTACACCCAATGTAAATCCAGTACGCCCAACATACTGGGTCAACCACCTCGATGGTGGTCAGTGTCTGGATGAGTACGCACCGCGTACCAGAGGAGTACTCCCCGTATACATCCTCTGTTGGGCCATTACCAAATGGGCTTCGAGTTTTGGGCTGTTTATGAACTAACTAGATTTGGGCCTTTGCTGGACTTTGTAAATAAGATGTTTTGGGCCAGTTAGTGGTAGTGGATCATGAGGTTAGGCCCAATAAGGAGGTTGGGCCCAATTTAGTAAATTGGGCCAATAGTGGATTTATGTATATGGACTTTCAAGTTAAGGACTTGGTGTGGGGCTTTGGCCCAACAAAAGGGAACGGACTTAATGAGTTATGAGGACACTTAATCAAGGGAGTAATACTGGGTATTTAACCTAGTATGTATTATTATGTGACAGTTCGGGATTCCTGGTGAGACAGCAGCTAGAGATTTGCTGTTTTCAGCGCTACTTGCAAGGTGAGTTACCTCATTATACTAAGGGATCAAGGCACCAAGGCCGGCCCATGGGATATGATGTCCTAGTAGTTGGTAGTATGTTGAGTATGAGTTAGGGTTGCATGCTAGTTGCTATGCCAATTAGGTAGATCTGTAGGACTACCTGTCGTATTACGTGATTATCTATATGTGGTGTGGGTTGAGGTGATACTGCTCCGTGCGGTAACCAACAAACCCGGGAGCATTCCAGATATGAGCTGAGGGACAACTAGGGCATGCCAGACTCGTACTGTGGTCTCGGGAGCATTCCAGATACGAGCTGAGGGAGACTCGTACTGTGGGCTCGGTGGCAATCTAGATGTGAGCTGTGGGCCCGAAAGGCAATCTAGACTCACACTGTGGGCCCATGGGTAATCCAGTATGTAAAGCTATGGACCCAGTACATGTTGTTATTTGTATATGTGTTATGTATAGTGTATCGGTATTTTTTTTTTTGGGGGGGGGGGACTCACTAAGCTTTCGGGCTTACAGTTTCAGTTTATTGTTTCAGGTACATCAGGGGATCGCGGCAAGGCGAAGGCATGATCGTACATCTCCTCATGTTTTGTTTATGTTCCTGAGAAAACTCTGATATTTTACATTTTGAAAACAAAGTTGTAATGATTTAAATGTTTTTAAAAGTTCAAATTTGGCTTGAAATTTTGGGTGTTACAAGTTGGTATCAGAGCCTTGGTTTGAGTGAATTGGAGGAACACTTGTGTAAATCCAATCTCAAACCAGGGAAAATATTTTCAAAATGATTTTTTTTAAAAGATTTCAAAATATCAAAGGAGGATGTTGGGTGTACGATCAGCCAGAGCCAGTAAGTGGATCTCAAAATACCATACAGTTATTTGATATTGCAATATGTTAGAATAGCATGCTAGTACTAAGCCAGGGGTCTCAAGAATTTCATGATAGAATTGCCTGACTACGTGATGCCTACTAGCCTAGGGTTTTCTCTATATGGAATTGACATCATTACTGTAGTTGCTTAGTGTAAGCATCACTGTCGTACATAACTAATATCTTATAGCCTGAGAATGTTTGGTTTGGCCTTATTTCCTGTTCTTGTTTGATGAAGGGCTTAGGGTAGGATCAAGTATTCGAAAGTCTATAGGGTCCAACGTTATGTATGATTAACATACACTAGAACTTCAGGGTTGGTGGAAGTTTCATGGATGGGTGGATCGTGCGAGGCCGGGAGGCCAGTTATGAGATATTTAGCATTCCTCTAGGAGTGAGGATTAAGTGCTCGCTATGTTTATATATATTTGGTTAGGGTGTTGTGGTGATACTTGAGAAAAATATGGGTAGGTGTGGAAGGTAGTATAGGCCCGTACTACTGAAAGTGTATGGCCCATATGCATAGCAAGGAAGTCACAACCCCTAGGGTATAGTCCGAAATTGGTTCCCAGTTGTTATGTAGATTATCTGATATCGTTTGGTATGTTTCATAATGGTGATGATGAGACGCTTTGTGATAGGATCCGGTTCAGAATCAGGATCAGGAGATGGAGGCCAAGAGGAGCCAACAACACCTGAGCCTGTGGTGCAGATGGTTACAGAGGAGTTGGATGCCAGGATTCGAGAGATCCTGCATGATGAGGTTGCTGCTATGTTCCGGGCACATCTGCCATAGATGTTTGGGTCTATTAAGACCACTATGGTTGAGTGCTTTGATGAGTGTTACGCAGCCCTTGCAGACACGGCTGCCGCTGTAGTTGCCTTGGTTGTATCAGCTGCAGGAGGAGGTGGAGCCAGTCAGTGCTTCCAGTACCGGGACTTCGATAACATGAAGCCCCATACTTTAGATGGGACGTAGGATCCCATCAAGGCTATGAGGTGGATCTCAGATGTGGAGGGGTATTTCTTTACCTACTTGTGTCCTACTGACCAGAAGGTCAGGTGTGCTCTAAACCTGCTAAGGTCCAGGGCCAAGGATTTGTGGAGATTGGCGATCGGGTCATATACTGATGATCAGAGAGCTGTTGTTACTTGGGAGTAGTTCAGGGATATGTTCCGTGCTCGATACATTCCTCGGGTTGAGAGGGAACGATTGGCTCAGGAGTTTTTGAGTTTGAGACAGGATGGAGAGTCGGTGACGGAGATCACCCGGATGTTCACTAAGAGGGCGATGTTCTGCCCGTAGTTTGCCTCAGAGCAGGCCCAGATGACACGTTATCTGAGCATGCTCAAGACTGACATTCGTCAGTTTGTTGCCACATAGCGATGCGGTACTCTACTGGAGTTACAGGAGGCCGCTAGGCGGCGTGAGTTGTAGATTGAGCTGCAGATGAGGGAGCAGCGACAGGCCCTGACACAGTCTCAGCTGGCGCCAAAGCGGTCTAAGACCGCTGATTCTAGGGTTGGGAGCCAGCAGAGACACACTTGTGGAAAGTGCGACAAGGGTCATTCTGGGGTTTGTCGAACTGGTAGTGGGTGCCACAGGTGTGGCAAGTAGGGGCATTATGTGAAGGATTATCACCAGTCCACCACGGTTCTGAGTATGAGGTTTTGTTATCACTATGATCAGGTTGGCCACTTGAAGGCCAACTGTCTGTTGCTTGCAGCTAAGCCGGCATAGGCTTCCGCTCCAGCTACATTGAGGATTACGGATGGGAGGTCAGGTAGAGTAGAGCCCTCGAAGGCTTAGGGGCGCGCCTTTCAGTTCACGGCAGAAGAGGCCATGGTAGCACCGAATGAGGTTGCTGGTATTTTTCTATCCTTTATCTCATTTTATTATATTTGTGTTATGCTTATCTGTTGTACCTGTGTTTAGGTACGTTTTTAGTGAACTCCTTGCCTGCATTGGTTTTATTTGAATCGGGTGCGAGTCGGTCTTTAGTATCTCAGGATTTTAGTAGGGAGTTCAGTGTGCCAGTAGGCGAGCTAGAGTGTCTGTAGTGAGTCTCCATCGCCAAAAAACACGGAGTTTCTGCTTCTTCGATCTACCGAGGATGCGAGTTGGAGATCTTCGGAGTATCCTTTCCGATAGACTTGATTCCTATTCCCATGGGGGAAGTGTGTGTGATTGTGGGGATGGTTTGGCTTAGCCGATTCGGTGCTATGACAGATTGTGAGGGCCAACGGGTGGTAGTTCGAACCCTAAGTGGGGGAGAACTGATGTTATATGGCGAGGTCACCAGAGTGGGATCAACGTTCTGTTCAGCTACCGGGGTTCGGTAGTATACTCAGCACGGGTGTACGAGTTTTCTGGCGTATGTGGTGGATACGCGAGCCAGGGACCAGATTTCAATTTCAAAGGTTCCGGTAGTCAGGGAGTTTGCAGATGTGTTTCATAGGAGTTGCTAGGAGGCAGGTCAAGTTCTGAATCGACCTGGTGCCGGGTGCGGCTCCTATCGTCAAGGCGTCGTACCGGTTGGCGCCACCCGAGATGCAAGAGTTGTCATCGCAGCTGCAGGAACTGTTGGGCAAGTAGTTCATTCGACCTAGCAGTTCTCAATGGGGAGCACTGATCCTCTTCGTCAGGAAAAAGGACGGTTCGCACCGGATGTGCATTGATTATAAGGAGTTGAACAAGTTGATGGTGAAGAACCTTTATCCAGTCTCGAGGATAGATGACCATTTTGATCAGTTACAGGGTGCATTTTGGTTCTCCAAGATAGATTTGAGGTCGGGGTATCATCAGGACCGGATCATAGAGGATGACGTGGAGAAGACAGCGTTTTGGAATCGTTATGGTCATTACGAGTTCGTGGTGATGCCATTTGGGCTCACCAACGCTCCAGCAGTATTTAGGATCTTGTTCGTGTGCCTTAACTACGGAAACAATAGCCTTCCATTTGGATCTAAATCTATTCGTGAATGTGACTTTTTGTTCAATAACACGCCGCTCAAGATTATGTTTCAGCATTCTTCTTAATAAATGGTTGAAGCGGTTGAACGTCTGATCTAACTTCTCATCAAGATTTTGTACAAATGATCCAACTTAGATAAGAGCATTGTTTGCAAAGAGTGTTCCAAATCAGCATCTCCTGAATAGAACTCCTTCAGCCTATCCCATACACCTTTTGCAGTATCACTTGCACTAACAAGACGAAAAGTGTCTGGAGGAAGAGCAAATCGAATAATTCTCATTGCTTTTATTTTGCTCATTAACTTATCCTTCTCATCTTGCGGAACGTCAGTATGCTCAACAGTCAATGCATTGTAATCTGCCAGAGTCTTGATTACCTTTTTGCTACCCGTATGTATATACGTATCCTATGTCATTGCATGCTATATAGTGGAACCATGTTCTTCGATTCCAAGAACGTAATCTTCAAAGTGCAAAGCCCAGACTTCATAATCTTCTAGAAAGAGAATTGGAATCCTTGTCGTGGACCCAATACTGCTTGAGAGATTAAACGAAAGAGAGTGAGGATCTTCATTAGGCATATTGTCAAGAATTCACTGAAACAAATATAGAACCAGATGTGTAAAACGTGAATCGAGTTCAAGGGAAAACCAAAGATCTAGATCTGGAATCTACAATCGTTTGAGATGATTGAGACAACAAGATAAGATCTGAGACAAACGTAAAACCCTAACAAAACCCAATACTTGATAGAAGAATAGCAAATTAATTACACTATCTCATGCTCTGATACCAATTGTAAAAAACAATAAATAATATCGATAGATTCTATATTAATGACAAGAAACAATGATCAAAATTACGTCGAATGATTAGATTCAAACAACTCTAAAAGAGTTCTCAAATATGGAACTGATGGGTTTAGTCCATAAGAACATCCTATGTGCTCATGTAAACCCTAATGCTTGGATCTAGGTTTCTCTATTGAACATGCAATGTATCCAAAACTAACAATCTTAGATCTAACATATTATAAACTGAAATTAGAGTTTAGAGAATTACTTTTGATTGTTATATAGCAATAACAATCACAAATCCTCCTTGTAATGACTTTAGAAAGCTTAGAGTCACAAGTGTCACTCCTCTAATGGCTCACAAACACCAAGAGCAAGAGGATGAAGAATAAGGAGAGGGGAGGCTGCCCAAAATGTCCAGAAACCCTAGTGGAACTCTTAGCCACGTTTTTGGGGCTTAAGGGTACTATATATACATGTAGGCTATTAAGGTTTTCAACTAGGAAACCCTTTAAGCCCTAAGCAGCCCATGGACCCTTTTAGAATATCCCTTGGACGATTTCTAATGGGTTTCCCCATAGAATTCGTCCAACCTATTATTCAAAGGTGATCCATAGCCCAAATGCAATTAACTCATAATTACAGTTCCAGTCCCTTAAGTTTAATTAATCTCTTTTAGCCACAAAATCAATTATCAATTAATTCTTGACTAATATTAATTAGATAATATGATTTCTCCTTTAATATATTATTCTTATAATATATTAATAAATCATAATTAGTCCTTTCTCTCCATAATTCATCCTATCAAGTTGCTTTGGTGAAGACAACCCAAAAAGACTATGCATCATCGGGTCAAGCACATACCAAAATAGTTATGGACTTAGACAGTAATCCAACAGGAACTTCTCTATGAGAGCGTAAAAATGGCGTTTAGAGTTCAAAGACGTCACCCTAAAATGTTACATGCATGCACTATATAGGACTTGACTAGATAGCAGATCCGAACATGGACAAGCCCATTTCGAAATAAACAAAACTATACAAGCACACATTCGACACAATACATTATAGACCCAACACAATCAATTTTAGCTTCCTCACCAGCATGATAAACTTCCATATGCCTCATTAGAAAAACATCACAATCAACATTGTTATTTTTTGTTTTCCAATCAAATTCTAGTATTTCCAACTTCATTGACTGAAAAATATTCAATTTCGGATGACCAATAATCTTCATAAACTGATGGAACATTATTTTCTACAAAAAAGAAAAATAATAATTATTGTCTTATAAAAAATATACAAAAAAGCTTAAATAATTACCATATATCACGATATTTGGAAGGTATCCCAGATTTATTCTTGTCATTATCAATAATCTGCATTTTTTGATATTTTAAGTCAATCACAACTAAGAAAAAAATGTTCTTTCCTAAGAGTTGGAAAAAAAACATGTTTACAAAAATAAATAAAAAATTAGATACTAACTAATGTAAAATACATTATGTAAAAAACAAACAAAAACTAGTAAAAATACCAAATTTAAAGCACGCAAATGTTTGACACAGAGGAACTTTTGTAAATAAGCTTGAACTCATTCAACAAAACATGTGTTGAAATTATCATTCTTTCTTGAATGTAACTTTGTTTTAATATATGAAAAAAGTTAGAATATACAACATATTGTACATAAAACAAATTGAATAAAGAGTGAAAAATAAAAAATGGATCATACCATGAGTGAATAAGACATGAAGAACCTTGAAGCAACTATTAAATCCAGACCATATATCAATAACACCAATATGGAACCTACAATTCGGAATCAACGACTCCATCAGAGACCTTAAACAAACACCAAATCCATGCTTCAATTCATAAAAATTTTCCGTAATAAAAAACATTATGATTATTAAAAGAAAATTAATAACATATTTAAAACAATGAGATATTAAAAACAAAATACCTTGAATCCCGTACACCCATAAACAGAAATGTAGCAACCTTCACTTCTTTACATCTCAACAGTGCATTTACATCAGTAGGAATTTTGTAATATGGAGACAAAGATTTGGATTAGGTTTCACATCTCTCTTAGGTCAATTGGGATCCACTTCCATAGATTGAATTGAAATAGGATAAAATATAGTATGACCACTCAAATTCTCAGATGAAGTATTCACGGGAGTTGTAGTAGTATATGGTGTTACAAACTAATCTAAATGACAACTAGGATCCAAAATTCGAAGTTGACTTATAATTTCACAAGCTCTATTCACCTCTTCATCAAAATCATATGATTAAGTAAATTCTATATCTTTAGATTGTTCCTTAACAACATTTGAAGGCTCAATTGCACAAACAACATAAGGCTCATTTACACAAACATGGGAAGGTTTATTTAGAAAACTAAGGGAAGGATCATTCAAAATAGATGCAATTTTAGAAAGTGCATATTTCTCAATTTGCCTAAAAAACATCATCATCTAAGATTTGGGTAAATCTAACTTGATTATGATCATGATAAATGTTTTCAGCAATTGGAACAATATCATGCACTACTTTAATTACTTGAACGAAATCTACTACTACTTCATTAACCATATTGTTATCAATCAAAATACAATCTTCCAACACAAGAAATTCTGAAACATAATTAAACTCAACATTTCTTTTTTTCGGCATAATCAAGAAGGTCTTCATTTATAGGAAATTGACATCATGCAACTTTGATACACTCATCTATTTTTGGCTTCAAATCATGAAAACTTTTAAACAAACTATCAATATTCAACTTAAAATCTTGAAACACACACACACACACACACATATATATATAAGAAAGTTGATATGATATAAGTATTTAAATAAAAAACAATAAACCACAAAAAAAATAGAACTAATAAAATAAGCATCTATTAAAAAAATTAATATTAAAATATAGATTATAAATATTGAAAATTACCTTAAAATACTTCTCTTTATCGAGACCTTGACCATATTCATTCATCATAACTTTTCCCATCTAGAATCTATAACAAATTAAATAAAAAAAATTAAGGGAAAATGACGTATAGGCCCTATAATGTTTCTAGGGGTGACCCATTTAGCCACTTAACTTATTTTGTGGCTTAATAAGGGAACGAATTACTCTTTGTCGGGTCGATTAATTCCTTATTTCAATTTTGAAGGGGTTAGCCGGTCATTTTAAGTCCACCTCCTTCTACTAACACCACATCGGATGCTACCTGTGACTTTCGTCTTATGCCATGTTATTAATTAGTCGCCTCCTTCTAAATGTCGGTATATGCTTTATAAAAGAGCCCTTTTACATCCACTGTTCAACACTTCATCAATAAACCCTTTTTGTGAGCTGCTTCTGAATCCTCAAGCATGAAACCCGTATTCTTACAAGTAGATGTCCACTTCCAAGGAATGTTCGCCAGAAACCCTTTTTTGTGAATGTGTGTTGCAATAAACAAATGATATTTGTATGTTCTTTTATGGTGTAGTATTTTGTTTTTTTGTGTGGTAAGTTGTTATATGGTATGTTATTGTTGTCCCGTGCCACAAATATTTAGGGGTATTATGGGCATTTTAGCCATTACAAAGTAAATTGACCATTTATGATGTGGGGGCATTTGATTTATTACAATTTAAATTTACCATTTTGGATGTGTGGGCATTTTAATCATTAGAGATTAAATTTACCATTTTTGGATGTGGGGGCATTTTAGTCATTACAAATTATATTGACCATTTTTGGATGTGGGGGCCTTTGAGTCATTACAAATTAAATTTACCATTTTGGATGTGGGGGCATTTTAGTCTTTAGAAATTAAATTGACCATTTTGGATGTGGGGGTAATTAAGTCATTAGAAACTAAATTGACCATTTTTAATGCAGAAGTAATTAAATCATTGTAAAAAACAGGGTACTTGTGACTTAGTCCATTCAACATGAAAATGCCATCTTTAGAAAACTTGATTCCTTTTTTTTTCCAAAAAAGGTTTGCAGACAAGCAGATATGCTTCAATCGTGTGCAAAGGTATTTTTTGTCCCTTTTCCCAAACTACACCATTTGTGGTCCCTGTCTATCCGCATAAAGAAGGTATACTCATTTTGCTTTGGCTTGTGGTCCCGTCCAAGTTGATGAAACATATATAATACCCAAATGTTTCTTTCTTTCATGCACACATACAGATACATGTGTAAGACATTTTTTTAATAATAACATATTAAAACACATTTCAGCCATGGGTTTGTTTACATCGCTTTCTGCTATTCAATAACCTATTACAGAGATCATCGACAAAAAACTTCATCAAAAAACGATGACCATCAGCAGCCCAGGCAACACCACCACCAAATCTGCACACCAACATCACAAACTAATACCAGCAACCCACACAAAATCTACTACTAATTTTGACACTAAACAACATAAATAACACACCAAAACACAAACCCAGGACTGAAATGCTTCAACCTACACAACATTTTTTTCACTTAAACACCAAATACGTCACCACACACGCAGAAACAACACCAACAATCCCAACACAATACATCAGCTTCTTACGTTTGTTGCCCTTGAAGACCATCTTCACATATGCTCCTTGCAGAGAAACAAAATGATTTTTAAGATCAGCAACGACATTTGAGATATCCAACTGACCAGCACGAACGTCATCGACCTCACGGATCATGGCATCCAAGTCTCGATCAACTATCCGACGGAGCTCACGCAACTGGTCTTGGAAGTCCTCCCATATAAGAGACAGTTCCATCTGGGTTTGCAGTAGATTGATGGCCATGTCTTCATTGGTTACACCATTCGAATGATTCTCATCCATGTGATGGTGGTAGTTTGGAGACCAGTTGTGTTCTGCATGTCCGATCGAAGCCATTTTGGAGTAAACTTAGAGACGAGATTGGGGTAATGAAGTTTGCAGATGTGCGGTTTTAGGTCAAGGAAGTCTTGATTTTATATGGAGGCGCTTGAACAGTTGATCCTTGCTCCTTACGATTCGCCTTCAATACGACGTCGTTGCGGTCGTTCGACGCTTTAAATTCTTGTCATGTCATCGCTTACGTGTTAGGCTAGGTTTATGTGGCGACGTTGACCGGCTACAATAGGTAAAAGGGACTATATTGTTAGGTAACAAATACTTCGTTCCCTTATTAAGCCACAAAATAA
Source organism: Lactuca sativa (assembly GCF_002870075.4). Classification (NCBI taxonomy): domain Eukaryota; kingdom Viridiplantae; phylum Streptophyta; class Magnoliopsida; order Asterales; family Asteraceae; genus Lactuca; species Lactuca sativa. The sequence continues at coordinate 52,969,201 of NC_056631.2, forward strand.
GTTAAGTGGCTAAATGGGTCAACCCTAAAAACATTATAGAGCCTATACGCCATTTTCCCAAAAATTAAAACAACATTTAAAAAAACAACATACTACAAAAATAAAAAGGGTACTAAAAGAAATACAAGAAAAAAAATACATCTTTATTTTGATGAATTTTCTGCATCTTTTGATTCTTTTTTACATTTCTCAACTTTTTCATTGGACTCAACTTCCTCATTGGACTTTGCTTATGCATTGGATTTTTTCTTTTAACAATACCAACACGTACTTGATCTACATCATATATTGAGAAGATTAGCAAACATCAACAAAAATAGAAATGACAAATATATAAAAACAAAATGAATCTTAAAATGTAAATATGAAAACAATTCTTAAAAATAATTGTGGTGTACCTTGAGTAATTAGAACGATTGCTTTTTAGATTACTTCTCATAACAACTACAAGAGGCATATGATCAATATCATCTTTAAAAACAAAAATAAAATGACTTTAATTTAATAAAACTTGAATATAAAAACTTTTGAGTTCAATGAACAACAATATAGTAGTAAAATGATAAACCTTGTACATAAACTTCATAAGTTTCAATAACACAGACTTTATTATAACCTCCTTTCTTAATTATCTCTTTTAGTTTAATTTAAATTTGTCCAAAAACTCAATAAAATGTAGCAAGAAATTTTCTTCTTAAGTTTGGGAATAGGTCATGGTGGCATTAAGATACAGTAACTATACATTGCAAAAAAAAAACACATAAAATTTAATTAGGTTAAAAGGATAAACAAATATAGTAAATGAGATAAATCTAAACAAATAAAACTTACAAAAAGAAATGTGAATGAACCTACAAATTATGATAGGCGATCCATATTGAGTTTACTTTTTCTTTGTTTTAAACACTCAATAACAAAACCACACCAATCAAGATCTTTAAAAGACACATCATCTTTAGGATTCTCCAAAAAAAATGGTTGCATGTTCTTATTGTTGGAGCATCAATCAAGATGGTAATATATGCAACCAAAAAATGATTATAAAACTATTACCCGAATCAGTATCTCGATTAATAATGGAAATCACTTCCTTATCATCCTTTACTGTAAATTGAGACCTCCAACTTTTAATAACAGGAATACCATGATGACTTCTCAAATGAACCTTCATTACAACATATCCCATTGGTAGTCAAAATATATCATGCACACCCTTTCTTATAATGTGTATTTTCTAATTATTGATTTGAAGGCCATTTAAACTTGTAACATAGTTCTCAAGAACCCAAGAATATGTAACACTCCAAATCAGGTATACTTTGAAACCCTTGAAGAAATCAAATTTTAGTATAATAGTCCCTTAAGTACGTTGGGCATACTTATGAGTACGCTTAGCGTACTATGCATGGATGATCGTGGTGGGGCAGCTCGTACGTTGGGCGTACCAGAAGTATGTTGGGCGTACGTGCCGGAAGACCAAACCCTAATTTTCGAACTTGAGGCATATTTAAACGTCCTTAAGCCCCTTGGACTAAACCCTAGAGAGCCTCCATAGCCTTAGAATGTCCTTCTACTCCAGTGAGAGCTGGTTAATATTATTGTTTAGCACGAGAGCTTACAGGCAGCTAGGAGGGCAGTTTCGGATTCTTCGGACAGAGGTGAGTCTTCTCACCATACCCATGGGTCTAAGGCACCAAGGTCGGCCCATTATATGATTATGGTATATGTGTTAGTCATTTCTATGACTTGATATGCTATGTGATTGTGTGTTATTGCATGGAAGACCCCGGGGGGAGCCCGTGGCAATTGGATGTAAGATCATGTGGAGTAGCCCATAACATTCCCAAGTAAAGACCATGTGGGGTAGCCCATAACACATTGGATGTAAGACCATGTGGGTTAGCTCATGGCATTCCCAGGTAAAGACCATGTGGGGTAGCCCATGGCACAAAGGTGTAAGACCCTAAGGGGATCCATGGCATCCTTACATGTTTATGTATGCACGACTTATGTGATATATGTAGCTTTTATAGCTAAAATGATATGTGATATGTGTATTGTGTGTGTGGTATGCTCTGGGAAACTCACTAAACATTAGCTTACAAGTTGTGGATTTATTTCAGGTACTTCAGATGCCAAGGGCAAAAGCAAGGCGTGATGGCACAACGTGCACTCTCTCTGAGGCATTTTCACGGGACACTCTGATGTTTGGAATAAAAGTTGTATTTGACTTATTTTTTGAAAACAATTATAACTAGATTTCTTAATGTTGGAACTGTGTTTGATTATTCTAAAATAAAATTTTTCTTTGTAAAAATTGGGTCCTTACAAAACATATATCCATTTTAAAACTTTTTTACAACAAAGAACTTAATAAAACCAAAAACTATATCTTCAATGGTTTTCTTTTTGACTATCCTTTAGGATTGAATATATATTGGAAACAGTACCAGAAGGATTTATAAATGTTAAAAGGAATTTTTTTGAAGGACTAGGTTCAACTGATGGTTGGGATACAAAATCATCATCATTTTCACTACACTGAGAAACATTGAGCTTCTTTTTCTTAGAAACAATACTCTTTTTACGAGAAAAAAGATTTATCACTTTTGTTTTCTTATAAATATTTTTATTAGACAAATCATATTTCTTCTCAGAAAAAATAACTATAAGATCACTGTTAGACTTTTTTGATTGTCTAGGAAGAGACAACATCATCCTCTTTTTACTAGGCTTTGCACATAAAAAAAAACTAATAATAATGTTTTACATGATCCAAAATATAAACACATAGACAACAAAGATCATATTAAACATATATAACACTAACAAATATAAATGGATCATAACTTATATAATCAAGAACAATAAGAAATACTTGGTGAACATATGATCCACAAACATCTCAGTGTTTACTTTAATTTCTGGGAGAACCTCTCCTCTCTAATGAAAGTGATTATTGAAATCATTCAACTAATATTGAATATTTTGTGTCTAATTCGTGAGTATCAAATTAGAGTGTAACAAATATGATGGAAATTTGTTTCGAAACAAGTGAAGATATAATATATTACAAGATATTTAAAAACATGCATTCAACGTATGATCCAAACAAAATAAATAAATAATAAGAAATAAAAATAAATAATGAAAAACGAGGGTTCACTGATTTCATTCAGAAAATGTAAACAAATAAAACATAAGGATCAAATGATTTGAATAACATGCATAACATATGATTCACATCAACTACGTACTCTATGAAAAATATGACAAAACTTTAGCGCATATCTTCAACATATGAACAAAAACAACATAAAAACAAACAATAAGAAATAATAATGAGACTAACTACTTCATTAATATCAAATTACGAAAATAAAAAATGAAAAGATTAATCATTAAAAAAAACTTATCATATAATAGTACATAATGAAAAACTAGGGTTTACCTACTTCCATTAAGAAATCGAGGCAAATGAATGAAAAAATCGATACGATAAACACCAAAAGAATCACAACTCCAAACAATTTGTAGAACACACAGTGATTTCCGACTATTACACACCAAAATCCTTTAATGTTGATCAACTTAAGAAGGATTTTTTGAAAAATAACAGTTGGAAAGAGATTTGAACTTGATTTCACAAAGATCAAAATGAAATTAGCTTCCAATATCAATCAATTAGTCCTCGCGATTTGAATAAGAATAGAGAGAGGGTTTAGGAATGAAGAAAGGGGTTTGATTCGTATGAAGTCATCTAAGCATAAACATATAATATCAAATGACGAGAATGCCCACAAATATTTAACCCTTACTAGGAAAAATGTCAAAAGTTCCACTTACGTCTCGTTCTCGAGTTTAACAAAAGAAAAGAAAAGAAGAGAAAAGAAAGTCACGAGAGAAAAGAAGAGAAAGGAAAGGAAAATAAAATTTTCTTTTGTGTTCCCGAGTTGGAGAGAAGTGGAAGGAAAATGAATCATTTTGTTCTTTGTTTCCAAATCCTCCCAAATCGGAAGGAAAGTTAGGAGGGAAAGTGATCCTCCCATTTCCCTCCACTTCCTTCCACTTTCCTCCTTTAATGAAACTCGGGAACACCAATTTCTTCTATTTTCTTCTCATTTCCACTCATTTCCTTTCATTTCTCTCGTTAAGTTGAATTCAGAAACGGGGTATTAGTTTCAAAAATGTCACCGAATTTATTGAATGAAAAAAATAAATTCCAATTAATTTCAGCCGTTCATTTTTAATGATAAAGGGTCAAACCTAGACATCGTAGTTTCTACCAATTTTTGGTTTCACACACACACACACACACACACACACACACACACACACACACATATATATATATATATATATATATATATATATATATATATAGAGAGAGAGAGAGAGAGAGAGAGAGAGAAAAGTAGGTTCATATGTGGATGAATAAAAATTATGTGGACGGAGGGACCAATCAAAATTTAGAAAAAAATAAATCATTAATTAAACGAATAAGGGTAAATTAGTAATGTTACGTATATATTAAATAATTTCCAAAATTAAAACAAGATCATATTCCTAAAAACACGCAATTTGTTTCCTGTTACTCATTGAAATAGTATCATAGTTACACACGAACACCAACATCTCAGTCCACGATATTGGCCGCCGGTACCATCACGAAGGAAGGGAATCTCCGGCAGCCCCTACCACTCCTACGCCACGGTTGCACATCCCATCGCAACCCGAACGTCACATTCGGATGCACTCTGCCACTTTGACGGTACAACTCTGTTTTTATTTAAATCTATTTAGGGTTTTTCTTGCGTAGAGTCTCCAGGAATTGTAGGTAATAAAAAAACCATTCGTCGATTAATCTCTTTTCAATTAAAACTTCAAAAGTTATTTATTTATTTATTTATTTATTTATTTTTTTTATTTTTTTGTGGATTGATTCAAAAGTAGAAGCCATTTAGCTTTTTATTATTATTATTATTATTATTATTATTATTATTTACGTTTTCTTTGTGCGTCCAAAATATGAACCTAAAAGCTTTTTTTGGTTTGTCATGGAATCAAACTAGAAGCAGAACAAACTTCTCGTTATATGAACACAATTGAATAAACAACTATTGTCTTTTTACGAAACAGGTAAGATAAATCATAAATGACTGAAAATATGGTTTGATTGATGGGTTTTATAAATAAAAAGACCCAAATTCGTGATTGAATAGTTGGGGACAATTCGTGATCGGGTATTAAAATACGGCATGAAATGAACTGTATAATTACTTTAGTTTTTGTTACATGGCAAATTGGCAATGATGGCCTGACTGTGATGAGATTTATACAAATTACATATTTTTGGACAATCGTATTTATATATCAATGCTTTTAGCCACCAATCCCATTACAAAGCGAGTCTATTAAACCGTATTAATTGATTTTCGTTTCATATTTTTTGTGTTGATGCACATGAATTGCTCAATGAAATTAATTTTGGTTTCTTATATTATGCCCCTGTGATGATATTTTTTAATCCTTTTGTATTTTTAAAATATAAAATTATAGATTTAGTACACTTTTAATTTATTAAAAATTATGAAATTTAACAATAAGGAAGTTTTATGATTTGAACAAGTTAACATTTTTTCGGAATGGTTGAAAAAGTTAACACTTCTTCATATAATTTATTTTCTAATTCGAAGATTACATTCTATTAGAATAAATTACATTTATTTAACGTCCACCGTATTCTATTAGAATTTATAGTTTTATTCTTTTAAAATGCGCCAAATATTTTAATTTTTGAAAGTTGATTATGTTTTGTTTGTGAGTTTAGGTTTTGAAGAGGTTAATATTGATGTGGGAGAGAAAAAAACATCAAGAACGAGAGTGTATTCTAACAGAATGTATTCTGTCAGAATTTGTAAAGCGATTCTTAACAATAATTTTCTTTTAGAATGGATTATTGATTTTGTTAGATTTTGATGTTTTTCTCTTTTTAATTAATCATTCTTAGTTTTAATCTTTAAGAACAAATAAAATTATTAACCATTATTAGTCATATTTGTTAATAATTATTGTTTATAGTCTTATTCTTTAAGAAATTAAGGTAATCAATGATTCTTAAAGAATAAAATCCATTTTCATATAAAAAATTGTATTTTTTTTAGATAATGTTATTCTTGATATGCTGTATAATTCTTTAAGCATGCTAATTATTAGAAATATCTTGAATAGAATCATATTATTTAAGAATAAAATTGGAAATATCTTAGTTACTATATGACTGAAATTCTATCATTCTGACAGAATAAAATCAATTATTATTAAAATTTATGTGTAACGCCCGTAGATCCGAGCTAGTCAATTTAGAGGCAATAGGGGTCGAAAATGACTTTTCGACAAAAGATTATTTAGAATAAATAATCTTAACCAAGTTGTAGAATATGTCACAAGGTTTCCGTACATATAAAGAACACCGAAATCCGAGTTATAACGAAGAAGTTATGACCCGTCGAAGTTTCGCGACAGAACCGGCACAATACCGGAAAGCGTAAATAGTGAATTTACGATAGAGCGAGATTTAGCCTTAGCGATCTAAATGAAAGTCGTAGAATATGTTAAACTAAGAACATTGATAAAAAGAACGCCCAAATCTGACTTCGTATGAAGAAGTTATGATTTTTCGAAGTTTCAGATTAGCAGTGTACAGCCCGGAATTTGAATATCAGATCGAGTGATTTTTAGCCGACACGACCTGAACGAGAGTCCAAGATCTCGTTAAGAGTAGCGTCACGAGAAAAAGATGGGCGAAAACGGATGTCGGATGAAGAAGTTATGAGAATTTGACGAACCAATCCTGTCCCGGCCTGTTAATAATATAAAATTTAAAATCGAGTCAAAATTAGTCGACGAAGTCTAAACGAAAGTTGTAGAGTACGTTCCCAACTTCGCGTGGATATAAAGAACGTCGAAAACAGAGCTCGTGTGCGAAAGTTATGATTTTTAGAAGTTGAGAAGGAAAATTGCGAAACTGAGATGACGTGGCAACATCTGGACCCTCCATCGTTGATCAGACCTCGCTTCGGATCATGCCACAAAGCCTACGCATTACGCCCCGCGTACTTCGGTTCTTATCCGTCCGATGGGTGCAAGACAGCTGGGTCCGAGCTGGTGGTCTTATCCGAGGAGTACGCCCAGCGTAATGACCGAAGCCTGGCACTATAAATAGAGGTGCGAAGTGCTCCGGATTTCACACACATTTCTCATATCTTTCTCTCACTACTTTCTCTCTCTAGCTCATCTAAACCCCCCCCCTAAGTCCTAGTTAAACCCCTTAGCTCCTGAGGGAAGCCCCGAGGCTCCCGGAGTCCCGAGAAAAAGAGCCTTTCGGTTTCGAAACGCTGCTCCAATTAAGTTCTTGTTTTCGATAAAATTTGCTGTAAGTGTGCTACGCTTATGCAATTTTTTATATAGTTTTCAAATAATTATAGGAATGTTATTAGGTCCTTAAAATAATTATTTGGGCTATTTTTATAAATTATATTGAGTGTTATTAACGTTTAATAATAGTCAGACTAATTAATTTGTCGCGGTTATCGTTAGATTAAACCCTAGTGGTATTGGTACTAGGTTTTATCGAAGGAAAATCGTTTTGAGAGTATCGAAGCGCTGTCCGAGTGCTAAGTCACCACCTTTCAGGTGAGTGCATAGTTACTTTCAGCTTACACATAGATATGAAATATTTTATATAAATTACGTGCTATGTGTGCATATTATCTGAATACTTGCTATCATTGTTATACATGTTTTCAATGATTTAAACTGTATATGTATTTTATATCTACAAAATATGTTGGGTAAAACATGGGTAGATGTAATAGTTGCTATGTGACGAAATAAAATAATGAGAGGCCTCGTTATAGATGTTATTGATGATCCAGTCATCTAGCGGAGTATAGATGACGACCACGGACCATTCTAGACAGTCCAGTGGAACACTAGCAGGCTCGCAACCTATAGGTGTTTATTCGAACTGTGTGTTTATTTTGAACTGTGTGCTCACCAGATGTACTCCATCCCCCACATGGTTGCCTTAAGGACATTTATTGCTGAGGAATCCCCTTAGCAGTAGTGTCCGTCCCGATGATAATCCTTAGGATATGTCCCTTATGATAGATGCTTAGGGACGTAATGTGAGGATAACGGGAACGGGTAATCGGGTTTGTTTAATTTAATGAAGTTAATAAACTTATTTATTGTGGGTTGAAAACCCTATGTGCTCACCAGGCTCCCAAGCCTGACCCACTCAGTTTTATGTATTACAGGTAGTGGGGCTTGAGCATAGATATGATGTTTGGACGAGGGATTACGGATATAGGCCTGTAGATATGAAATAATGTAATAAGGCTTATATTGTACTGTTTATGCTTATGTTGCTGTATTGACGATGACATCCCAAACGTTTTAACATAAATAAAATACGTTTCTTCAAAAATGTTTTGATAACGTATTTATCGTGTTTTTCTGGGAACAAATTCCGCAACATTTTTTATTAAAAGAGATGCTCTGATTTTTATAAAGCATAAACAAAATCGGTTTTTTCTGGCCGTGAAAATGGGTATGTCACAGTTGGTATCAGAGCATTAGTTTAAGCGAACTAGGAATTTGTAGGATTTCTAGACTTAAACTTAGAATGCTAAGCGATGGTTGTGAGGTGTGAGCACTAGCTTATTTTAGGAATTGTGCCTAAAATGCTTTTATGTGCTAAATGCTGTTATTTGTTCGGATCTATGGTCTGTTGCCGACCGAATCTGGAAACCTTTTGTGTTTAGGATTCTAAACGTACGATTACGATATTAGAACTAGCATGTAAACGTTTCGGAGTGATAAGGACGATTTAAACGTCTATCCTAAATAAAGATTCAAATTCACCTTATTCGGCGTATAGATCAAGATGGCAAGGACCCGTAACGGAAACGTGAATGCAAATGGGAATAGAAACCAACCCCCAGGGATTGAGCAAATACTGGTGGTGGAAGCCGCTGCTGAGCCAATAATGATGGCCGGAGTGCAAGCGATGATCCAAGCGATGTTGGATCGTCAAATGGAGGAAACTAGACGTTTGCTCCAGCAAAATCGAGAGGAAGCCACTATTCAGATCGAACAGCCCGAGTTGAACGAAGGGCAGACTGAGGAGGGAGACTACAGTGGAACTGTTGGTCAAGTCAACCCACCAATAGTCCAACAAAACAACCAAGATGATGAAGTCGAGAGAAATGGATGCAAGTACAAGGATTTTTCAGACTTGCAAGCCATCGACTTTCACGGGAAAGGAAGATCCAATCGGGGTCATGGATTTGATCTCAGAAATGGAGTTAGCTTTCATGACGTGCGGTTGCAGAGGAAAGCTACAAACCACATTTGCAGTGCGTCAGTTTTGAGGAGGCGCTGTACATTGGTGGAATACCTTGGGGAAGACTCTGAGCCCCAACAAGCCCCTGCAACTGACATGGGCAGAATTTCTGGTGCAATTCAAACGAAAGTACTGCTCAGCTCAAAACCTGCTCGAGCTAGAGAACCAGTTTCTAACCCTGAATAAGGGAAGCGTGTCAATCGATGAATACACGAACAACTTCACAGAAAAGATGGAGTTTGCCTTGCGTCTTGTTCCGGATGAGCTGACGAAAATTGATAAGTACGCAAAGGGATTACCATGGGAGTACGCGGTGCCAGTGCGTCAGGCACCTACCTTAGAGGCAGCTATCTGGGCTGCCAAGTCGGTTGAGGAGATGATCAAGGGAAGGGCTGCCAACAAGACCGATGTTGGCGAAAAAAGGAAGTTTGAGGGGTCTGCAAAGCCCGATGAGAGAAGCAAGACCAGTACCAGGAAGTTTAGAGGAGGGAGCGAAGAAAGATGGTGCGAGAAGTGCAAAAAGAAACACTCTGGAAAATGCGGTGAGGGGGTGACTTGTTTCAAGTGTGGGAAGCGTGGGCATTACGCCAACGAGTGTAAATTCAACAAAAGGGTGTGTTACAAATGTAACGAGGAAGGGCACTTCAAGCAAGATTGCCCAAAGAGAGAAGGGGCTACAAAGCCAAATGTGCCGCCAAAACCAAAGGCAATAGCATTTCAAATGATCCTTGACGAAGCAGCTGACGATGCAAGGAATCAGGAGTAAGGATGGATATATAGAGATCAAGTTATGAAGAAGCCATATAGATAGTGTCATATGATGTAGCCTATTAGAGGCATAATCTATGGTGAACTTGAACACCCATGTAATCGTTTCAAGAAATAATATAAAACCTTTGTTTTGTTATATGATGTGTTAAGTTGTTGTGTGGTTTTCTTGTATGGTGACTTGGAAAAACTGCAGGACAATACTTGGGACGAGTATGAGTAGGTGTGAATGGTAGTAGAGGCCTATACTACCGGAAGCACAGGACTCACAATTGGATCAGGGAAAGTCACAAGGTTACCAGGAAACTAGTAATTGATTTTGTTTTATTCAAGTATGTCATTACCATTGTTTCGGTAATGACTAAGAAGATTGTTGTTATCCCGACCCTAGTGGTCATATCACATTGAGTCCGACTACGATGAGTAGGTTACGTGGTTCAGAGAACCAAGTTTGATGTAGCGTCCGACTTAAACCAAACGATTGAAATTAAAGCGATCAATAGAAGTATCACGCTCGTTGTTAAAGAAGTTGGTAGCTAGAAATGCTACATGTTAAAATGTGATTATATCACATTAGACGATGAAGGAAGGCATATTCCATTCCGGAATTTGACTCTAAGAGACCTAAGTCTAAGCATTGCTACATACGATGATAGGTCATTAGAATATGACACATCGGTTAATTGTAGTAATCAAATTAACTTATCCTAAGTTTGTTAAGAAGAAGAAGGAGTCTTTCATAAAAAAATGAGGTTGTGACACGAAGGTCATGATGGAAAGTCTAACGAGCAGGTGCAAGACCGAGCACCGCCTGCAGTCAAGGAGTCCAAGAGTTAGATACTCGTTCGAAGCAACATAGAAGTTACAGTTATTACCTAGGATGAAGAGATAACGTATGGAGTCATTATACAATCCTATTTCGTTGATGATTCCAGGACGTAATCATCCTAAGGGGGAGATAATTGTAACGCCCGTAGATCCGGGCTAGTCAATTTAGAGGAAATAGGGGTTGAAAACGACTTTTCGACAAACCATTATTTAGAATAAATAATCTTAACCAAGTTGTAGAATATGTCACAAGGTTTCCGTACATATAAAGAACGCCGAAATCCGAGTTATAACGAAGAAGTTATGACCCATCGAAGTTTCGCGACAGAACCGGCATGATACCGGAAAGCGTAAATAGTGAATTTACGATAGAACGAGATTTAGCCTTAGCGATCTAAATGAAAGTCGTAGAATATGTTAAACTAAGAACATTGATAAAAAGAACGCCCAAATCTGACTTCGTATGAAGAAGTTATGATTTTTCGAGGTTTCAGATTAGCAATGTACAGCCCGAAATTTGAATATCAAATCGAGTGATTTTTAGCCGACACGACCTGAACGAGAGTCCAAGATCTCGTTAAGAGTAGCGTAACGAGAAAAAGATGGGCGAAAACGGATGTCGGATGAAGAAGTTATGAGAATTTGACGGACCAATCCTGTCCCGGCCTGTTAATAATATAAAATTTAAAATCGAGTCAACATTAGTCGACGAAGGAAAGTTGTAGAGTACGTTCCCATCTTCGCGTGGATATAAAGAACGTCAAAAACGGAGCTCGTATGCGAAAGTTATCATTTTTAGAAGTCGAGAAGGAAAATTGCGAAACTGAGATGACGTGGCAACATCTGGACCCTCCATCGCTGATCATACCTCGCTTCGGATCATGCCACGAAGCCTTCGCATTACGCCCCGCTTCCGAGGCCAAGTACGCCCCACGTACTTTGGTTCTTATCCGTCCGATGGGTGCAAGACAGCTGGGTCCGAGCTGGTGGTCTTATCCGAGGAGTACGCCCAGCGTAATGACCGAAGCCTGGCACTATAAATAGAGGTGCGAAGTGCTCCAGATTTCACACACATTTCCCATATCTTTCTCTCACTAGTTTCTCTCTCTAGCTCATCTAAACCCCCCTAAGCCCTAGTTAAACCCCTTAGTTCCCGAGGGAAGCCCCGAGGCTCCCTGAGTCCCGAGAAAAAGAGCCTTTCGGTTTCGAAACGCTGCTCCAATTAAGTTCCGGTTTTCGATAAAATTCGCTGTAAGTGTGTTACGCTTACGTAATTTTTTATATAGCTTTCAAATAATTATAGGAATGTTATTAGGTCCTTAAAATAATTATTTGGGCTATTATTATAAATTATATTGAGCGTTATTAACGCTAAATAATAGTTAGACTAATTAATTTGTCGCGGTTATCGTTAGACTAAACCCTAGTGGTATTGGTACTAGGTTTTATCGAAGGAAAATCGTTTTGAGAGTATCGAAGCGCTGTCCGAGTGCTGAGTCACCACCTTTCAGGTGAGTGCATAGTTACTTTCAGCTTACACATAGATATGAAGTATTTTATACAAATTACGTGCTATGTGTGCATATTATCTGGATACTTGCTATCTATGCTGGATGAACATTGTTATACATGTTTTCAATGATTTAAACTGTATATGTATTTTATATCTACAAAATGTGGTGGGTAAAACATGGGTAGATGTAATAGTTGCTGTGTGACGAAATAAAATAATGAGAGGCCTCGTTATAGATGTTATTGATGATCCAGTCATCTAGCGGAGTATAGATGACGACCACAGACCATTCTAGACAGTCCAGTGGAACACTAGCAGGCTCGCAACCTGTAGGTGTTTATTCGAACTGTGTGTTTATTTGAACTGTGTGCTCACCAGATGTACTCCATCCCCCACATGGTTGCCTTAAGGACATTTATTGCTGAGGAATCCCCTTAGCAGTAGTGTCCGTCCGGATGATAATTCTTAGGATAGGTCCTTTATGATAGATGCTTAGGGACGTAGTGTGAGGATAACGGGAACGGATAATCGGGTTTGTTTAATTTAATGAAGTTAATAAACTTATTTATTGTGGGTTGAAAACCCTATGTGTGCCCACCAGGCTCCCAAGCCTGACCCACTCAGTTTTATGTATTACAGGTAGTGGCGCTTGAGCATAGATATGATGTTTGGACGAGGGATTATGGATATAGGCCTGTAGATATGAAATAATGTAGTAAGGCTTATGTTGTACTGTTTATGCTTATGTTTCTGTATTGACGATGACATCCCAAACGTTTTAACATAAATAAAATACTTTTCTTCGAAAATGTTTTGATAACGTATTTATCGTGTTTTTCTGGGAACAAATTCTGCAACATTTTTTATTATTAAAAGAGATATTATGATTTTTATAAAGCATAAACAAAATCGGTCTTTTCTGACCTTTAAAATGGGGATGTCACATTATGTTAGAATTAAAACTGAATTAATATAAAAAGTTCAGATTTCTAAAATTAAGAAAATTAATTATCCTTTGAAAATCCAAAATTTTCCTTTTTTAAATGTAGTTTAATTGACCAAAATACCTTTATGTTGAAATTTATGTGATTATATGTTACATGTTATATCATCGTAATATCATAGAAATCTCATGCATGGTTATTCATTTTATTCATCCATTGGTTCAGAATTATCCTTACGACTACACAATAAAAGCCATCCAACCTAGCCCTATATATATATATATATATATATATATATATATATATATATATATATATATATATATATATATATATATATATATATATATATATATATATATATATATCACGGAATGAGTTCTATGGAAAACAAATAACTAGGGCAACATCTACCGGAACCAATAATCAAATGACACGTGTCCATTTCTTTCTTCACAAGTAATGTATTGTGGAAGTTATTGTGGAAGTGATGTGTTTTCATGTTTTCATTGGTTCAAATATGTGTTGCCCTAATCATTCATTTTCCATATAACTCTTCCCTATATATCACAATCACATACTTTAAAAAAGTATCTTAAATATAATCATTTAAAATTCTAGAATTTTGAGTAATTTTGTTTTGAAACTTTAAATGTCCATGTGTAAATTTCACTTTAAATTTAAACTATCCACATTCAATATAAATTTGTAGATTGTAGACATAATGTACTATTGTTCAAAATGAATTTAATGAACCGGGTACACTGTATTGGAATCGCTACCCGTCGGCTCTGGTTCCGGTTCCAACATTTTAGCCTTCGCTCATCCTTAGTTTTCTTGAGATGAGATTGGTGGGAAGATTGGTTCCATTTATATTCGTAGTAGAAAATATAATAATTATGTGAAATGGGTAGTAGATGGAGTGGTATTTATACTGGTAAGTTTTAAAAATAATAAATAAATAAAAGCTCAACTAGTTGGGAGAAGAAATAAGGAAGAAAGCATCGCGGTGACACCTCATCACCTTGCGATATATGGTTTCGATACACCTATCCGCCTTATAGATAAACAAATTATATAGATTATTATTAAGCTACATTTTTATACATTTTCAGTTAGCGATAATGCATAAAAAGCCTTAAGTTTGGTCAAAAATATCGGTTTTACCCTCCGACAGATTTGGGTTTGTTTATGCGGCAAACTCGCCATATTTTGTTAGTTTTGATCTTTTTACTTGTAATAATAAGTTTTCAGGTTACCATGAAATATTATTTTTGAAAAAACCCTTAAGTTTACAAATATTTTGCAAAAAAATCTTTAAGATTATAAATCTTAATAATTGTCTGGAATATGTTGTTAAGAAGTCTCAAATTCATATTGATAAACACGGAGTGATATATCTTCCTATAAAACCGAATTGAATAATATTCTTCTTATTAAAGTTTATATATTTCGATAGAGAGCTATTTTGGACAGTTTTCCTACTTAAACAAATTTGTTGATATGTGGTATTGACATTCCTTGTTCCTTATGCTCAATTTATAACAACTCTACAGAAAAATGTCCAACATGTGCTTATTGAGTATGAAGTGATGTCCTAAATTTTTCTCAAGATAAGTTGTTGATGTGATATAGACTTATCTAATCTTATTCTTATACGTGATTTTTTTGGATTTGTTGTGTGTGTGTGTGTATATATATATATATATATATATATATATATATATATATATATATATATATATATAGCTTGTAAAACACTTTTGGAGGTGATCACAGTCATTATGTGATGACATTATTTCCATGCAAGTATTTTTTTTAAAAGTAAAATGAAAATATTTTACGTTTAAAATGTTTGTGTTTCAGAAATAATAATATACATGTTTTTTTTTTATAAAATTAAATAGGGGTGGAATTGGTACGGTACCAATTCATTTTTCTCTAAATCGTGTACTGTACCAACTATAATTGGTATAAAAATATTTCTACCGGTACCGTACCAAGTATACATGGTACCAATTTATTTGGCTACCAACATGTTTGGTTGGTACAAATTGGTAATGGTATATACCAACTTATTTTAATTTTCTATCGTAACATTTAAAAATAAGCAAAGACATCGAGATTTTGATGTTTAGTATAGAAATTAGTTTCATAGTTCTTTTTGTTTACAAAAGAATTCTACTAAAATAAAGACATCGAGATTTTAATGTTTAGTATAGAAATTAATTACGTAGTTCTTTCTGTTTACAAAAGAATTATACCAAAGTAACGCTAAAGTAATGTTTTGATTTTGTGCTTTAACGTGGTAATAACTATCGATTAATACATTCAAATGACTAATATAATGTTATTAAAACTGTAAACACTAAACACAATTAATAGTTGAAATATACGATTTCATTTATATATATATATATATATATATATATATATATATATATATATATATATATATATATATATATATATATATATATATATATAATAAATTGGTTGGTACGGTATTACCATGATATTCAAATTTTTGTACCATTACCGTACCAACATTGATTAATTGGTACGATACTATCAACCAAACATGTTGGCTACCAAATATATTGGCTGCAAAGTTTATTGGTTCGATTGGTAACATGTTGGTTGGTTTTCCGTGATACAATTTTGTCAGCCCTAAAATTAAATATATTTGTATAAGTTATTATTTCTGAAACACAAATATAAACTTTTTAAACATATAAAATATAGATATATTTTCTATGATATTATAAAAATACATTTATTTTTATAAAACGTACGATACATTATTATTTCTAAAATATAATCTTTTTTAACATATAAAATATTTTTATTTCCCTTTTAAAGAAAATGAATTGAATATAATTAAGGTCATATTATTCGTATGTTTTTACTAGTTTAGCATATATTACAACGTAGTTAATTTTTAGCTAACAAACATTTTTAATTTTATTTTGAAAAGTTTAAGTATGAATTAAGAAATATATTCAAAATTTAATAAAATTAAATAATTTTTTAAAATTTAAATCAAAAGTCTTTATAGAACCAATATAAAGTTTACTGTACTTAAAAGGGAAAAGAATATATTTCGGTTTTGATTTTATAATATAAGTATAATAAAGTTATATTGGTTTGATATAAACTTTTGATATTTAAATTTTAAAAAAATATTTAGTTTTAACAAATTTTGAATATATATTTATATTTTATGTGTTTATAAATTAAGGGTTTTTTTGCAAAATATTTATATATAAATTTAAGACCTTTTTCACAAATAATATTTCATAATAACTTGAAACCTATGTTACAATAAAAACGACAAAATGTAACAAGTGTTTTATCGAACAAAAATTCTGTTAGATTATAAAACCCATATTTTCAACCAAATTTAAGATTTTTTATGAGATTATTCTTTCGATTAGTTTGTTGATCAGGGCGTAAAAAACTTTGTAGTACATTGTATCCAATCAGGGTGTAAACTCAAACCCTCAAATGCATGGCAGAAAAGAAATCCAATCAACACTGGAGTTATGTTTTGGGAGTATACCTTCGTACTTTGATAAATTTAACTTTATCTTAATAAATAAATAAAACTGCTGACTATACGAAAATAAATAATCAACAGTAACAATAAATTTGACCACCCTATTTCTGTAAAACAAGAACTAGACCATAGGTGTAATCATTACACCTAGTTTTCATCACAAGAAATATCAGTTGGTATTGGAGAAATCAAATAAAATTTTACAGTAGCTGCTAAAGAAGCATGAAATCATGTTAAATAAACCAAAACCAAAACAAGATAAGAAACTGTAGGTGTCCCCATGTCCTGATCATCTTCATTCATTTCGATCACGCCAATTTCGAAACAATAATTTCAAGAAAGATCAAATGAGAAAAACGAAAGTGATGGTATAATTATATATAAAGTTTTATAGTATAAATAAATATTATGATAGCATCGATTGAGTAATATGTAGTTATATCATTACAATGAAGCAATAATCACGAAACGCTAAAGAAAAGATAATTTATGGACGCCGATTACCTTTTAAAAACCCTAAGAAGGATCGATCGGTGTTGGCCGATCATCGGTTCCAGCAGCTCTAGGTTGCTGGAATTGAGGGTGCTGACCAATACCAATGGCCGATACGTTCATAGCAAGAACACTCGCGGTAGTATCGTAATTATTGTTGACATCAAAAGCCCTGATGGCGGCGGACGTTTGCTGATCTCTACCGGTGAAGAACGGCGGGTGGTGGTGTGGGTGGAACAGATGCTCTCGAGTAACTCCGCCACCGCAACATGATGATATCAAGTTGTTTCCTAGGGTTTGGTGGTGGGTCGCTGCTGCTGCCGCCGCAGCAGCAGCGGCGATAAGTCCCTGAGTGGCTGAACCGTTTAGGTTATGGTTATGGTTCTGGTACTTTGAAAGCTCGGATTTTGCGTAAGTAAGATCCACCTGAAGTTGGCGAAGTTGGTGTTGAAGGAGGGAGATGACACCAACGCAACCGTAGACTGGATCCCGGAGCCGCATATCGGCTTCATAAGCAAGAGAGTTGACAGCATCTTCCCGTTGGTGAGGGTGGAGTTCGTTCAGAAGCTTCGTCACGTTGCTTGCTCCAAACACTTTGTGAACATTAGCGAATTTTTGAGGCTGATCCGGTGGAAAGTAAGGTGCAAAAACACATTCTGGTTGGCATTTTCGTCTCAAGAACTTGCAGGCTGCACATGGAGAATTTGAAGATGAAGCCATTTATTACACCAATGTTGTTAAAGAATGTTTTCTGCATATATAGAATCAAAAACAAAAGTTAAGATCATAAATTAATCAAAAAAAAGGAAGAAGCTTGATTGATAAATGCAGATGAATTCTTCCAAAAACAAAGAAATTTTTATTCAACTACTCGTCAAAATAGATCACAGAAACCAGATCTGAAGTGTTTGCAACTACTAATGATTTCTTGGATGACTCCGAAAGTTATTCATGCTCACCAATAAAGAATTTATAGATCTTGATGGGCTTTTTTTTTTCTTTTTTTAGAACGAACGAGTTGGTTATAATAAGCTGAAATAACGCGAACAGAGAAAGAATGTATTTTTATAAACTATGAAGAGGACGTTTAGAACTGGGATTGAAGAGAAAAGATTAAGAAGATTGGATCTCGTGAAAGTGAAGAAGAGTTGTGCTTTCAAGACGAGGGTTTTGAGGGGTTTCATTAGTTATAATACTTCTTGGGATAACAATCATTGATGACATTTTTGCAAATTAAATTATATACAAATACAATATATCTTTTAAAAGGTCAAAATCTTATAAATAGAAAAAAAGACCTGCGGTGTGACTACGCAAACTAAAGGTAAATCTGTAAATACTTGCAACAGTCAAAATCCGATCAAGCATGTATACCTCTGGCGAACCAGAAAAAAATCCACTAGATGTAAACATGGATCTATAATATAATGCAAAAGTAAAAATGAAAAAACAAAAAGGACGAACATTAATTATATATTTAGTGTAATTAAAATTACAACCTGAATCCAATAGAGTTAGTAGCAAGAAAGGAAGGGAAGATATGATGATGATGATGGCCTCGATATCTTCGGTCAAACCCTTCTTTCTCTCTCTAGTCTCTCTCTCTTGTTTTTCGTTCTTTAAAGGAACACAGTGTGAAGTAAGAGATGAATTGTAGGAAAAGGAGGACCTCAAATCTTTTTGTTTATTGACCAAAAAGACAAAAAGGAAAGTTACAAAAGGGTTTTGAGTGATGTGTGATCAGCTTATATCCTACTTTTTCCCCTAAAACTCAAGAGACAGAAGGCACTAATAAAAAGGTCTAGCTACCTGCTCACTGTACTGTCAGTCTACTGTTGTGTTCTTTCAAGTGTAAGTGTGTGTGCTTATTTGTGCTTCTTTCTTGGTGAATAAAGGAAGATAGTTAATGTGGTTTTAGGGGTTTTCAAGAAAAAAAAAAAGCTTAAATCTTTCTTATTGAAAAAAAAAAGTAGAAAACAATGGGGGTCTTTATGGTTTTAAAAAAGGAAAAAAATGTTGAATTCTTTCTTGGTGGATGAATAGAGAGGAAGATGATTAAGGGTTGATTTAGAGTTTGTTAAGAGAAAAAGGGGGAAAATGAAATCTTTCTTGGTTAAGAAAGGAAGACAACTAATTTAGGGTTATCAAGAGAAGTGAATAAAGGAAGAAAACTAATGAGGTCTTTTAGGGTTTTATAGAAAAGTGTAGAGGAATAAAATTTATGGCTTTTTTTAGGGTTTTCAAGGAAGCAATTTAATGGACTTTTCTTTTCAAGAAAAATAAGGTGAGATTAGTTGGAATTATTAATGATTAAAAAGAAGAAATAAATGAGAATTCTTTTCGTGTCTTCGGATTTTAAGGGGAAAAAAACAGGTTCTTGAAGAAGCATATAAAGATGGTGTCAACAGAAATACTGCAATGGAGAAAGAGAGAAGAGGTGAGTGAAAAGAGAACCCCCATAAGCCGAGGCTAAGGAAACGCGGAGAAAGTGAGCCTATTTGATCCTATCCTATTTTCCCTCTTTCTAGCTTAACTTCTTTCTTTCTATATTGAAATATTACAAAATTTTCAGTTAAATATTAACCAACAATATTTTTTGACAAATGGTAGCTCTGCCGCTAGGAATGGAATTTAGATGGATTTATAAAATCCAAAATCAAATCAGATGAATAGTATGTAATTTTGTGTTTGTAACTTTGTATTAAAAGCTAGCGACACATTAGAAAGTTACAAGTTATAAAAAGACATACTTGGCGAACCACATCAATTTATTAACATAAGTTCGACTTTCTAGCCTTAAGCTTAACCCAATTAAAAGTTACAACTTAAATATCATATATAATCTTTACTTGAGCAACAACTCAACTTATTAAATATGACATAGTTTCTCATCTTCCATATGTTCCACACGGTATAACGAGCAAGTTTGAGTTTTACAACGCCCCCGTTATCCGAATTTGATTTCAAAACAACTTTAAAGAAACTTTCTTTTTAAAAGAGGTCATTAAGGCAAATATTTTTCTCTAAAAGATCACCTTCAATATCCGCAACGTTAAACCATGAGCCTTTCAAAATATCTCTTAGCAATCAATTTGGCATCAATAAAAGAAAGATTGTGAAAAGCTTTAATTAGTTTGACCCAAAGCACGTCACCATAAACTTTCAATCTCCACCACTACTAGCAAGGAGTAAGAAATGGCCAATGACCTAGCGGTATGGAGTGATCATCTCATTTGAAAGGTCAGGGGTTCAAGTCTTGGTGGAGACGTATGTGGTTTTTAGGAGTAGATTAGTTAGTTTGCCGTTTAAAAAAAAAACTAGTAAGAAGTAAGATTTTAAAATCCATCAAGCCGACTGCCGACCACTCGAAGGCTACATTTGTTTTTCGGTTGTGTAATTTTACACCAAGAAACTAAAAACGCTTCCCTAAACAAATATTTTTCCTCACAGGCTCTCCAAAAACTCAATAATTTTCTTTTGCGCCTTAAAAAAGCAAAATAGTAAAGCGGGAGACCTCAAAGAACACATTTAAATATTTAATGAACGTTAATCTACCTCCAAAAGATAAATTTTTAGCCTTCCAAGCACTCAACTTTGCTTGAAATTTATTTACAATCGGTTTCAGTATTTTGAAGGTTTCAGATTTACCCTAATAGAAAGACCCAAGTACGTGAGCGGAAAAGAACTGGGTTCACAATGCAAAACATCCGCATGTCAAGAAATCTCATGCCTTTTCCACGCCGCCTCATATAAGTTGCTTTTATGAATAATCATTTTTAGTCCGAAAACAAAAACGAAAAAAAATTCTAAATAATCTTATTTAAGTTCACCATGTTCACCAAAGACCACTTTCCAATAAACAAGACATCATCTAAATAAAGGAAGTGAGATAAAATGAGCCATTATTTGGGAGATTTATGTCATATAAATGAAACTTTTCAATAGCCTTGATCGGTTTAAAATTATTTGTTATATCCACAACTAATCATTATAAAACATATGAGATACTCATCACTACTACACTATTCTATCTCATTTTTTTAATTAAATTTAATTCAAAAATACATACAAAATCCAAATACAATAAAAACAAATTTTTTTTAAATTAGTTTTTTATTCAATTAAAAAAGATTACATAATTTTAAAAAAAATTACATAATTTAAAAAAAAAAAAACAACTAAAATAAATAGAAAAAACATTAAAATGCAAGCACAAAAACAAATTAAACTAGTTTTAAACCCCATTTATTTAATTATTCTACCATGAGGTCTCTTTAAATTTTTGCCAAACTTTAAGATATTTAAATGGTCTGTGCTTTATTTCTTCATATTGATACATGGTCATATCAACCAGATCGTTTTCATCTGCGTCGTTTATAACATGGTTATAAAGTTCGTCAAACTCGCGACATGTTGCTCTCATAAAGCGAAACTTACAACATATTGCATCTATATTATGACTGCGACAACTCATTAAATTATGAAAAATGTTTCCAACCGTTGGCCAAAAATCTCTGAAGTTCGACTATCTGGGTCTTCCGTAACCATCACTCATTCTAGTGTTAACTTTATTTTTCCTCTTCCGACCAGATCTGCATTTTGGGAGCTATGAGTTTTAAAGGTAAATAAAGGTAGAGAGAAAATGTTTGAAAGAAAATGGTTTGAGTGTATAGGTTTTTTAATTGATTTGTTTATAAATAGGTAGTGTTTTTAGATTTAAAAAAATCGAGAAAGTTTAAAAAATTTACCGTTGAACGGTCAAGAAATTAAAGGAACTCTACATCATTGGTCGTTTGGCTTCGTCGTTGGCAACACGAATCAGCACGACCACGCCGGACAACGAATGGTTGGGATGGTGTTCACAAATTTTTTTCGTGGCCAAGTAACGGTTTCGTGATCAGTATACGTGATGGCCTAACGTGAGTGTTTTACTTTTACATATGGGAAATACACCAATGTAGGGATGGACAAAAAGAAAATTTAGTGAATTCTTTTTTCTTATTTTCTTATGATCTAAACAAAACCAACTCTTTTCTCAAATTGAAATCAATATTGTTTTAGCCGTTTGGATTTACAACTTCTCAATTAAATACATATTTTAGCAGTAAACTTTTATTAAAAACTATAGAGAATAACTAAGATGAAGACGCCGAAAAATGTGTGTAGTTTCAAAGTAGTAATAGAATTACTTAATTATAAATGTAGTTCTTTGTTTCTTTGAAAATTTCACCTATAGGTTGTTAGATTATATTTTTGCATGAAACAGTATTAGTAAATATGTTTAAATTAACTGAACTGTAAAAATAATTAATTAGGTTGATATTAAAATAATGATAAAGAAAATAAACATGCCTATTTTTTAAATATACATGTACGTAGTTGAGTAAAAATTTATTTCAATTTTGAGCTATAAAATCGACCTGACATTTAATTATGGTTTACAAACTACATACCCCAGACAATATATGGCAACATGGCAACTTTAGTCCACAAGTGTATTGATGATGATAAAATTAAAAATGCTTTTTGAACTACATTTAATGTTCGACATAAATTGTTTTTATTAAGTCTACTACAAACTAATTGCTATGGCTTTTGTCTAGACTGGTTTTGTATTTATTTTTTTCGTTTTTATAATTTACAAAATTAAAATAAACTTTCTCCTACACATTAATAACACAAATTCGTGTACTTATAAATTAAAATTACCGATTTTTTGATCCATGGCCTACAGCCAACCCCTCAAGTACAGTAAAAAAAAAAAAAAAAAAAAAACTCTCCATTCGTAGTAACCCGTATTTATTGTACGATTCATACTCAGATAAATTTTAGCCGACCAATAAACACAAGTAAGAAAAGAAAAAAAAAAAGTCTTCCTGTTTAAAAGACAGAATACAATTCATATTTACTATCTTTATTGATATATATTAACTAATGCATCCAATATGGCCATGGAAAAGGTGCTATCATAAAATATTTGGGGTTTAATAGTACGGCGTACTTGCACAATATTCTGAGGGGTAGTGAATGAATGTGTGTTGTCTTGTGACAAGACCTTTCCTATTTCTTTCTTCTCTAATACTACTACTAGAAATCTACAATTCTCTCTCTCTCTCTCTCTCCTCTCTCTCTCTCTCTCTCTCTCTCTCTCTCTCTCTCTCTCTCTCTCTCTCTCTCTCTCTCTCTCTCTCTCTCTCTCTCTCTCTCTCTCTCTCTCTCTCTCTCTCTCTCTCTCTCTCTCTCTCTCTCTCTCTCTCTCTCTCTCTCTCTCTCTCTCTCTCTCTCTCTCTCTCTCTCTCTCTCTCTCTCTCTCTCTCTCTCTCTATATATATATATATATATATATATATATATATATATATATATATATATATATATATATTATATATATATAGAAAAACTTTATTATTCAAAAAAATCAATGTACCAATGTAAAGTGTCGGAATTTAAAGCGATTAACGGTAAATTAAAGAGTTGTAGACTTTTATAATGGACGTATATTCATCAGATTATAATAAAACTCATTTTTTTTCATTTAATTTTTTAGGCCGTGTTTTTTATCGAAAACAAAAAAGGACAATTATATCATTGTTAATAATTTTTCTTTTTTCAATACAAATTTATATTGATATACAAAAAATGAATTTCTTTTTTTCAAAAAACCTCACTTCATTTATTTGTTTTTTTTTAAGTTAAGTTTTATTTTTATCAAAAAGATTCAATAAATATATCAAAATTCATATTTTTTTTGTTACTCTTTAAACACATATTCATATTCATGTAAAAAAAATACGAATTTTCAATACAAGTTCACATTTTAAATCTGCTCGATTCACATTGCGAATCTACTCAGATTCACATTGTGAATCTGCTCAGATTCACAGTGTGAATAATAGTAAGTCAGATTCACATTGTAAATTCTACAAACTAAATTATATACAGTTCAGATTCACAATATAAATAAATACATTTGTTAATTTAACAAGACTAATTTCTTAGTAATCAAAACGTTAAAATATTATAAAATTACACGAAAATATATTTCGATTCATATGTAAATTCCATTAAATTAATTTGTGAATGATCAAAGAGTTGAAATAGTAAGTCGGATTCACATTATGAATGTTAAAACTGAAATATTTATAGTTTAAATTCACAATACAAATCTGAATTGAACGAGGTTTTTTTCTAATTGATGTTAATTTTACTTAATAGAGAACAAAAAAATTAAGATTTTTGATATAATAAGTTTTTTTTTGGTAAAAATACACTTAAATATTGAAAAAAAAAACAACAAAACCAAGTGAGTTTTTTTCGATTTTTTTTTTATATATAAACATGGATCTTTGTGGAATAAGGACGAAAAATCATGAACAACTATATATTTGTTTTTCTTCGATAAAAACATCGCCTAAAAAAATTTAAATGAAAAAAAGAGATTGATTTTTTTGGTAAAGATACGTGCGTTTTGGTATAATCTAGTGTATGTACGTCCAATATACAAGTGTAAATTTATTTCTTGGCCGTTGAGCATTATGATTTCCGACGCTCACGATTTGTTTTTGATTCATTGTAATAATGGTCCTTTATTGAACCTCAACACACACAAATATATATATATATATATATATATATATATATATATATATATATATATATATATATATATATATATATATATATATATATATATATATATATATGGGGAGCGTCGAAACTTATAATAGTCAACGACAAAAGGAATTATTATAATTTTATATATCAGACGTACATACATTGGATTATTCAAAAAAAAAAAGTTCACCTCTTTTTTTCGTTAAATTCTTTTATGCCATGTTTTTATTGGAAAAAAAATTGAATATACCATTGTTCATAATTTTTTCGTCCTCTTTCCATAGAGATTTATATTTATATACATAAAACAAGTTTTTTTTTTGGAAAAAAAACATTTCATTTTGTTGTTTTTTTTTTTCAATAATTTGGTCATTTTTAACCGAAAAAACTAAATATACCTAAAATCTCAATATTTGTCCATTGTAAATACACATCAACATCGATTAAAAATAATATTTTGATATGTCTAGATTGGCACTATAAATATTTCAATTATAACATTCAAATGTGAATATGACATACTATTTTAACTATTTGATCATTTACAAATTAATTTAGTGAAATTTACATATAAATCGAATTCTATTTCCATGAAATTTTATAATATTTGAACGTTCTGATTGCTCATAAATTAGTTTTATAAAATCAACAATGTATTTATTCACATTCATAATGTAAATCTGAACTATAAATATTTCAGTTATAACATTCATCAATATGAATCTTACTTACTATTTTAACTCTTTGATCATTTTTAAATTAATTTATTGAAATTTACATATAAATCGAAATATATTTCCATGATATTTTATAATATTTTAACGTTTTAATTACTCATAAATTAGTTTTTGAGTAAATTACACGAATGGTCCCTATGGTTTATGGTAATTTGCGCGTTTCATCCCTAACTTATTTTTTTTAACTCGGAAGGTCCTTACTGTTTGTTTTTGTTACGCGTTTGGTCCCTGTCTTACCTAAAAAAACTATTTTTACCTTGATTTTTTAATTTATTTAAATAAACACACCCCGAACCTCACCTCCCTCATCTTATCTTACCTATCACATCATTTTTCCCTATTTAAATAATAGTCTTTTCAGGTAAGACAGAGACCAAATGCGAGACCAAATGTGTAACAGAGACAAACATTAGGGACCAAGCATGTAACAAAAACAAACAATAAGGACCTTCCGAGTTAAAAAAATAAGTTAGGGACTAAACGTGCAAATTACCCCAAACCATAGGGACCATTCGTGTAATTTACTCTTAGTTTTATAAAATCAACAAATGTATTTGTTCACATTATGAAACCGAATTTTATATAATTCAGTATTCAGAATTCACAATATGAATCTGACTTACTATTATTCAAACGTAAATCTGAATCTGGTATACTCCAGTTATCAGAAGATTCGCCATATGAATCTAAGCAGATTCACAATATGAATCTGAGCTGAACTTTCGAAATAAAAAGTTTTCATCAATACGGATCTATGTTTAAACAGTACAAAAAATATGAATTTTGATATATTTATTAATTTTTTTTTAATAAAAAATAGACCTTAACTTTTCAAAAAACAAAGAAAATGAAATGGATTTTTGAAAAAAAAAAAAAAACTCATTTTCTTTAAATATCAATATAGATCTTTGTGGAAAGATGACAAAAAATCACGAACAACGATATATTCAGGTTTTTAACAATAAAAAATATGGCCTAAAAAATAAAACTAAAAAAAGGAAGTGAATGTTGGTATTATCTGGTACATGCGTATCCATTATAAAAGTCTAAAACCCTTCTTTTTGCCTATGATCTCTTTAAATGTGGACATTTTGGATTAATTCATTGATAAAACCTGGTTTTTTGTTGAACTTTTTCATATATATATATATATATATATATATATATATATATATATATATATATACACACACTAGTTATGAGACCCATGTATTACATGAGTTAATTTAAAAAAGAGTAAATTAAAGAAATGGTCCCTACGGTTTCGGATAATTTGCGCGTTTGGTCCTTAACTTATTTTTTTAACTCGGAAAGTCTCTAATGTTTGTTTTTATTACGCGCTTGGTCCCTACTATTTGTTTTTGTTACACGTTTGGTCTCTGTCTTACCTAAAAAGACTATTATTTAAATAGGGAAAATGGTGGGAGACGTAACAAAAACAATCAGTAGGGACCTTCCAAGTTAAAAAGAAGTTAAGGACCAAACGCGTAAATTACCTTAAACCATACGGACCATACCTTCCGAGTTAAAAATAATAAGTTAAATATAAATGTTAAAATATTTGAGAACTTTGAAGGATGGTGAACCCATCACGGGCCACATACGAGAGAGATGCTACCAAAGTGGCATGTATCATGTTGGCTATAATTACAGTCGGGCTCCAAAAGTCCTATGAGGACTACTATTTTTTTGAGATGCACCAGGATTTGATGGATCGCTACTATCAGAGTGCTTGCCAAGAGCGGTATGTAATTATCTCCTCCATGATAACAACCCGGATGAAGGATGGTGAACCCATCACGGGCCACATGCAGAAAAAGCAAAGGTATGTGGACCGTTTGCTGAAACTGAATGTGAACTTCCCTGAGGAGTTGGCAATTGACATCATTTTGCACTCCTTACCTTCGTGTTATGATCAATTTCGTATGACATACCACATGAACAAGGAGGAAGTTACACTTAGCAAACTTCAAGGACTCTTGAAGACCGCGGAAAGTGGTCTTAAGAGTAAATCGGTTGTTACCACTCCTACTCCTACCGAGGCCCCTGTCTTGGCAATCGGGCAAGGTAAAGGAAAGAAGAGGAAGAGCCCTTCGAAGGGTACCAAGGGTAAGACCCTTGATGGCTCCTCTTCAAGTGGAACCAAGAAAGGTTTCATCACTCCTTCTGCTAACCCTAAAGAGGCTGAATACTTCTATTGCCATGAAAAGTCGCACTGGAAGTGAAACTGCCCAAAGTACCAACAAGATGTTAAGGATGGGAAAGAAAAAACCCAACCATGCAAGTACATACACTATATTGTCTAATAAATTACCCCATTCTAATTCTTGGGTCCTTGATACAGGTTGTGGTATTCACATATGTACTGATTTGCAGGGACTAAGAAGAAGTAAGAATGTGGAGCATGGGAAGATAAACTTGATTATGGGGAATAGGAAAGCTTCACCTGTCACCAAGATTGGAGTTTATTCTTTGTTGTTAAGTAGTGGATTAGTGTTAGATTTGAATAAGTGTTGTTACTCGTATGAAATGAAGAGAAATATTATTTCCTTTCATGGTTTGTACAAACAAGGTTTTACCTTTTCATTTGATAATGATAGTGGTGGTATTAATGCTTTCTTTAATAATGTTTTTTTTATTTTAAAGCATTACCTTGTGATGGTGTATATGAAATTGTGTCGGTTGTTGATAACCTAGGAAATAATGTATTGTGGATATGTCTACTTAATCAAGCATAAGTCATAGACCTTTGAAAGATTCAAAGAGTTCAAACAGGAAGTGGAGAATTAGTTGGGCAGGAACATTAAGATGTTTCGATCCAATCGAGGTGGTGAGTATCTTAGTACAGAGTTCCTTGATTATCTTAAGGAATGTAGGATTATCTCACAATTGACACCTCCCAGGACACCACATCTAAATGGTGTGGCTGAGAGGCACAATCAAACCTTGTTGGATATGGTTCGTTCCATGATGAGTCGATCGTCTCTACCAATCTCATTTTGAGGGTATGCCTTAGAGACTGCCGCCCATATTCTTAATCTAGTCCCTACAAAGAAGGTTGCCAAAACACCTCATGAGATGTGGACCAGAATAGTTCCCAATCTGGACCACATCAAGATTTGGGGTTGCGAGGCCTTCGTGAGTCGCGAGTCTTACGATAAGCTCGAACCTCGAAGTGAGAGGTGTATTTTCATCGGCTACCCCTAGAGATCCTTTGGTTACCTCTTCTACAGACCTAGTGATAGTGTGGTCTTTGTAGCAAGGAGAGGAGTCTTTCGCGAGAGAGAGCTCAAAAGCCAAGGAAACAGTGGGAGGTAAATTGACCTTGAAGAAATTCAAGAGTCAAGTGGTGAAGGAACCTCAAACCCTAGCAATCAACCTGAGGAGGAAACTCCTATTGATCCGACAAAAGAGTTTGTACCTCTGAGGCGTTCCACAAGAGTTATGAGTGCACCTGAGCATTACTATGGTTTCCATATTACTGCGGAAGGTGATACACTTATCAGTGATAGCACACTGGTAAGTCTCGATGAACCTAACAGCTACACGAAAGCCATGGCAGGCCCTGATGCTGCTAAATGGAAAGAGGCTATAGACAACGAGATACAATCCATGTATGACAATCAAGTCTAGAACTTGTTTGACAATGTACCAGGTCGTAAAACAGTTGGGTGCAAATGGATCTTCAAGAAGAAGACCGACATGGATGGTAATGTACACACTTATAAGGCGCGACTGGTTGCAAAGGGCTTTTCTCAAACTCTGGGAATTGATTATGATGAGACCTTTTCACCAGTAGTAAAGATTAAGTATATTAGGGTTATGTTAGCCACTGCTGTATTTCATGATTATGAAATATGGAAAATGGATGTCAAAACTGCTTTCCTTAATGGAAAGTTGGCTGAGGATGTTTACATGCGTCAGCCAGAGGGTTTTGTTTGTACATAGTACCCTAATAGAGTGTGTAAGCTTGAGAAATCCATCTATGGATTAAAGCAAGCACCTCACAAATGGAATCTTTGTTTCGATGAGAAAGTTAAAGAGTTTGGCTTTTCGATGAGTGAAGATGAATCTTGTGTATATGTCAAGGCTAGTGGGACTATAGTCAGCTTTTTGGTATTGTATGTGGATGACATACTACTCATAGGAAATGACATCCCAACTCTACAGGAAGTGAAGTCCTGGCTTGGGAAATGTTTCGCTATGAAGGACCTTGGAGAAGCTGCCTATATCCTAGGGATAAGAATTTTGAGAGACATGAGTAAAAGAGTAATTGGCCTTAGTTAGAGTACATACTTGGAGAAGCATCTGAATAGATACAGCATGCATAATTCCAAGAAAGGAGAGTTACCAATCCAGAGTAACGCCAGACTGAGTAAGACTCAGAGCCCGAGTACAGAGGATGAGATAGCAGAGATGAGTTGAGTACCATATGCTTCCTTTGTAGGCTCGATCATGTATGCTATGAATTGTACTCGTCCTGATGTGGCCTTTGCATTGAGCATCGCCAGCAGATATCTGGGGAACCCTGGCAAGGCTCATTGGACTATGGTAAAGAACATTCTCAAGTACCTGCAGAGGACTAAGGACTGGTTCTTTACCCTTGGTGGGAGTGATGACTTGAGAGTATTAGGGTATAGTGATGCTAGCTTTCAAACTGATTGGGATAATTTCCACTCTCAGTCAGGCTGGGTCTTTACCTTAAACAGAGGAGCAATTTCTTGGAAAAGTTCCAAGCAGGAGACAGTGGTTGATTCAACTTTCGAATCGGAGTATATAGCGGAAAGCGATGCAGCAAAGGAGGCTATATGGCTAAAGAACTTCATTGGAGACGTTGGAGTTGTACCAGCTATAAAGGATCATATAGAGATTTTCTATGGTAGTGAAAGTGCAGTTGTTTTAGCCCAGGAACCAAGGGATCACGGGAGATCAAGACACATCGACAGAAAATACCATTTCATCAGACATCGAATAGAAGAAGGACTCCTCCTCGTGGAAAAGAGGGTATCATCAGATGAGAACCTGACAGATCCCTTCACGAAGGAATTGGGTAGGGTTAAGCATCTCCACCATACGAGGCGCATAGGGCTAAAGGATGATAGTAGTTTTAGTAGTTAGATACCTTTGAAATGTGTAAAGTGTAATTGACATTTGAAGATGAATAAAAGTTGTGTTTATTTATGAGTAAAGTGTTGCTATCTTTTGTCAATTGTTTACTATCATTTCAATTTTGCATGTTTTGACTTCCATAATAATTATGTTATGTTATTTCATATTATTCAAATTCTCCATAGTCGATCATATGTTGGAAGTAGATATGAATCAAGACTGTCATGTAGTTGGTTGTAGATGTCTAAGATGTTGGACATTGCAAAGTGTTGCTACAATACTCATGAGTGGTCATAAGTTCTGGGATTTGGAATATCCCATGCTCGCTGGTATCACTTCATGGAATTTATCTCGAGTGATCGTAAGACGATAATATCATATAAGTCTTCAAACCTAGAGATATGACTTGTTGCCTATGAGTTAGTCATACATTGATTGTACGAAAACACATTGGTAACTCGATGTTATAAAACATGCCTTTGTGTATGATTCAACAAGTAGTAGAACAAGCATATGAGTCGACGTTTACCTGTTTCTTCTTGGATTAGAAGCGATATCTGGGCCCTTCTATGATTTTGTGTTGACCCATGTACCAGGCCCGGTCAGAACTAAGTTGATGTGTTTAATTAAGTTCTATGTCAAACAAATCGGAAATCAGGAAACAAATTGCTGGACAATAAGTAAGACATTGTTCCATGTATTTGTCCGGCTGATATCTAGAACAGAGGATTGTATGATCACTTATCTTAAATGACGTATCATCATCATCTCAGATCTGTGAGACCTTGAAAGAGCTACGATTGCTGATTGATTCCTAATGCCATTCTTGTAGTTATAGTTATTAGACTTATCCAAGTGGGAGACTGTTGGATTAGGTGTCTAAGTTCATAACTATTTCTGGAATGTACTTGACCCGATTAGCATCGTCCATTTGGGTTCCATGGTATTGCAACACTTGGATAGACTAAATGAAAGAAATAACGCTTAAGGTTTATTAATATATTATAAGTTCTAATATATTAATAATATTATTTAACTAGTATTGATCAAAGAATTAATTTGGAATTAATTCAGTGATCAAAAAGAGACTAATTAAATATATGGGGTTGATTGTGTAAATCATCTATTCTTGTATGGTGGACTAATGATCCATGGTTTGTATGGATTGGGTTAAAACCCATAAGGTGATCCATGGATAATCCATGGAGGTTACGAATCCATGGATCATGGAATATGGAAAGCCATAACAATTAGGGTTTACATGGTGTAACCCTACTTGTGCCACAACTATATAAAGACCCCTAGTCTAGCAAAATCTGCACTACTTGTACAATATAGAGGGCTAGCCGATTTTGAGGTGTTAGTGAAATTCTCTCAAGGTTATTCCAAGTGTTGTGGTGTTGTGTGAGACATTTGAGACATCACACTTGAGGTGCTAAGCTCACAAGGTTCTCAAGGAATCCAAACAACAAAAGGTATGTTCTTCTTCGAGCATTTATGTTTAAAAGTTCCCCATGCTATGCTAGATAGGTTAAGAACCTTGGGAAATCAATTATTCATGTATCATAGTAAAACATAGATCCAAGGTTTCTAGGGTTGCATGTACACCTTAGGAGTGTTAGCATGCTCAAAACCCTTCAAAAATGTCCTGCCACCATTATCATGTATACTCTGGATAAAAAATATATATAAAATGGAAATGAGTCAAAAGTTTAACTGTTTTGGCTATTTTTATCTTTTTTTACAATTTAATCTCACCTTGATGGAATTCTTAATCTCTGCAAGAGCTAATGGTATTCTTTTTACAACTTGTGTATATGAATATTTCTTGGAGAATGCATCAACAATGTCATTTTGGCCAATGTCAATCACATAAGGTGCTCGTTGAAACCCACCATCATTTATCATCTTTTGTGAACCTGAAATATCACCTCAAAAAACTAAATTTACAAATCCCAAAATTGAAATTTTTAGGTAAGACAAAAATTGCAAAAAGTGAAGCTAATGAAACATGTGAATTACTAGAAGCAAGAAGCTCAGAAGATGGACCTATTAAAGGTAACTCGCAATTAGAAGATAAAATGGATGATATAAAAAGCAATTGATAAATGGATTTTTATGGTAGGAAGGGCATAATTGTCAATCAAAAATTTCTATGATAAACGTAGAGAGTTCACATGAAAGGCTCTCTCAAACTTGTGGGCAAGTTTAGTTCAGGCTCAAAAGTACGAATATCCAAATTTAGAATATCCCACTGTCAAATCCAAGAAAAAAGAAAATCAATTATTGAAAATTTTAAAATCAAATTTCACAAGGAGTGTTACTACTTAAAGAACACAAAAAGATACCTTGGGCGCAAAATCTTTTTCAACTAATCTTATACGAATTCCCTACAATGAATGAGAGAAAGATTAATTAAGAAATTATCACATAATAAGCTGAATTTCTCTATTAAGTTGTCCTTTGTACATTAAGTCAAAAAGCTTAGGGGGATTAAGACACACATACCTTAAAGAAGTCTCCAGAAACCTGTTTAGAGATGCAATGCAAAGATGTACCTTATCATTGGTTTTAGTCGTCAAAGATGAAATGCAAAGATTTGGTGCCTTTTAACATAAGAAAATGAGTATATGTATCATTGTATTGTAGTAATACAACACCTGAATCAACCAGACAACATTCTTATTGTATAATTCATTTTTTACAATCCACCTCGCCAAATTGTCCCACTCACTTTGCTTTCTTCCATATATTGATATTCTGTATTCAGCCATCTATCAAAAGGTTAAAGATTCAAGTTTAAGTGTCATACATGAAAGAAAACAGATCAAGGAATGTGTATATATAACATGGCTTTCAAAAATCACTTGATATTTACTTGCTTCAAGATCTACAAACACTTGGCTTGTTACCTTAGCAAGGAAACAACCTTAAAAGAAAGAAATCATGAGTTTTATTTTATAATTTCTATAGACCCCATTAATATGTGAAACTTACCTTGAATTAGATTGTCCTGTTTCAAGAAAATCTCCTGAAGCCTACTCTGACCACATGGGTTGTATTTCAGATTGAATTTATCCAAACGATGGAATGTGCTCTTGTCTGCATGCACATCTAATAGATCAATATCCAGGTCATACCTGCATTGAAGAGTTATGATCATTAGAAAGCATCCACACAAGAATATACAATTGTTCTCTATATACACAAAAAACAACTACTATCACTAGCAACTAGTTGAAATGAATAGTGAAGCTACCCGGTTAAATCCAAGCTCTTAAAAACCTCTTTTAAGGTCAGATATGTCCCATCACGAAATATAACAACTTGAATCTGGAAGAAAAAAGAATCTTTGATTCATGCAAAAGAGAGACACATATTCTAATGATCAGAAACAAATACCTCATATGGTTCCTTTCTTAACTTGGACTTTACGAACCTCAATAGATGCTTTTGATTCATGCATGCAGAGTGATGAACATGAGTGTCAACTTTATGTACATTATAAAATTCGCGATGTGGTGCACTTTTTTGAGCTAGGAATTCTTTATCCACATTTAGCATCAAATGAAGGTTGAATTTCTTGATGGATATTCATATCATCTCACAAATTAAAATAAAACTTGGCGAAATCTTTTAAGTAAAGAAACTAAACCCAAGAGTGTCTACCTATTCCAGAACACATATTAATTGTTTATTGACCTCTTGAGAAAAGTTAAAGATTAGGGACTTAAATAGCAAAACGGCAATAATTTGTAGCTAAATAGTGACATGAACCCTAAATTAGAAAATGCAGAGAAATGATGTTTGCCTGAATGAGAGGAAGTAAAGCTTCAAAAGATGGTGGAGTAGAATGAAGAGCACCCTTTAAATGCTTCACTGCAGCCTTATAGTGATCAATGTGTATTCTCTTTTGAAAAGAGATAAAATCCTCGAGTTATTTTGTGCTTGGAAATGTCAAAGGCATCAAGAAATTTTCAAGATTTGTACAATTATATTCCAAAATAATGCTTCAATGATTGAATTTTATTCAATAAATTTTTTACAATCAAACCCCTATTACTTACCATGAGCATAAAATACAGAACCATATCGCTTGTTGCCGGTATGAGGGAATTGAGAAGAGTTGTCAATTTGATCACTCTCAAGAGAATTCAAGTGTAGTTCCTCATATTACATTTCCTTTTTCACATTATAATCAACCCTCATTGAAACTACTCTATTTTCATCAATTGTTTTACCAATTTTAATGGAGGTGTTTGAATCCCTTTCGAAGGGCAGAATCAGAGTCTTGGACTTCAAACACACATTGTCCATTGGAATGGTCGATTCCGGACATTGCTGACTGAATGGAAGTAGAAGGTTCAAGTGAATCCTGTAATTACATCTCTTTTTGGATGGAATTGTACCATAGATGAGAAAAGGCTAACCCTACAACCAAACTTGATATTGGGACACTTGTGAAGTCTGTTTCTTGCAGAAAACTGATAGAATACCATTTGTTTGATTAGAATTTACAACAAATGCCTTATCTATACAGACAAAAGAATAACAAAAAGGTATTTGACGAAAATAACCTTATAATAGCCTGGTAAGCTCCATTTGAGTCACCTTGTGAAAGACAGTAAAGGAGGAATTGTAACTGTACATCAAACCTACCCTGCTAAAAATCCAAAACTTTAATAAGGGAAAAAGATAACATATTTATAAAAATCGTATGTTACTAGACTATACATACCTTTAACCATCGCTTGTTTTTGTAATTGCAAAATTCTTTTTCATCCATATTTCGTATAAATGATGGATTTTTTTTATTTTTGTTTTTACAGATCCCATGTGTTCTAAAAGCGCCAATGTAGCCTACATTGAAAGTGCATAAACAAGTAATCAGTCGAGCACCATTGACATATGTTAAAATAAAAATAGGAGACTATATAGAAAACTAGGCAACGGTAGTCCATAATGGTTTCATCTATATATGATGCTGGTATAGTTGCATAGATTGGAGCTTCAATGTCACTTGTAACAATCTAAAAAATATTACATAATAGAAACCATTCAATGGACCGAAGAAACAATCAACTACCAATTTATAGGGGAGTACTAGAAGTCAAGAGAATTCCTATGAAACACTAATATTGGGACGTTTCTAGTTGATTAGATCAAAATTCATCTTTGATTTCCAAGAAAATGCATTCTTACTAACTTGGGAATATTAGGCATAATGGCACATGGTTTCCAATGTGTACAGTTGCCTTCTACGTGTTAAATCAATTGCATTAGGCATGGATCTTGGACTATGGGATGGGACGTAGTAAGTTGATTAAGTTGAAGTGTATCTATACTTTCTGAACAAAAGGCAAGTGAATATACCCAATATTTAGTCTGATTGGTTGATAAACTGTTCTCCTTGTGCGTCCCCTTCAACAACATGCTCAAC
Source organism: Lactuca sativa (assembly GCF_002870075.4). Taxonomy (NCBI): domain Eukaryota; kingdom Viridiplantae; phylum Streptophyta; class Magnoliopsida; order Asterales; family Asteraceae; genus Lactuca; species Lactuca sativa. The sequence goes on from NC_056631.2 coordinate 53,005,614, forward strand.
ACGTCGGACGCTTCATCCTAATTTTGACGTTGAATCAGTTGTCGAAGAAGGTATAACAGTTTATTCTGATGTTCCCACCGCAAACTCCGCAAATCTCGCCCCGAACCTCTCTTTAAATTATTCGAGGGCTTCTTTACAGATAATATGATTCTTTTAATGTTACTCTTCCTCGATGACGGAACGACGAAAACGTCATCGATCTTACTCCGATTCACCTTCATTGTTTTTCTCTTATTCATTTTGTTAATGTCTTCGTCCTCATCGATTTCCATGGAACGACCACTCTATTTTGCATGAAGTAATTTCATCCATGGAGGTGGATTTAACTAGGATTCAAGTTGCATAAATTAATAGGAGAAGAAAAGTAAATAAACACCATTGATTGTGCTTGGACAGATGATCATTCGGTAGGAGCATGGCCGATGGGGAAGGACTAGTGGTCAACGGAACAGGTGAGGAACGAGATGTTTGATGAGGCCGATAAGAAGGAGTTTAGGAGTAGAGAAAAAGCGGATCGGAGAGGAGAGAGAAGGAGGGAGAGGGGAGAGTCGATTACGAAGATGAAAGATAGAAAGAAGGTAGAAAGAACAAGGCGGGTTTTCAAAATTTTACGGATTTCGTTTTCCCTTTGTCTACTAAACACGCGTTTCATTAAAATTATAAAGCAATAGGTATAGAGGACACACGTTTAAGATAAAGCGCCCTCCGTGTTTTTAATTTTTTTTCTTGAGACACTAATTTAAGGGCACGCAATAGTGCATGACATAAATCGTTAGCATTTTCGGAGAGGTGACACTATTTTAAGGTCGCTCACTTTTGCGTAACATAAATCAGCGCGTGTCGTGGTTTGCGTGTCATTAAAGGCATATATTCTAGTAGGGTGTTTCCTGATTTCTGATTTATGATGACTAATTCAGACTACCAATTGAACACATCAATTTAGTCTAGACTTGGCCAATCACTTTAGATGTCGACATCAAATCATTGAGGGGACCACAAATATCGCTTTTCCCATTAGGGAAAAAATAACGAATAAACTTCGACTTATATGTTTGCACTATTCACTCATTAAATCACGCACAAATATACGTTTTATAACATCAAGTTACTAATGTGTTTACGTATTATCAATGCACAACTGACTTGTAAACAACAACTCATATACCTCCGTTTCAAGAATATAAGATATTATTGTCTCAAAATTACCCGTGATAAAATCCATGAAGTAATTCTTTAAGCGTGGTTTTATCCAATACTTTAATCCCTATTTTCCAAGTACTCACGAACATTGTAGCAAAACCATTGCTATGTGTAAACCCTTAGATAATCTACAATTCAATTCATGACCATCTTAATTCGCTACTTCCTACCAAAAGTACGAGCGCCTGTGGATGTTTGAATAATCCAATTATTCGGGAAGTAAAACATGCGAAGTGAAACACAATAATAACCTAATCAACTGTGGTCTCAAAATTATTGAATATAAATAAAACCCTTATTATTTAATCACCATATAAATTAGACTTTATTCATTGTATAACGTTTCGAGTAATCAACTAAACACTTGAATTAAACATCAGTCATGCCATGTTATAAACATGCATACTATGTCTCTCTATGTTCCTTCCTTTGTGAACATTGTAGCAAAACCATTGCTATGTGTAAACCCTTAGATAATCTACAATTCAATTCATGACCATCTTAATTCGCTACTTCCTACCAAAAGTACGAGCGCCTGTGGATGTTAGAGTTCAACCTTACATGCAATGATCTTTTGTAATGTCGAGGCTTCAAAGTCACATAGACTTATCCAATGATATTACAAGGATACTCCATTGAAACTTTGTTACTTAAAACAATTCTATAGTAATGAAGTCTCAAATTCAAGGTATACTCCTTGAACACTTTCCTTGCATTAAAGTTCCTAACTCACATATAGATTTTATCATTAACTTTCATTATGAAAACATTTCCATATTCCCATATGACCATCAACTCTGAACAAGAATTGTCTTAATCCAAAAGATGTCACTATGTTCCTTCCAACCAATACTACACTTCCAACTGTCCATAAGCAACCAATCCCTTGGTATAACCTCCAAATGTTCTTGACAGTCGTTCAACTTTACTCACACAAATTTCTAGTCCTTTTTCCTCTCAATGCCCGAGATGTTTGGAAAAGTCATAACAAGTGAATATTATAGCATATGTAATCAATACTATAACCGAAGCGTATGGGATTCGATTCCTTATGTCAAAGGCTTGATACTATAATATTTTCATATATCGAATTTCCTATGTTGAACCATTTCAACACGATATTTATATATGTCCAAGACTAAGTTTTATTAAACTTTCAATCTAAAACTTTTAGATTTTAAATGAAAGTATAAATGCCCTCTTGCCTAAATCTTTTTTTTTTTTTTTGCGAAAGAATTCCCAAACTTTGCAATTTGCACATTTGAAATCTTTGTTTCCTACAGTTAGTATTGCCAACTTACAACACTTAGCATAACAATTATGTTCCCAATAGCACAACAATTATGCTCCCACTAGCTTTGACAGGTATCTAGAAATCAACTAGACTTCTAGAAATCAATACTTTTTTACTTTATAACTAAAGTGCAGATTTCTGATTTGTAATGCTTCGATAAGTCTTCAGCCAGACTTCTCAAGCTCATACACCTTTCATTTGATAGCATATGTGTGCATTTAAACCCTTTCAGAACTTATAGCTATAAGTCCTAAACGTTTAAACTATTTCTTGCCATTTATCACAATTCGAACTATGAAAAGGGATGTCGTAATCATATTGCGAATTTGAGAACGCAATTATCACAACAACTAACCATAATGACATTTATCAAATCTTCAAAATCTACTAGCGAAAGTGTTTCCTCATAATCATTTTCATGAATTACAGCGAAACCTTTTGCCACCTTGATTTTATGGTGTATATGTTCCCATCCATGTGAATCTGTCATTTCCAACCTACAATCATAAGACAAGGTTGATGACAATTTCAAATTTTAATTTAGCTTTCATGGACTAAACTTTACTTGTTCTTAATTTCTTGCCTTCTGGTAGCACAAGCGCTTAGCAACGCTTCCGTGTTGTTAAGCAACTCACTTCCATTGACCAATGTAGCATCACCGACCAACGTGCCCTGCCTTTTGCAGTCAATTGAGAACCATAGAACTCATAAGCATTGCCAACTCAACTGGAAGGTGCAAAAAAACTAGAACGTGTCAACTTAACACAATAGGTTATCAACCTCAGGTCGTGTGTTAGTGATAACTAAAACGTTTATTCTTGATTGACTTTTAAAACTCTTCAAGATCAATAAGACTCCCACTGGCTTCTTCACATATAAGTTTTTCTCTCAAGGAATAATCCTTAACGAGCAAAAACACATATTTAAAAGTTAGTGTGGATTCCGTACAAGAGAACACTTCACAGAATTGGTCTTAGTGTATCCCTTGTTTCAACCAGAACATCACAACTTCCAATTCCAATGTGCTAGAGTAAGAAAGCATTATTAGTCCATATTTCATGAGGTGTTATAAACCTAATTAGTATGAAACAAGCTTTAAGATACAATTTATAGTCACTAGAGCATGGCTCTAAAATTTTAAATAGATACGAAGTATGACTTATCTCTTGATTGAACCATTTCAACAATATCTGATTCCTCTTCTTAGTCAAACAATTGCACTAAGATGTTCTTCGAGGATCAATTTGTGACATGGTTCCACAATCATTAAGATGATCACAAAACAAGATACTAAAGTATTCTCCTTTCCTTTTAGATTGGAGAAACCTTTTATCTTTCTGCCTAACAGATTCTTGTTATTCGCGAAACTTTTCAAAGTATTAGAATAATTCTTAGTCTTATAAACACAAGCATATTTACTGAAGTATCAGTAAATCATGATGAATAAAGTTATCATCCTTTGTAGCGGATTTGAATAGTCCATATCAAATGTACTAGATCCATTAGTCCTTCACTTGACTCACACAAACATGTGATCGACGAATTAGTCATAATCTTCCAAAGATCAAGATTCTCATGTATCACACAATTCAAATTGCATGACTCGAAGTTTCTATCGAATTGAAACTTGGACGATGAGAATTCCTTTTCACTTGTTTATTTATGACAATACCACAAGCGATATAACAAGAATCAAATCCACGATCAATATTTTCCAATGATAGAATGTAACCAACACTCTCATAAATGTCGTTGCAAGGAAATATAAAGTAAACTAGATAAAAAAAAATTTACTTTTATCGATAATAAGCGGAAAAAACTGTGTCCTTACAATGTGAAATATGAAAACTATGTTTCTAAATATCTCCTAAGCAATCTATTAAGTTACCATAACTCCTTAGTAGCTCCAAAATCAAATCATCGAACCATGCGACCGAAATCCATATCTCATGATCAGATTCAGCTTACTCCTCCTAAGCTCCCTTCTTTCTCTTAGATCCTGCAAAACATCAAAATGTGACTATCACATCATGTATTAAGAATCTATAAATAGGAACTTACTAAAATAATGGAGTTAGATAGTGGATGTAAAAGAAGTAGAGTCACAGGACTTGACTTTACTATTTTTAAGATTTTTCAGGCAGTCTAGGCAGCTTCATATCGAATGCCCCTTCAATTTGGCAATAGAAACATATGGAACTTTCAGGAATAGCACATGGGACTATTTCAGAACTAGCCATTCTCTTTATCATATGGTCAAATGGTTTCACCTTGGTTGATCCCTTTCCATTGGGAAGACAAACCTTTTCTGGACTACCATTGTTGCCATTCTCAATGTCCATGGAAATTTTGGAGACAGATCCTTCAAACACTTTTTCTTGACTTGTGCTTTTAAGCATTTCTGCTTCAGCAACAATCAACATATATGTTAGATCATGTAGGGTCAGGTCGTGGTCCCTCACATAGTAGTCTTTAATGAACTGACTATATATATGACTCCGAAAGCGAAAGTAGAACCAAGTCAATGGCAAGCTCCCTTGGTAAAATGACACCCAACATCCCCAATATATCAATGTGCGATTTCATTTTCAGAACATGCACACATAGACTTTCCATCTTGATGTTTACATGCCAACAAGGCTTGAGTGACTTCGTATTTTTCAGCTTGAAGAAAACATGACTTGGGGAGAGTCACTGGAGGAGAAAGAAGAGTTGAAGAAGCATGATCTTGAGTTCCACCATTGCTCGAGAAAGGGAACATTCTTTCACCTTGATCAACATGTGGAAGATCATTTCCGGGTAGAGGAAAAACATTTCTAGAAAAACGAGAAAGACCATTGTTGTCTAAAATTGACATCTATAATAGGATAAAAGAGAATTCAATTTAGTTGATTTTAATCCTTAATCATTAATCCATAAATTTAAATCAAGGCTAGGATCCATATTTTCGATTCGAACTTTGAAGAGGGATGCTGTAATCAAATTCAAATTTATTTTAGGTAGGTAAAGCATTTACCAATTTCAATCTCATAAAACTCCTAGATGTTTGAGATTCATTGAGCTATTTAATTGCATGTTTAATCTCGATTATGCTCTCACTTTGTGACTGGGATGCCGAGGATCATAAACAAGATATGAATAACCCTACAAATTTTAATTTCTTGGTACTCTCGATGTCATTTATCATATAATTTTAATGTGATGGTTAACCACACGTGCTCCATTAATCAATGATAATTTACGAGACACCCCTTGCCACTCCTTATTAGTCCATATGAGTGTGTCGGTTTACCACACACACTCCACTAACGACCAATAAGGTGCAATTTGCAATTTCATGGGTTAGCATCAAATCCAAATTTTCCCTAAAGTTACTAAGAGTGGGATTTTAGAAAATAGTTTAGTTACTTTTCATCATTATATTTTTAATAAGGTTGTGTCCTATCAAACCCGTTCGGCTAACGACCCTCCACCAATCAAGGGAGCGGTGGGTAAGAGTGGATACCCAATGTCGGTCATTTTATAGGTCGCTTCCTTAAACTTCCCTTATAGATCGGCATCATGAATGAGACATACTAGCGGTTCGACTGACTTAGTATTATACATATAGTAAATATTAAACATTTAATTTTACACATACTATAAGGTGTATTTTAAAACATTTTAGAATTCCAAGGGTTTAATCCTTTGATAAATTAAACTTTTAATTTAATTAAATTTAAATCATCTTATGGATTTATTGATTATCGTTTAATTAATCATTTAATTAAATTAATAATAAGATCTATAAGGATGTATTTTAAACTTATTTCAAAATACTAGGGTTTAATTACTAAATTTCAAATATTAAAAGAATTTACTTTAAATTTAAAATTAAACCAAATGATTTATTTATTAACTAAACATTTAATTAATTTATTTAAATCAATTTTAGGATTATTTATTAGGGATAATTTCGTGTATATCATTGTTAAACTTCAAAATATCATATTTACCCAACTTAAAATCAAAATTTCATATTTACCCTTTTTAACTTTATAAATATCATATTTGCCCAAATTTATTTTTTAACTATTTTTTAAATATTTTTAATCAGTTTTTATAATTTAAATGTATAAAAAAAATACTAATTGACAATATTGCCCTTTAATATTTTAGCCTTTAATTCATAAAACTATATTGACCGAATTACCCCCTATACCCTCCCCTCCTTCAACGATCAAAGATCGATTCCTAATGAAATCGAATGAAAGCCAAAATCTGATCGACTCCCAGTCTTCTTCAACCGTCACTCTGTCTTCTCTACGCCTCCAAACATTGAATCGACATCTGCAGGTTCCGTTAACATACTGATTTTGTAGCTTCGTTTGATTATATTTAGCTAGGGTTTTCATCTGTCTTCTCTACTTCATCCATCTCTCCCTGCATTACACCCACTTCCAGACACTGAGACATTGATCAACATCTGCAGGTTCCAGATTGGTGGCGAAGATGGTGGGGGTTTCAACAAAGGTTAACATCTGTGGCTCCAGACATCGATGTTTTTTATGGTGTTCAATTTTACTGATTTCCTTGTTGTGGAGTTAAATCTTGATGCTTTTGAGCTTAGTAAAGGTCAGAAAACCAACAATTTCAGGTAATTTGATTATATTTAGCTTGGGTTTTCATCCGTCTTCTCTACATCGTCCATCTCTCCCTCCATTACACCTACTTCCAGACATTAATTGGCATCTGCAAGTTCTAGATTGGTGGCGACGGTGGTAGGGGTTTCGACAAATGTTAACATCTGCAGGCTCTACATTGATGTTTTTTATGGTGTTCAATTTTACTGATTTCCTTGTTGTGGAGTTAAATTTTGATGCTTTTGAGCTTAGTAAAGGTCAGAAAACCAACAATTTCAGGTAATTTCGAGTTTAATACATATAAATTCGTTATTGTAATGAAATGATAATTGGTAACAATAAGGATCAGATTTGGAGATTTAGCTGGTGGTGCAGTTTGTGTATCATAGAGCTTTTTCTTTGATATTTTGGTATGTTTGAGAATGAGATGTGTCCATATGGCTTTCATACAATTTTCATGGTATTCTGAATTGATATTTTTCATCATTGATTCTATTCTACTAGTTAGGGTTTTAAGAGAAATTTAGATAAGCTTTATGAAATTTGAATGATGGAAGCTTTTGTTGTTCATTTCTTATAAATAGGAATGCATGAAAGTTTGCTACCAAATAATAGTTTTGGGAGATATATAGCTATTCATACAAAAGCCTCATGGTATGTATTTTCTAATGGACAAATTATAATACTTTTTCTTGGATATATTCTGATTGACAATATGCTTACATAGGGGAACAAGTGCTTCAAATATCCAACCTCTTGCTGCAAATGTGGTGAGTTCGAATGGAAGTTCAAAGCACAAGGCAGACACATGTACTACTACGACTGCTACACTGTCATTTTCATCATCAATAGTGAGCCCCTCATCACATGCCGTTGAGATACTAAAGAATGAAAATGAAGAAAATAAGATGCAACATCCAGAATATGCTACCTTAACCATAAACAACCATCTTGTTACAACCACACTGTCATTTTTACAATGCCCTTTATGTTTGATGCAACTTATTAGGAGCATGTAATGTAATGTATGAAGTACACCTGTGGTTTTATAATGGATGATGTGTAAGTACGATGCTATTAATTACAATAGCTAATGTTTTTGTCTCTGTACTTTTTAATAACAATACTTAAATGTTTGGTCCTTGTTGTTTTAAATTTGGCATTAATTACAATTTGGTCCTGTTGTTTTTAGATTTGCAATAATTACAGTTTGGTCCTTGTTGACTTCATTTTGAAATACTTACAGTTTCGTCCATGTTGTTTTAAATTTTGCATTAATTACATTTTGGTACCCATTGTTTTTAGTTTAGCAATAGTTACAGTTTAGTCCCTGTTGTTTTAAGTTTTGTTTCAGTTACAGTTTGGTCCCTGTTGTTCTAAATTTCAGCAACATACTTTTTGGACAATTTTTTTTGCAACATAGTTTGTAAACAAACGTATTTGTAGCAACATACTTTGTGGAAAACCCATTTTACCATAATAATTACTAAACAAACTATTTTTAGCAACATACTTTCTAGAAAAACCTATTTAGCAACATCTTACAACTTGTAATCAATAAAAATAAGAAAATGGTCAAAAGGACCAACTATTGTCATCAATCTTTTTCATATGGACCTGAAACTCCCGAGCTACCGGTAGATTTTGTTTTCTTTCCACATTTCCTAAAATAAATAAAAACAATATTAGCATTGTATATGTTTTGATATCTATTTATGAAATAAGACAAAATTAATGTAATTTTGAGCAACCTTGTAGACGTGGATGTTTCACTTGGATCAATACTTTGAGATGTCGGATTTTTGCAAGTCTTTTCACGGTGTCCATACTCACCACATCGCGGACACTTGTGCCTTCTTTTAGGCTCATCCGAGGGTTTAATTCTATTTTTTTTGGTCTTCCAGGCGGTCGTTTCATGAGTGGTGGATAAATTTTATCCCCATCTTTTTTAATCCATTGATCCTTTCTGGGCATCGAAGCAATTTTGAAAGCATATGCTTCTTTAAATTTCTCTATACTAAAATATTGATCAACATATTGGTCCCAATTAGCATCCCTTGTAAAAGCAATAAAAGCCGCTTCATGTACACATGGAACGCCCGTAACTTGCCACACTCGACAACCACATTTTCTTTTGTCTAGGTTGACTTCCCAACGCGATCCCTTGAACTTCACGTCAACTTGGTTATCACCACTTCTACATACTTCATATTCACCCAAGTTCTACATGAAAGATAAAAAAAACATTTATTATTGAGATCTATATGCATCGTCCAAGTTTAAAATAAATACGCATATATAATTGAACTATAATTTAACATACTTACCTTAGAGATGTCGTTGAGACGAATCTTAGCATTGGGAACCAATACGCCGTTCCATCTTTTCACTAACATCCTCTTCTTGTCAAACCATTTCATCAGCTTTTCTCTAATTGCATCAAGTAGATCAAGCAAAGGTTGATAACGTGTTGCACCAATCCAAGAATTAAACGATTCTGAAATATTATTAGTGATCTAATCACACTTGGAAGTTGTTCCAAACTTGCTTCTACTCCATATCTTTTTGTGGTTGTTATTTAGATATGTAATGGCATCTTGACTTACATCGGCAATGTCCTTCAATAATCTGTCATGTTTGGTAGGACGGTAAGTTTTTGCAGCACCCTAAAGTTTCTTGTTAAAGAATTCACCACGAAATTGTTTCTTGAAATTGCTATATAGGTGTCGTACACATTCTCTATGCTCAACATTAGGATAAATGTGCATCACAGCTACTTCTAACCCTTTTTTCATGTCTGATGAGATCACAAGACCATCTGGCATCCCGATTGCCTTTTTAAGTGATTCAAGAAACCATGTCCATGATTGTGTACTCTCTGATTCAAGCACAGAATAAGCTATTGGAAAAATGGAATTATTACCGTCAATACCCGTTGCAGCAGCTAGTACACCAGTGAACTTTCCTTTTAAATGGCAAGCATCAAGAGCAATATAAGGACGACAACCACCAAGAAACCCTTTAGAACAAGCTGCTAGACAAACAAAAAACCTTTTGAACCGTTTCTTGTCACCAGAAATATCAATGTCAATTTCCACAATGCTTCCTTCATTCCTATTTAATAGTTCTTCTCTAAATTCATCCAACTTCATGAATGATTCTTCCCACTTACCATACATATCAATATAAGCTTGCTCTTTACCTCTAAATACTTTTAGATATGGTAATTCAACATTGTAAGTTTTCGTAATCCACTTTCTAAGCTCCATAGGAGAGACATCCCCATCAGATTTCAATTTGTCAATAACTATATTTGCAATCCATTGATGTGTGCAAACTCACTTAGTTTTAAACCTACTTTTAATTATCAAATAACACACAAAAGGCAGTGAACCTATCAATTGTGGTATAGCTAAATAAGCAGGGTATCGAACACAGGGAACGGCAAATTAAACTAAAAACTAATTTAATCTAAGTTAATTAAGAAGCAGGGGTTTTTCTCTAGTTTTACAAGACTAGAAACTTACTAACTATTACTAATTTAAGACTAGAAAATAACAATTTAACTAGATTCAATAATTGGAAAGGAACTTCTGTTTAGTTCAACTTGGTTAACTCTATGATTGATTTCAAGGTAATAGTGCAATGGATTAATTCTTTCGTTGGTTACCGATTCAAGTGATTAGATTTCTGTTCACTACCCTAATCCTTAGCAAATAAACTAACTCAAACAGTGGCCAATTGTCTAATTTAATTATATTCACTAGATTAATTATTCGGGTTAAGTTAGACTTGCAATAGTTAACTAATTTATTATTTTTAATTAATCTCTTGTTTGATAGTCATCTTACAAGCTTGCACATGAATTTACTCAATTTTCTTATTTATTCTAGTTTTATATTCATTAATCCTAGACATATAACATAGTGATCACATAGCATATGAGGTCAATAATCAATAGATGTTCATGCTAATCAATTATCTTCCTATTAACAGAAAATTAATTATTATTCACACACAAGGTTCTTTAGCAAGCTAAAATAACAAAAATTCACCAACTTGGAATTAATCCTACCAATCAATAAAACCATATTGTCAACTTTGTATCCCCAAACAGAAGTCTAAAGGTTTTAGCTCATAATTAAAGTAAATAACAGCAAACAAACAAAGTCAAGTTGCTTAATCATAAACAAAAGAATAAGTGGAATGATGAAATTTTGCCTTAATTACTCTCCGGAATTGAATTCTAGCTTCCTTCGTCGTCTTCTAGGGTTTTTCAGGCTTCTCAATCGTAGCAAAGCACTTCTGAATCGTCCCAGAACTCTCTTCAATCGATCTGTGGAATTATCTTTAAATATACGAATCGACTCGTCGAGTCCCTCTCACATTCCCCGTATTGCGATAACTCTCTGGGATCCCGAGTCATTATCTTCTCGATCCTTCGATTGTACTCACCGAGTAGACGATATGACTCGCCGAGTAGGTGCCTTTTTTAGTGTTTTTTTCTTCTTTATTCCATTCTCGATCTTCTAACTGTTTCTCCCGCTTCCTTTCGCTTCCGAGCTTCATCTTAGGACTGAAAAACATAATTAAACACTTTTAAGTACCTTTTGTCCATAATATGCGATAATTAAACTAATAAATGAATAAAAATGTATACTTAATATGAACTAATTATGCACATATCAAAATACCCCACACTTGTCTTTTACTTGCCCCCAAGCAAAACTGAATTTTAAACATATTAGAATCTTATATAACAACTCCAATCTAACCCAGCCATTATGCCAAGACCGCAACACATGCATTTGTGTCTAAAATTTTTCCTATAAACCTCTCATACTCCAAATACTCACAATCCTCATAAACACTTGCCCACTCACCCCGAACTATGCTCATTTTATGCAACCCTCCGAATCCATCCGCAGAAAACCTCTTTACCCTCAAGGTATTTTTAATTGAGCAACCCGAGCATACATAATCTAGAATTACAACTTTTTGATACCACTATGGAGCTCTTTTGAATTCATCTCTTCTTCGATATTCGCTTTGATCTCTTTGAATTCACCACCTTTATTGTTTGATTTTCGGGTATCTTCAACTTTTTTGGATTTCTTGGAATTTTAATCTTTTGATCTTCACTTTAATTGCTCCAAAATTCATACAATTTTTCTAGTAATTCTTTTTTTTAACATGTAACTCACTTTTTTTTTTCACTCAAAACCTACATGCTTAAGTAGGGGCGCTCAACTTCAACCTTTATTGGCTAATGATAACAATTTTCCTGGATACATTTCAAGTTTAGGCTGCTAAACATATTGCATCCCTCGGGCTGAGCAGGGTTGTGTTTTTGTCCCATGATTTCACTAGAATAAGGAAGCCACAAATGCACTAGAACGTATATAGGCTCAACTAAACATTTGGGTTATCATGAAATCATCAAACATAATACTAGCATGAACCCTAATTACATTTACCAAAAATTTCTAAATTAAGTCCTAAGTAATTTTTTTGGTATGCAAAATTTTAAAATTAACCTAAATTAAGACTCTAAATTTTCTATTATGTAACCAACCCCCTACCCCACACTTATTTGATGCAATGCCCTCATTGCATATTATGCATGATAAAAACATAAAAAGAAACTAAAGAGGGAATTGGAACAAACTCCCCTGGGATAGCAGTGGATAGGTTGATCACTTTCATTTTAGCTCCAACTTCAATTGACTTTAGACATAGTAACCATGCCTTGGGTGTCTCGTCTCGTGTGGGTCACTCCAAATACGCGGATAACAGTGTAAGATCTTCAGGAATAAATATGGAAAGAATATATAGTCAAGTGGTACTCTAATTAGCATCAAATCAGCAGCCCCTTCGACATGAAACCAAACGACTCGTCGAGTATATACCAGACTCGTCGAGTCACTTCGGGAAATCTTCGCATTTGTGAGAATTAAGGGCGACTCGTCGAGTCAGTTTAGTGCACTCGACGAGTTGGTCACTGAATGAAATTAATATAATTTTGCATATGATCCAGCTTCCAATAAACTCTCTATACTTTCTATTCACTTCTAGACTCCCTTGCCAACATCTCTAAGGACCGGACTCAATACTTTAACTCTAACGCTCCTTTTCCTTGACTCTCTTTCTCACTTGGATTCTATAACTCTAAACCCATTTGAAGCTAGCACTCCTAATTCAATTCTGAAAAATTGTCAAAGCATCAAACATTAATTAAACATCAAAAACAAGTTTTAAAAACATCAAACAAACCAAATAAAACAAACAAACACAAAATTAAAAATTGTTCAATAAAAATGCATAAAAATCAATCCTCCTCATCATCACCATCAAGCCCTACTCCACTTCCTCCAGCCCCACTTCTTCTTGCACTGATCACTTCTTCCCACGTTGGAATGTATGGAAAGTTTCCACCATCTATGTGTGGAATGTTAAAGTGGTCAAAAAGTCGGATATGAGATTGGTTGCTAAAATTCAAGCTCCTCGCCATTTGATCCTGGAGTCGCCTCATCTCCACATTGTACCAATCCATTGGTACATCTTCATTCTCAACCGGAATCACCGACGGCTCCTCCTCCATAACCCGCTCTCTCCTCGAATGAACCCGTCTTCCCGGCGCCTCGGGACCAACCACCGGGTCATCATTCGGGATGGCATAGTGGCCACCACCATAGTCTTCAATGATTCTCACTCTCCGGAAAAGAATAGGATTGAACGGAGGTGTAGGGATCATCGTCATGAAATTCCATGCACTGCGGTTCATCAACCCGAATGAGTTAGCCAACCGGGTGACAAACATCCCACCATTTATTCTTGAAGTCTTGCGATCTTTGACCGCACCCTCCGAAAGATATGAAGCAAGACACCAAGGAATGTTGCAAAAAACGTCGGGTGTAATGATGCTCCATAGGAAAAAGACATCAAGGTTGGAAACCTTGTCATCATCCTTTCGTTGGTTGATGGTGGATGAAATGAGGCGGTGAATGAGGCGATGTGTTGGGGATCGAATGCTCCCTTCTTGCGCCGACTTTGGAATATAAACTTTATTACCAATGGTACTCCACCAGCCCACACTTGTAACTCCTTCGGGAAATACCATATGTGCTTGTGCCAAAAAGGCCCGAAAGATGGGTGTTGAGACCAAGGGCTGGTCATAAACCCCCAATCGGCATGCAAGATCTACCACTGAGCATTGATGAAATTCTCCCCCAAGGCAGAAACTGAAGCTTGTTGGGTGAAAGACATCCACTCCCCCGGTGAAAGACACCGTGGAAAAGAACTCTAAGCATAGCTCCAAATAAACGGTTCTTGAATACGGAATACCCGGCTCCACCCGTCACACACCATGGTTTCGCCATTATAATGAAACTCCTTTAAAAGATAAGGAGCTAATTCCTCCTCGTAGCGAACCTGCTGCAACCATTCCCAATCGATCCGGTTGGGCACATAGACCTCCTTCTTCTTGATATCAGCCAGCTTCTTCTTCCATTTCCGCAATGTCGAAGCGGACTCAATTTGTGGGAAGTTTAGCCACGGAAAATCCCCTTGGTGGCCACTGGAAGTTTGCCCCCTTCTGAACATGATTTCTGCAAAACAAAAACCCAAAACCCAGAAAACATAGAATATAATTAAAACAATCTCGCATATGCATCCTGACTCGACTCATCGAGTCCAGGCATGACTCGGCGAGTCGCACAAACTGCACGAGTCAGTCGACGGGTCGATGCAAATTAGGCCATGAAACCTGGAAATTTCGTCAAGGGTTTTGTATAGGGACTTACTACTAAGGTAATAAGGCCAAAATAAACGTTCAAAACAACAAAAATCATGAAAAATCAAAACCCTAAAAATTCATTACTTTTCAAAAACGGGTTTTTCATGCAATTGCTACCATATATGGCCTTATAATCACGTTCTTAACAGAAATCAAGAAGAAATTTGTTACCTTTTGAGTTTAAACTTGAGAGATTTGAAGAAAATTTGAAGAAAACTTGAATGCTTGAGAGGAAATTTGAAAGAGAGGCGCACGTCGAGTGTGTATGTGAAAAAGTGAATCTTAGGGTTAAAACCCTAGTTACTGGATGTAAAAGTAATTTCAAAATTATTTTTTTTCTGTAAATAATACCGACTCGTCGAGTCGGGGTCAGACTCGGCGGGTCTGGTCGCGAAGTCAAACTTTTTCTGAAATCAATATGGACTCGTCGAGTAGTGGTCAGACTCGGCGAGTCTCTTGCAAAACATTCATGATTTTCAAAATTTTGTTATTTATTTAAAATCATTTCACCCCACACTTGACCCTTGCACACTCTCAAGCAGACATGTCCTATGATTTGGAAGATTAACATTTTTAAAAACGAAGGAAAAATTTAAAAAAAAACTAAAAAGTAAAGGAAAACAAACTCTATATAACGGGTTGCCTCCCGCCAAGCGCTTCTTTTTAAGGAGTCATTAGCTAGACTCCTTCCTGTCTACGTTTCGTCATCTTCAAGCATCGGGAATGCATGCCTAGTCCTTTGTGGTTTGTACTTAGTCTTGTAAGCGTGAATCTTTTTCTTGTAAGCCCTTTTCAATTCATCTCTTTTCTTTTTCACAACATCCTCCTCAGCTGCTTGGGCTTCTCTTTTCCTCTTTTCCTTTTTTAACCCATTCTTCTTTACCTTCTCTTGTACCTCCTTCTCTTTAAATTTAATCACTTCATATTTTGTTATGGTTCGTGCTTTAGGTTTAGTAGTGAATGGTCGATCAACTTCCACCCTTCTTCCCTTTATGCCTTCATCCTTTTCTGTGTTCAACCCTTCTCCAAATGGAATTGTATCAAGGCATGCCACCTCGGCGTCTTGGACTTCCATTCCTTTTCCTTCTTCTGCTGTTTGTTCTTCCAAAGAATCATAAATAGTAACTAAATCCAGGGTATGTGAAGAACTATCAATAAAAAGATCCACATTAGCCAATTTTTTATCAAATTAGACTGGACTCGTCGAGTCCATCAAGGTGACTCGGCGAGTCTGATCGGGTTCCATCAATTCTGGAGTGTTTTCTGAGTTGGCTCCTTCCAGTAGCTTTTCTAACTCCTCCAAGTCTTTGCTAGCATCTCCACATTCTTCAGAGTGTAGCAAAAGCTTGCTTGGATCTTCTTTTAGCAAAATTTCAAGCTCTTTTTGTAATATCTTATCATCCAATTGGATAAATGAGATTTCTTCTCTCTTTTCTTTTTCTTGCTTGGCTTCTGGAATAGCTTTAAACATTACCGACTCATCACCCACTCTCAATGTCAATGTAGACTCACTTATATCAATTAGAGCACACGCGGTGTTTAAGAATGATCTTCCCAAAATAATTGGTATTTCGGGGTCTTCTTCCATATCCACCACCACGAAGTCTACTGGAAAAATAAACTTGTCCACTTTGATAAGGAGATCCTCACAAACGCCTTGTGGATGAATTATCCTTTTGTCTGCCAAATGGATCCTCATATTTATCGGCCTTGGTGCTGGTAAATTCAGCTTCTTAAAGAATGAATAGGGCATCAAATTAATGCTTGCACCTGAATCAGCTAATGCTCGGGTAAAAACTTCATTACCAAATTGGCACGGAATCACCATATTTCCCGGATCACTCTTCTTTTCAGGCAGCTCATTCATCAATATTTCCGCGACTTCAGCCAAATCCTTCCTAGCAGCGAAAAGGCTTTTAAGCAGGTTGAAGTATTTACGTGTTTGGAGCATTGTTTCCACAAATGGCATATTGACTTGTAAAGCTTTAACATGCTCCATAAAGGTTCTGTATGCTTCTACTTTTTCTGCAGGTATGGCTTTGATTGGGTATGGAAGAGGAGGATTATATGGCTTTAGAAAACTGGCAGTTTTATCATTCCCGAATGGACTCGTCGAGTCCATTTGAGTGACTCGGCGAGTCGGATCGGGTTTTGCTGGATCCGATTCTTCTTCCTTTTCTGCCTTCTTCTTGGAGATTCTCAGTGCTTCTGTAACTTTTTCTTCACTGCTGGAGGCTATTACACTTACATTCTCCATTCTTGGATTGGGTTCGGTGTTACTCGGAAGTTGACCCGGTCTTCTATCATTCACTTGATGCGCAAGCTGTCCCAGCTGTTTCTCAATGTTGAGAATTGATGCTTGCTGATTCCTAAGCATGTTTCTGGTCTCGTGTATGGCAGCATCGTGATCATTGTGTCTTTTTTCGGCCGCGGCTATGAATCTAGTGAATAACTCTTCTAAATCGGCTTTCTTTTCTACCGGTTCTTCCTTTTGGTATAGTCCCCTCTCCTTCTGCTTGTATTTCTCCTCCTTTGCCTTCTTATACTCCTCGTATGGTAGCCAATCCTTCTTAGGTTTTCGACAATTTTCATCATACCGATCACCACTTGAATAGAAGACTTGAGCTTTCTTATTTCCATTCTCATCCAAATCACAATCCTTTGCGAGATAGGACCCTCCACAATTTTCGCATCCTACCCTAATAGCATGGATTGCTTGATCCATTTTTGTCATTCTTCGATCTAGACTATCAAGCTTTGCTATCACCGCCGCAATGTTATCACTTGCCGCATTTACTACCCCTCGACTTACTTCGTTTCTCGGATTGTGGTATTCTCTAGAGTGCTTATAGAATTCTTCAATTAATTCTTTAATTACCGGGGGCGCCTTCTTTGTAAGCGGGCCTTGAGAATCAAGCAATTGCCTTGTGGTGACATTGACTCCATCATAGAAAATGGAGACCTCTTGTTGGCTATTAAGGTCATGGTGTGGGCAATTTTTAAGTAGGCTCTTGTATCTTTCCCAAGCTTCATAAAGAGATTCTCCGGGTTGTTGCTCGAAGTTGGCAATGGCTTTCTTCAGCTTGGCTATCTTGGAGGGCGGGCAGAAATGGTCTATGAGTTCTTCTTTCATCTTGGCCCATGTGGTGACCGATCCGGGAGGAAGTGACTTTAACCAATCTTTTGCAGCTCCTTTAAATGTGACAGGAAGCATTCGAAGAAGTTGGGTCTCGCGTGGAGCATTAGGCACGTTGAAGTAATCGGCCACATCATTCACTTCGTCCAAGTGCTTGTAAGCGTCTTCATGATCCTTCCCGTAGAAAGGAATCTCTTTGAGTTGGGCGAGAATATGGCATTTTAGTTCGAAAGTAGCAGTTGCGGGAATTGCGGGTTGCACAAGTCCCGGCCCGGTGTCATCACGCATCCTTTTCTTCCACTCCCCCATGGGGACTTCATCGATGTTAGCCATAGTGATAGCTAACTCTTCTTCAGAATCAGTTTCGTGCTCGGAAATATGCTCTTCTTCCTCCTCGGTCTCGTACTCGATATCTTCTTGAATTGGTTCTTCAATTGTTAACGAGGCACTGGATGCTCCTGATTTGCTGCTCTTCTTCTTGCTGAAAACGGATTTTAAGTTCTTGAGTGGTGAGTTCTTTGAAGTTGCGGTTTCTCCTACGGCTTTTCCCTTGCTTCTCTTTAGTGCGGATTCCGGGTCTTCCAAAGGAGGTACCAGAGGTGTGTCAGATCCTCGGGTCATGAAACAGCTGAAAAAAAACGAAACAAAAGAAACGAAACGCGTAAAAGGAACAAACGGAATAAAAAAAATAAAGACTAAAACAGCAATGTACTCGCCGAGTCGGCACGAGTGCACTCGGCGAGTGCAAGGCAAAAACAGAAAAGAAAATTTCTAGTTATTTTAAAATAAACGGAATTTTAATAAAACTAAATCTACTTACTGATTTGCTTTGTAAATAACTTTGTGTAAGATAAATCCCACACAAAGGATCGATTAAACTAGACTTTAATATTAATTTTAGAACCGTTCCCCGGCAACGGCGCCAAAAAATTTGATGTGTGCAAACTCACTTAGTTTTAAACCTACTTTTAATTATGAAATAACACACAAAAGGCAGTGAACCTATCAATTGTGGTATAGCTAAATAAGCAGGGTATCGAACACAGGGAACGACAAATTAAACTAAAAACTAATTTAATCTAAGTTAATTAAGAAGCAGGGGTTTTTCTCTAGTTTTACAAGACTAGAAACTTACTAACTATTACTAATTTAAGACTAGAAAATAACGATTTAACTAGATTCAATAATTGGAAAGGAACTTCTGTTTAGTTCAACTTGGTTAACTCTATGATTGATTTCAAGGTAATAGTGCAATGGATTAATTCTTTCGTTGGTTACCGATTCAAGTGATTAGATTTCTGTTCACTACCCTAATCCTTAGCAAATAAACTAACTCAAACAGTGGCCAATTGTCTAATTTAATTATATTCACTAGATTAATTATTCGGGTTAAGTTAGACTTGCAATAGTTAACTAATTTATTCTTTTTAATTAACCTCTTGTTTGATAGTCATCTTACAAGCTTGCACATGAATTTACTCAATTTTCTTATTAATTCTAGTTTCATATTCATTAATCCTAGACATATAACATAGTGATCACATAGCATATGAGGTCAATAATCAATAGATGTTCATGCTAATCAATTATCTTCCTATTAACAGAAAATTAATTATTATTCACACACAAGGTTCTTTAGCAAGCTAAAATAACAAAATTCACCAACTTGGAATTAATCCTACCAATCAATCAAACCATATTGTCAACTTTGTATCCCCAAATAGAAGTCTAAAGGTTTTAGCTCATAATTAAAGTAAATAACAGCAAACAAACAAAGTCAAGTTGCTTAATCATAAACAAAAGAATAAGTGGAATGATGAAATTTTGCCTTAATTACTCTCCGGAATTGAATTCTAGCTTCCTTCGTCGTCTTCTAGGGTTTTTCAGGCTTCTCAATGGTAGCAAAGCACTTCTGAATCGTCCCAGAACTCTCTTCAATCGATCTGTGGAATTATCTTTAAATATACGAATCGACTCGTCGAGTCAACTGGTGACTCGTCGAGTCCCTCTCACATTCCCCGTATTGCGATAACTCTCTGGGATCCCGAGTCATTATCTTCCCGATCCTTCGATTGGACTCGCCGAGTAGACGATATGACTCGCCGAGTTGGTGCCTTTTTTAGTGTTTTTTTCTTCTTTATTCCATTCTCGATCTTCTAACTGTTTCTCCCGCTTCCTTTCGCTTCCGAGCTTCATCTTAGGACTGAAAAACATAATTAAACACTTTTAAGTACCTTTTGTCCATAATATGCGATAATTAACTAATAAATGAATAAAAATATATACTTAATATGAACTAATTATGCACATATCACCATCCTTGAGTAGCACGCTTATTACTACCCTTGTTACTTCGAGTACATGTATGTCCTTCCACCATTCTCTTAACCTATAAAATAATTACATAGACATAAATATATTGCTAATGGAAAGCATTTTAAATATAAGTTAGGCTATATACTTACTTCAAATGTAATTCCATCTTGCATGATAGAAGCATGAATTCTCCACGCACAATCTATTTTTTCACACCTTGCTGTGAATCGTGTCGGGTCACTTTTCTGGATGAAGTACTCGAACTCATTCGTGATTGCATAATGGTTCAAAGCTCTCTTAAAACAAATTGCATTTTCATATTTTGAGCCCACCTTCATGCTTAAACTGTTCTTGCTAAATGAGACAACCTCATCGTCATCCGTCATCGGCTCATATTCATTATCAGAACTAAGACGACTATAATAACTTGCTCCACTGGGATAATAGTCTGAATCATCTTCATATTGTATTTCATCTCTGTTAACGCATAACTGATTACTAACATTAAGGTTATTTGAGTCAAGGTTATTTTCTGTTGTCACATAAATGGTTACTTCTTTCTCATTTTCATACATGGTAAGCATAGCTATGAACTTCTCCTCAGAATCTAGCTGGATATATAATCGGTCTGATGTAAACTTGTCAACATACCAAATTGAAAATTTTGGATTGTTCTTTGATGAATAACGTTTTATGACTTCATCATTTAGTTGAGCAAAGTTGTATGACCATGTCTCTATGTAGATGCATTTTTGAGAGCCAAAACAGTATATTTTCTTACTAGTGTTCTTTGCCAGTCGAAAAATACCCCCATATTTCAATTTTATTATGTACTTGGAAGCTGGTATACTCATAGAAACATAATCAATCATTGGAGACTCAACCGTGTTCTCCCATATCGGTTTTGAGATGTCATCATCAATGTCTACGTGTGACTGTTACATGTTTATATAACAGTTAAGATTTTAACTCGTTAAAACACATGAAAGACAGGTTGAGAGTAAATAAATTTACCTGTTCAATGAACTTGTCCGTTGATTTGTTTCCATTCAAGATTTCATCTGTTGATTTTTCGCCATTCAAATCGTCTGCTAATTTGTTGTTATTCAAGAAATTGTCAATTACATGGAAGAGTGCATATAGTTCTAATTAAAGATGAAAAACATTGTTCGAATTAATTACCAGGTCAGTTATCAAAAGGCAAAATAAGGAATCGAATTTGGATAATAAGAAATTACGATCAAAAGGATACAAATCACAATTGTGTAATCAAAAAATCAGAATTGTCAATCACAGTCAATACTCCATATTGTACTACCTGATGCGATTTCAATTGCCATCTTCTCGGAACAGATACTCGTTGTACAGGTGTTGCTGGAGAAGCGATACTTCTATGAATCGTGCGCCGTATGTGTATGTAATCCAAATTAATGAATTTCGTATCCTCTCTAATTACCCAGTTACGTGATCAGCAAAAGGGTTGGGGACATTATGGTCAATCCAAGTAAAGCAAAAGGGTTTTAAGTATTGAAGGGCTAGTTGGTCAATTAACATTATGTTTTTAAATTAAAATCATTATAAAATATGAAAATTGATTAAAAGATTTTAAAAAAAGTTAAAATAATAAATTAGGGCAAATATGATATTTTGAAGGTTAAGAAGGGTATATATGATATTTAGATTTAATGTGGGGTAAATATGATATTTTACAGTTTAATAAGGACATACACGAAATTTTCCCTATCTATTAAATTAATCAATATAATTTAACCTAATCCTCTCCCCACTAAATTTCGAAAATCATGAGAGGGATACACCAAATCTTATAATTATCTAGTTAATCAAATAAGGAGATAATGACCAAAAATAGGAAAATCCCTATCATATCTAAAAAATTTGAAAACGGGACTTAGGGAGGAAGGTAAGGATTTCAATCTTTACCTAGATTTCGAAATCGTGGGAGGCAAGAAACCCTCCAATATCGAAACTTGTAGGGCAAGGCAAAGGGTTACAACCCTTTCCTAAAATTTGAAACTTAGGGCCTAAGCAACCCTAATATCGAAAACTCCAGTCTATTAGAGTTTAATTGCCATAAACCCTAATTGATCAAATTCAAACAATTGTAGTCAAATTCAATAGAAAACAAGCCAAAGCTCTGGTACCACTGATGGGTTTTGAGCATAACAAACAAAATCTATGTGTGCATGTAACCCTAATTTTCCTGATCTATGTTTTCTCTAATTTAACATACAACATTTTAACATCTAATGGAAAACCCTAGGAGGTATATACTATTTTTGAGAATCATATAACTAGGGTTAGAATACATACCTTAACTATTATGTAGTAATAACAACTAAATCCAAGCCTTCTTGAACTTTGTGAGCAAGTGTCACAAGTGTCACGCCTCTAATGGTTCACACCCAACACTAGCAAGAGGATGAGAGAGGAGAGAGGAGAGGAGTGTTATGAATTTAGTCTACTCCTCTAAGGAATCAAGTTGCAGAAAATGTGAAGGGGAAAGGCCCTTTAAATAGTGAGGTAGCTTAGAGCCAAAGCTAGGGTTTTAGGAGGAAACCCAAATTCCCTTAGCTTAGGGACCAAGCAGCCCAAGAATCCCCATCCACAACTATCAATAAATTTCCAAACAACCCCTACACTTTTAGTTAATACAATTAATCCCAAAATTAATTCCAATTAATCTTTGATTAACTATTAATTAAATAATATGATTTATAATTAATATATTATTTTCATAATAAATTAATTAATCATTTATTTCGATTTATTAATCAAATAATAAATTCAACCTCTCTCCAAAAGTCATCCTGTCTAGTTGCCAGTTTTGAGGGCAACCCAAAAGGACTACGCTACCATCAATTCAAGTTTATACCAATTATAATTATCGGCTTAGACACCTAAGCTAACAATATCTAGACTCATGATTTGTTGTTCCTCAACGCTTACAACTTCTTTGTAATGTCCCGAAAATTAAGAACAAAAATTTTAATTTTTAGAATAATAAAACCATCTTTCAAAACGTGTTCATAAAACCATAATAGAATCAAAGTATAACCCAAAAACATCCAAATACATTAGAGTCAAATAAATGTGGAACAATGTGGTGTGCGCGATGCGATCAACCTGAGCTCTTCCCCATGGATCTGAAAGTACTTGAAACATAAATTGAAAAACGTAATCATGAAACTTAGTGAGTCCCAAAAACACCACATGCCATACATATCAAACATATATCAAGCTCCGTTCGGAACATATCTATTAGAAATATGAGATGGGCCCTGACTCATCACATTCATCAAGCCCCGCCCGGTATACATATAAACACATAAACACATGAAAGAATCACAAAGATAAATAACACACAATATACTCATTAGGCCCTACCTGGTATACATATCAAATATCGTACATGCAAGAGTCACACATACAATTAGAATCCTAATCATAATAAACCATGGGCCAGCATTGGTGCCTTCAACTCGCCAAGCACAGTGAGGAAACTCACCTCAAGCTGCTGAATATCTCAGATAAAGTTCGGACTGCCGATCCGGAAAAATCCCCGCACTAACATCATCAAATAATACCGAATTAACAATTGCTCCACATCCCATAGCTAGAATCCTAGTCTGATTGTCCAACACTCAGGGTAAAAGTGCATTTTACCCTTTTCTAAGTTGGCCCAAAATTTGAGGCCCAATCTAATAGCACCTAAAAGATTAATATGGCCCAACTTCCTAATTGGGCCCAAAACCAATCATGAGCCTAATTTCAAGAAGGCCCAAGGCCTAGAAATGACCCAAAAATCATAAGGATAATGGCCCAATAGGTCCCAAAACTCTTCTAGCCCAAAAGTAGCCCATACCGAGAAAGTTAACCTATGTCAAGGCTGCTGAGTATACTCAACGTATTCAGGCTTATGCCTTGCGTTCTACCTCGGTGGCCAGTACGAGCTGGGTACGCCCAATGTACGACGCAGTTGACCACCTTCCCCATTAAGTGCTTAAACAATTAAGCCATCATGTCCATGTCTCAGTTCTAGTCCCTAATGATGTCATAAAACGTAAAGTTGGCAACTTTACTCCCATACATGACTTAATGGGACTCAAAACTCAAAGAGAACCTTAATAAGGATCCTAACAGATGCATGAACTAATATAACTCATAAAGATTGCATTTTTATGGACAAGGGACCTCAAAGGTGCTAATATCTACCATCCATTGCTTCTAGAGTAGACCATACTCTCAATGTGGCTTAAAGGTCCCAAAAATGCACACATAAAGCCCTAAATTGGATCTAGCATAAGGAATCATCAAGTTGAGAGCTTTATACCTCAAATAGCTTGCATAGTTGATGACGATTCTGGATCTACAAGCTCAAGCCATACCAAATCAACCTTGAAGTGTTCTTCTTCCTTCAAATCACCAGAAACACCACCAAAACTCACTTCCAAGTTCAAATCTCACAAATGGAACTTAGGGTTTTGTTCTTAGGGTTTAGAGAGGTGGAGGCTGATCATAAAGAAGTCCAAGGGTATCATAAGTTGTTTAAATAGGGCACAAACCCTAAAAAATTAGGGGTTTCCCCTGTATAGCGTATGCCCAACATACTCCCATGTACGATGTGCCTCCGCATCCAACCCTTGAGCCAGTACGCCCAACGTACTCGACTAAGGACCAAATTGAAAAGATTTCTAAAGTGAAGGGCTTAAAGGGAAAAACCTAAAATACAGTGTTACACTATCACCATGTTTAGGTATTAAAACCTTATTTTATATGTTTGTTATAATAGCGCTTATGTAACATCATTTAGAAAGTTCACTTTTTTTAATCATAGGTTAAGGTTCCCATTAAGCCATAATTAATGGTAGTTGGAAGAGTACTGAATGTAGATGGCTCCTTACCATAAACCATGTACACTGCAATGCAACAAGAATATATTAGCACTCAACTTCCTATTCTACAATATTTATATAGTCTGGAAATTTTATGTGATATTGTAAAGGAAGTATGCATGTATTCTTCTTCTTCAATATTCTTTTAATCATTTTAGATGTGTGGTAAACTTTAATAATATATATAATTTCTAATCATTTGTTTTTGTTTTTGTTTTTGTTTTTTTGCTTTTTTGTAACAACAAAAAATTTTATAACAATTTTTCGTTTTTCAAACATAATATAACTCATATAATATTCCCAAAATCTCATGTTTATCAAATGTCATCACAATAAAACATATCCCATAATCTAAAAACAAAATCTTTTGCCAGTGTGTACAAATCATGTCGACACCTTCCCGTGATCCTCGGTAGTACCTGAAACACATATCACATAACACAGTAAGCATAAATGTTTAGTGAGTTCCCCAAAATACCACATACAAAAAATTCGGCACTCGAGGCTATACTATGTAGGGCCCTCCGGCCCATGTGTCTCAGCAGGACCCTCCAGTCCCGTAGCTCGTTGGACCCTCTGGTCCGGTCTAGCTCATTGGACCCTCTTGCCCAGTCTGGTTAAGCCTTATGGCCTCATATATCGTCGGACCTTCCGGTCCTATCTACAATAACACATAACATAATATCACATAGACAAGATGCATAACTCAAGTAAGCACATAAGACCTTCCGGTCACACATAAATACCACTCTAGGTACCATATAGTGAGAAGACTCACATCGGATGATGAACAACCTCTATAAACGTTGTTGCTACGCATCGGCCACTGACTCTGTGCCAAACCCATAATTATCTCAATTAGAAACTAAGTCCAAACTCTCACTCCTTGGGTCTAGATGTTGATCAACAACCAGCCCATCAATGCCCTAAACCCATTGGGCCCACCAAGGCCGAATAAAAAATGGGCCCTCTCAAGGCCCAATTCTCAAAATAAATGGCAAGCCCCACCCAAGGCCCAAAGCATAAATATATAATTCCTTGGTCCAAGACTCTATTACATCATGCCCCAAAGCCAGTCCCAACACGATCCTTAGCCCAAAAAGCCTACAGTGGGGTTACGTGAGGCATACCCCCTTTGGTACGTGCAACGTACACACCCATGCATGAGACTGATCGGGGTATCAACCCAATACGTGGGGCGTACTAGGATTTACGTTGGGCGTACTCCCAGATTTGCTTTAGGCCTTTTTCTTGGTCTTAACCCGTTAAGACCTTAACTCATCTCTTGGAACTAGACTCCTTAATAGCTTTTATTCCATAAAGTTATGGACTTTAAGCCTTTGCATGGCTGATGTGGTCTCAAGCACAAAAAACACTCATTCTCTTTTCTCATTAATCCCTTATCTCATGTATGACTTGATTCTCTCATCCAAGATCTCATTTTTATGGAACCACTCGATCAACTCAAAAGGATAGATAATGGGCTCTAGAGTTTAAAAACTCATAAAGCTTCAAGCTTTGGGGCCAAAAACCCTAAAATGGACCATACTACGCACAAATAAAAAGAAATACGAAAGCTTTGAGCTTTATACCTTCAATTGATGCTCTATTCTCATAAAAGCTCACATCCAAAGCCTAGACTCTAACTCCTTCCCCTTTAATGCTCCTTATTCACTCCAAGGATTCACAAGTCACCCCCAAAGGCTCTCATGTACTCACAAGCTCATAAGGACGAAGACTTAGGGTTTTTAGAGGGTTGGCTCTCTGAGAAGGTGGCCATGAATGAGGCCATCACATTCTTTATATAGGGTCACTTAAAATGTTAGGGTTTTCTTTCGCAACCTCGTACGCCCAACGTTCCTCTTGGTATGCCCAGCGTACCAGGTAGTCCTCGCATCCAATCCACGCTCATAAGTACGCTAAGTGTACCCATATTTACGCCCGACGTACCTGCTTGCCACCCATTTCTTAATAAGGACTAAATTTTCCATATCTTCCAAACTATCATAGCTTCTCCGTTAGAAGTCTGATTCCAACAATTCTTATTCCCACGAAAAGGTGACGAGAAGCTCTACACTTCTATGAAAGCGTCACAGTCTCAAGGCTCTATGAACCAAAGCTAAAAACTCATATTTGATTAAACAGGACGTTAGATTTTTTATTTAGTCAATTGTTACCACACACTATGCATATTATCTGACTTGTGACATAGTATCTCAGAAGATATGAATTACCCGAACTTAGGATAAAACTTTGTGGTCTCATAAAAATGATCTAATGGGGGTTCGTATGCTTTTTTAACTTTTTTTTTCTTAATATTATGAAAAACTTTTTATTATATAAAATTATAAATTAAATAATTGGTGTTGAGCAGGGATGGCAATATATCTAGTCGAAGATGTCATAAGCAATGTTTCTATTCATCTTGATTCAAACCATGGTTGCCATCATGGTGGTGAAGCACAGCCTATGAACAAGAAAAGGAATCACAAAAATGCAATTTCATTTCTTGAAAATCAATCTCAAATAATTTTCCCCCAAAACCACATTCCAATTTCGGTCTAGAGTGCTACACTCGAGGCTCTAGAAACACTTCTAACTGCGATATGTTTTTGGTTTTCTCCATCAATTACTTTATTGAACATCATTATTATTATTTCATGGTGTGTAGTTTAAAATGTATCTATAATTAAGATGAGAAAAGGTACAATGCAAGGTTCCTTGCCTGGAAACAGAGAAGTAGGGATTAAAAGGTTATCAACAAGATCACGACAAGGACGCGAGGAGTTTATAAAAAGACCAAAATACCCTTTTTCATATTCCAATTCTATTACTTTGAAAACAGGTAGAGTTTGAAGATGGGAAAACAATTGGTGTAACATCATAATGAGATACTACTAAAACTGAGAAAAATAATTTTTCCTTAATAATCATTACATAATAATGAAATATATCAAATTAGCAATTATCTTCATTTTTTGTGTTATAATGATATAGTCTAGGCATTTATTATGAAGCAAAGCTTCGGGAAGAAACTAAAAAAGCAAGGTATGTTGATATTTTGAACTTTAAATTATTGATGGAGTAAAAAGAGTGAATTTACCCTCACTATTATCTTCATTTTTCTTTTTCTTTTTCTTCACATTTTTTTCTAATTTTTTTTTTAAAAGTAACTTTTCTTTAGAAATATGGTTTTACACTTTTTTTACAAATTTGTTTTTACATTAATTACAAATTTTTTTTTTTAAAATAAACAACCCTTATCTAATTATACTATTCTACTTTGATAAACCTAGCAAATTATAACATTCCACTTCCATTTACAAATTATTGATTCAACACACACATGTATTTCATATAGAGGATGTATTGGCAACTAATGGCTTGCATTTTTATTAAAGTAACAACCCCTAAGTATCACATTCTTAATAGATAACTTTTTTTATTAAATTGAATCTTTTCATTTGTTGTATTTTCAAATTTTAAGGTTTTGTCTTCAAATTCGGGGACTTCAACACTCGCTCTTGCTTATAACAATGTACACAAACTAAGGAAATGGTAAAAGACCAACCAAAACACAACTGGAAATGTATGTACTTAAATTTTATATCTCTAAACTTCATATGGTTTTACAATCTAAAAGAGACAGGTCACATCTGTTATTATAGATATGTATTATGGTGTACTTCTAAAGGTTGTTAATTGTGTGATTAATATTTTTTTGTTTCAACTAATGCTTCAAGCCCTTAATTGCCATCCACGTCAGGTAGACAGACGCCCATGACACTAATTTCAACATTTTTACCTGGTGTACTAGGTGGCAAAACAATGACACAAAGGATTTTTTTTACATGATATGTGAAACAAGCACATGTCCCTTAATAGCAATGTAGTATCAGGTTAGATACTTAGGGAAAACCCCTTAATAAAAATGTACTATCTGATTACCTTAATATCAATGTATTATAATTTTTGATAAGTTGTTTGACATGATATTGGATGAAATTGATTGTTTTGGTATATATTTGTTTCCATATTTGTGTATTATACATAAATAAGTATCGCAAAGGCACATCGTAAATGCATATCGTAAATGGTTGCTGAATTTTATGACACACAAATGCATGCCATCTTCATTTATGAAAGGGGCTTTAATGATACGCAATGCATGTCGTAAATGTGCGTCATATGGTTATGAAATGCAAATGTGTGTTGTCTTCCTTTATGACCGGGCCTTCCTTGACATGCAATGCATTTTGTAAATATGCATCATAAATTTTGGTCATAAGTTTATGACACACAAAAGTGTGTCATCTTCCTTTATGATAGGGTCTTCCTTGACACACATTTATGTGTCATCTGTGGTTTTTACGACATGTAATGCGTGTGATTAAAGGGTATTTTTGTAGTAGTGTTGCCATGTTCCACTACTGATGCGCAAGGTAACCTAAAATCTCATTCCTTATGTAATCCCTTACTCCAAGCGGTTCTCCCCCACTTGGATTTAACAATGCTCTTCCAACCACAAAATTGATAGATTTCCAATCTATCTTGCAACCTAACTACTCGAAGTTGTCGACAACCTGATCCCATAAGTACTAGCGTTCCATTACTAGCCAATCCTAGCGAACAGACACATGCCAAAATTGAATGATTGCCCCTCGAAAACTCAACAAGCTTAGTATTCCCAAGCACTTTCCACTGAATCCTTTATAAGCCCTCGACAACTTTATAGGATGATGAAGAACAAAATCTCAACTATCGAAAGGGTACCCAACCAATTCAATGACCTACTTGCACTAAAGTAATTCCCATGTAGACCTGCAACTGAACACACTTCAATGGTATGAACTTGAGAATTACCGGTCTAACACCCACGATCAAACCAACTCCTCATTGCCTCGTATCGCTGAAAGACCCCAACAAATCCCAAGTTCAAACCCAACATGCCCACCTTGCGGGTTCCTTGAGTTCCTTGCTGATACCACCAAAGATCGAACCTGCTGGTAGTTTTTTCTCACTTAAAGCTTGCTCTGACGGTGGTCAATGCCCCCATATCAAAATCCAAAAATAGGTCATCCAAATATCCGCTAAGCACGACTCTCGGTATGCAAAATGGCATATGAATATTCTCAAAATAAAATGTCTAGACCATCATGAGGAAGATTTTAATTTCTAGGTGGAGACTTAGATAAACCATACATAGTGTATCAGACGCAACATACCATCACAAATGCAACAATAAGAACATGAAGGAAAGAGAACAGTACATACATGTGACACCAACTGGTGGAACTCTGATCTCATTGGCATGTGACTGCAATGCTCGACTCCTCAACATGTGAACATCCATTCTGCCCTCGCGACCATCAGTAATCCTGAGAATGGCTGGATCAGGTTCCCTCACTGCTCCCCTCATCAGCTCCAGACAGTCGGCCTTTTTGTGGGTCACATAGTTGAAGTGGAAACATAACAGACTCGTCCCCTGGGGACAATCTAATCTGACACGACCAAGCTTGCAACACTTGTAGAAAACTGAACCCCTAGATCGAAAAACTCCCTTGTGTTGCTTCACACACGTGCTGTACTAACCTCGGCTCTACTGGCCTCTCACTCTATGATCAAAAGTATTGGATCTCTTTGCAGGACCCCCAACTGTCTGCACCTGTTCTAACTTCCTCTTCCCGAGGTGCTCCAAATCAATCTCCTGCTCTCGGGCTCTAGCTATCATTTCCTCCAAAGTCTAACGATCTAACTCCCTGATATAATCTCATAACATATCTGTTGGGTTTTGAGCATTCTAACACTTCCTAAGTGTACATGCAACCCTAAATACCTTGGATCTATGTTTTCTCTATTATACATGCAAATAAGAACTTCCAAGGTATTATTCTAATCTAGCATACAAAACAATGACTATAGCAAGATAGAATACATACCTCTTTGATGTAGAAAGTCTTCATGAAGCTTGAGTGCCTAGTGCCCTAAGTGTGACACCTCAAATGGAATCACAATCATCAAAACACTTGGAATGATTTGAGAGAATTCTACACTTTTCAAAATCGGCTAGCCCTTTCTTCACTATCTCTAGTGGCCGATTTTTCCTCAATAATAAGATGCTTATATAGTTACACAATTAGGGTAAACTCTTAATTGTCATGGCTTTCCATTTCCTTGGATCCATGGGTACAAATACACCATGGAGCATCCATGGACCATCCTATGGGTTTTAGCCCAACTTGATTATCCATGGAGCATTAGCCCACTATACAAGTATGGATGATTTACACAATCAACCCATATATTTAATTAGTCTTCTTTTGATCACTTAATTAATCCTAGATTAATTCTTGATCAATACTAATTAAATAATCTTATTATTCTTATTATTAATATACTAGAACTTATAATATATTAATAACCATAAGTGTCTTATTTCTCTCATTATAGTCTATCCAAGTGCATGATGGTATGCAACCCAAATGGACCATGCCGGGTCGGGTCAAGTCTTACCAATTATAGTTATGGACTTAGACATTAATCCAACAGTCTCCCACTTGGATAAGTCTAAAACTATTATTGCGTATGACTTCAGGAACCAACTGGCAATCGTAGCTCTCAAAAGCTTCTGTCGAACTCTGACCTTGTAGATGAACTCTGACCTTTGTCAGTGACTTGTCCATTAGATAAGGGATCATATATTCCTCCATTCTAGATATCATATGGACTGAGACATGGATTATAATCATTCTCTCTGTCCATTTGTTGTTTCCCGATTTCCGATTTATGACAACTGACTAATTGAACAAATCAAATCAGTCCTGGCCCGGCCGAGCACTTCCATTTGTCATCATCAAATCATCGAGGGGCCCACAGATATCGCTTTTATCCCGAAGGTAAAAGGAACGGATAAACTTCGACTCATATGGCTTGTTCTACTACTTGTTGAATCATACACAAAGGCACGTTTTATAGCACCGAGTTACCAAATGCGTTTTCGTGCTATCAATGTACTATCAACTCATAGTAACAACACATACATTTAGGTTTGAAGAATATAAGATATTATCGTCTCATGATCACTCGTGATAAAATCCATGAAGTGATTCCAATGAGCGCGGGTTGAATCCAATACTCAGAACTTATGAGCACTCATGATTGTTGTAGCCTTGTCCAACACCTTAGACCTCTACAACCCATCATGACAATCTTAATTCATATCTACTTCCAAAATATGACTGACTGTGGATGGTTTGAATAACTTAGTCATTCCAGAAGAATAACCCAGTTTATTCGGGAAGTCAAAACATGCAAAGTGAAACACAATAATAACTGAATCCAATATGGTATCAACCCTTTGAACATAAATAAAACACCTTTTATTTATCACCATATGATTACACATTATTCATTGTACACTGTTTCAGCTATCAACTTTATTCTTGAATTTAAAACAATAGTTGTCCCATGCTCCAAGCATGTACACTATGTTTTTTTTTTTCCAAAACACTAGTCATGCCACACACCAAGTATGCATACTATGTTTTTCTATGATCTTTACTTTGTGAACTAGATCAATTGAACATAACTTCAATGATTCTCTTTTCACACCCCCAAATCCTTACTGCAAATGCAAGAATTCCAAATTCATGCCATTTACTGAAATCTGTTAGATTCTAAACTTATATGCATTGATCCTCTTGTAATGATTATGCACAAAGTCAGAAAGACTTGACAACAATCATTACAGAGTATTCCAAAGGAGATCAGCTCCTTGGAAACATCCTTCTTGCATTAAGTTTCCTAATCTTAAACAGATTGAAAATTCTAACTTTGAAACATTTCCAGATTCCATTTTGACTATCACTTCTGAACAAGAGTTGCCTCCTTACAGACTATGTCAATATGGTCCTTCCAGAATTATCACTATACTTCCAATTGTCCTTGAGTAACCAATCTTTGGTAAACCTTAGATTGTCCTCGACAATTGTTTAATCCTTTTAGTCATATCCAGTTCTAAACCTTTTCCCTTCTTAATGCCCCAGGCATTTGGAAAATTTTAGAACGGATGATTATAGCACATGTAATCGATCCTATATCCGAAGCATATGGGACACGATTCATGATGTCTTACATAAAGACTAAACCAGTCTTTTGCTATAATATTTCCATTTCAATTTGCCAAGTTCTCATAATTCAGATTATGAAAAGGGATGCCGTAATCATAATCGAATTTTAGAACGCAAATAATGGACCCATATACAAAATTTCCTTATGTTGAGCCATTCCAACATGAAATTCATATATATCCTTGACTAAATGATTAAAACCTCAGATCTAAACCTTATAGATTTGATATGAAGTATAATTTCCTCTCCCTTAATTATAGCAAAACAACTTTTTCCCAATTGAAATTTTTTGTTTTCTATAATTAACATTGCTAACTTGCAATACTTATCATAATTATCATGCTCCCACTAACATGATGATTATTAGCATAACACTTATGCTCCCACTAGCTTTGACATGTACTCATAAATCAGCTGACTTTCTTACCAAAGTTCAGATTTCTGATACTAGATTGTTTTGATAAGTCTTTATCAAAATCATACACCTTCCCTTAGATAGCACACTTGTGTATCTAAACAATTATGAAGAGGGATGCCGTAATCATAATGTTTAGACCTTTTTGCCACTTCTCACAAGTCCAAATTAGTGTGCCGGTTAACCACACGCGCTCCACTAACGACTTTGAGAATGCAAATATCACAATTGCTATCTAGCTAAAATCTACTTAGTGAAAGTGTTTCCTCACCATCATTTTCATGAATCAGAGAGAAACCTTATGACACTTAGATTTAATGGTGTATGTGTTCTTATCCATGTGAATTGTCAAAATCATAGTCACAAGAAAAGGATAATGACAAATCCAAACTCATATGGACTGAACTCAATCTTAATTTCTTGCCACCTGGCAGCTCAAGGGCCTACCATTGCTTCCAAGTTGTTGTGCAACAAATTGAGAACTCTAAGAACTCATATGCAAAACCAACTTTAACTGGAATGGGCACAGAATATGTCAACACGATAGGTTATGAACCTCAAGTTGTGTGCTAGTGAAGAACTTTAGGTTTTATTCTTGATTAGTTCTTGAGACTTTCAAGACTTTTAAGACTCCCACTGACCTCTTGACCTATAAGACTCCCTTGTCAAATATCCAAGAGATAGTGTGGATTCTAATCAAGACAAACACTTCACACAATTGGCCTAAGTTGGTCTTTGTTTTATCCAAAACATCACAACTTACCAATTTCAAATGTACAAGAGTAGAAAACTTTTACTCTTACATTTGATAAGTGTTTTAAACCTTCTTTAAGACATGTCACTCAAATGACAATCTTGGAGTATGACTCTAAGACTTGTATTGGAACGAAGGATGACTCATCTTCTTGATTTAACCATTTCAACAATTCAAGTTCCTCTTCTTAGTCATAAGAATGCACTAAGATTTCCTTAGAGAACTAATTTTGATATGGTTTCTTATTCATTAAGATGATCTCAAAACTGATACTAAAGTACTCTCCCATCTTTTCAGATATGAGAAACTTTTATCCTTCTGCCTAATTTGATTCTTCTTAACGATCTTTAGTGGTGGACTTAATCAGTGCACAAGAATGTGTACTCGATCCCTAAGTCCTTTACTTGACTCACACATCCATGTGAACAAGTAATTAGTCTTAATTTTCCAAAACTTGAAAGTTCTCATTCATCATGCTATACAACTTGCATGATTCCAAGTTCCGGTCCGATTGAACCTTGGATGATGAGAATCTTTCCTTATTTGGTAAATTTAGACATTACCACAAATGAAAGAATCAATTTCATATTTCCACTCTTGCTCTTAACGGAATTATATAAGCAACAATTTTTCCTCAAATGCCATTGTAAGGATATTTTAAAATAAATAAAATCAAAAAATTTTCTTTTATTTTAAAACTTTGCGGAAAAACTATCCTTACAATCCATATGAAAACTTGTTGTTATCTATTCCTAAGCAATATCTCATAACTCCTAAGAAGTAGCTCAAGAATCCGATTTTTCAAACTATGCGATAGAAATCCATCTACGCGATCAGATTCAGCATATTCTTTCTTTAAGTTTCTTCACTTTTTTTCCTTTGATTCTTAAAACATCGCCATGTGACCCAGTCACATCATGTATCAAGAATCTCAGAATAGAAACTTAACAGAGTTAGATAGTGGAATTTACCTGAAGTAGAGTCAAACTTATTGACTTTAACATCCTTAGGTAAATTTGGCAGCTTCGCAACCAATGCCCTTTCTTTGGCAATACAAACATATGGACCCTTTGATAATGGTACACAGGACTATCACAGACTTAGCTTTTCTCTTTACCATTTGGTCAACCGAGTTGACTATAGCCGATCCCTTCCCATTGGGAAGAGAATGCTTTACTGGATATCCAATGTCATCATTGTCAATGTCCATAAAGTTTTAGGAAGTTGATCTTAGCAAATAGATAAGATCGTTAAGGGTCTTGTCATAGTCTGTTTCATAGGTGTCCCAAAGGAACTCACTATGTGACTTAGAAAGTGATTGAACCACCAACTTTCTCAAGACTTTGACACCCAACTCTCCCGGCTTGTCAATATGTGACTACATCTCCAAGATGTGTTCACACCTAGACCTTGCCTTGCCAATAGGGCTTGAGTGACCTTAAACTTTTCAAGAACTTGTGGGTTGGGGAGAATAATTGGAGGAGGTGAAAGAAGTATGATTTCCAAAGGACATCATCTTCATTTAGGAAACCTTGTTTCACTAGATTTGGGAAGATCATAGGTGTCTATTACAGACATCATTTGGGAGATATTCAAGATAGTTGATTTAAAGTCCTTAATATGACACCCAATATGAAATATTAAGGCTAGGACCCAACAAACTATTTTATAACTTAGAAGAGGTATGCCGTAATCCAAGCTATAAAATATTTGAAGGTAGGTGAATGACGATTCACCAATTTCCACCAAGATAAACGAAATGTATTATTAGGTTTTAATTGGTTTTTGAAACTCCTAGATCTTTGAGATTCATTGAACTTTTCAAAGGCATGTTTCAATCTCGAGTGTGCCCTTCAGGTTTTGTGACTGGGATGCCGAGGATCACAAAACAAGGTGTGAAGTAACCATGCAAATCACTTGGTACCCTTAATAAATTACCCCTCAATCGATGTGCCGGTTAACCACACACGCTCCATCGATACTATGATAAATATTAAGTCACCCTTGACATACCTTGTTAAGTCCAAGTTAGTGTGCCGGTTAACCACACACGCTCCACTAACGACTTAGACAAAGTGTAAAGTGCAATTTCATGGATTAGCACCTTATTCACATTTTTCTTAAGTAACTAAGATTGGGTATTATTAAGAGTTTAGTTACTTAGTATTATCATTAATACTTTTAATGAAGGGAGAATTCTAGTCCTGTCAAACCCGTTCGGCTAACGACCCTCCACCAGTCAAGCAAGCGGTGGGTGAGAGTGGACACCCATTAAGTTGCCATTTTATAGGCAACAACCTTATACCCACCTTATAGACCGGCTTCGTGAATGAGGCGTACTAGCGGTAAGACTGACTTTACTCTTATACATATATATATTATTAACTTATAATATTATAAAGTATAAGGGTTGAATTTTAACTTTTAAAATTCTAAGGGCTAACATGGAATTAAAGTATTCATAAGTGAAAACTTTACAAATTCCAAAACTTGAGGGCAGGTTTTGAAACTATTCAAAACTAATTAATTCCATAACTTATGTGTTTAAAGTAGTTTTAATCCAAAAACTCTTCAAGTTCCATAACTTGAGGACAAGTTATGGAAGACTTTAAACTAATAAAAGAATTAACTTTTCTTTATTTTATAACTTATGGAATTAATTAAGGTTACACTTTTTTTTTTTTTTTTTATTTTATTAAATGAAGAGACTCTTGGTCCTCCATAACTTGAGGACAAGTTATGGAGTCATAAAACCATTTAATTAGAACTAGACTCTTCATTTTGTAACCTTTGCCAATTTTTATGAGTTTTAT
This sequence comes from Lactuca sativa, assembly GCF_002870075.4. Taxonomy (NCBI): domain Eukaryota; kingdom Viridiplantae; phylum Streptophyta; class Magnoliopsida; order Asterales; family Asteraceae; genus Lactuca; species Lactuca sativa. The sequence goes on from NC_056631.2 coordinate 53,043,001, forward strand.
GATTCTTAAATGTGACTTTTCATATAACTTGAGGACAAGTTACAAAAACACATTTTAGAATCAATTCTTAGATTAATTTGGATTAAAACCAACTATCACATAATTTTATTCATTAATCTAAATTCACTCATAAAACAAAGTAACACAAAAAACTTTTGGTGATCCATAACTTATTCTTAAGTTATGTAATCCTTTAAAACATTAACACCAAATTTTGTAACTCCAAAAAAACTTTGAATCAATTTTTTTTTTAAAACCTTTTCAAATCCATAACTTATGGAGGTTTCAAAAAAAAAATAAAACTTTTTAGATCAAACTTTTAAAACTAATAAAATAATCATATTATTTTATCTTTTATTAAATTTGACCTAATTCAACTCATAAAGCAAATTATTCAAATTTTACAAATAATTAGTTTTTCACAAGAACAAGTAATTATCTTAAAATTTGACGAACTTCATGTTTTTTTTTCTTTTTTTTTTTTCAACTTTGAAAATAAAATATTTGCATCAATATAACAGAAAACAACCCGTGGCTCTGATACCACTGTTGGGTTTTGAGCATTCTAACACTTCCTAAGTGTACATGCAACCCTAAATACCTTGGATCTATGTTTTCTCTATTATACATGCAAATAAGAACTTCCAAGGTATTATTCTAATCTAGCATACAAAACAATGACTATAGCAAGATAGAATACATACCTCTTTGATGTAGAAAGTCTTCATGAAGCTTGAGTGCCTAGTGCCCCAAGTGTGACACCTCAAATGGAATCACAATCATCAAAACACTTGGAATGATTTGAGAGAATTCTACACTTTTCAAAATCGGCTAGCCCTTTCTTCACTATCTCTAGTGGCCGATTTTTCCTCAATAATAAGATGCTTATATAGTTACACAATTAGGGTAAACTCTTAATTGTCATGGCTTTCCATTTCCTTGGATCCATGGGTACAAATACACCATGGAGCATCCATGGACCATCCTATGGGTTTTAGCCCAACTTGATTATCCATGGAGCATTAGCCCACTATACAAGTATGGATGATTTACACAATCAACCCATATATTTAATTAGTCTTCTTTTGATCACTTAATTAATCCTAGATTAATTCTTGATCAATACTAATTAAATAATCTTATTATTCTTATTATTAATATACTAGAACTTATAATATATTAATAACTATAAGTGTCTTATTTCTCTCATTCAAGTGCATGATGGTATGCAACCCAAATGGACCATGCCGGGTCGGGTCAAGTCTTACCAAATATAGTTATGGACTTAGACATTAATCCAATAATATCATGGTATCGAGTCTTGCTCATCTCCTCATCTGCAACATACTATGGAAGCAAAAGAGCCTTCTCCCCAAATTTGGTAGTGATCTCCGCCATAATCTTAGTCGTCTGGCGAAGGTCCTAAAACTCCCTCGCCAACTGCTGCACCTCGGTAGCTGGTGCAAAATCATCTCATAGTCTCAGTCGTCTACCCTAATCTGGGTCACAAAATCATCCCAAGTCATCGTCTCAATGGCCTCACCTGCCAAAGAGAAGTCCACCTCCTCCTACTAATATCGGCCTCTGTCTTTTAGAAGACAAGAAGCAAATCTAAACTTCGACCCCAGGGGGCAGAAGCTCATCTGGAAAGAGTTCACCAAGTCTGCTAACCACCTCCTACTAGCAATGGGGTCCTTCTCCTCAAAGAACTCGGGAGCTCCACAAGCATGAAACTCGTAGAAGGAAAGAGTGTGAGAACCTATAATAGCCAAAATCTCTATATGGAACGTGCCCATACGCTCATGCAAAATCTTCATAATCCCTCCTTGACCGAACCAAAGATCACAAGATTCTTCTCCAAAATGCTGCAGGTGATCTCTGACCGGATGAAGTCCCGTATTTGCTCATTCATCGGTTCAGTGCAAGCAACTAGGCCTGAACCCCCTCCAAATGTTATCACCACCATTATGAAAAGCAATCATACAAAAAAAAATTAGAATATCCTCAAATAATCCTCATCCTATAAGATTCCTAGATTCTCCGTGATTCCCCACAATTCGAGTATGGATCCTGTGTTTTCAGTAGTATGGGCCCAAAACAGCTTCCACACTAATATATACTAAATAGCGCAACCAAACCCACTAAAGCACTTCCTAGGCACTTCTAGGTTCTGACCTCACCGTGCCATCAACTGTTGAAGAACTCCCTTTAAAGTCAGTTGACTACTTCATGAATACAATCACATGCCATAAAGCATAGAAAATCCTTCAAGTAAAATACTCAACCCTACAACGATTATACTCAAAGAAGAGTTGCACAATAGATTTAAATCCGTCCCTCTGATTACTTAACCTTTGCAACATATAACTTAACATATTCACTTAATAGTTAAGTGACATCACCAAGATTTCCACAAAGCACAAAACAAGCAGCATTTGTGCAAGAACACTCCAAGCTACAAAACAACCAAGGACATCCCAAGCTCACTTACTACATCCCATGCTAGGAAATTTCAATCTCACTACCGGTTGTCTTATACATGCAAATTATACATAATACTAGATCAAATAGATTGTCGAAGAAAAGACTTTATCCTAGGACCACAACTAAACGAGGAACAAGAAATACGACCATATCAGTCATTCTAGGGCTATATGATCCTAATCGTATAAATTGTTTAAAACATACACTTAACAATCACATCTACCAATACAGATTCCAAATCTAGCATATCATCACTTTTTCCTAGGCTACAAGGCATCACATATTAGGCTGATCTACCAAGAAATTCTAAAAGATTCCCTAGCCTGATCATAACATGTAAACATTCATATCATATATCATATCAACATGTATGGGTATTCCGGGAATCACCTACTTGAGCTCGGCCGATTGCACGCATCATACCCCTTTTCTTTATAAAAATATTTTCAAAAACTTATTTTCTGTACAAAAATATGTTTAGAAACTTATTTTCTTTCAAAAGATTACTAATTCCTTGGTTTGAGTTCAGACACACCCAAGAGTGTGCCCGAATCCCTCAAACCAAGGCTCTAATACCAACTTGTAAGGTCCCAAAAATTCATAGTAAAATTTTCATATTAAAAACAATAAACCATACAAATGAGTCGTTCCAAATCCGATCAAAGTGAATATATTATTTAAACATCAGAGTAAATATTGAAAATTTTCAATTCGGAAAACTCTGGGGGATGCGGTGCCGTCACGCTGGGCCCTTCCCTTTCGTACTGGAAGTACCTGAAACCATAAACATAAAACCGTAAGGACCAAGCATAGTGAGTTCCCTAAAATACCACATACCATACATATAATAGAGATTGATATGTATCATCCGTAGTCTTATAATTACCATTATGCCAGGATCTATATCATGGTCTTTACTTTCCAGACCGGGGGCAAACCTTTGGTCTCACAGAAAAGAGCCAAGAGCCACCTCCTAGTCTTCCATGCAAGAATCACAAAGACAATTAACATACTATATATATCTGCCAAGGTCCAAACCCTGGTCTTGCATATAATTTGTCGGGAGTCGTATCCAGGTCTTTCATGCAATTGCAAAGTGCCACCACATAGACGCCCAGGCAGGCGTGCCCTCAACTCTTTCTACATAACATAATCCTATGGGCTGGCATTGCTGCCTTTGACCCCTTAGTATAGTGAGGAGACTCACCTCACAATCTAAAAGATCGCTGAATAGGACACTCCTCCAAATATCAGCTCTACCGGTCACCTATTCATTACAAAATGACCAAACTTAACTTATAATCAATATACCGAAAATACCCCTAGGTCAAACTCCTGGTCAATGTCAAATTCAAAGTCAACCGACTCAACTGGGTCAACTCAGTGAGTACATTGGGCGTACTCAATAGGTATGTGGGGCGTACTACACGTTTGACCAGAGTCGAGGGGCTGACCACGTATGTGCAGCGTATGCGGTTGCTGCCCTTTCTTCCCATTAAGAGCTTAATCCTTAAGCTCTTTCATTCAAAATCCAGTTCTAGCCCTCAAATAATGTTCTTAATCATAAAGTATCCAACTTTATGATCTAACATGGCTATTAAGTGCTTAATACCAAACATCCTAACTTCTTAACTCTTTAAGACATCCTAGCTCATGCATGGAGGGAAACTAAGGTACAAAATTATATTTTTATGGTTCCTAATAACTCCATAATGGATAACATTTCCAACTTTATCCCTTAGAATGGTCCAAACAACCAAGATCTGGTCTTTAAATCTAAAAGGGACCAAAAGTGCATCTTTTTCAACTTAATCAATTAAGTCCAAGTCTCCAACCTTTAGATCTGGATCAATATGATGTTTAGATGGATAAAGTTTCCAACTTTATCCATAACAAGGTCAAGAACTTTCAAGATCTAAACTTTATAAACAAGAGTGACCAAAAGCTCATAACACCCAAAACTAGCTAGATCTAACAAATACACCATCAAGATTCAAGCTTTATACATCTAGAAGAAAGATCAAGGTGAAAAAGTCTGGATCTACAAGATTTAATGCAACCAACACTTCTCCAATGAGTTCATTCTTCTCCAATATGCACCAAGAACACTCCAAATCATTCAATAACACCTTCTTTTGCTCACAAGCTCAAACTAGGCTTAGGTTTTCAAGAGAGGGTGTTGGAGAGGTGGAGGCTGAGTGGAATGGGTTTGGAGAAGTTAAGGAGCTTAAATAGGGCTCAAACCATGAACTAGATGGATTTCTTATGCCCAGTGTACTCCAGTTATGCCCAACGTACTCCAGGTATGCCTAGTACGCTCAACGTACATCCTGTACGCCCAATGTACTAGATTAAGCCCAAAATCTTCCTAACTTTAAATGGTCATAACTTCTTAGTTCCAACTCCGTTTTTGACGATCTTTATATCCACAGAAAGGTATTGAAGAGCCCCACAATATTATCTAGATATCTTGGACTAAAAACATCCCGAACAAAAATCCATATTTCTTGTAAGAAGTCTGAAATATCACTCTTCCTGTTTTACACTTTGACTCTAACACAAACCAAACTCTTGGATCCCTTAATCTACATTACCAACATCCAAATCGGTCTAAACCTCTCTTTCCCAAATCCTGAATCATTATGATACTTGGTCTTTAGGTCACGACCCCGAATTATGAAACAACTCGAAACAAGGTGTTACATGATTTCACTAGGACTAGGAAGCCACAAATACACTATAACATATTGGTTTAACTAAATCTTAGAGTTATCATTGAATCATCTCGTATAATGCTAGAAAACTAGTCCAAATGCAATAATATCAAAAAATTTAAATGTACAAAATTTTCAAAATTAGACTATTTTAAAATTCTATGTAATTTTTTTAAACCTAGCATTTTTCAAATTAACACTTGAAAATCTTTTTTCAACCCCCTACCCAGCCCACACTTAGTTCATATAGTGCCCTCATTGTATGCATAAAACACTTAAAGCATATAAAAGAAAATAAATGAGAGAAAAAGGAACATAATCCCCTTATGTAGTAATGGCGAGATGTAATTTGATTGTACTTGGAAAGCTTGGACATGTCGATAAATTGTTGGAAACTGGACCTCTGTTGCTTGTAAATGTGTCAGTAAAATAAAATCAACAACTTTTGACTGGGTAAATATGGTGTGAAAAAATTCAAAGTAATGAGATGTTAAGGTACCACGACGTGGGAAAGTGTCGACCATGCCGTGAGATAGAAATGTGAAAATATCGGAGTCGCGATTAGCTGAGTGTTCATGATGTAACAAAATGGTCGCCATGTCATGATAACTAAATGTCGAATACTACCATTGTGATAAAAGGTGTCACCACGACATGACATAAAGGTGGTCATGTTGTGAAAACTAGAGAATCCCATAACTGTTTTGCCAAAATTGCATTTCTTTATATGTCTTCAATTTACTTTTAAATGGAATTAGACTTTATCTAGGTCTCCTCTTCTGTAGAAATTCTCAATATATCTAAAAAACTTGAAATGCACCCCACACTTATCAAAAGTTATGGTTCTCGGTTATGCCATTCAAACACTCACATCTTTTACTTTTTCTCTCGAAATATGTTGTATCTTTCTATGACAACAAATATAAAACAAACCCCTAGAATAATACTTAGAAAACAATAATAAACATTCGGTTACAAGTTCAAACAAAAAAAATAAAACTAAAACACAAGAAAATAAAAGTAAAGAAAATTCATACCGAACACTGGTTGTCTCCCAGAAGTGCTTCTTTTGTAGGAGTCGTGAACCGGACTCCCTCCTGCTTTACGTTGTGCTAGTTGGGATCATAATCTCCCTATTCTCCTTCAATTCAAGCCCTTTGCGTTTGTATGTTGCAACTAGTGTTGTAAAAATCCCGATTAGATCCCGATTAATCCCTAGGCGCTACTTGACCGATTAGAGAGTGACTAGAGATTAATCCATGCATACAAAATGACTGAAATAGTAGAAACCGATGAAATTTTAACACTTTAAAGAAGTTATATCTCAATAGAAACTATTTGAGGTATGATTAGTGTTGTATTTATCATATCAACCTATTTTGTTATGATATTAGTGGTATTTACGAACTTCTATATGATATTAGTCATATTTAATTTTTTAAAATCTAACAAATTAGCAATTAATGGTCCCCGATTAATTTCCCGATTAATCTCCGCCTAGCCGATTAATCCCTTGACCCCAGTCCACTGACTAGCTAACGTCGAACGATTTTTACAACTTTTGGGAAAGGTTTGTCCAAGGCTATCAACTCTTCTTCCATCATCTTCTCTAATTCTTCAAGATCGTTAACACTTTCATGCATTTCTTCATTCACTTTTTCCATGAAAAATACATCATTAATTTCTTACAAAGTTGCAGACTTTTTATTGTCTCTAAAGGTTATATCTTTGTCTCCGAATCGTAATGTAAGCTTGGAATTGTGAATCTTCACTAGGGCGTGAGCAATGCTTAGGAAAGGTCTTCACAGAATCATTGACAAGTCTTCATCTTCCTTCATATCAAGAACAACGAAATCAATCGTAAATACAAACTTCCCGACCTTAACCAATAGATCTTTGATAATGCCTCGAGGGTAGGTAATTGATCGGTATACCATGTGAACAACCATCCTTGTAGTCTTTAACTTTGGTAATTCGATTTTCCTATAAAATGAAAAAGTCATTAGATCAATACTCGCCCCTGAATTGGCCAAAACATTTGTCTTCGTCAATTTCCAAACTCACAAGATAAAGTTAGACACCACAGATCTCCCATCTTAAGTGGAAGTCTTTCTATCACAACATTCGAACATTGTTCATTAAGGAAAACCTTCGAAACCTTCTCTAATTCCTCCCGGTTGCTAATAAGATCTTTAAGGAACTTCGTGTATTTAGGTATTTTTTGCAATTGCCTCGATAAATGATGTAACATCCCATTTTTCAAGTAGCTTCAAATTCATCCCTTGGACTTGAATTATGTCACTTTTGGCCCCTGGGTTTGGAAGGAAGTGTAAAGAAAGGACCAAGCATGAAAAGGTGGCAACTGGGTGAGTACGTCCAATGTAAGCTGGGGTACGCCCAATGTAAGCTGCGGTACGCCCAACGTAGAAGCTTAAATGGTAGCAGGTGGTGGAGACGTACGCCCAGCGTACGAGATGTACGCCTAACGTATGCTCAGTGACACTAAAACCTAATTTTAGAGTCAAGCACTATATAAAGCACATAAGGACTTGAATCCTAGCCCCTTATCAGCCTCCCCAACCTCAAAAAGACCCTAGAACGTCTCATCTCTTCATTTTTGTGTGATCTTGATCTTGAGAGGCCATCTTGGTGATTTTTAAGCTTGGAAGTGGAAAGAAGAAGTTGGCAAGGAAGGACTTGGGAAGTTTGAGCTTATAGATATAGAATAACATCATCATTTGAGACTCTCTGGTGGTATAAAGTTCATAACTTTCCTCAAGAATGCTTAGATCTAGTGTAGTTTGATTTTGAAGTCATTTTGGTCGCAAGTATAGAAATTTATGGTTCAAATCCGATTTCTGGACTTAGAGTTGCCACTATCAGTTCAAAATGAGTCCTTAAGGCAGAAAGTTGCCATCTTGAATGTCTTATTGGCTTCATGCATGAGTTAAGATCATTTCTATGAGAATGGAATGCTATTTTGTAGTTTGGGCTTATGAGGGTCATGCAAAGCCACCAAGTCAATGACTTTATGGATTAAGATCTTGAAAAGGACTTGGATTTGTGATTGTAGCTTCTGGATTGGAGTATTAAGCACTTAATGGGAAAGTGACTTAACAGGGGAGTATGTTGATCGTACATGCAGGTACGCCAAACGTACCCACCATAAAGCTAGTACGCCCAGCGTATATAGGAGTACACCCAACGTACTCATCAGATATGGGCCTTGCGAGTTTTGGGCCTCGGTTTGGGCCATGCATGGCATTTTGGTTCTTTGGTCCTTAGTGGGCCATCAGAAGTCAGATAATGTGGTCCAAGAAGATGTTTGGGCTTAGGGTAAGGCCCATTAGGGGGATTGGAACCAATTTAGAAAATTAGGCCATTAGTGGGCCACTAGTGGGCTTGGAAAGCCTACCTAGTCTTGGGTTTTGTTTTGGTATTAGGCCTTGGCCCAAATTAGAGAAAAGACAAAATGGACTATATGGACCCCCCTTAGTCAGGTTTGATAGCCCATATGTTGACTCAACATTCTTTATTTTGGATGGTTCAGGATTTTCGGTGAGACAACACTTTGGGAGTCGATACTTCAGTTCACACCGGCATTGCGAGGTGAGTTATCCTCACTATATCAACAGGTTCTAAGGCACAAATGTCGGCCTTCTATCGGATTTGTATCCGGGTATTTGCTTGATATGTTTATTGATCTGCTAGATCTGCATCCTGGTAGTTAGGATGATATTATGTTAATGACCTGGTTTAGGTCGGTATCCTGGTATATAGGATGATGTTATGTTAGTGACCGGTTAGGTCGGTATCCAGGTTATATGATGGTGTTGTGTTAGTGATTTGTTAGATCGGTATGATTATCTATTATATACATGCTAACATATGATATTTATGTGCACATGATTATTTGATTGGTATGGGGGTTTGGTTGAGGCGGGTCCTACTTCGTGCTATAGGCCAACATACCCAGGACGGATCAGATAGACTGCAGGCCCAAGAGGGCACATAGTCAGGCCGAAGGCCTAACGAGCGGTCTGGATAGGCTGAAGGCCCCGAGAGGGCGGTCTAGACGTGCCGAGACTCGGAGAGTGGACCAGATGTAATGCCCCGATTCTCAGGTATTGATTTATGTATGAATATTTTTGAGTTATGGGTCTACTCGACGAGTTGGCCGCCCTACTCGTCGAGTAGTAGCAGGTTGGTCTGCGTGTTTTAGTGATCTACTTGCCGAGTCCAAGAGCGGACTTGATGAGTAGGAGCTGGCAGATGAAACCCTAGATTTTGGGGCATTTCACCCTATTTAAAGGATCATTGGCCTCCCCCAGCCTCCCCTTTACTGCTTCTTGTCCCTCTCAAACCCTAAATCGAGTGTGTGTGTTCTTTTGGTGTGTTCAAGCTTGGAGGAGGAATTTTGGAGGAGAAAACACTTGGAGAAGCAAGGGATCAAGGCTAGTAACTTGTGGGGAGCTAAGAGATTCATCAGTTGTCACTCTCTGGAACGTATTAAGCTGCTTCTTTGGCTCATCTCTCTTTTAATCTCTTTTGGGTGGGCTTTAAGAAAGGCTTTTGGTGTTTGAGTCAATATCTGAAGTTGCAACTTCAGATCTGGACTTCCTTTGGTCTCTAGATCCATAAAAATAGTAGCTTGGGAGAGTATGAGCCTTCCCTCAAGTGTGAGACTTAATTTCAAGCTTAGTTTTGTCATTTACGGGCCTTGAAGCTTTGCATGCACGTAAAGTTTGCAACTTTACGTGATAATCATGCCTTTGAAGGTTGGATCTGTAATATGGAGCCTTTGCATGGCTTATAAAGCATCTGTATGGATGAAGGATTGAAGGGACTTGGCGAGTCACATAGTCGACTCGGCGAGTCATAAGGAGATGGTCTTGAACTCAACGAGTTGGATGAACAACTCGGCGAGTCCGATGAAGATTGTCGTGGATTCGGCGAGTCAGTAGAGTGACTCGGCGAGTCGGTTAAGGTTCTTACCAACCGTTAGGTGCGTGTGAACTTGTTGAGTTGCAAGGGAAAAACTCGACGAGTGGTCAAGGAGTTTCGACTGCGAGCCTTAGGAACTCGACGAGTCACTCTGGTGACTCGGTAAGCAGATGAGTTATGTCGGGAACTCGACGAGTTGCTGGATACACTCGACGAGTTCAGGTCAACATGGACTGTTGACCCGGGCAGTGGACCTTGACTTTGACTTTGCTGTTGACCAAGGGTTGACTAATTGACTTCTGGGGTATCTGGGAATTTATGAACTTATTACGTGTTTGGATATAGGTGGTGGAGTTCGTGGCGGTGATTCGAGAGTTGAGCTTTTTATTTCTAGTCAATAGCTGCAAGATGAGTTATCCTCACTATACTCAAGGGTCTAAGGCACCAAGTCCGACCCTTTGATTGTTACTTGGTATGTTATGCTAGTATGATCTGTTAGATCGGTATCCTAGTGGGTAGGATAATATTATGTGATATGTAGTATGACCTATTAGATCGGTATCCTAAAGGGTAGGATAATATTATGCAATAAGTGGTATGATCTGTTAGATCGGCATCCTAGTAAATAGGATGCTATTATGTGCTATGTAGTAAGATCTGTTAGACCAATTGTTGTCTATAGACTGATATGTGATTATATGTTATATATGTATGTGCACATGTTTGTTTGGCGGTTGGGTGGTGTTTGGGTAGGTTATTAGGGGGTAGATTTATTTTTATATTTATTTTCTTGTTTTTTATTTTAATTTGAAAATAATAAGAAAAAAGATAAAATCATATTAATAGGGGCAAATTCATCATTTAAAAAAAAATCATAACAAACTACACAAAAAACACAACAAAATGAAACTTTTGGACCACTGACACGAATCTAAACATTTTTGGACCAAACTTACGAGTTGTGATATAACATATAGATCATTCTTGTAATTTTATTGTTTTGTTTATTTATAAACTATCGGCATCCTTTTTTTTATTTGATTTTAATGTACTACATGCTAACTCATTTTTGGAGAGTTTTAATTTTCATGTCATATGAAGTTATTTTGATTAAATTGAGAATAATCATAGATTTTTATTAATTTGATTGCAGTTAGGATTATATGGAGCGTTTTACGTAAACCGGAGATTTGGAGATTATGTGGATGGCTCATTTATATAATGAATTTCTAATCACGGGGGTGCAAATATTTGATCAATTTAAATAGTTGCAATGGTTTTTCATGTAAAACCTACGATCATAATGTACTTTTATGGCCTATATCAGAAGTACATTTTAATTTGTAGAGAGAACTCGTCAAACTATATCCACAATTTTATATTTGCTTAAAAGCTAAGCGTATGTAAAAAAAAAATGCAAAATGCTGACAAATATTAATATTAAATTGAGAAAGTTCTTCACCTTCTTGCCGATTACTTAGTAATTTTCTCGTAAATGAAAACAACTTAAGTTAAAAATGAGTTTTTTGTTCTTAAAGTAGAAATTAGGGTAAATTGATTAGTTTCATCTCTCAATTTATATCCTTCAGAAAAAAAAATCCGGTTTTTCTTATAAACAACAATATATCTATCAATATGACTAACTAGTAATCCATTTGCATCTGTTTAATTAAGCTTCAATTCCAGCCTCGAAAAAAAAAAAAGATGATCTGTAGAAATCCTTCTTGTCATGTGTTGGTTCTATGAAATTTGTTTCAATAACTCCAACAATTCCATACACTTTAGAATCCGAGAGTTGTCACCACAACAACCTGCAAATAATTTACAAAATTAAAAGAACATATAAAAATCACATGCACAAAGTGATAAATCTGGAAACATAAAATATACTGATATCTTACATTTTTCACATGCACTTTCGCATGCCCTTAGGGTACATATCACCTCCATTTCTAATACTCAATCTATTATTTAACTATAATTAATAAACTTTTAGTTAAAAATTATAAAATCTGAACATACTAAAAGCTAATTAAAACCCAAATAACATTATAGTAAATTAGTAAAACAAGTGGAATCGTGAAATTAGTAAAACAAGTTATGTTACAAATTTTCCTTTCGAAAAAACACCTGTGGTAGGGAATAAAAATTAAGAAAAATGGAAGGAGAATTGTCTATATTCCATTTTATGATGAAAAAATTTAAGCTTTTATCGTTACAATGGAATGAACCATTTCATTCCTTTCATAATTTCATACAATGGAATCAACATTCCATTCCATCTTTTCGATTGTGATTGCTCTCTGGATAATGATCTATCATATTCAATAGCATTTTCCTGATAAAAATCAAGAATTAATTTCTTTTATCCCCTTTTTTACTTTCAACTTTATTGTAGATAACAATTTTTTTTTGTTAAAAATACCTCATAATCGTCATCTGAAAACCCACATCTGCCTGAATATAAAGAAGTTGGTGAATCTGATTGATCTTCCAAGAGAAGATCTTGGAGACGTTTGACACTCGAGCTTTCTTGTGCTTTCTCATTCTGTTGAGGATCGATAGGATGCACCTTTTTAAACTGCATTATAATAAGAAGATTAATCTCATTTACATTTATTATCTTTAAAAGTTACAAGAAATCAGATTAAATAATATGATAAATGCACTCACATTCTGAAGAATCCGTAACTGATGAAGATGATACATATGTTCATACGAATTTAAAGATGACGTGCTGCAAACATTTATATTTCTGCAACGAAAGTTGAAAACCCATTTGTTGTTCAAAGATTTATAAAAATGAAACAGAAAAAGCAAAGTTACCTGATTTCTTGTGATTTTTCATCGGGTTCTTTTATCAATAAAGGAGATTGTCCATAAGAAATAACCTGGTGATACATCAACCATGCTTTATAACTTCTTGCACCTCTTTTCGCACCTTCCTTCTCATCAACCCCGTTAAGGAATTCCGGTTTTGAAGACACAATGCAGGATTCAACCATGGCTCGATACACCACCCGACAGACTAAAATCGATCTCAGAATGAGACCTGGAAAATCGATTTCATTTGCTCACTTTGCATGGTGTATTCATAAGTTTTGACTGAAATTGCATAATCAGGGCAAGAATTAGAGAGAGATACCTGATTGAAACTGAGAAGTGATTTCTCTTTGGCCGATGGACAGATTGCAATGGAACAAACCATATATAACGGTGGTGGACCGATTTGCAATTGCAATTGAGAGTGGAAATAGAGGCGCATCCAATTGAAATCGATTTTATGGCTTTCCTATGCGATTGGGTGTGGTAGCCTTGTAACGATCTTTCTGAAGCAAATGGGTGATTCATTGTAACGATGGAGAAGGCAATGGAGAAGGCAACAACAGCGAGTGGTGACCGGGTGAAATCTGAAGCAAATGGGTGATTCATTGTAACGATCTTTCTGTAGGCAAAGGTAAAATGTCGATATATATGT